>NC_044346.1:18281422-18926422 GCF_007364275.1 Archocentrus centrarchus | reverse complement strand
TATATTTGACTAAATGTCACACAGACAGCATAAAGGCAATGAGATAAGTGGTGCTTTTCTGTCTAGTGCTAATTGTTTTTATTTTGTGACACGTGAAGAACAAACTTTTAATTGCCTAAAATTTTCCAGCTTGGCTGCAGAGATGCCATGACTTACTTGTCTTTAAAGACCAAATTAGAATTTTTAATGAGCCTTGTCGACTATTGCAACACCAGATTTAAAGGCATTTTTCAGGCCTTTATAGTCACTGGCCATTCAACAGTAAAACCTGTTTTTTTTGGGGTTGTTTTTTTGGTATGAAAATAATAGCTTTTATGTGTCTTTCCATTTTTTCAATGTCCCTTGGACTGGTATTTATTTTACACAGTACATTTTAGTAAGTGGTATGTAAGGTGTTCCAGTATGTGTTCTTTTTATACTTCTTATAAGATCTCATCAGTCAGGAATGTTCAGTGTAGACAGTGTCACAAGTCTTGTTTATTCTTAGTCTAAAAGTCATTATTTCATATCTCTGGATAAACTGTCTTTTCACGTCTGTGTGGGGAAGTATAATTCTGATGTATAATGGGATTTTGTGGTTTTTTTTTGTCTCTCCTATTTTAAATTCCTGATTGAAATTACATTCAGCCTATTGGTTCATATCCAGCTAGAGTCACAGACAGGTGTAGACAGGTGTTTTTGTTACTTCTATTACCTCTGCCTAATAACAGCATTTGCAGCAAACAGCATCGATGGCATTTCATTAACAAATGAATTTTCACAAGAAGACAAGAGACAACATAAACAGCAAATTGTACAGTATGCATGGGGGTATTTCATGTCATCATGCCCTGTCATTGGTAAAGATTGTTTTTATAGGAATGTAAGTTCAACGCACTGAACAGGAGCATCACCAGTGGCTAATAAGGGAACATAATAATGATAGTAATAACATGTATCCTAAAAACCTAGTGATGTTGTTTGTCAGTCTTAAAATAATCTTAATACTAATTTTGTCATGTAGTTTAAGGAATAAATGATCAATTACTTGATCAGCATTACTTGTAGTAGATTACTGTAAATTGAATATTTTAATGTTGGTGGATATTCATCATTATTTTGCTTTTTATTAAGGAAGCAACTTTCAAACATTTACCACGTTGTTCCTACACTGTGTGCTCAGTGATTCAACATTTTCAGGATTCCAGAAATCCCATCTTTACTATAACTCCATGTTTCATTCTTAATGAAACACAAAAGGCTCAGTTACTGTCCCTACCCTGAGTAATACATCATAGTAACTGGAGAATGAAGGAAGAGTAATGGTTATGCCTGTTGCTGCCACAAATCTGGGGATTCATCAGTGAAAGCCAAGATGAATACTTTACCCCACCTGACTTCAAATTTCTCTGAGATGGAAATACTTTCATCCACTGGTGCCTGTATGATAGTTGCTGTTTTGTATTTTTAACTCATACCTGGAGTCCACATGGAAATTAATGACAGTGGTGAGCTGATTCGAATGGCATGGATCCAGATTTGGGCGTTCATGCCCCGTGGTAATCTTTGTTTGGGAAGGGGTTGTTAAACTTTGCGTTGATGGGATTAAGGTTTTTCATGTGTTTTGGCATGTGTAATAATACTTCAAAAGTGATTGTGCTTAGACATTTAAAAAAAGGCAATTTTGAAAACATCTTCAGTAGTCAGGACCCTTACGTAAACATCGCACCGTCAAGCTCTTAAAAAAATGCATTCTATTAGCTTTTAACATTTACTGTTTTAAACTCTAAATTAAACAATGGTAGAGGTGAGCATTTTGTATTAGGCTAAAAATTAATAGTTCTTTAAATTCTTATTATTTTTGATGTTTTTTTATGTCTTTTCATCAGAACTGTTATATAGAGTTTCATTATGGAAGTTAGAGTGGAATTGCAGAATTATGAGATTAAAATCAGGTATATTAAGTTGTAAAGGCGCTCAGTTAAACCACAGAACATTTATCATTTAGTTTGAACTGCCATTTTTAGGCCCGTATCCATGTCTTTTCTCCTTTTTGTTTCCCTCTCTGTTTCACTTAAAAAAAAAAAAAAATCAAATGAAGTCAGTGTAATATGTAGATAATGTAATGACTCATAGTGACTCATAATATAATTATAGTACCAATTATCATTTGTGCTAATCATTAAAATAAAGTTTAGTAATTCCATGCTGGGGTCTCTATTTGGATGACCTAATCTCATCCTAAAAAGTTTGAAACTTTTCTGCCCATATGTTTTATTCTGACCTTTTAGGAGGATTGTGCTTTTGTAGAATTTTGTAGCGTTTTCTCCAAATTGTAAGAAAGGGATGGACAAATATATGGCTCAAAAAAATTAAGAGAAAAACTTTGAGAACACATCAGATGTCAGTGAGGAAAAAACAAAAACAAAAAAATCATGCTGGATATCTACACGGATATGGACTGGGTAATGTGTTAGGAACAAAAGGATGTACATGGTTTGATGAAAATGAAATGTATCAACCCACAGAGGGCTGAATTCAAAGACATCCCAAAATCAAAGTAATTAAATAAAATGCAGAAGGCAAGTCTATTTTACAGAAATTTAATTGCAGGAACTCAAAATGGTACTCAGTATTTTATATGGCCCTCATGTGCTTGTATACATGCCTGACAGCATCGGGGCATGCTTCTAATGAGACAACAGATGGTGTCCTGGGTGATGTCCTCCCAGATCTGGACCAGGGCATCACTGAGCTCCTGGACAGTCTGAGGTGTAACCTGGTGGTGTTGGATGAACCGAAAAACAATGTCCCAGAGGTGACAGGTTAGGCATGGGAGCCAGTCAATGCCTGTCTCCGTGGTGCCAGACAGTGAACATTAGGCCCACTAGAGGATGTTGGGTCCTCAGGCCGCCCTCATGAAGTCACACAAGTGGCCTACTTGCGATCATTTTTTAGGGCTCTGGCAATGCTCATCCTGTTCCTCCTTGCACAAAGGAGCAGATACTGGTCCTGCTGATGGATTAACCCTTTATTTACCACAGGCCCACCGGCAAAAGGGCCGCCATTTGCGGACTTCCACCAACAATTACTGTAATAACTCTACTGTGAAGCTCAATTTCTCAGCTTTCAGAAATTTTTTACATTTTTCCAGGACAAACGGTCGCACAATTGCAGTAATTCAAAGTGGGTTTGATCAGAGGTCTCAGCGGTGATACGCTCAGCATTAACCAGCTGTTCACGGCAAGTAAGGGCAGGTAACAGGTGTATTGGCAGCGATTGACCACTGTTAAAGGGTTAAGGACTGTCCAGCTCTCCTAGAGTAACTGTCTGTCTTCTGGAATCTCCTCCATTCTCTTGAGACTGTGCTGAGAGACAAAGCAAACCTTCTGGCAATGTCACATATTGAAGTGTCACCCTGGAGGACCTAGACTACCTGTTCAAGCTCTGTAGGGTCGAGGGATCGCCTCATGCTACCAGTAATGACACCAACCCTAGCAAAATGCAAAACTAGTGAAAAATGTCATTGGCCTCCAAATCTAAAACCATTTCTGTTTTGTTTTTGTGGGGGTGGGGTCTCATTTTTGCTCCTCTGGTGCACCTGTTGTTAATTTTATTAACACCAAAGCAGCTGAAACTGATTAACAACCCCCTCTGCTACTTTACTGACTGTATCAATGTCCCAGAAGTTTAAATGATTTGATGGTATACTTGATGGAATATTTGATGGAACAAAGTGTTTGTTTAATTTTTTTGAGCAGCGTATATCTTCATGCAGTTCTTTCCTGTCTTGTTGACACACACACACACACACACACACACACACACACACACACACACACACACACACACACACACACACACACACACACACACAAAACTATCACATTTACATGTTTATTTGTTGAAAATCAAAACATCTGTCAGTCTTATTTTGCCCTCCTTGGCTTCACGCTTGTGTTAATTGCAATTAAGACAAGAGCTGTCAGGCATGTACATGAGGGGACTAAATATTTAATTACAAAGATGATGCATATACATATTTTTGGTGCTGATCAGTTTATTTTTATTTATTAAATCTGTTTTTAATTTTGGGAGTTATCCTTTGTAATTTCTATCAAACATGGCAACATAAAAAAAACAATCCCTAAAGGATTGTCTCCCATTTGCATTTATTAAATGTAATAATTGTATTTTAGGTAATACTTTCTCATTTACTTGTGATAAAGCATGAATTGGTGGGATTACTGGATGTCACCAGTCTTCACATGCAGTCAAGACATCACATCCTCACTTCATCTAATCAAATCATGCTGACAGTTTCTAAAAGCTGCACAATGAGCTTATACACCCCCCCCCCCAAAAAAAACAAACAAACAAAAAAAAAACAACAGACAAATAATAAAGAATTTCCTGAAATCTCAAACATTTTTTTTTGTCCTGTAAAAAACAAAAACAGAAGAAAGTAATTTTGACATACACAAAGACGCAGCAATACTTTCAAAGTACAGAAAAGTCGACTTGGACTGTGTTTTTATGTAGCATTTTTAAAGTCTGTGGTTTTTCTTTTTTTTTGTTTATTTATTTCTTTGTTTTCAACCATGAAGGAGGGATTGTGATGCTTTACTGTTTTACCTGCTGTGACACCAGGATTTGCTCATGGACAGCAATCAATGTGGAGTGTTCCAGAGCTGAAAACCCTGCAGATAAACACAATAAGACAGGCTGATGCACACTGATGGGATTACTCTGTTGTCGCTATGGTGAACATGGCCTTGTTATATGTGACCTTCTCTTGGGCCAGAACAAAGTCCTTCAGAGATTTTAAGACAATGCGTTACTTTTTTTTTTTTTTTTTTTTTTTTTAACGCTGTCATTTTATTTGAAAGAATTTGCCTATAAGCCAAGACATCACCCAGATAAAATCATCTTCTTTTGTCAGGTAGCACATGCAGTGAATGTACTGCTGCCATCCTTTCCCCACTTTGGAGATGTCTTTTGAAACAAAGCCACCATTGTGTGTGCAAATATGCAGTTGGGTTGTGCATTGAAATAGTGAATTTTGTTGCTATTGTAGAGGCAGTCGTGTCAAGATTAATAATAAGGAGCTAGAAGAAAACTTAGTTTGAATTACCAGCCAGTCAGACCGCTCACTTATTATTATTATTATTATTATTATTATTATATTATAATATTATTATTAGCACTTTGAAATAGTGCTTATATGAATGTGTGTGTGAATGGGTAAATGTAAAACGTGTTGTATAAAGCGCTTTGAATGCTCAGCTAGAATAGAAAAGCGCTCTATTTAAGAACTAGTCCATTTATCTAAGCAAAGTTTCAGGCAAGTGTTAAACAGCGAGGCTACCATGAGAAGATTATCAGTTTGCTCTTCAACACCAAGAAAGTTGCTGCTCTTATTAAAAGATGTGTTGTTTTTGACATTGTTTTACACAAACACCAGTTATTTACTTGCTGATAATTGTTAGGTGTTCTCGTCCACATTGTTCTGAATTGCATAATTTTAGCCTTTTCTAAACTCTGCATTTAGCTTCACAAGTCATAATTTGAAGTGGCATTTATATCAAAATTATCAGACAAACCGGATAGGAAGTTAATGACTACATCAAAGGACACTGGTAATAAAGAGAAAACAATTTTTAGGCTCCTGATTTTTATTTATTTATTTATTTATTTTAACTACAGAGTCGACTGACAAAATCATCGAACAGATTTGTGTTTAACAACTGTGAATCTTGTGCTCTCATTTTGGCATTGTTTACATGTAAAATGAGCACTAATAGATGAAGTTAAAAACAACAGACTGTCTTTTTATGTTTGTGTCGCACTGTTAGAGCCTCCATCTTGCTAACAACAAAAAGCACACTATGAATGTCCAAATAGGCCATTCATGGATGCCTGCTCTGTCCCCTCTAACATCCACTAAATGTAGCTTAGGCAGAAAAAGCTCTGTCTACAGAGGCTGGTCAAGACCCGGTGGTCATGAAGCAGTAATGATTAAAAAAAAAAAAAAAATTGGTACATTAGTTGGCACAAAGTCTAAAAATGAGTGTGAAGAGTTGCTAAATTTTGTGACGTAGTCTACAATTGGCACCAGTGAGGTGAACTGAAATGTGATGAACACTGCTGTGTGAAAATGAACATATGGCAGAATAGCAAAATATAGGAGTCCAGTAGATTTTATTGTACCTGCAAATGTGTTACGAATGGCATGTGCAATAGAGACGGGCCATAAGCTGGGCGAACCTTTCAAGTTGTTTCCCATGATCTGCTGAATGCACAAACTGCAGACAGGTTTCACAGCAAAAGTAAATCTTTACAATAAAATTACATGTGTTATTGTCACAAAGAAGTCAAAGCCTGTCAGATCCTACAGAGCACTATGTACATAGGTAAAATAAAGCATTTTAATCTGAAACTTAAAAGGAGCATTGCTGGGAAAAAAAAAAAAAGAAAGAGAAAAAAAAACAAAAAACGAACGCTTTAGCCCCAGGAGGAGCCTGCCAGCACACCAAGCATATTGTTCTGTTCAAAGATATCTTGTCTCTGGTATCATTTTAAATGGGAGCATGAACATAATGCCCAATAATTTACTGGCTGATAATTGCTAGGCAATGTCTCTGGAGTCCACATTATTTTGGGCTGCAGAATTTTAGCCTTTTCAAAATTCTGCAAATACTGAGCCCTCACAAGTTATACATGCTCACTTATGTTGTTTTTCTTTTCTTTTCTTTTCTTTTCTTTTCTTTTCTTTTCTTTTCTTTTCTTTTCTTTTCTTTTCTTTTCTCTCTGTTAATTCTGAAGTGCTAGGATGAGGCTGAAAGCTGACAGTTGTAGGTGTGCTTTACAGGAAATATTGTGGTAGGCCACATTATAGGAAAATCTGTTTCATTTCAACATACAAAGGCACATGTTTGTGGCCGAGCTTTATGATTGACTCTTTGAGTCACACTTGGGTTAAGCCAAGGTTATGCTTGACATATTGGTGATTGTGCACAGAAATGCTTTATACTCAATTCTTGATTTGTGCTTGACTCCTCGCAGTCTTCTATTAAACGATTGGTGTAGCTGGTATGAAAAACATAGTAGTGCACTGCTAAAATGGAAGTAGATGAGTAATCTATATCAATTTATGCCATTCAAACACAACGGCAGGAAATTGTACAACCAGCCATTCACATTACTTCACACAAGTACAAGAACAACAAGCATGAAATAAGCTTTAAGGTTATAATTCTGTCAGCAGAAATAGAATTGAGAATTAGAGATTAGGTGAAGACATCAGTTTACGAGTTTTCCAAGTTTATGGTTTTTACTACATTTTTCCAGGGCCAATGACTCTGTACGGTAAGTAAACACCAACCTGTTACCAACGGCAGTGCTGCTCACTTTTAATTTAAACTGTACCATTTCAGAAATGTAAATAATCTCTTTTAAATTTTGCTTAAAAGTTTCCAGAACTGTTTTTGTCTTTTTAGAAAAATCCCACTTAAGCTTATCGAATGAGAAACAATAGTCATCCAACTCAACTAAGGTGACATGCTTGGCATTTAAGGTTTACATGAACTTGCTTTTCAAATAGATGTTTGTAGTTACTTTTTAAAAATTTTCAAACCTAAATAATTTCTGCTTCAGCAGTTCTTTTTCTTCTTTCTTCAGCAGTTGCTTATTATCTAAAAAAGCACTTTGGCTAAAAAGGGTACCATGTATAGGTGGATTGAAACAATCAGTCTACAACCAAATTGCTCTTATGCAAGTTCATTTTTCTATTCCTGTTCACATTGACAAACTATATTACATTCAATATACATATGTAAACTGTAATTACATTTGAGGAGACAACACTCAAACAGGGTTTTGCAATGCAGTGTTATTGTTTTTTGTAAATAGTCTTGTGAATTCACAGATTTACTTTGAATCTGACTGGCAAAGCAGTAAAATGTTCTAACTATTCTGTAGAATTCACTTTAATTTATTTTAGGTGGCTCAGACGTGTTTTGCTGCTAACCATGTGCACAGCAGTACAAGGCTTCAGTTTCTGTTCAGATCAGAGCTTGTGTTTGCCTCTGGGCGTGCCTGCTGCCATGTACTGTAGGCACTTTCTCTTGATCAGTACCATATAAAGCCCCAGTTCAAAGAAACAGAACTATCCCTAGCTGACTGAAAGCAATTTATCAAGTAAAATGGTTATTATTTAAACATCAGAGAGAAACATGAAAAATAGTTTTCTCAAAATTTCTTTCTTTCTTTCTTTCCTTCTTTCCTTCTTTCCTTCTTTCCTTCCTTCCTTCCTTCCTTCCTTCCTTCCTTCCTTCCTTCCTTCCGCACTGGGGTCAAACAGAAAATTGTATCAGTAGCAGGAAGGCACAGAGGATTTGGACACTTTTTGATTCAGGAGAGCACTAAGATCAATTTCAACCTGGCTGGCTCAGTGCTTGGGTAGCTTCTGTGGCTGCCAGTTCAGGGCTCTGACCTGGATTACAATGTTCAATCAATGGGACTCAGGAATTTTACCCAAAGTAAGCAAGAGATAGAAACTTGGTCCTTCAGCATAATCACCCATGCTTTCTTCGGGTCATATTTGCCTTTTATAAATTTCCACCTTTTGAATTTTTTATTACTTCAAGTGCATTTGTAGAATGTCCTTTTGATCTCTGAAATGTGAAGTAAACATACATCACCATGCACAATTGCACAGATTCCTGCATTGTCTCCAAAGTGTTTTGGGACTTAGAGTGCAAGGTCTCTTAATAAAATAAAAAAAACATTGTTGTCTTGTTCTCTGTCTATGAAAAAAGAAGTGTTACCATTTAAGATTGAAAATCAGTAATAATGTACACTGTTATTACACACTGAAAATAAGGTAGTTCTATAATAGCATGGAATAGAGTGACTGAGCCATTCTGAATTCCACACAGCTGAAGAAAATGATTCAAGGAAGCAACTAATATGACACGAATGTTGTTTGACTTTGATAGTCAACCTGGTGATTGAGTTGATGTTAGTGCTGCAGTTCACTGACTTTAAAAGCTACACTCAGTGCAAAACACAGTGATTTTTGCAATTAGGGCTGTAAAACCTTGAGATGCCTATGCTTTTCTGGGCGTGTTGTTAGGGCGGAACTCATCACCCTTGCGAAATGGAAGATGGAGCTCTAACATGTGCTTAGTGTTGTGAAAAAGTCTATTTAAAACCTAAGCAAGTTGTGTTTGTGCCTAATACAACCCAAAGATCGAGTGAAACAAAAAAAAAAAGTTTTAATAAAAGTGTAAAAGTACTACAAGACAAAATCTCAAAAATGAGAAAAACGAGAAATAAGATGAATTAAAGAAAAAAGTATTGTAATGATGCTGCTGCAGGAGACAAACCTCATTCTTTTGGGTTGTGCTTGACATAACAGAGTAGCTCTGTTTGGAGCAGCTGTCCTACCAATTCACATTAGACCACTATCATTATAAACCTGGAATGTTAGACTCTAAATTTGGGGATGGTATTATTTAGTGTCACCAAGTGACACTTAATGTAAATTTATATGAATTTGAAATGCGAGCCTGTGTAACATATGAGAGTCATGGCTGTAAACCTGTTACTTAAGCCAACATCACAGAAAGCTGCCGCAGGCTTTGTGGCTTTGTGGCACCCTTTTTGCAGAGGGCAATCTTTGAACAGTCTCATTTGCAACAAAACAAACAACAACAAAAACATACCCACATTTGCTTGTTTTTATAATAATAAATGCAAATCCTGGATAAAAACATTGTCCTGGAGCATCACTTATATGTAGTAGTGAAAATAGACATGGTGCCTCATGTTAACATGCGGAGAGGCAAAAATGTATGACTCCATTTGTGTGTGTTGCATTATCCATTGCTGACACACTATCATTGGTAACCCTGCTACTCACGCGCCGGGTCTCTGTATAAGATCAGAGAGTTCAGGTAGTGTTGAGTGCCTGTGGATGGATGGGTGCTTTGAGGCAGACAGCCGTGCTTTATGGCTCCTTGGTTTTGGAGTGGCAGTGCCAGAGTGAAGTGTGTCGACACAACAGTGATCAGTCAGAGCTGCTGATGCAGTCCTTGACAGCAGACACGCTTGCTTCTTTGCTCACGCATGTGCACAAACCTCCTTGTCAATACCCAGCTAACAGCAGCTACCTCAAGTTACATGAAACTAGTGCACCCATGGATTTTGAATTGTTTTACGTTTATGTGTAGTGTATATATATATATATATATATATATATATATATATATATATATATATATATATATATATATATATATATATATATATATATATATATATATATATATATATGAATGCTGACCAGCTCACAAAAAAGTGTGGGGGGGAAGCACCGAATGCTTCAAGTGTTGCAGGTGGTTTCTGATGTTGTTAAACTTTCCATTTTCTTTAAATAGGACAGAGGAAAGAGAAAGCACCACAAGGAGAGAGAGGTTCAAGGACAGAAAGGGGAAATGTGATTGATCTAAAGGGAGATGTGTCTGGCCAGGCTCTCAGCTATACCCCCCCTCCACCAGCCCTGTTGCAGCCCATAGATCCAGCCGTCCTACCTAAGTCAGGGTGATGGAGGAGGTTGTCTGCCTCTGTGCTGCAATGAGAAAAGAGATGGGGAGAGTGCAGTTGTACAAGCAGTTCTGGACAAGTCTGAGTTGGCCGACATAGACAGTAGCTGAGGTTTTATGGCCAAGTCTAAAAATGTCATATTTTTACTTCATATTAGAACACATTTCATAGTTTTTTGCCGTAAATGCAAGTCTATTTGAAGTTAAAAATGTAATAAGTTTTATAAGCAATTAAAAGATGTCTGTAGCCTCTAACTTTTGGTAGTTCAACAAATGGATTTCTTTATCCATTTATCATTAAGGTTTTGTGATGTAAAATCTTTTGGAAGGTCAATGAATCCCCGTGTCCATGTCATGTTGCACGTGTTTGATATTGGATCAAAGTTTTAAGTATCTGAGTATACTTGCGTATCTATCTTAGTATATAGTACATGTACTGTCTACATGTATGATTTATTTTTTTATTGGTGCTACAATTACAATTACAATTTATCCAAACAACGCTAAGACATCATGCATAAATTTTACATTGCAGGGTTGCATGTATGCTAAAATAATTGCACCCACCATTTACTTACTTGTTTGTTTATTTATGGCTTCATTTAGATATGGTCTACATACTATGCACTCCTGCCACAAGCCACACATGATAACATTTTCTGACAGAGGAGGGATGGAAGTACCTGCTAGTTAAAGGGAGTGAGCGGGGATAGTGAGAGTTTTTCAGCTGCAACTCATTTAGTTCCTTTCTCAAAATTATTAATACGTGCTCTTTGCTCTACATGGGATAAGACTGCATTGTGTTGTCCAGTACACCCCAACACACACACACGCCCCAAGTGACTTTGTGAGTGCAGTGCTTTAGTGTGTAGTGATTAGCGGGAGAAGGTGTTCTGAGATTTAATGGCTGCCAACTGAAACAAAAGGGACAAAGGGGTTGACCAAAATAAATCACTTTGCTGGCAGAGAAACAATATTTGGGATGCAAGAGACATGAATGAATGAGTTAAATTTTCTCATTTGAGAAAATAGGCAAGGGTCATTGCTGGTGGATGATAGCTACTGCAGGAAGAGAAGAGCACCTCCTTGTTGGAGTGAAGACAGGGTTTGGTCTGGCCCTAGATCTACTCCAGTATGCCTTCTAGCCCTCCCTGAGGGAAGAGCATAGTCTGAGAGCTCCTGGCCAGCCTGTGGACAACCTTGGCATCACTAATGAGCCTAGTGGGCCTGAACCTCTGCAGCAGACTGTAACCCAGGCAACAGGCTAGCCACCACATGCTCCCTGAGATTGTTTGCAAATGACAAGTAGCTGAGGTGGGAGTCTGCTGTTAAATCAGATGTGTTAGCCTCAGCTAAGCCGACAGGGCCAAGATAACATGTAGGTGCTGCAATTATTTGTCATCCCTTTATACTTTTAACTTTTTTTTTTTTTTTTTTTTTTGAAGCAAAGCATTCATGAATCATGCCAAGTGCAGTTCAAGACCTTGTGTTTCTCCCATTTCTCCCCTTCTCATCTTTTTCCCTAAAATGATTCATTATTACAAGACTACAAGGCCTTGAGTAATCAAATATTGGGGGTGGGGTAGATTTGTCTACTGCAAGGACCGCAGAGGACACAAATTCACAAATTATTTTTGGTGTGCATGCTAAAGTGTTACATAATTTAGTTGCTGAAAGTAACAAAAAAAACAAAAACATTTAGCATACCTTGCCTGAGCACAATACTGCTTTGCAATAGTCAGTTTTGCTGCTTTGCAAGGTAACAAAAGCAGGTTATTACTGGATTACTAAATATTGATATTTTTAACTAATAAAAATATGTATTGCAACTAAACATAGTTATGTTAGTTGTATTACTAGTCCAACATATATACATTTACACATAGTACTGGGAAAACAGGTGTGGTTGGCCTCTTAAAGTGACAGTAGAAATTAATATTATTCTACAAACACATTCATCTTGTTGTGTTTCTGGTTTTAAAAGAACGACCTCTGTACATATTCAGTTACTGCTCTAAATGTGTTCGTTTCCCTCTGGAAGAGGAAAGCTTGTTGGTTTTTCATGTCAGCGCTCTTCTTCAATAATGAACAAGAGAGAAAAAGCTACAACAGTGAATATATGTAAAAATAAAAAAACTATATTAAGTGAAATAAAGAAAAAAAACAAAACAAAACAGACAAAAAAATGTTTCTTTTATAACTGAGTACATTCTGGGGCCCTGCCTATTTCTGTGAACTTCAAAATTGTTGATAAAATAATTCCTGTTTACATCAAAGTGTAATACATATCGCTAGTCAGTAAAAGAAAATGTTTGTCAATAAAAGATGAAAAACAGATCTTATTTTGTATAGTTTAAAGCAGTTTGTCTCTTTGGGAGACACTGATGGACTGAGGAGCTATATTTTGAGCTTGGCTGTTTCAGTCCTGCTTGCCATGGCTTTTACAAATTTGATTCCACAGCATTAAAAACAAAAAAAGTTGGAGTGAATAACAATGATAATCTTGTTACAATGTAATGTTCTGGTGGGAAACTTTGGACCTGGCATTTAGCAAGCAGCCACCGCTCTAAGGCAACTTAGAGCAACTTAGGCTTGGTGCAGTAGGAACGTGTGTCCTAATACTCTGTAAAAGCTGCTCAGGAAAGACTGAAGAAACATAAGAAATTGTCAGAGGTGTTGGCCTGGTCTTCAAGCTCTCCAGACTTCACTCAGATCCACAGATCCACATCGTCTGACAACTCAAGGGACCCAAAGTATCAGCACCACATTTTGGTGGCAGAGACCACAGCACACCCTGATGAGACCCTGTGTCCATGCCATAAAGTGTCAGCGCTGTGTTGTTTCAGAATATGAAGGACACCTGACCAGTAGCTGATCAGCATGTGCTGCAGATCTGATATGCTCCGGCTTGCTGAGAAAGCCATTTCACTTGATCAAACATAGCAGGACCTTAGTCATGTTTGAGCATAAGCGTGCCAAATTGGTGCGCAGTAATGGTCAGCACGCACTCATCTGTCTGAGGATGCTATGAACTCCATTTGTACAGAAATGCTTGTGATAAAGTAAGTGATTGACTTGACTCTTTTTTCCAGCTTTACACAGGCTTAGTTATTGGGTGATGGAGCTTTCACATGCAAAACTATATCAGCCTTTTCAAGTAATGACTGGAGGACCTGTTACTAATCTTCTACAAACCCAGTTCCAAAAAAGTTGGAATACCCAGTAAACTATAACTAAAACCAGCATGCAATGATTTTCAAATCTCATATAAACCCCTCTGTTATTCAAAGTACCATATAGAAAACATATCAAATGTTTAAACTGAAAAAATGTACTGTTTTAAGAAAAAAGTTACAACAAGGCCATGTTTACCACTGTGTAGTAGGGCTGCCACTATTATTTTAGTAATCGTGTATTCTATTGATTATTCTACCGATTAATCGCGTAATCAGATACAAACTACTTTTGTCTTATTAATGATCAATAGTAAAAGAGAGAAACACAGGTTTTATGGTAACCTGCTCTTTGCAATTTCTAAAATGGAAACTGATCTTTTTTTTTTTTTTTTCCTTTTTTGGCCACAGCAGCTTTTTGTGACAGGAAATGGGGGAAAGATACAGGGGAAGACACGCAGGCAAATCGGTGCCGGGCCAAGACGCGAACCCGCGCCGCCCGCACCGCAACGCGGCGTGTATATGTGGTCGCCGGCTTCACCACTAAGCCACCCAGGCGCCCGGAAACTGATCTTTTAACAGTTTAACTGGACACATCTGCCAAAAGAACACCTTTCATTGTGTTTACATGCCATATTAAAATATATATTTTATTAAGAAAATGTTTTCTTAAATGCAAAAATAATTAAGGTATACTTACAACATAAAATAAAGCATAGAATAAACTGGCCTTTACTCTGTCTTCTTGGAAGGCTTTCATACGTTAACAGGAAGCAAAATAAGTTACTATTGTAACTCTCGGATAAGGTAGATTTGATGTGTGTTCATGTGTGTGTGTGTGTGTGTGTGTGTGTGTGTGTGTGTGTGTGGTGTGCCTGCATGTTTAAGTGTGCTAGTGAATGCGTGGTTGTAAGCATTTAAAGGAGCATGTGGTGGCTGCAGTGAAGATAAGCACGCATATCTCTATTCTCAGAGCTGAAGTTTGTCCTGTGCTTTGACGCAACATTTCCTACAGCAGAAAACAGACGTTCTGATGGTGTGCACGCTAAAAACTAATGTTAATAATTCAGTGTCCAGCCTAACAGCACAGGGTCAGAGTTTTTCTGGTGCCATGTATATTTTTACTTTTATTTTTTAAAATATTTATATAATTTAATTTATTTATATATATATATATATATATATATATATATATATATATATATATATATTAGGGCTGGGACTTTAACGCGTTAATTTCGATTAATTAATTACGGGGAAATTAACGCGTTAAAAATTTTAACGCATTTTAATCGCACTTTGCACTGTGGAACATTTCTCAGTGCACGAGTTCCAGGCATACAGATTATATCGACGCACAATGTCCAAATTAGGGGCCGATTCCTGCGAAGGACCCGGCCCACGTCTTTCGCAGCCCACGAAGACCACAAAGGCCGGAAGTGAGCGGTTAGCCTTCATATCAGCTGCCGTCACCTCTGCGTAGCTCATGTCGCCTAGCAACCGTGAGTGTGAAGCACAGCTGTGTAAAAGCAGCTGTTAAACAGAGAACGAACTTTTGCTCCTTTTTGTGGTTTAATTTTAAGTCTTTAATTCAAAATAAGCTGTTAAAACAAGCATAACACATTTCAACATCAAGGAATACAGCTGAGCTAATGATTAATTTCCAACTATAACAAGTGAGACATTAATGTAGAATAAAACTATCCAGTTATGATGCTTAACTTTCATTTCAGGAGTTTGCTTATCACAGGAGCACTTCCACCCTTCGTTGGTTTGTGTAGTAGACTGGTGGGAAAATAAACAAAATTTTGAAGTTTAAGCTTATGTATATTGATTTATTCATCAACTAAACTTAAATTAATATTTCTCATGTCAAATATTGAAATGCGATTAAAATGCGATTAATTTCGATTAATTAAAAAGCTTGTAATTAATTCGATTAATTTTTTTAATCGAGTCCCACCCCTAATATATATATATTTCTATTAATCAAAATCTGCTAAATAATGGTACTAAAATGGTAATAATAATAATAATAAATATAATGGTACTTGAAATAAATTCGGTCTAGTACACCCCCCTATGGCCCCCTTGAGACTCGCCCCTGCATGCTGCAGCTATCTGAGAAGAAAGCAGGACGGCTGCCGACAGCCTTCAGCGAGCCGCCTAATTTCAACATCGTATCAACGGCGGTGCCTCTTTGCTCTTTGCCATGTGCCACGTTATACTATGACGGCATCGTCACTACTGCTACTACTGTCTTTTTGTTGAGAAAATTGGGGCCTACACATGTAATGTTGTCATCCATCCATCCTCTTTCACTTATCCTTTTCAGGGTCATGGGGGGGCTGGAGCCTATCATAGGGCGCGAGGCAAGGTACACCCTGTACAGGTCACCAGCCTGCCACAAAGCTAACACAGAGAGACATACAACTGTTCATGCTCACATTCACATCTATGGGCAATTTAGAATCACCAAGTACCCATGCTTCTAAATACATCTCTACTGCAGGTCTGTTTTTAGTAGCAAATGTGGGTGAAACACTCACGTTTACATGGTGACCTCTGTAGAGTCGTGCATTTAATGAAGCATCGATGTAAGTTACTTGATGAATTATTGCAGTCCTACTGTGCAGCATCCCCTCTTCCTTTAACAACAGTCTGTAAATTTCTGGAAACTGAACCATCTGGGAACCAGTTGCTGGACTTTTGGGAAAGGAATGTTGTCCCACTCTTGGATGATACAGGATTCTAGCTGCTCAACAGCTCTGGGTCTTCTATCTTCATGTCTTCTTCTTTGAATGATGGAGTTTTAACCTGCATTTGTGGGTGGCACAATGAACTGCACCCACAGAGTAATTTCTGGAAGGGTTCCTGAGCCCCCGCGATGACTTCCATGACAGAATCAGGCCTGTTTTTAATGCAGTGCAGCTTGAGGGCCCAGAGATCACCAGCATCCAGTGCTGATTTTTGGCCTTGTCCTTTGCGCACAGAGATTTCTACAGATACTTGTGATCATATTGTGTACTGTAGATGAAGCAATATTCAAAGTCTTCACACTTCCTATGCTAAAATTCTTCCAAAATTTGTAGAACCTCTGCTCATTTTTACTTCTGAGAAACTCTGCCTCCCTAAGATGCTGGGTATAATACCCAGTTATGTTACTGACATGTTGCCAGTTAAGCTAATTAGTTGCAGAATGTTCCTCCAAGTCTTTCTTTTTAGTACCACTTACTTTCCCAGCATTTGTTGTCTCCTCTCCATCCCATCATGTTTGAGACACCACCAAACTTCAAAATGAGCGATCTTTTTTTTTTCTCCCCAAATAATACATTTTTTCCAAATGAAGTTTTTGGGTGTGTTTCATAGATCATTGATTGTTTCCTTCAATAACTTTTTACTTAAGTGTAACAAACAGTTTTGTTTAACAAATTTCCAACTAAATATTGATTAGATTGTCTCAGGCCTTTAGAAACTCAAACTAAATTATACTGTCTGACCTCGGCATTATTACTATGATTTATATTTTTGGATGCAGTAGAGCATAATTTTTTCACTACCACCTGATATATTATTTCCAAATTGAGAAGCAAGTGGGTCCAAAGAGCAATCTGGATGGGCAGATTGTGTAGCGGGGATGGTTCAAATTGGCATGGCAACCCATCCCATCGCACCATCCCCCCACACTACCATCAGAGTCTCCCTTCAAGGTTTCTCAGGCTCACTGAAATAAAGCTTTGAGGCTGTGTTGCAAACCCTGATTTAGGAGGCTTTTGTCTAAGTAACACACCCATGAATATGAATATCATTATCTGCTGACATCAGGACACAAGGCAGATTAAAACACGATTATCTGGCTTGTTGTTGTTTCAGGCAAGAGATTTAAACAAAAATTTGAGGATGAGGCAGCTAAAATAATTTACATCCAGCTGTGCTGTTTGTTTACATGTCTTGGGGTATCATGGGCCTAGTTAGAGTTTATGTACATGAGTTGTTTTTGAAGCTTAGTAATTGCCATATTCTGCCTCTGTGTTTATGACTGCAGTATTAAAAAAATTTTAAATGGTCTTGTGAATTTGCAACAATGGAGTCAGACACTTATGTCTAACTCCTTAAGACAACCCCGTTGGAAATGTTTAAATTATATAACACAGATGACCTTGGCAGTCTGATGCTTCAAAGCAGTCTAATCAGTCTATCCTCAAAGACTATAGAAACACATGCAAATTTGTAATAGTAAGACAAACTAGAATTCCTGAGTGTGATCAAAAATCCTAATGGATAACCTGTAACACGGCCTTGTAGGAGGTGTTTAAATTATGTAACTCATATGACCTTAGCAGTCAGATACTACATTGCACGCTGATATAATTTATAGTCAAAGAGTGCATTAGATTTGAATGCAGTTTCTACTTTTTTTCTCATTGTAATAAATGTATTGAAGCTATCAGTTTTCTCTCTCACTTTGCGTCTTTGCTACCTTTTCGATTCTCAACTTTGTCATGCACATCATCAGGTCTGTCACAGACAGGCAGATGACAAAGGTAATCTCGGAGCCTTTGACAAGGTGTCAGAAGCGTGTGCAAAGCCCTTTAAACATGCCCCGTCTAAGTTAATGGCACACTCTGAAGGGAGAAAATGGATAGCCTCAAAGAAAGAGAGGTGTGTTGACAGCCTAAAGGGCACACTATGAGTCATCATGTGTTTCTGATTTGGGTTGTTCTGACATGGGGCACAGTAGGTGTTTCAGAAATTACTCCCCCGACAGCTGCAGGAAAAACAAAGACTTTTATTCTCATTTCCTAAAACCAAAGCGTGCAAAAGGAAAAAAAAAAAAAAATCAAAGTGATGATTACTGTTACTTCAGCTGTTAGAGAAGACAGTACAGCCGAGTATCTGTGAGATGCTATATTGATGTTTCAACCAATCAATCATAGCCATCCAACTGAAGCAACTGTGAAATATGCACTGTGCATTTGTCAAAATGAAACCATATTGTTTAAGGGGAGACAATCAGAATCTTGAACTCCAAGTGCATCTATGTTTATAAACAGCTGTGATACCCCATATCCCTTCCAATTTTCATACCTCTTTCCTCAGTTTGAATCACTAGGTGTAAAGAACTGTGGCTCTGCCCCTCAGGTATTCTATTTATTTGTTTATTTGTCTACATTCATTTCTCTTGTCCCTGTCAGGGGTTGGGGAGGGTAATTACTGGTGTGGAACAGCAGGAGAAGAAGCCAATTTAAGTGTGGGCACCAGTGAGGTGTGAGGCTGGCCCCGAGAGGCTCTGGTTCCTCACCTGTTCCATTTAGGCCTAGAAGAAGAGAGTGGCTACTGGAGCTCACCACAGTATAGGATTAGACACAGAATTTGGACACACTCTCACTCACTCTGTCTCTGGCGTTACCTCTAAAAATCAATAAATAATAACACGGGAACAAAAAATGTTCAATCCAACAATATATTGAGTGACTGATGTATTTTATACTGTTCCCAAAAGAAAGCTCAAAGTTATTATCCCACCTTATAACCAGAAAATCCAAATCATTAAACTTTAAGAATGTAAGAAAAAATAATTACTGCACTGAACTGTGTTTGAAATGTAGCTTGTTGCTTGTTTTATTTTCTCCTATGTCAGTCATAATGGCACAAAGACACACACCGCAAAAAGTATTGAGACAGTGAGGCCAATCGCTTTATTTTTGCTGTAGACTGAAAACATTTGGTTTTTACTTCAAAAAAGTCAATATGAGACAAAAGATCAACATCTCAGCTTTTATTTCCAGGTATTTACATCTGGATCTGATACACAGTTCAGAAGATAGCACCTTTTGTCTGAAGCCACTCATTTTACTTGTGAGTAGAACAGATTAACTTAAAGTAGATTCAGTTGTCATTTGTTGTCGCGGGTTACTCCCTTCAGTCTCCTCTTTAGCAGGTAAAATGCTCTGTAGGGTTTAAGTCTGGAGATTGACTAGGCCGGTCTAAAATGTTCCACTTCCTGCTGCTGATAAACTCCTTTATAATTTTCCTTTATAATTATCAGTTCGGTTGCATCTTTCTTTAAATTGACAGACAGAATGTTTCTGTAGACTTCTGAGTTCATTGTACTGCTGCCATCATGTGTGATGTCATTAATGAAGATTAATGAGCTTGTCCCAGAAGAAACCATGCAAGCCATGACATTACCTCCACTGTGTTTCACAGATGAGCTCATATGTTTGGGATCATGAGCACATCCTTTTTTTTGTCTCCAAACTTTAGCCTTTCCATCACATTGGTAAAGGTTAATCTTTGTCTCATCAGTCCATAAAACTTTGTCCTACACTTCCTGAGGCTTCTCGCTGTACTTCTTGGAAAATTCCAGCCTGGCCTTCCTGTATTTCTTGCTAATTAGTGGTTTAGCACTCTGGTGAAGCCTCTGTAGTTTTGTTCATGAGGTTTTCTGCGAACAGTAGATTGTGAAACCTTCACTCCTGCCCTCTGGAGGTTGTTGCTAATGTCACTAACAGTTGTTTTAGGGTCTTTCTTTACAGCACTTACAATGTTTTGGTCTACCTGTTTGACATCTATTACTTAGTACACCAGTGACGACTTTCTTCTTCAGGACAGTCCAAACAATTGTACTGTCTGTGGCCAGCGTGGCTCTGATTGATTTTTCATCTTCTCTCAGTTTCACAATTGCTTGTTTTTCACCCATAGACAGCTCTCTGGTTTTCATGTTGGTTACTCCTCTAACTTTTTTTTACTCATCAACAGTTTCACAAACATCGCTAATCTGCCAAATCCAGCATCCATTCAGTATTATTTAGGTGATTATTTTTAAGGCCCTTTCCTGCGTGTCTTCCCCTATGTCTCTCTCTTCCCACTTTCCAGTCTCTCTTCACTGTACACTATCTAAAAAAAAAAAGACCATATATGTGTGTGTGTATATATATATATATATATATATATATATATATATATATATATAAACTTTTTTTGTAATGATAACAGTCATCAGTTTTACGCCTTCTTATCAATTCTTTATGAATAGTAATGATATAAAGAATGAGAATCTATTTTAAAAAGTTGATCTGAAAAGAAATGTGATTTTGTCTTTTGCTCACATTGTGACCAGAGTATGATTTATGTTTCCTGTTACTTTATACTGTATATACTGAACATACAGTTCATAACACTACTCCTCCACCCACTGCCACCTCTCTCTCACCGTATGTGTGTATGTAAAACACACAGACACACACACACACACACACACACACACACACGGGCAGGCGAACAGTCATGTGGCCATTGAACCCATATGTAAGCTGGTCCATGCAGCCAGCAAAATTCCATTTTCTTTTTCTTTTTTTTCTTTCCTTTTATTACACCTCAGTGTGGATGGCGCTAGTACCAGTACCAGCCAAGGTCTGCTGAGTGCTGACTAAGCTAACCACTGTTGTTTATACCTCATCTCCACAGTAGTTGTCTAAGGTCAGTTTTATTTCCTGTATATAATAGTGGCCTGAGGCCACATGCCACTGTATGCTATCTTTTGAAGCTGGGAGAATCAACAGCTCTGATGGGGGCACCTATAGAAAAATGGTCTATGGGCTATGGGTAACTCACCCAAACTGTTTCACATCCTTACACCTGTTACACATGCCAGACTGTGGAGCTTAGACCCCCGTCTTGATTGAAATTGACATCTATTCTTTTCCTGACTATACCAATACTTCTGCTTTAATTGCAGTAATATATTGGTGTGTCATGGTAATTGCATTACATTTGACTACCAAATGGCCGTCTGCACTCATCCATATTCCCTGGTACCCAAAACGTAGCATTAATCAGTCGGTTGATTCATATTCAACCATTGCCTCATTCGTCTCTGTCGTCTATCTCTCAAAAAATCTTTATCTTTTTCCCCTTTCTCATTTTTCCCCCTTTGACTAATCTTTTGTCATTCTTTGTCATCTGCTCTTATGTCTGTATTTGCATTGAGGTTTATTGGGGTCCTGTTTTTTTTTTTTTTTTCTTTTCTTAAGGTTGTTGAATGCTTGCAGGTTTGTGATGCTAGATCCACTCAGCCTGTTTCTTGCTTTCCTGCTTTTGTTTTACATATATCTGAAATGCTAACTAAAAATAGCTGAAAGACCTCCCAGTCTTTCAGCTATTTTTTTTTTTTTTGCTTTAGGGATGGGTTAGGATCAAGTTGGGGACTTTTCTTATCACCTATATAGACTCAGTTTGAAATGTTGGAATGTTTGCTGTTTTGGAGTAAATTGATTTACTTCACTTATTTATTTATTTATTTATTTAATTTTATTTTTTTGCAGTCCCTGACTGTCTCTGGTCTTCAGCTATGGCAGAGTTTGTTTTCTGTAGCCACTTTGGATTTAATTAGATTCCTGTCACTGTCTCCTTCCACATAGCTAATTACACACAACATGCCAGGGTTAAAGCTTTTGCCTTCATGAGAATATTGATACAGTAAAGACAGTTGTGCATTGTACTACTATGCAGCTGTTGTAGAGACAAATACTGAATGGACTCATATGCACATTCAGATTGCACCCCAGACTGGATCTCATTTGACATTTAGTCTGATATGTTATTTCAACTAATTACAACATCTGCTGAGAACATCATTCATCGTTCTCATTTCCATAACCAGAGCTTCTTGAGTTTTCTTCTTGGACTGCTCCTCTTTGCACTATTCTTAATATGATTGTGATCATAAATTTAACACACAGTATTGCATTTACTAAACTTGAGGTAAAAATGTTCAATAAAACACAAAATTAGACCGCTTAAAAAATAGATGGCATCAACATTGAATACTAAGGCTGCACAAAAATCAGATTTTATTCATGAGCGTGATTTTGGCATCCTACAATTAAATGAACATGACTGAGTGTTATGTGCTCTGCAAAGCAAAAGCAAATCAAGCGCTTCCTAAATCAGGGCCGGACAATGTGCTTGCATGTGCCAACCACAGATTTTCCCCACACCGTGCGGTTTCCTGTAGCACTACGTAAAAAGACAGATAAACACAAAAATTTGAATGTCTGGTATAGCAGAAGGTGAGAAGACCATGTTCCCAGAAGTGGATCATCGTCCGTTGTTTGGAAATATTTTGCATTCAAGGTAAGCAATGTTAACTAAGAAGAAATCATACAGTGCTCTAGTTGTGTATGTGCCACAAAGCAACACAGCTAACTTTTTCAACTGCCTGAAAACACAGCACAAACTGCAGTATCATTAATATATGAAGGCCAAGAAAAACAAAGTAATGTCCTTGTACTGCGCATCATGCAGCTCACAAAAATGCACTGAAATCAGGAGGTCACAATTGCATTCCATTTGGCCGATGATACACTATATTGCCAAAAGTATTCACTCGCCCATCCATATTATTAAATTCAGGCATTCCAATCACTTCCGTGGCCACAGGTGTTCCCAACTTGGGATACCCCCTTCCTGTTCCAACATGACTGCACAAAGCAAGGTCCATAAATACATGGATGACCGAGTTTGGTGTGGAAGAACTTGACTGGCCTGCACAGAGTCCTGACATCAACCTGACAGAACACCTTTGGGATGAATTAGAAGGGAGACTGCAAGCCAGGCCTTCTCGTCCAACATCAGTGTCTGACCTCACAAATGCACTTAAAAAATTCCCATAAACACTCCTAAACTTTGTGGAAAGCCTTCCCAGAAGAGTTGAAGCTGTTATAGCTGTGAAGGGTGGGCTGACATCATATTAAACCCTATGGATTAAGAATGGGATGTTACTCAAGTTCATGTTTGTACAAAGGAAGACGAGTGAATACTTTTGGCAATATAGTGTACGTGTCCAAAAATTATAGAGGGGAAAAGGGTCAACATACTGGACAAAATATGTTATCCTCTCATTATTTTTCTAAAGTGATAAAACCTGCTCTGTATGCAAAACATCGCAGGTGAAGTGTAGAAGTGTCTCATAGCTGTTGAGTACTTTGCTACAAGTTTTATTCACATCCATCATGTGGGTAGAATGAATGAAGTGAAAGAGTTTATATTTAGCTTCTAGGAGATGCACTTAGGTCAGGTGAATAAACATTGGATTTGTCTGCAAAGATGCAGCACAGTGTAAAAGTGAAAGCAGTGCTCAGTTGATTTTTTATTTTTTTTTTAAGTTTTGGTACACTTCTTTAAATGTCTATTTTTAAATGTATTAAATTAAACAGTGAATTCAGGTGAATAACGAGGACCAATTTTGTTCAGATGCAAAGATTTGTACATTAGCAGAAATGTTGCACCACGTGGATATGAAAGCAGTTATGGCTACTTGACAAATGATCAGTCTCAGTCTTAATCAAAATAACTGTGCTAATTATTTTGGCCATAATCGTGCCTAAGCTATATTGCCTTACTTAAATCCCTCCTCAAAGCATCTATACCAGCATATCTTATGATCACTTTTGTAGTATGCACTGCCACAGGCATGCAAGTCGACAATATTGAAATTCATTTATTGCCTCTAAAAAGCCCAAGCCCAGACACAGCAAGTCAAAGCCATACTGTTCTTTGATTTGTTTATATCATTGTTATTATTATAGCTATATGATAATTTATGTTGCTGCAAGCTAAACTCCACCATTCATAACCGTTTTGTACTATCTGTTGAACCATACAAATTTATTTAATTTGTTTTGTTGCTTTGTATGCGTCACTGTTATTGAAATATACATACAAATTATTGTCATTTATTGTAGGTGTTCAGGGTCCATAATAGACCAATACTCATATCGCACTGGGACTGTTGTGTGCCTCCTGATGATAGATCTGTGATGGCATTCTTCTGGTCCCTGTTTTATGATATTAAGCTGGAAGAAGCCAAGTTATACACTCAAACATGAAAAGCTCAGGAGTAAACATGCTTCTATCTGACCAAAAGAAAAAAAAAGAAAGAGAGATACCAGTAGCTAGAAAATTGAAGCAAAACAATGAAATAAAGGTATTAACAAAAAGGTGTGAATGGGTGAGCATGTGTGGTTTGGTAGGGCACAGAAAGGCGAACCGATTCTTCAGTCTGCCTGTTGGTGGATCTCGCTCCCTCCCTACCTCTTTAATCATTTCTTTCTGTGGAACAGGGCTTGGATCTTGCTCACCTTTATTCACACAGGTCAGTCAGACAGACAGCCTATTACTGATGAAAGCTAAACTCAAGGAATCACTGAAAGACAGCAAGATCAGCATTCATGACACACTGAAAGGGGGAAAGGGTAAAACAGTAAAGAGAGTGAAAAACATTTTTTTTTTTTTTTTTTTGTGACCTGTCATCTTGCTGTCATTGAAAGACATGCTAATGAAGTCGTGTTTCTTCAGCCGATTGTGTCACTTCCAATATTGTTTTAGTCAACGCGAAAGTGCCTTTCATGGTATTTGTTACATTTATTTGGGTGAGAATAGCATCCAGCATGTGTTTTGATTGCTTTTCTATGCTCCATTTCACGGTTACAAACGCATGTTTGAAGCTGCCACAATGATTTTAGGCAGTGTCACCCTGCTTTTTTTTTTTTTCTTTCCTTTTTTTTTTTCTCCTTGACACTTCACTTGACACATAGAGCCTTTATGTTTCAAATGTGTCTTCAAAAAAATTGCAAGGAAGGAAAAGGAAGAATTACTCAGATGCCCTGTCAGCTGGAATTCAACAAAAACCTGAATTATGAGTGGGAGTGGGTGTAGAGTTGGGATGTAAAAAGCCCTACTTAAAAGGGATGGTAGATAGCAGGTCTTCGAGTTGTGAAGTTGAGAAAAGGGGGGGGAAAAAAAAGTTGTTTATCTTTTTGTGGCATCAAAATGTTTTACACTGTACGTGTCATCTTGAGGGAGCAAAATAACAAGAAGATTTGCCACAAAGAGTCAGCAGTTCCCAATCTCACAGCAGGTTACACACTAATCAAAGCAAGCTAGCAGAAAGTCCTGTGTGGACTGAACCCATAAATGAGGCAATGAGTGAAAGTCAGTCTGGAAGAGCTTATAAACCAGCTGTTTAGGATCCCATGAGCTAGTGAACATATTCTCTTTGCAGGAAACCTGGTGCTAGTTTCCTGATGAGTTATTTGATCATAAGTGTAATTTCTAAGTAATTTTCTCCATGCTGAGGATGTTTCCTTGCTAAACATTGACTGTGCTCTAAAATCTGAGGACCACATGTTGATTTAGTTTAGAGGCTAATTTACTAGGACTTCACATTTGCATCATGTCAGAGTCAGTTATCTAATTGGAACAGCGGGGGATCTTCATTGAAGTGGAGGAATGGTAATGCTGAGAGAAATGTGGGGGAAAAAATATATATAATTTTGCATTATTAATTTTAATGAAAGATTTTAGTCTTTGCACGATCTGCCTGTTCTACTTCACTTTTCCTGTATGTTTTGGTTTCTTTGTTTTAAAGCTTGTGTTATTCTTAAGTATACTGTTCTATATGGCATACCCTTATCACACACATTGGAGCAATTAAATGACAAATTGAATGAAGTAAATGAACTATTATGTAATCAATGAGCTCATAAAGAATATAGATAAATATTCTTGAGGCTGAAATTAATTTTTCCCCAACTAACATGATTGTTTTGATTTTCAATTCCACTGTTGAAAATGCTGCCCGATTCCCTAGTGATTGACCTTTAAAGCTCTCCCTGTAATTCATACATTTTGGGTACACCCCCAATGACTGAAAACCAAAACCTCTCTGGTTTTGGCTAAAACCAGAGCATCAAAAGACTTCAGTGCTTCATGCTTCAGTGAATACCACAATTATTCTTATATTTTTAAGCCAGTGTTGTTAATTTTGTTTTCATTTACTAATAGTCAGGAAGCACATACAGTACAAATGCAAAGAATATGTGGTGATATTTGCTGTTGTGCGTACAACAGCAAAGGAGGGGGGGCGACATCCATTTATCTAAAATTGACATGTTTATGTTTAGTGTAAAATGTTTATGCTAAATAAAAGTGAAATCAAAACTGAACTGAGAGGTTTTCCAGGATAGTTCCAGACAAGCCCTGGAAAACCTTTCAGTCTAGTTTTTTTTTGTTTGTTTTTAATTACTTGATCACCGGGTGAGGACCGAAATGCCTCTGAAAAAAATTAGAAAGATGTGAAAAGAAAAAAAAAAAAAAAAAAAATCACAAATCTAACAAAACAGAAAAAAAGGAGTAGTCATGACCAAGAAAATGGGAATTTTTCCAGTGGCTCTTCCTTTTCCATTAAAAAAACTAAAGTGTATGATGTAGTGTTAAGTACAGCAAAGTGTAAACAAACCACAAATTGCAGACATATCAGTCCAGGGTAATATTTTCATTGTTTAATTAGCACTGATATTATATTTGCAGCAAGTACATGGGTACGTCCTTATTCAGTGGCAGTGGCACTTGTTCTGGACCAGTTCCAGGAACATTTATTTATTTAGTCGGGTATAGTGCACATATTTAGTTTGCATCATCCTTAAATGAGGTATTTATTCCTTTAGCTAGCAAATTGTGGGTGTAACAAATGTTACTTGCCAGCCTGTATCTCAGTGACGAGAACTGTGTGAAGAATTTTGGAAAAGCTACACTAAATATAGAGAAGTGTGGTTGACAACGGAAAAAAAAAACATTAATATACAGTGACACGTTAACTGTGATATAAAGTGGTAGCAGACCACCGCTATCTGGATATCTGGATATAAAGGCCACTGTGCATATTCCATCAACTTCAAACAATTTATCATAGCATCAAAATCTGATCAGCAGTAAAATCAGTGTGGATGTAGTTAACTCTTCAAGTGGATTTTACAGGTTGTAGCCATCTTCTTTACAGTGAGACTCATAAAAGTTCAACTTAATTTGCTTCTGCTGTTGCAATATACATTCATTTTATCAAAGCGCCACATATAGCTGGGAATACTTGGGACAGCTCATATTGATAATTGCATAGTTACCCTATGCGATTCAAAGATAAAGGGTGTCTAATCATTTTTTTTTTTTTGCATTATGCTAATACCATGCAGCATATTATGGGAGAGTGATAAAATTCCTGGTAAGCCTTGCTAATCCACCCTAGTGCTAAAATAATGATTGCTTTTGCTCTTGAGAAAGCAGTCCAAACCATGTGGGTCATGCACCGCCTGAAAAATCTGCATCTGCATGCTTCATTTTAATATTTTCTCTCTCCATCTCTCTGCATCTTGGTACTCTATTTGCCTCTACAAGTGAGCCCTGGGCATTTCTATTAAGAGACATTGTATGGGCAGATTTGTGCATGTGTACACACAAACACAAGTGCTTTGCCTCTTTCTCACAGATGCATTTCCCCCATATGTGTTCAGTACAGTTGTTAACTTTCCCTGAAAAATCTGCAGGAGCATAAAAAGAGCATGCAAGAGATCCGATTTAACTGTTCTTCTATGGATATTTGTTTGACTGCCAGTGGACAGAATACTGCAGCAAGTAATAATACTTGACAGGGACTCAGGGGCTTGTGTCCTGCTGCAAACTCACCAACACTTCCTGCACTGCTGTTGTTGGCTCAATTGTGTTACAAAAAGAATCATTGCTGCATGTGTGACAGAAGATGATACAAAGTAACATTCAAATATTTCTTCTGTAGCTTGAAATGTGGTTGAAGCACCATCAAAAATCCCCTAGAAATTTTACAGTAAAACCTAGAACCAAAAGATGCAGGGGCTACTTTATACAGTACTATGCAAGTGTCTTTGTCACCCCTTATTTTTCTGTGTTTGGCTTCCAAGGAGTCATGATGATGATTTTTTTTGTTTGTTTTTTTGTTAAGCCACTTAACACTGACTTATGAATTATTCAAACATGAACAAGGAACCTAACTCAAGGGATGAACCAGTATTGTGTTTATAAAAAACAGACAACTTAGCAAAGAACACACTTGAGAAAACTGAACACGTGAAGGACGGAAGAAGAAGTGGCAGGCCTAAAAAAAAACTATCCACAGTAGACGAACAGTACCCAAAAGTCCTTACGAAATAGGAAAAGATCCTGCAAAGACTTGAGAGATGCATCTGACCCTTCAGCTGATCCATCTACTGTTCACTGAAGCCTCACCAGAAACGGTCTCAGTGGAAGGGTGGCTGTCAAGAAGCCATTCTCAAGGAAGGGAAATGGGGAGAAAAGGCTGAGGTATGCCAGATTACACAACATCTGGACTGAAAATCAGTGGCCACAAGTCTTATGGAGTGATGAATCCACATTTGAGATTTATTGGTTCAAATCCTTGTCAATATACACAGAGGAGGTCAAGAGAGAGTTACAACAATGACTACAGCCATCCTTAAAACACGGTGGAGGCTCCGTCATGGTTTGGGGCTGCATTTCAGCCAGTGGTGTTGGAGATGTTGTCAAAACTGATGGAATGTGAATGTAGAAAAGTACCATTAGAGTTAAATCCACTATGCAGTAGCATCTCAAAATCATCTGTTGGCAACAGCTTAATTTTTCAGCATTATAATTATCCCAAACACACTGCCCGTGCAGTGAAATCATATCTAGAATTCACATTAAAACTCTATCAGTCAAGGATTGGCATCCTCAGAACCCAGACCTCAACATTATTGAAACCGTGTGGGATCATCTTGACAGAGAATGAAATAAAAGGCAGCCAACATCCAAAGAAGAGCTTTGAATGTCCTTCAAGAAGCCCAGAGCACGATTCCTGAAGACTGCTTAAAGAAATTATGATGAAGCTTGTCTAAGAGAGTGTCTAAGTGAAGAATAAAGGAGGTCATATCCAATATTAACTTTCAAGCTTGAATTGATTCCTGATATACTGCATTTCTGTTCATGTTTGCACATTTCAGTAATTAGCTGCAGTTATTTTCCATTCTCCTAGCAAAATATGAATAAAAGAATAAAAGACTTTTGCACAGTAGTGTAAGTATCATCACTGGCAGAATGCAAAGTTCTAGTTGTAGCACTTGTAAAATGTGTGATTTTGACGTGTCGGCTCATTTCTGTAGGCAATGCATCACAGCTATGTTTCTCAAACATTAAGTTGCCTAACTCTCAGGGCAGTTTGGAGTGATGTGGATCTTTTACAACCAGACATTACTGTGGTTTTAGTTTTAATTTACAATGTGGTTGTTTTTCCTTTGTTGATATTAGGTAACATTCCCAAAATGGTCCAAGTTATTAAGGTTATTCAACCACAAGGTTGCAGAAGAATAATGGTGACACGAATGTCCAGTTACACAAGATCAGTATAATCACTGATCAGTACTGATACATAGCATCAAAGTCTTGTTGTTTGGGAATAAATGAGAGTTTATGACCTTAATGTAAAATGCCCCCTAAGATCAAAGCATCGCTATTTCAAAGAAATGAAGAGTATGCAGTCTCAATGTGAATTAGCCCCTGTGTCCAAATCGGTTCTTCTGTTGGAGAATAGTAAATGCGTTTTGACTTGTCATTATACTTTCCCTTCATAAGCCCAGCCCGCATTATGCATTCCCTACTCCAACTAAATGCATAATTAAAAATAAGCATCTCTCTGCATTTCAAACAATCTCTCTCCCTCTCTCATTTCCACGACCAGGCAAAGGGAGCTGGCTCTGTGTACGTTAGCCACTGCAGTGTTGTGCAGCAGCTTGTGCACATACTGTACGGGTGTTTGTTGCTTTGATAAACCCTAGACCACACACACTATCGATTGCTCTTTACTCTGATTTGATGTGTATGATGGCTGAGCTGTATCTAGCTGTGAGGAGGCTGCGCCATCGGTTGGGATCCACAGATATCAGCAGAAATGGAGCCCCCACAGACAAACAGGAAGGAGTGAGGAAATGGAGGACACTTGCTTTCTGGGAAGGCAAGGGGGGGAGAAGGCTGTTTAACTGGAGAATGGAAAGGCTAGTTGTATGGGGAGTGCATTTATGGAGGAAAAATAAACACACTAAATCTCTCTTATCTTTAAATGCTGTTGGACTTATGAAAATGGATGGATAGCAAATATTAGATAAGACACAGAAACATTCACAGTACAGTGTTGAGCAGAGACCAAGTGGAAATAGGGAAACAACCAAGACAGGCATCAGGGACCGAAGAAAGAAGAGCAGCGTTGCCTGAGCTGCTGGTCACCTGCCATCCATCAGCTCTCTGCCAGCTGCTTGGTTGGCATGCTCTGGGGGCAAAAGGCAGAAATGTGTGTGTGTGTGTGTGCGTGCATGCGTGCGTGTGTGTGTCAGGTGGGGGAGGGTGTTGTCATCACTGGTCATTGCTGCCTTTCTAACCACAGACATCAATACAATTTCTGATGGTGTGTAAGTCAGTAAGAAAGAAGCCCATGGCTTGAAATTGGCTGTGCGTCTGCTGTCCCTTTGTAATTAAGTGGGCTTTTGTGATAGTTTTTGCCCGCCCCTGACGACAGATTACTTTACTTTTAATCATAGTTGCTCCGGGAGGACACCTCAGAAGGCTCTGGAGATGGCAATGTAGAGTGCCATTAGACTGAGGAGCTAAATTAGAGGTTTCAGTGGGCCTGAAAATTCAAGCATTTGCTTAACTGTCCCATGTGAACTGAAAGCCTCAGCCCAGCTAGGCCTTAATTATACTTAACATGGAGGTATGTGAAAAAACCTGATTGCAAAAATAAAAAAAAAATGTGCATATTTTCCTTCATCCACCCGGCACCTGAGACCATAGGATTGAGGAGAAACCTACAGCACCATAAGGTAATTAAAAAAACAAACAACTAACTAACTAAATAAAAATATTTACCATCCACTTTCAGCATACTTTACTGGAATTAATTGTTGATTGATTTTACGGGGGGGGGGGCGCACACACACACACAGATATTAATTAGAACCTCGTGTTTTTTTTTTTTTTTCCCAGATTTAATCACAGTTGGCTGCTTTAATAACTGTGTATTGCACAGAGATTTGATTATTTTTATTGATGCCTGCCAGTTTCCCAATTCCCAATTGTTCACTGCCCAGTGAATAAATGCTTAGAATAAAAGTTCCACTTTAAAACACCCACCAGTGTTATTGTAACTATCACTCTGCGAAACCATTAGACTTGGAGTTGCAGAATCAACCAGCAGGAGTTGAAAACAACCCGTCAGCGCAATTTCAGGCTAGGAAATGCCATGCACATTTATGTAAATTGCACATACAGTATGCAAACCTGCATGAATGTATGTAATACTGTCCAATCCCCCAGAGGGTCATGTCAGGTCCCAGAGAATTTAGACTTGAATAAAAAGTCAGAACTAAATGGAGCCTTCAAGTCCCTTCTGCTTAAAATGGAGGTATTCAGGAAGATATAAGTCTGGCTTGTAAAAACTCTGTTATGGTACTCTGACTTTTTCTTTTTATGTATATTGCATTGCACTGCTGTCAAAATCGTCACAAGAAACTTTTCCAGGTTTTCAGAGAGATAAATGGGACTCTGAGCTGACATCACAGTGCTTCACCTCAAAGAAATGTCAATTAAAGAGTTATTTCTGTACTTGAACTTTCACAGCCGTGTCAACCGTATCCATTCTCAATGCATTTTCTTGCAGCTGTTTTTCATGAATAGTAGCTAGCAAGATGACATCCTCGTCCTTAAACTGGCGCACATGTATGTAAATCACTGGAAAATGTGACATGTGTGGCTAAAGCAGTGTACACAGAAGGTATTTTCAGTTACATTCTTCAAATTTGCGTTTCTGGTATAACAGATACATGTTTTAATCAGTTCAGCTTTAGGTTTTAGTTCTAGCATTTTCCACTTGAAATGACATTTATTGCATATAGAGCTCTGAGCACTTTGAAAAGTCTGTTTCTGCATGACTGCCATGTCCCTGTATACATACATACAGACCACTGGAGCTGCAGCTAATCTGCTATAGTGCTACACCTTCTATCTAGACATAATGTTAAGGACCTTTTTTGAAAGCTTTACTGTATCTTTTTTAACTGCTAAAAGTGATGTGCACTTGTCACGGTAGCCACAGTGGTCACTTTTTTCTGTTCGCACTGGTGTTAAAGTAAGACGAAACTTAAGGTATCCTGTGTTTAATGAACCATCATCATGTGCCCTCATAAACAGCAAAAAATATTTGTTTATGCTTAAACATGATATGTGAAGACACAGTTTATGATGTCTTGCTATAGGAACATCTAGCCTGAGAGATTGCTTGCAAGCATACGCACAGACAGGAATCCTACCTACCTTACTTACAGTATGAACTTGTGGTATTCTAATTCCTGCCAGTGCATTTGAGCTGTGTTGTCAGTCCATTTTATCTTTCTTTTGGCATTATTTATCTGTGATTCAATGGTGACTTTGGGCAAAGGATTTTTTGCAGTTGATATGATGAGACACATTTCCTTCCACTTGTCCCCCTCCCTGCTCCCTGACAAATATTCATCGAGAATAAAATCACAAACCGGACAGCAAAGGAACAAGGAAGGAAAAAAAAAAAACAATTAGGAAAACAATTTGTCTCATTCTATTTTGTCTCTCCCCCCCCCCCCCCCCCCCCTCTCTCTCGCTCTCTCCCCCTCTCTCTCTCGCTCTCTCGTGCTTTCTCTCTCATCAAATAACTCTAAAATCAAATTGCATTACAGTCCACTTTACTGGTCATTTGGTACCTTCAGGATTGCCTTTTCTACTGGCCAAAAGAGGAAAGCCTAATGACCCATGATATATTAATTGAATCATTCCTCTTTGGCCAAATCATTCTGACAATGTGACTACTAAATTCCATAATTGCTCACAATGGCAGCCTGAATTCTTCTCTGTGTCACTGGTGTTTGTAGGTGGCTGGGTAAGTTTTGTACTGTATTCTACTGTACTCGATGTATCTTTTACTGCACTCAGTGTATGTAAATGATAGTGATGATAATGACAGTGATGTGCCCATTCTCAGTTGCATGCTAGCATCATCAAAGGTCGATATAACAGGTTCTTTCTTGCTTATAGATTGTGTTACAGCATAATCTGTCTTCTTGGCCAGGTCTCCCTTGAAAAAAAGATGTGAATCTCAAGGGATTTCCTGGTTAAATAAATAAAAACTTAAATCTGTCGGGATAATCTGATCTAATACTGGTATTGGAATAGAACTGCAGATGCTTGAAGTTCAGGTATCAGTATTGTATATAAACTGGAAAAAAGTTGCATTGGTGCTTCCCTTGTTTCTACACACACACACACACACACACACACACACACACACACACACACAGGTAAACTCCATCACTTTTTAATCCAGTTTAACTTATACTGGCCTAAACAAACATGCAACTGACATCACATTCACAGAAGTACAGCCGTGCACAACAGAACAGAAACATGTCATCCAAAAATAATAAAACCTTCTATCCATTATCTTCCACTTATTCAGAGTTGGGTTGTGCTGGCTGCAGGCTAAGCACAGGACATCCTTTTCCCCAGAAACACTTTCCAGTTTCTCCTCAGGTATCTCATGGGGTTCCCAGGCCAGATGAGATATAGAACCTTTCCAGTGTCTAGCCCAGGCTCTTTCATTTTGTGGAAGTGTTCGGAACACCTCCAAAGGGAGGTGCCCTGGAGGCAACCTAACCAGATGCCTGAACCACCTCAGCTGGCTCCTTTTGACACAAAGAAGCAGCCTCTCTACTCTGAGCTCCCTCCATATGTCCCAGCTCTTATCTCTTAGGCTCCTGTCTCCCAGAGACTCTTTTTGGTCACGTATTTGCAGACTTACTCTTTCAGTCACTACCCAGCTTGCTTGACCATACCGCTGGAATATAGATGGACTGGTAGTGCTTTCTTTCACCACAGCAACCTGGTACAGTCCTTCCCTGGGACCAATTTGCCTTGGGAGACCTTACAAGAGGCTGTTGCCCCAGACAACGTAGCTCCCAGGATCACAGAAAAAGGAAAAGGAAAACAAACCCCTGTACCTTGATGAGGTGGTGATTCTTCAGCGGGGTAATCAAACCTGAAGTCAGTGTGAATCGGTAACTTAGAGTAAACAGCAGTGTGATTAGAGGGTGTTTTGGGGGTGGGCTACAGCCTAGTCACAATTTTCCCAGCGCCAGAGTTTCTATAGAATCAAGTGAAAATTATATATATGTTACAGGAGATTTCTCCTTTGAAATTCATTGAAATTAACCACAGTTGTTTCCAGTCACTGTTATGTTTCCCCGTTTGTTTTAGATACTGAACTGCATGCTGTATCTCTTCTATATGACACAATATATTTAACATACTGGTATCTTTATACCGTGTGTGTGCTCACTGCATTTGTACCTTTACCTACTGAGGTGTGTAGTTCCCCAGAGTTTGTGATGCTTATCTCTATAAGGGTGTGAGTGGGTGTTTGTTAGCCTTTTGGTCAACGGATAACAAACAATTTCTTCCTTCATAAGCACATACGGTATGAGCTGAAGTAGCTGAAGTGGTTGGATATCAATGCCTATATAACCTTGTGTCAGACTTCTGTTTATGACAGTTTGTCTTTATTTTTTGCTGGTACGCTGATGCACATTTGATGTGGGTTTAAAAGCTTTACACAGGGCCTGGCAGACTCAGTGTTTGTTTATATGTTAAGTTAGAAGTTTAGAGACTCCAGTATCACTTGTGTTAGAGATGTGTACTGGGGGCATGTTGGGAGCAGGCCAATGAACTGCCTATCTTTTGTCAGCCACAAAAGGCTGTAAGCCATAAATCACTATCAGAGACAGAAGTGAATGATGTATTCGCTCCACACACGCAAATCATCCATTTGCTTCAGGGCTCAAATGTAAACAAGTATGATTCTGTATTCAAGCCAGTGGATGCAAATGACAGGCTGCAAAAGAAGGACAAAGATATGGTACTTTGAATAAATATTCCGATGCGGCACAAACTCCAGTAACAAAGCTAATATGAATGTCGTGAAAGTAGACAGCACTCACAGTACATATTTCCTCCAAGGATGCACAGTCATCTTGATTGGTTGTTTAATGAGTGAAAAAACATTTAGAAATGTTTAGTCCTCAACTAGCTTTGGATTCCCATTCACGTGTGGCTGAGGGTGGCCATAATTTTGGGTGTACACATCGCATCTTCATCTTTTACATTTTGTTCACACAGAACATACATGGTGGTCAAAAGTCTATTTTCACAGATAGACACAAATAGAACATATCACACAGCTACTGACAGTGCCTTGTATGCAAAATCAGTGTCATTTAACTTGTAACTTTACAAGTTAAATGACAGATTGTGACTACAAAGTGCATGTTTGAGGTGTGAGGTATGTGTGTCTGTTCAGACCTCAGATGAGTATCTACCTTAAAGGACTGAAATAATCAAACACGATGCGACATGTAAAATGTGTTTATGGCCATTGATGTAACTTTTTTTCTTTTCTTTTCTGCATGACCTCTTTGCTAAATTCATATGTTACAGTATAATTAGAGCACAAAAGAAAATATAAACTATCATCTTCATCACAGTTAAAACTTAATTGGTTGTGTTAATTTATACAAGGCTCAAGTAAACTAAGCCAACTTAGAAAATACGAGGTCATCACATGGTGTGAGATATGAGACTAAGAATGTGTAATTGAACACGCTCTCTTGTCAAAAGACATGTTTTACATTCTTGGTCCATTTATTTTTGAACAAGGTTAGATTTCACTTAGTAATGAAACACGTCCACCCTGACAATTAATGGCTAGGGGATGCAATGGGTGGCAGCCAATAAAAGTTTATGGACTTGTATATGTTGCAGCGACTGGTTAGTGACTCTTGTTGGAAATGGGGCCCCATATAGTTTAATGAGCTCATTATAACACAGGCGTTAGGCATTAGCTTGTGTTATATCTTGTCTCTCACAGAGATGGGTATAAGAAGGTGTAGACACTTCGGTGTCAACAGCCCCACAGGTCAATCAGAGATCACTGCTGTTTTATTAAAGCAGGCAGAGGGAGAAGCTGAAGTTGTATCTGTGCAATGGAATTTGATGAGGTACCTTAATTGGATATCCAAATCACGCCTGTTGTGGATTAATGGATCATTATTGTGTGAGCCATCATGTTCAGTATGATGGCACACGCATAACTGGGAGACATTTACAGCTAAACTTTTGTTTTGGTTACTTAGTGATCTTTACAAATGGATGTTAAATTGATTTGATATCTTTGGACACATCCAGGTGAGTGGTTAATTTCCACATGAAACTAGTATCAGTCTACTCATCTCAGCACATTTCCCCAAATGTCAAACAGCACCTTCAATTTAAAGTGTTTCACCTGTAATGGTGCTGTAGCACATCATCATTGTGTCCATAATTAGAGAGACAGTTTTTCTTCCAAATAAATAAAAAATCTGATTGTAACTGATTTGCTATGCAATGTTTTTAATTTGTTTTATTTTCTGTTTAATACTGACCTTAAAAAACACCCAGAAAAGGAATACAGCTGATAATAGATTGTAAGGGAGAATATGTTTACAGGGTGTTTACAGCTCTCTTGGAGCGGGCCATAGTTTAATGGCTCAGACTTGAGATAGCATATAGCTTGAGCTAAATATGGCTGTGCAAATCATCCCTGTGCAACACAGGGATGATAGTTTTTCATGCTCTCCCTTTATGTCTGCCTTTTCCCCCCTTCCCTGTTCCCCGTTCTCATTTATTCATTTTTATTTTTTCATTTTTCCTTCTCAGAAACACACACACACACACACACACACACACACACACTCACACACGCGCACGCACACATGTTCTCTCATTCAGTCAGTCACATCTCACTGAATAAGAGAAAGATGTAAGATTTGGAGGCCTGACTCTACTGTAAGTACAGCATTCTGTTTAGAGTCAAAGCTGCCCGTGAATTCCAGTCCCCATCTGTATTCATTTATGGACTTGTTTAGGCTCTAATTAGTCAACTGGAGAGCACTGCCAAGCCCTCAACCCCTTCAGGCAGTGAGGGGAAAAAACTTGATCAACTGTAATATAGCAAAATCTTGTGGGTGTCTAATGGATGAGTCCTTTCATACTGGAAATGCCATAATAATGCAGATAAGAGACTTCTGTTGTAATGCCTTTTTAGAAGAGTGTACATTTGTCATGGTCTGCAGAGGTTACACGACTGATTTGCATCTTTTTCTCCTATAATTCTTCAACTCATCTTTAAACATTACAGTTGTTTTAACAGTTCTGGAGCCAGCTGTATAAATGATGTTTTCACACAAAAGACATACACATGCCTTTTCTAACACATGAACTGTTAGTTTTACAGGAAGAATGTGTGGTAAAAATGTGTGAACCTCACACATAATTCAAATCATGCATACACTTGCATTACCATTTTGTCTGTCTGTATCTGGAAGTCCCACAGGATCTTAGCTTGGTCATTCTTGACCACCAGTGGTGGCTTATCCCATTTTGACCTCGAGACTTCCAGGTCATACTCAACACAGATGTTCCTGTATACTATGCCAGCCACTTGGTTACGGCATTCCATGTATGCCCTTCCTGCTAGCATATTGCACCCTGCTGTTACATGCTGGATTGTCTCAGGGGCATCTCTGCACAGCCTGCACCTGGGGTCTTGCTTGTTACGGTAGACCCCAGCCTCTATGGATCTTGTGCTTAGAACTTGTTCCTGTGCTGCCATGATTAGTGCCTCTGTGCTATCTTTCCACTTCTTCTATCTACCGGTGGTACATGCTGTGCAGGGGCCTGTCTTTCCAGGACGGTTCCTCTTCTTTCTCAGGTTTCTGCTGCCTGAGGTACTCACTATGTACATGATCAGTTGTGGCCATCTTCCTGATGTACTCATGGATCTTTGTTGTTTCATCGTGGTGAGTGGTTCTGACAGACTAGTCCTCGGCCTCCTTCCTTCTGCATACATACAGTCTCAGGGTGCTGGATTTGGGGTGAAACCCTCCATTCATGGTAAGGAGCTTTCTTGTCTTGATGTCAGTGGCTTCTATCTCCTCCTTGGCCAGCTTATTATTCCAGCAGGGTATCTGGCTAACCAACTGGGCATAGTAGTGGTGGACAAGCAGAGGAAGAAAGCCATAGTGATAGATGTAGCAATAGCAAGCAATAGCAACATCAGGAAGAAGGAACACAAGAAGCTCGATAAGTACCAAGGGCTGACAGAAGAGCTAGAGGGGATGTGGAAGGTGAAGGCAACAGTGGTCCTTGTGGTAGTCGAAACAGTGACCCCCCCCCCCCCCCCCCCCCCCCCCCCCCCCCCCCCCCCCAACTGGGAGAGTGGCTCCAGCAGTTTCCAGGGATGGCATCTGAGATCTCTGTCCAGAAGTGAGCACTCCTAGGAACAGCTAATATACTGTAATACTGACCCTCAAACTCCCAGGCCTCTGGTAGAGGACTCGAGCTTGGAGAACAAACAGAGATGATGTCCATGATGTCTTCTGCCTTCCTTTCTTTTTTCTTTTTTTTTTTTTTTTGTGATTCGATAACTTCTTCGAGGCACTTCTTCTTAGATGTTGTCTTAATTGTCATGTCCAATAACATTCATTCATGGCTGAAGATTAGAGTCAAAATGCAACATGTGCAAAATATCATCATGACTGAGATTTATATAAGAGGACCTTCAGAATCTGTATGCACTTTTCTGCCTCTGTGCCTACACACAGTTTTAGATGTAAATTTCCACAGTTTTATGCATGTGGCCCCTGGTGTTTGTGAATGTGTTTTGTGACTAAGTGAATTTGAGATATTGTTATTCCAGTGACAGACAAGGAGATGCTAACACTAACATCACAGCCCATGCCCATAAAAATACACATTGTTTGATTGATGGCCCCTTTGGTTTGTGGGTTTCCTTAGATGGGTCTCCATCTCTCTCAGGATTTTTGATGCTTAGGATGGTGCTTAGGTGGAGGGCGGTGGCACAACAGTTGCCATTTATTAATGTGACTTTTTAAAATTATCATTATTTAAGCTTGCATTCTAGTTGCATGCTTTCAGATACTTCTTTTTTTTAAGATGTTAAAAATGTTTGTAATTTATGTATCGATGTGATGTTGGTTAAGGTCTTGTCAGTCATTCATCCTCTTTTTTTCATTGATACAGTGCACTGTCTCACTGCTGAGCTTGAGTCCATATTTTGTTGCACATAAATAGCATCAGTGAGCTCTGTGCATTTGTATGATTTGTCATTACAAAGACAGCTCTAGCCTGTGTCCATCAGCCAAAGTAAGTGGTGCACTATTGCCCCCTTTTCTGTAAGAGCATTTTCTGCCTTGCTAAAATTTAACAGATCGTGATGCAAGTTTTTCAAAATTCCCAAATGAAGAAAGTAAAGGAAAATTAATGTGAGCTTTGTTAATAAATGTTTTTGTTCAGTGGAAATATCTTTTTGTGTTAGGAAAAAAAAAACATAAAAATCTGTTTTATTTTACAGTAAAACAAATTACAGTTATATCATTCCGGTATTGTTAATCAGCATCCAACAGCGAGGCTTTTTCAGTCCATTTCCTGACTGCAGTTAACACCATTACGATCTGTCATTCTGACACAGATCACCAGTTGCTTCCTGTTATCCTGCTCTTTTGCAGGAAGACCCTGCAAAAGCCACTACTTTGCCACGATATTACCCATTTATCAACTAATATTTGAGCCAACACTCCAAAGTTAAATATCCAACGCACGCACTCAATACAATAATATTATTACTCGCAATGCTTTTGTCAACCATTCTAGTAGTCTCTCTCTCTCTCCCTGTAATTATGGAACAACTTTAATGATCAGAAAATCAAACAGCCATATTCTCCCTCTTCATTACATACAGAGCAAAACTAGCAAACTACAATGATATCACAGTTGTAAATACTTCTTTCCTAACAACTGCATTTGTTTCTCATCTAATTGCCCAATGCAGAGATCAAGAAATATGTGATATTTTGATATGAGCACGAAGTCCCCAATATCTAACTAGCATTTACATTTTGATCTTTTTATTCCCCCTGCATCAGACAGCAGCATCTCTTAGGACCACCACACAAGTCACTGTATCTTCCCCTGTACACAAAATTGCATGATGCATATGAAACTTATTTCTGCTGTAATGCTTTAATGGGCCATTGAATTTGGGGTGCATTATTTGTTGTATGCTCTTAAATGTCCTGCATCACGTCTGCACTGTGCATTACAGACTGGACACCCAGGCATAAAAAAAAGAAATAAAAGGAAGTGGGGCCTGCACTGTGTCCCATCTTAAACACCTCTATCATTTATGAAAGGTGCATTATTATACAAGCTTACTGAATAATCTCGAGCTCAAAGTGGATACCATTTCGCTACACTGCAGACAGTCTAACTGTTGCCATGGTTGTGAAAAATCAGTTTCTCAGTTCCAATTTTTTTGTTTGCTCTTTTTGAATTTCTAAACGTATTCAAACATCCTCCAATAGACTGAATACAGCAGCTGACTCTGTAAACACAGCAAGAAAAAGTCTCTTGGCTTCACTTTTGCCCTTTTTTCAGCAGGTCCTTGAGGCCCAGTGTGTGGGTGGGACTGTCAGCAGCTGTTACCTTTTTTTCCCAAAATTATACCTGTAAAAGTTTGATGGCATTTCAAATCGAATAAATCTTTCTGGTCAGCTTCCCTACTGCCACCTCACTATGCTGAAGAGATCCGTGTCCGTTTGCATATTTTTTTTGTGTGTGCTGGTGACATGCCACAACTTTTCTTTGCCAGTTTAATTCTGTTAATGTTGACAGTGGAGTGTATCCCAGTCCATCAGCAATGGGCAGTGTTAAGTGTTAGCAGTGCTGTTAAACTCCAGGACAATGTGAATTCTCTAATGAACTTCACTTGTGTGACTTCAGGAACAGCTATGATAACGTTCGTGTAGGAACATGCATGTTAAAAATGAAAGGTCCACAGCCAGATGCTCCGAGGTGAAGGCATTGATTCTTTTGTGTGTTATTATGAGCATGCAATTGTTCTGATCAATGGCAGCTTTACACGTACCGGTGTGTACAGATGTGTATGTAAAATGATTAATATCATTTTTCCACATTTTTGCATTGACATAAGATAGACATTTTAGAAGATGCAGGTTTATGGCTTTCTACTTTCAAGTAGAAATGGAAAAAAAGAAGCCAGAATTAAATGAGCTCTTCCTGTTCTAATGGGAAAACATGTATTTTGATGTTTCGTTTACTGTGAATTTGTGCATTTGAGAATACCAGAACGCTATCAAGAGCACCCATGACCTGGATGATGAATCAGTCTTTTCACTGTGGCCGCTGTCACCCACTTTCATCAAACAATAGTCCAGTTTTGCAAAGAGACTGGGATGCTGACTACATGATGGCAAGTGATGTATTATATATTGGAAAGCAGTAGGGAACATGGTGTTTTCACCCGTTCTCTGTGACATCTATGCAGAGGTCAAGAGCATGAGAACTTGCTTTTAGAATAAAGCCTGGAGCGACAGACTGCAGTTGACCCAGTGGGTCAGCAATTCCCTCTGTTGTGAATAGATGCATTTACACTCACTGTTCCAAACTATTGCTGGTTTTGTTCCAAAGGCAGGCATGATATATACACACATCATTTGGACAGTTCACAGTGGTGATAGAATTTATGCCCACTTAAACAGTTGAGTTACTGTTCCCTTCCAGTTCTGTTTCAGTGAATTGTTCTCGTTGAATATTAAAATGCCTTAAAATTTGACTTAATCTTAGAAGTTGTTGCTGTAAATTGTTTTATTTGTAGTTTCCACAACTCAATCAATCTAAGCCTCGTAAGCGTGATGTCTTAAGAGGAGCTCGAGCATCTACCATTGTCTGAGCAGCACTATCAGCGTGTCCTTCACTCCAACATAAGTCAGCGTACAATCAAACTATTTTAAGGTAAATTGATTAGATTTTGTTGCTTTAAACTGAAATGGGTAAAGAGTGAGTGTTCTTTTGCATAATTTACTGCCCCACTCATCAGTAAATAATATTGAAAACTGACTAGAAATGTACTACATGGTGAAAAGTATTGGGCCATACCGCTTAAGCTTTGAATTCAGGTGTTTTCAGCTCTACTTCCATAGTATAAAATCAAGCATCTAGCCATGCTTTATAATCATTTGTAAAAGAACGGGTCGTTCCTGAGAGCTCGCTGAATTTGAGCGTGGCACTGTAATAGGACGCCACTGTTACAATAAGTCAGTTGGTAAAATTTCTTCCCTCTTAGATATTCCACAATCAGCTGTAAGTGGCATTATTGCAATGTACCAGCATTTAGGAACCGCAGTACACTCAGCCAACAAGAGGCAGACCACGTAAAGTTACAGAGCAGTGCTGAGACACAGTGTGTAAAAGTTGCAAACGTTCTGCTGACTCAGTAACTGCAGAGTTCGAACCCGCCTCTGACATTAACATCAGCACAAAAACTGCGCTGGCAGCTTCATGGCATGGGTTTCCATGGCCTAACAGTGTAGGGAACCCAGTACCTTTCCCCATATATTGTAAATAGTAGTGGCAAAGTAGTACCTTTATTGTATTCATATACTGTATATCTATATATGTACACTACACATTATAAAATATTTTCAGTCATAATTACCAGTCCAGTGCTCTACCTCACATGCTAAATTAGAGCAGCGTATTTTGTCACAGGTATTAATGTTATTAACAGCATCTCTACTTGACATTAAATTACAATTTTTTTTTTTTTTTTTTTTTTTTTTTTTTTTTGCATTTTTGGCCACAGCGGCTTTTTTTTGTGACAGTGGAGAGAGACAGGAAATGGGGGAAAGATACAGGGGAAGACACGCAGGCAAATTGGCGACGCGCCGGGACGCGAACCTGCGCCGCCGGCACCGCCCGCACCGCAACGCGGCATGTGTATGTGGTCGTCGGCTTCACCACTAAGCCACCCCAAATTACAAATATTTGATGGTACCAAACCAAGGCCAGACTCATGTGCAGCCATCTTTTCTCCCTGGCCTGTGTTTTTCATTACAGCAAAAGAGGACAGGATATTAGTCTCCCTCAAGGGCCAAGGAGTGACCTGTTAGTCACAGAGCACAGTAGTGTTGGCTATGGGGCAATAATATGGAGAAAGAATGCTCTGTAGTTTAGGGTGGGGTTGGGGGACTGGGGAGAGCAGCAGTGAGCTATAGTCTGGTCTGAACATTACTTGGATGTTGAATAGACAGTTTAATGATGTCATGTTGAATCAGCTCTGTCCTGTAAAGTGATGCGAAAAAGATTTATGGGCTTCTCTTCTTTTTCTTTTTTTTTTTTCTTTCAGTCTAGTCATGGCAGAATGAGGAGTAAAAGTATATTATTCAAAATACAGAGTATTGCATGGATTAAAGATACGTGTTTGAACCACTTCTACAGATTTCTAAAAATCTACATTTAATCAGATAAAATCACATCTAATGAGAAAAAATGTCTGGAAATTGAAATGATGATTTATTAAATACTGTATGACAAATCACTTTAGAGACATATATACAAATATGCCTTAAATATATGACCTTCAAAATAAACATACCTGACATTTCCATAAGGAAATTGTAAGCCATTACAATAGTGATGGCTGGTACTTTGTGAAAATGTAAATTTTCACTACAGCTTGCTGTTAGGCATGCTGTGACACACACACACACAAAAATTACTTTTTACTGCTGTATGAGAGAATTTGTGTTATTTAAATATGGAAGCTTTGACTTCATCACTTTCCTGTTTCTGAGAAATTTCCATGCAGTCAGGCTGCCTGTTTATCTTCTCGTCTCATTGCATGTGGGATTTTGTGTGCATGTGCTCTGTGGGGGATGGTGGACAACCTAAAAACCGAAAGCCGCCAGGGTGACCTAAATCAAGAGAGGTGATAACTCAGACGGATAGCTGGAGATTACCCAGGGATCAAGAGGCTCAGTGGCCTCTCAAACAACAATGACTGGAGAGCATATCCCTTCTCACCACCCCCTACAGAGATCCTTATGGCTGTTATGGACCAAAAACTTGCATGCCAGTATTTTCCATAAAGCTTATCTGTCACATGGCTCTCTAGTTGTTTCCTTACTTAATGGACAAAGAAGCATCGTGTTTTAAAAGGCCCCCAAAAGCTAAAAAAATACTTTAAGCTCATTTTGTTACTGTAAGATGATTTTGTTGTTTTGGTTTAATGTCCAGACATCATACTTATCAGTCTTTTTATGCTACATAGTGTAGAATAATAGGATTTGTGGCACACCATATTAGGTTTTCAACAACCATTTAGTAAACGATTATAGCTATTGAATTACAACTCGGTTTAATGAAATTGCTTTTGTGATTTGATTCCGAGTCATGTGTGTCTGTAAGCTGGGAGTCTGTATTTGCACGGTAGTGTGACTCCAGGAGTGCATGGCCCAAGCATTAATTCATGATTGATTGATGAGTCTCCTATACTGTGGCCAGTAACAAGCCTATATTCTCTTCTCAGTATATCTGAGTGTGGGATGTGTTGGTGCGTGGGCTTGTGAAAGAGGGGCAAGAGAGGTTGCTCGCTGATTACTTTGTGCTTTGCTTCGTCCAAGGAAATAAAAACCATTTGTTTAGGATGGTTAGATATGTCTTTTCCTTTCTCAGCGTCCTCACCTTTCACTCTAAAAGGTGCAGCAAAACCGGGCTTTTTCAGAGACTGAGTGAATGCATAAATACTCCAAAAAAAAAAAAAAAAAGAGAGAATAAACACGATTAAAGCAACAAGATTTTATCTGGAAGAGCAGCTGAATGTGTGTCCTTTTCATGTCACTAAAATATAAGAATGGCACATGGTATCTCGTGCTCGAAAAAATATTGAATTTTTACCTTTTGAAACATAATGAGATAAATCAGGATAAACAGTTGTGCAAAACAGACTGTGGTATCTTATTGCCATTCTTAAAAAATATCTAAAGGATTGGGTATATGGATGTAGGCCCATGCTTGAATGTACAGGAAATTGTGATGGGGGAGGTAGCTTGCTCTAGGCGATGCTTGTTCCAGGGACCATCTGCTTGCATTGGATTTTGGCATAGTTCACACTCTGTTCTCCAAACCTTTAACCCGCTTTGAGTCTCTGTTGTTCCTTTCATCTGATGTCAAGGTTGCAATTGAACTATTCCACATCTATTTGATTTAATTGCCTTCTAGTTTACAAGAAAAAAATATTCAATATTTGATTCAATAAAATAGATAAATTATTTAAAGAGTTATGTCTTTTCAAATATCATTTTGGGGTTTTGATGTTTCCATGTAGTATTTTTTTTTTTTCTGCTTTTCTGTTTGGTTACAAATTGTAATGTAATACCAAACAGTAATATTACTTTATTCGCTGATGCATCTCTTTACAAATCATTCCTCTCACTGCTAGATGAAACACAGTGACAGTAACAAGCTAAAATATACTATAAACAACTTACTGAAGAAGTGAATAGAAATCATATTATGTCAGTTTTATAAGACTGTTAAGTAAAAGTAAGGGTCTGACTAAGTGGATATCTAGAAAGCATTTCATTAAGCATCAAATTAAGCAACGTAAATTAAAATGCATAAATGACACACTTATACAAAGATATGAATAACACAGCAGCATAGGCTTGTGGGTCTCTTTGTGGGGAAGATTTATTGAGGGGTTACAGCAGATTTTGAGGTTTTGTACCTGTACCTCAATGTTAAAAAAAAACCTGAACAAACTGACTTAAAAATTGACGCAGTGAGTGCACCCCTTTTCAGACATCAGCATGCAAGATACACAGTGTAGCGTGGAACATTCAGTCTCTTCCCCTTATAAATACCTGGGTGCTGCAAAAGTGTCCTTGTACCAGCAAAGCTGGGATTTAAGAAAATTGCTGCTTAAAAGGGAGGGTTATTTGGTGTTTCCAGGCTGTATACTTTAACCTTTAGAGAGCTAAGCTTGAGCTGTTTGACATATACATTTAAGGAAATCAAATGGTTCTGAGAAACTAAAAATATCATGTGGAATAAGGTCACAAGATAATGAGTTATACATTTGGGAATAATGCCAGTGATACATCCGTCTATGCTGATGTGGTCTTTGTTCCCTCAGAAGAATCTGAGTATGAAATATGTTTTTTTTTTTTATCTACATTAAACTATAGGACTACGATTTTACACACACACACACACACACACACACACACACACACACACACACACACACACACACACACACACACACACACACACACACACACACACACACACAATCATTCAGCAATTTCTGCAGCTGAAACATTTAAACTAAAAAGCATCAGGTTCTGTTCCCTTTCCTGCATCTGTAGATTCAGCAGTTAAGCTGAAAATTCAGCAACAGTAAAGTTATCTTTTACCCTGTTTATTTCTGGTTGGGTTCAACTTTGAAAATAGTTTTCCATATTTGGACTCAACATTAAAGCATAATTCATGACATTTTTAGCTCTAGTGGAATTTTATATTACCCATTTTAAAGTTACACAAGTACAGTCCCTGAAAGGACTTTTCAGTGGTTCATCTTTGAATAAATTACTAACATCTCTGGAATTTCCCTTGAATATACTGTGAGTATCCAGTATTTCATTTTGGGACTTATGTATTAGGTTGTCCTACTTAGCTGTTGTTAGATGTCAAGCAGATGTGATATCGGTTTGAAGGTTCTTTCCAGTTTCCAACAAAACAATTACAATATATTCTTTTCATTTGCAGGCGTGGGACTTTAAAAGAAGAGAGCTATGCCATATGCCAAGTTGAAACAGTTTAAACAGTTTTTGTCGCAAAACTGATGCTATTTTTTTTTTCTTTTTTTACTCCCTCTCTCTCTTTTTTGCACATATGGACACACAGCCAACACCACACACAGAGTACAGACTGGACCAAATACTTTCTCATCAAACATCCTCCCATTGTCATCTCAGGCCCATGGGTTTCATTAGTGCCAGCTTTAAAACAACAACTCTCATTCCCACTCCCACACACTAGTCCCAAATGCTTTCAGTGAAGAAGGATACAACACTTGCCTGAAGGGTAGGTGCATATAAAATTTCACAAAAAGAGAGAAGTGGGAAATATTTTCTCTCCTCTTGTTTGACCAGCTAAGAAGAATTACATTCACATGCCATCCACCCTAATGTTGATTTACCTCCCTGAATTTATGATTCCATCAAATGTTGTCGAATAACTGTACTTTGCACTCGTGTGCGCCTCACAAGTGAGACTCCAGATTTGAATTTGAACCAAAGTGAGGGCCAAATATATTTATTCATAGAAAGCTTTAATTAGAGACTTTGGTCTGTGTTATGATGATCACACTGGACGTCTTCTTGGCAGTGAATCGTTCCCTTTGTATTTGTTTTCTCTGGATCTGAAGGGTTTAATATGCCTCTTATGCTCCTAGGGCATCTCACTTTTATCCCCCATCACACTTTGACTGTTCTCTAGAAATGCCCTTGAGCACCCCAAGTTGACACGTTTTCCAGGGTGTACTGATATGATACCAAAGCTTGTTCTCTGCTTTCTAAACAAATTAGTAGAGAGGAGGGGATTTCTTCTGGTTTCTACTGCAGCACTGCTAATGGTTTAAATGGAAACAGTGTAATAGCGCCTGATTTGTTGCGTCGTGACTTCTTTCCCCACTTCAGTTGGAACGACTTTAACTAAACAGCAAAGTTGTGGACAGCAGCTGACTTTGAGGTTGCCTAGCAACAAAGTCAAGACGCTTCAAGGGCCTTTTCTGCAGCTTTTTCATAATAAAGGAAGATGAGAGCACCGAATGCTTCACTGTAAAGCATATTTAGCTAATTAGTATTTCTTGCAGTATGATTTATGCGTAGCTGTAGGTAAACCTCTGTGGTTGGTGTTTGATTATTTTTTTCATATGTAATGTCTTTCACTTGTACCACACGTATACTGTGCGCACCTTGTGCTTCACACTTTCTGTTGCATGTCTGAAGTTTTCAGCAAGCCTATGGGGGCAGTGTATCTGGAGCGATCAGATATTTTACCATTGGGCAGGGGACCATGAGCCAGATTCAGGAATCCCAGCCCTGGAGGCTGCCTTATTCAGTATTCTGCCAATGTGTGATCCTGACCTTACTGTAGCATGTCCTTGGTGCATGCGGAGCGCAGCAAATGCCTTTTTGGGGGATTGCATGCTCCAGCCCATTTTAATGTGTCGTTTCATTCTCAGCACACCATCACTAAGCCGTGCAGCGGGGGCTCGGAGCAACCATTTTGATGATGAGTCTGATTGAATTAATACTGCTGAAGTTGACACTTAATGGTCTATGATTATTCAGAATCATTAAAAGATGAGGCAGATCTGTATAAAGACATCCCAAAACCCCACTGTTTGCCATGCACCGAGGGAGTAGGTTTTAAACTATAACCTTGAGGTAATCCAAGAAGTCTCACGTACTGAGAATAACATATTTTCACACAAACAACAAGCATTACACCTGCCACCTGCTGGGCATAACACAATGGAAGCAAACTTCTCTGGATAATTTAAAGTTGTCATTGTTGTCACTGTTGCCTCACAGCAGGACGGTGTCCCGTGTCTGTATGGGTTCTCACCTTGTACTCCGGCTTCCTTCTAGTCCAAAGACATGCAATTAGTGGAGTTAGGTTAATTGGTGATTCTAAATTGCCCATAAGTGTGAGTGTGATTGGTTGTGTGTCTCTCTGTGTTAGCCCTGCGACAGATTGGTGACCTGTTCAGGGTGTACCCCAGCTCTCGCACTATGGTAGCTGGAATAAGCTCCAGGGACCCTGAATTGGATAAGCAGAAAATAATAGATGGATGGATAGTTGAGTCTTTGTGTTTCTCTTGAAATTAAGCCAACAGGTTGGTGAAGAAATGCATATGCAAACAATATGTATATGTTACATTTTGACATAAAGCTACTTTTGGCTGTCCCTTATTCACAAGGGATCACCACAGCAGGTAGCACCACATGTTTGATCTGAACAGTGTTTTTTATGGCAGATGCCTTTCCTGACACAACCCCACAGGGATTTGTGTCTCCCCTTCACACTGAAATGGGGAATCTTTCGTAAACCACTTCACTATGGAGCCATTTATCTCAGAAGGAATGTATTCTAGTTCATTATAAACATTCATTATAAATTTTTGGTCTTTTCCTTTTTTTTGTGAGCAAATATTTTTTGGCAAAAATCTGCTTCTCTTATCTTGTTTACAGTATTTTCATCCACCACCGTTTGCGCCTCACTAAGTACTCAGCAAGAGTCCTAAAATATCATAGAGCTACGGAGGAACAATAATCATAGACCTGAATGTGTGTTATTCACAAAACCGCGTTATGTTTTATTTACATTTATTTTAAACTTGTTTTCATTTTACCCACTTTCTTTGTTTAATATACTGTACGCGTACATTAACTGTGTGTTTCTATGTGTTTTTGGCATCTATCACCTCTCTTTCTCCACACTCCCACAGTTTGTCTGGCCATCTGGGCTTTATCATGTAAAAAAAAAGAAATCATCACATAAACAGTGAGGGAAAACAAGAAAGGCACTTTTCAGTTTGAGTCATACCTATTTCCCGTTTAATGATGCAATTTTCAATGTGCTTTAGACATACCTGCTGTCGAAACTAAAGTGAGATGGAATTTGCAATGCCGTAACGAAAATTAATAAATTTGTCACTAAACATTAGCTGGAGCGTTCTGATTGTAAATATAAGTTGTTCAAATGTCAATTAGGGTGCTTTAAAAGAAAGTTGTTTGATCCATTTTTCAAACTGCTGTGCAGAACAACTAAAGTGTTAAAGTGACTGAAATGCCATCCAGCATGGGTAGGCTGACAATCTCTGTATTTTACTCTAGTTTTCACTTTATTCATTCATAAACCATTCTCTAAGTCACAAAGGTATTAAGTTGGATGTAAATTCATAAATTAAATTAGCTTGATTCCTTAAGCATTTTACCAGCAAAGGGAGACAAGCTGATATATGCAGGCTTATACCCATCCCTGGCTAATAAAAAATGTAACTGCCAAATGTAAATTGTGAACAAGAAAAGAAAATAGGGGGTAGAGTGTATACATGTGCAACGCTTATCTCTATCTTTTAAATATTGTGTTTGAAAGGAAATGATTGCGGTGAGCATGCGTCACAGAATTTATATATTTACTGTATGAAAAACACTTGAAACTGTGACATGTTGTTTGTATTCTTGGAACCGTATTGCCTGCGTATTAAACTGACTTGCTATATCACGGTCTGATTTACACATTCAAAGATGATTGACACTGTGGGCAGACTCCTAGAATATCTCATGACTGGTAATTCGGGAAACTGTTTTCAGTGTCACACTTTATTTAAAGATATATGTCAGACTTTATATAGATGTTCTAAAGCTCTTTTCACTCAAGACAGCTTCATGGGTTTTTGGGGGGGTTTTTGTTTCATTTTGTTTTCTGTGTGGAGTTGTAGCAGCGGTAGGGGTATGGTGTATTTAGCTGGAATGCTTTCCAGTCTGATTTGTTTTCTTCTTTATTTATTTATTTATTTGGTAAAACAGAAGATAATGTCACCACTTTTTTCTTCTTCTTACTTTAAATCAAACATTATGATTGAAGACCTTTTATTTGTCTATATTCCAAGCACACCTGACCTGCTTACAGATATGTGTCTGTTATTTCTCAGTGCTTAGCATTTCTTCACCCTCCTCTGACCCCATCCAATCGGGACAAATAGCTGCCCTCTGTAAGCCTAGTATCCTCCCTGCTGTTCCTCAAAGAGAATTGTTGGTTTTCTGTAGTATTATTGTGTTGGGACATTAAGTGAAGTGTGCCTAAAATGTTGTTTAAATATTAATTAGATTTAAACCTGTCAAAAAAAAAAATATAGCACAAAAAAAGAAGTAAAAAAAAAAAAGACCTTTAAAGTTGTATTAAAGCGCAGTGTTTTAGTAAAATACACTTACTTCCCATCCATGGGAAATAAGTATTTATATGCTTTCTGGAAACACCAGAGCATACTGAGGCACCTGAGAGAGGTGGATGCACTCTATGTGTCATGCAAATCATTAAAAAAAAACAAAAAAAACAACATCAAACATGTGCCTAGTGGCAGGTAACTGTGCTAACAAGCCTACCCAGCGGCAGTATTGTGATCAAGCCAGACATCGTTTTTTTTTTTTTTTTTTTAAACAGTTAGACTGCACAGAAACATTTGGTGTAGACTTGTAGTGCTGTGCTGCACGGTTGGCAGAATGAGATGCCCGTGTCACTGCTGGCTATCGCAGCTGATTGTCAGCAAAGTCCAATAAAACACTGTCTTTCTGTTCCTCCTCTTCTTGCTATCAGGTACAATGGGTTACACAAGTTAGACATTAAATGCACCATCAGTTTAACTGTAGTACCGCAGTAATGCAAACATGCTGCTTCACTCTGCCGTCTGATCCCACTACAGTCTGTTGCACTCTTACGGCGACTGTTTGTCTCTGAAAGAAGCGATCGTCCGTTTGTTGAATGCTTCTTTACCTTTGAGTGTAAGGGTATTGCAGCTGACCGTTTCAGAGTTACCAATGCAGACGTAAATATTTTAACATTGCTCTCTCTCTCTCTCTCTCTATGTCTCTCATGGCCTCCTTTGGATCCACTTGTCTTCTGCCCTGCTTTTAATATGACAGGTAAGTCCATCTCTTGTATTTATGGTGAAGCCTCTGGGCTGGGCTTGCATGCATGCATTAAGTGTCACAGTGAGAATGTTTACCAAAATTGCATCTTAAGTACTTGTTGCACCAGGGATGCATTTTAGTACAATGGTTTTGTAAACACTGAGCGCATTCCCTTTTTCACAGCTGACACTTGGAGAATGGGGCAATTCCATTTATGCAGCCAATCTCATTGGCTACTGGAGAGATGCCAATCTGCCCTCAAAGATAGGGAAAAGAGAGGGAGCAAAGGGAGCGGGTAGAAAAGCATTTATTCATCCTGACACAGATCAGATAAATGGGAAATGATAAATGCTGTCTATTTTTACTTCCCTTAACCTGTGTTAACTTTATATTCAAAAGGAAGCTCGTCTAGTCTTGCCAGGCCTCTAAAGACCTGGGGTGATCTGACTGTGAGTTATAAAACATGCAATCATAGTGATTATTCATTTAGCATAAAGAGTGAATATGCTAAACTGATGATATTGTGCTTGGGGGGGAAAAATGTATATGGCCATCAATTAAGGAGCCAAAAAAAGTCATTTCCCATTATGCATTTAACAAATTTTGTTTTGTTTGCTTGTTTGAATTCTTTCTATATCTGATTTTGCCCACATCTAACATAATGATTCTAAACCTTTACTTAGGCAGTTTAATTTGTAGCTGTTGTAAAGGCCAGGATTCCTTAAATGACAGTCAGGGTGACATTTAGCTTTAAGACAGCCTGCACATTTAAAGACTTTAAAGTCTTAATTCATATTACTCTGCACGAAATAAGGGTAAACAGAATACCATTCCTTATTAGAAAAGCTCAACAGAAGATGTGGCTTAAATGCAATTAACAAAGTTTTTTTTTTTTTGTTTTTTTTTGGCGGGGAGGGCACAAATATTCGATCCTGTTTGCAATATTGCCAAAATAATTAAAAGAAAATAAAGAAGGAAAAAAAAAACATAAAAATGATATTTTGCAGTGATAGATGATGATAGGTGAAAATCTGTCACACTGAAGCAGTTAGTACATCTCTACATTTTTCACACCTTCAGATGCATAAAATTTGAATGTGGGGCTCCAGATTAGGTGCCACTGATTGAAGACACCTCACGGAGTGAAAGGTGGAACCTGTCTTATTTCAGCCTGTGAAATCTAGGGCCTGGTGTTCACTTTGCTTTTGAGGTGTGTGGTGTAATCATGCCAAGATCATGAGAGCTCCCTAAGGCTTTCAGGGGGGCCAGAATAAAAGAGAAAAATGACATTTTGAATCAATAGAAAGCTTCAAGAACAGCCTTGTCTCCTAAAAATGACGTGCCTTTATAACTAAGCTACATTATCGTTTATGTTTTGAGGTGTCTTTCTATGTCAGTACTGTATGACACAGTATAAAGATGGCATTGTCTCTTATTGACATTGTCTCTTCACGTTACTTCTGATTTAAACTGTGAAAAGTTGAACAAAATATCATGATCAGGACTGAAATACGCTGTCCTTAAAAGCTTCTTCACCATTTTCTTGGTTTCAGGCTGCTGACAGTGAGCAAAGATATGGAAGGCATGGTAGGACAGTCTTTACTGTCCATAGAAAACATTTAAGTAAAACTACAGTCCTCCTTTAGTAATACATCCACAAAACTGCACTTTTGGAACGTAGATATTGATGGGGAACCACGTACTATCTAAATGTTTATTTTTGGGGTTATCTTGTCGGCACACATTGTGCTACAGTGTATTAAAGTTAAATACTTCTTTGTGGAGGTATGCACTTTCTTGAGCACATTTTTGTCATTTTGCATAAAAAATTTTTTATAATTTACAATTAATTTTACATGGTCCCTCCAAAATGTGTTTAAAAATTACACAGCATCAGTCTGAAAAAGGCATTTTTTAATATAATAATACATAAAAATAAGAATCTTAGCTCCATGTTCCATCATCAGTTTTCTTTTTTTTTTTCATAATTTTCAGTATTGAAATTGAAAGATTTTGGCAAGTTTCTATCAAAGTCATGAATGGTGCATTACAGGAAAACGAGCTTGCGGCGCTATTTAGACACATTTTGCGTTTCCTTCTCATACTGACATTGTTACCAGTGATGCAACAAATACGTCCTCTAGCACAGCTATTTGTAATAGATGGTGTTTGTTCTACTTAAATATGTCTTAAAGATTTTGTTGTTGCTGTAACCTTTCCTTTGCTGTTTTTATTATTACTATTTTTTTTATATTTTTTACACAGAGTAATATCAATGCACATATAAGACCATGCATTTGATTAATCTGTGCTTCTTTAGATGCTTAAAGATAATTGTTAGATGTGCAAACATCTAATTTAATAAGACAATGTGTATGTCCATCAGAGGAAAAGAACTACTTTAAAATAATATACCGCACAATGCATGACAGACAGGATGAGGTGTAAAAATTCTAGCTAATATTATCTTGAATTTGTTTTATAGCTCATCCGCTTTACCACTGTCTGTCTGTAAAGGTATAAATAACAATGATGAAGGAATAGGAAAGCCTGCTTTCAGTCCTGGATAAAGCTTTGTCGTTCAGCCACCATAATACTCTGAATATTAGGCACTGACCCACATCTGCCATTATACAGGTTACATAGAGCCCCAGATGCAGGCCCAGCTGTTGCCATGTATTATCACACTGACTGACCCTGATGTTTTAAGTTAAATGCAAGACAAAACATTAGCATAGGCTAATCCAACCTTACCACAGGATGTAGGTTTATTTCAAAACAATGCAATAATAATAATAATAATAATAATAATAATAATAATAATCCTCTCCCACTCCCTATGTCAGTGTAATAAATATTTACCTGCCAACCTTGCTCCCATTCTCTAACTAGTTTTACCTTCAGAGCACCACAGCTCTTCTATATGTAGGTAAGAATAATGACTCCTCAGTCATTATTATTAATTCAGTGTTGCTACAGTGAAGTGCATGTAAATGAGGCAGTGGGCAGAGAGAGCTATAGGCTGCCTGGAGAGTTAGCCTGAGTAATGAATGTAATTATTGTGCCCTGTTGGACTCGTGTCTGTTTTAGCAAAGTTATTATTTTGACAGTTTGCTCCACATTCAGAAGAAAAGGTCTGGAATTCAATTATAAGCTTCCTTTACTTTTGCATCTAAATGTATTATTTGTCAGGAAAAATCTGTCTGTATATTGTGTGTGTGTGCGTGTGCGTGTGCGCGCGCGTGTGTATGTGTGTGTGTGTGTGTGTGTGTGCGTGTGTGTGTGTGTGTGTTAAATTCCCTATTACTGTATTCCTTTCAATTAATCCCCAGCTTGTACATGCAGGTTATATAAACACTGAGATTTTGTTAGTGGCTATCAGTGAATTTAGTGCTGCAGAATCGCGCTTACACCAAATCACAGAATCAGGATTAGAAAGCATTGAGAGGAGGAGATGTACTATGAAAGAGAAAATGGCGTGTCAGAGGATTTGGATTCCAAGATGATGTTGATGATTATTAGAATATTGATCCTGATAACCCACCTGTTATAAAAGAATCAGTGCAAAGCCACCCACGCATTGTCATTAGTCATCACCAGCTCCTTACAGCCCACTGCAGTACATGCTGCCACCCATGATTTAGCTCTGCATCCAGTTATGAGGGGGTGTTTAGCATTTATTATGCAGCACAGTCCCAGTCCCAGTGAGATGGCAGAATGTTGCCTGATCAATACCCCTCACAGGAAGCTGGGTTAATAGTCTTTGGGTTTTTTAGGATGTGCTTGTGTCTCTATGGTCCCATCTTGCTGCACATGGTGATGCAAGCTCCTAAAGATCTATAGAGTAATTTTACTGACATTGACACCATTGCACAGGCCCTACATGCTGAAACTCTGACATAAATATGCGTACTCCATATTGGTATGTGTTATTCTGCTGCTTTTTTTGTGATAGCGATCTAGTTTTGTGGTTTTCTTAATCAAGCTGCTGCTTTAACAGGACTCCGACAATCCTGGTTCTAAATGCTTGCTGTATGTTCTGGATAAAATGTGTGCAATTGGAGTCTGCAGAGTCTCTCTGTATTGTTAGTATTTGACCTTTAGCTCTTACCCTGACCTTATGCATCTAGTGTCCCACTTTTTGCAGACCAAGTCAAAATGTCCTTTTTCATTGGTTTGACCTTTGCTCCTCATTCCCTTGTGACTTTTCATCTAAGCATTACTTTTGTTGTTGGCCTATAACATATCCCTAGACGCCCAAATGGTTTCCAAGTCTGTTATGCACACACCACAGGCTTAAATTTGCACACACATGCTATAAGACCTGTTAGCTTGCAGCCACCATATATCCTCTAGCTGCCAAACCACAGCGTCAGCTCTGCAGTGTTATGCTCGCGTCCCTAACTGCTCTTAAGCAAAAGAACAATCTCACACTTTTCTTCTGACTGAACAGTGATCTGATTATGGATTAGTAAATAAAAAATATCTCCAACCATCACTTTACACCTCAAAATGTGAGGACGAGATGAATACATCTGTTATCACTGTGATCATTTTGGTTACCACTCATCTGTATTGATTTTTACTGAGCATCATCAATCAAGGCACTCATAATGGATGCTGTCTGAGAGCACATATCTCCCTTCAGAGAATTATCACCCCAGGCTTAGGTCAAGCAGAGATTTGATCTGTTGTCAGTTAGATGAATTGATGTCTTACAGACACATAGAGAGAGAGAGAGAGAGAGAGAGAGAGAGAATTAAGGTAAAGGTGAGTAGGAATAAAAAGAGACCTAAAGTAGTTGAACATCAGATTTTGAAATAATCAGAGCCATTTTTCCTTCACATTTTGCCCTGCTTGCTTGTTTTAAAAAAGCAGTTAAATGAAATCAATATTAGTGCCAGTACTAGTCTCTATGCCAGGCATCATCCAATATTTATATACATGAAGCTTCACAACCTCACTCGAAGGCAAGTGGAATTCTGGACAGGGTATGAAGATGAAGAGGATAAAATAAATCTCTGTCCCTATCATGATGCTCTCAATTACATAGTCATATGCATTCATGCCATTTGACAGGTTACGATTTCCGGCTATACCAAGTTTTCAATTGGGATGCATCTGCCGCCATAAAAAGGAAATATATCAAATCCCACATGGCAACTTTGAGCTATTATTAGTCCCTAAAACAATTTCTACAGACTTAAATACAAAGTTACTAAGTTGGTCCCTAGAGTTAAACATCTGGTGTGTTGGCTTACCCCCCCCCCCCAAACTGCTCCAACTACATAAATTGTATAAATTCAATACTGAATCTGTGCACTGCTCTAATGCCGTGCCATGCTATCGATAGTCAAAAATAAAAACATAATTTCTATTTAGATCATTTTATTCATCTCTCAGAACACTCGCATAAAAACTTTAATTGTAGCCTGAGGCGTCTCGTAACAAACAGAAGTATTTGTTTTCCTTTTACTGAGAACTGGAGAGACCCCAGAGATTTGATCAACCTGTTAGTAGTCAGACACACTATGTACACTGTGGCCACTGCATTTCATTATGAACACAAAATTTCACTTTGGCTAAGTTCTCACACTGCATTATTATTTTTCACTCTCCGTGGGACATTTCCTCAGACACTAGTTTGATGTTATAGATTAATATAGTTTTGTTTACTGAGGTCATTTTTAGATTAAAACTAAACTAAAATATGGAACAGATATATATGAGCTTTAATTTGAAGACTCATTGATGACTGATTTATGCAATTTTGAAGGAAGTCTTTTATGATAAAATGTATTTTTTCCACCTAATGATATTACAGCTTGTATATGTCCTGTTGCTTGCATTACGTACAGAATGGGAGAACTGAGTGCAACACAGTGAACTCCCAGCATGTCCTTCACATTAATTAGAATGATTTTTATATGATGGGATGCTGCCTGGGAGAAATCTTTTGAGCTGTTGGAGGAAAAGAAGATACTTCAGTATTATATATTCTGCGGCTCACTGTCACTCTGACTAGCATTTTTGGTGATCTTGAGGTTACAATAATACAATATAAAACAAATATAATAAAACGTCCAATCCGTTAAATATTTTAACAATATAGTTTCAAAATATTTGCACTTTTTTGTCAGCCACTAAAATTTTCACTTCAAAATATTTCATTTAGAGCCAATAAGTGGTAGTGCAGTTCAATTAAATTTAATCCTTACCCTCTGCAAAATCTTTTTTTTTTTCTTTCCAGACACTTTATTGCTTAAGGGACCTTAAATCCTCTGCACTTCTTCTCCCAGGCCTTTATCAACCTCAAAAAAGGTCCACCAATTTAAAATACACCAAAACACCTCATTTTTGTGCCACTTATTGCATATGGTTTAAAAAGAAAAAAAAAGAAACAGCAAAACACCATCTCACAATGTTACTGAATTAACGATTTAAAAAATGTAAACTTATTATGTAATGATTGTCAGTGAGTTCTTAAAACATTTTTATTCCTGATGACTTACAAGTTGTAAACATTATCTTATTTATCGCAAAATAACACAAAAAATAATGCAAATTGATCTCTTCTTCTTCTTCTTCTTTTTTTTTTTTTTTTTCTCAGAAAAAAGCTGCTGTAAAATCAGTATATTGATGTTGCCCCTGTTGTGGAATTTTTCAGAACATGGTGCACAATTGGTAAAATGCTGCCACGGTATGAGAATATGCACACTAGAGAGCAGTCTGTTCCCTCTTTCTGCAGTTGTTGTGATCCTCCATCTCTCTCTCTCACACACATCATACTGTTCATGTCAAAGAACCCAGGAAACACAACATCTGTCAGTGCGCTAATTTACACAATAAACACCAAAGGGAGAAGGATATATACACACACCTGTAAATGGCCTTGTATTCAACACACATTTTACATCACATGAAAAAAACAAAGTGACCAATATGTGCAAATCGTCTCGAAGCTGGTGAATAATTTCTTCAGTGGTCGTGATAGTACTTGAACAGTATTTAGTATTTTGATTTTACTATGGATGATCTGAATGATTGTTGGCTTTGGTGTGCTTGATTCAGTAAGAGGAGGCAACACTCCTCTGCGACAGCCAAAAGGTGAGAAGCAATGAGAGGCATAGCTTTAGATCTTTTGTACTCTGCTTTCTTTACTTGGATGGAGCACAGATATTGTGGTATTATTAAATGAAAATATGATTACTGATAGAGGATGAAATAGATCATTTTAATCTATTCACAGACAGGCAATGGGAAAGGGGAAAGAAACTACACTGATAGAAAGTCAACACAATGAATGCAAAATAAAATGTGATTAAATCCAAGAAGAGGTCTAAAACTCAGACCGTGGATTTTACACTGAAGATGAGATGCAGATATCCCTCTTCCCCTTTTATTTCTTTTTTCTTTTTTTTTTTTTTTGTATTTCTTCTTATTTTTGGGGGGGTTGATGCACTGCAGAGTCATGGCTCTACAGTCCACGGGCGCAAAGACTGCGTCTATTGTCATTCATCCTCTCTGACAGGCTTCTCATGTACAAATGAGTTTCTGTGAATAGCAATTCATTTATTTAAACATTTTTTTTTTTTTGTAGTTTACAAAAGAAATAGATTATCTTTTTTTTTTTTTCATTTTTGTCCACACTTGCACGTCTTCTTCTTAACATATTTTACACAGTTTTATTTTTACATTTTTAATTAAACTTAAATGTGTTTTTAATATTTTAAATGCTTGTCAAATATTGTGTGTACCATGATACAAATGGTTTCTTTTTTTCTTCTTTCGTGTCCCCAGTTTATTTTTAAACAATAATTAAATGTCCTGAAATAGAAAGACACATTAAAGCTCAAATATCCATCCACGAGAGAAAAGCCTCAGTGCTGTATTCCTCTCTCTTTTTCGACAGAACATCAACAGGTCCAAGAGTCCCATGACCATTGTGTGACTTCAGATCAGCAGCAGATAGCAGTAGCATTAAATCCACCACAAAATAGTCAGCCACATGAAGCACACTTCTTCCACATCACAGTGAAATGCTTTGTAAGAAAAAAAAAAAAAGCGTCTAGAAGATTTAATTATTCCTTCTGTCCCCCTCCCCAGTGTATCCAAAAAAGGAATTTGCTGTATATCCAGATAATCACAGGTAAAGACTTACTCAAAAAGCAGGGTCACACTTCACATTCCCGAGAAGCTTGTTGTTGGCATGTGCAAGAGCCATATTCATTGATGATTACCAAAGCTCCCTCAATATGGTTCGGTTTATAGTCAACATAGTACTCTGGTGTAGAAATTGCAGCCATCTGCTGCATGCTTTGCTTTTGCTTCTGCTTACGGCGCTGACTGCTGAAGCACTGCCTCAGTTGCCTTATTCCAGCTGGAAAGCACTTCCATGCCACGTATAGCATGAGCACTATGATAAGAAAGGAGAAGATGAGTGCCATGGTGCCTGTGACCACCTTGTGGATCTGCATGGTGCTCTCCAGGTCATCATGGCCCACTGTGACAGTGAAAGAATTTGTGACCACTTCACTACCCTCACCCTCATAAGGGTTGGGAGTAAATGGGCCCAGAAACACAGAGCCACCCTGGGCCAGATCCCTTGTGGAGGCGTACAGGCCTGCTGTGGTTACCTCTATTGGGGGATCCTCACATAGCTGAAAAGCATAGACGGCATCCAACACATCCTCACCCTGGGCTGTGTCAGGGCTTGAACACAGCAGGGAATTGTCATGCTGGCCTTGGAAGGCACTCAGCCAAGAGGCCAAGGCACACACATTGCGACTGCACTCCCAGTCATTCCCTGCCAGGGTAATGCTGTCCAGAGATGACCACGAATCCAGAATGCGCTGGTCCACAGAGGTCAAACGATTTGAGTCTAGCATCAGTACCTTGAGGTTTGGTGTACTCTCAAAAACATGTGGCTCGATATACTCGATTTCATTTGCTGACAGGTCAATCTTCTCTAAAAAATGCCATGTCCAGTCTAGTGTATTTACAACAATAGTGGCACGATTGTTGTGCATGTACAGAGTACGTAAAGAGATGAGGCGTGGGAAGTGGGCTAGGTTGACTTTAACTAGCTCATTGTGCTCAAGATGCAACTCAGTCAACTTGAAGAGGCCAGCAAAGGAGTTTCGTGCCAGGCTCTGCAGTTGGTTGTATCCCAAGTCCAGAAACTGCAAGCTCCTGCAGTCTTGAAAAATCCGCACTGGCACAAATTTGAGAGCATTGTAGCGCAAATGTAAATTGGTGAGCTTTCTAAGGCTGTGGAACAGGTCAGGCTCTAGTGCCTGCAGCCTGTTGTATGAGAGGTCCAAGATACGGAGGTTTGGGAGGGGCCTAAAGGTCCCGTTTGGCAGACTCTCAATCCGGTTGTTGCTCAGGTCTAACTCTTTGACTCGTCTTAGCTTGTCAAATGCACCCTCCTCTACAATGTCAATGCTGTTGTGATCTAGATAGAGCCAGGTGAGCTGTGACAGACCAGCCAGTTGGCCTTCACGCAGCTCGGTTAAGTTGTTCTCTCTCATAGACAGGCCCATGGCACTGCTCAGATTGCGGGGAATGTCTGTGAGGTTGAGCCCCTCGCAGTACAGCAGCTTGCTGTCGCAGCGGCACAACCGTGGACAAACCCCCTCTACCAAGGGAACAGTTCTTAGAAAAATTCCCAATGAACACAGTATCAACCCAGGGGGCTTCTTCAGTGGCCACTTTAAGTACAGTCCAATTAGAAGGAAATCCATTAGCATAAATATCCAGGGATGTCAGGGAGAAAATGTCCATTGAACCACTCTGGATATTGGTTTTGCACCTATCAGATCATATTTATCATATCATATTAAACTCATTTAATAAGCTGTCTCATTCTTTGTATGTCAGCTGCAGACAGTGATAATATGTTTGAGATTAAGTCCGCTTGAATCTTTATCAAAAAATGCCAAAAAAAAAATGTCCTTACGTTTTATATCAAGCAGTGGGTGGAGAGTAGAGGGGATGGAAAATCAAATTGTCTTCGCTGATCAGTCTTATTCGAAAAGATTCCTACTCACCCCTATTCAAAAGCTGACAATCTCCATTCAGCATCTCGCTTTGTGCCCCAACACTAATTATGTGCGAATCTAAAAAAGACCCCACTGTGGTACAAATTTCCCCCCCTCCCTCCTCTCTTTTCAGTGGACACCAGATCCTTGGCAGGCTTACAATGTCTTAGTTCTCTTCAAGTGAAAGAGCCAGAAAGAGAAGGAATCCAAGTAGCTTTCAGCGAGATGGTAGGAAGTGCGAGTACCCCTGTCTGCATGCATGAGCTCTGTCTCTCCTGCTCCTCCGCAGTCCTCTGCTGCAATGATCAGAGGGAAGAAGAGACAACCAGAGAAAGGAAAAAAAAAAAAAAAAGCAAGAATCTCTTTTTTTAATTATCTGTCTTGTTCTTTCCTCCTTTCCTTAAGTTTCAGCAGATCTGTCAAAACGTGTTATCGTCCATCGCTTGAAGAAATCACTGACTTGTGAGGTTTAAATCCATTCAAGCACTTAATCATGATTTCAGTGACGGACGCAAGGAAAAAAAAACAAAACAAAACAGGATTTAAAGAGGTGAACCCTGTTCACTGTTTTCATGTGTAACAGTATTCCTCGTCATCTGAGTGGCTCATATTGGTTTAGTAGCCGCTCGCATCCCCTGTGGCTCGCAGGTTCGTTTACTCCCTTGCTCTCTGGGTGTCTTCTCAGCCAGCTGGAAGAGGCTGCTGAAGGCTGGTGCTGGTAGGCAGGCAGGGGCGGTAAATGTGGGAAGCAAAGGAGCGCGCAATCCCTTGCAGCAGACCAGTACACTGACAGCGCATGCAGAAGCACCTTCTGTTCACTGAGTGTCGTAAGCCACTCACAATTCAGAGTGCTCGCTCCCTTTCCCTCTCTCTCTTGCTCTCTTTCCCTTGATCGCTCACTCACTTGTTCATGCTGCTCCCCTCCTCCTCTTCCCTCTCACATCTTCGCTCGCTGCTTTTTTCTTGCTGTGTTTTTCTCCATGCCTCAGACATTTACATATCCAGAATGGGCTGGGCTTAAACCAGGGGCTTTAATGAACCCCCTCCACCTCCCATCTCTCTCTCTCTCTCTCTGTCTTTCTCGCTCTCACTCACTCACTCACACACACACACACACACACACACACGCAAACAAACACTTCTTCCCTCTCTCACTGACTGCAATGAAATCGGCCTCTTGACGTTGTCTGATTTAAGACTTGCAATGATGGAAATGGGATCTTATATTATTTCTTTTCTTTAACAGAGAACCATCTGCATATATATCTGTATAGCTCTTCTATATATATATATATAGAACTACTGTAGATATAGATATATATAGAGAGAAACCTGGGATATTATATTAGATATACAATTTTCTCATAGAATTTCTAAATATCCATAATCAAAGAGTTTAATGCACCAGTCATCATGTATGCCATTCATTATTTCATACATGCCAGGTAAGTATACTGTACATATGATATACTTGTTGCTTGCTTGCCAACAACAGAGGCTGGAGTGTGAGTCAAGATGAGTATGTGCTCAAACCACCAGAAATTCTTTGTCATTATTGCTGCGTTGTCCTTTCTGAATGTAGATGTAATTGCATCCCAGATAATATTAGCATTAAGCTAACATAAATATTCTTCCTGAAGGCTCACTTGTCTTGCTTTGCACTTCCCTGCAACCGCTTCTAGCCTTGTCATTGTTCTGCTCTAAAAGTTCAGACAATGAGCTGCGACTGTGTCTTATAGCCTTTATATGAGCTAAGTTTTAAACTTCTAACTGACCTTCTTTCTTTTTTGAGTTGATCATATTTTTGCTGACAGAACTTTCTTGTTCACTTGTTCAAAATGAAATTCATGGAAATGAATTTAAGATGAATGAATCTGGAAAAAAAAAAAGCAAATAATTTTTAATTTTTAATGATGCCCGCTTGACAATCCGGGCTGAGTATATAGAGCCAAATATACAGTAAACTGAAAAACAAGATGATGGGAAAGGGTTTACATTCTAGTAAAACATTAGCATTCCCAACCAAACTAGCAGTTTCTACAAGTTTCTCTAGTTGCCTAATTCAAAGTATAGTTTAGTTGCATCAGCGGGAAGGAAGACCTAAAGACAAACAATTTAGAGGATCATTTTAAACTGTAGGATAGATGCTCAAAGACAGGCTGGCAACAGGTACTAGAAAACAGGAATAAATCAGCAGCAGGTGTTGAACTATGAGAAGCCAGGATGACACAGCTGAAAATCTAACAAAGCACATTGCCTTTTCTTCTTTAAAGTTTTACAGCCACTGGCAACTGGGGAATTGCATTACTGCCATCATCTGGAAATAATCACGATCTGCTAAATAATTTGCCCTAGCAGACTGCAAGTAGCTCTTTTTCCTCCTTGGTCACTTCCAAAATGTTTGTATGTCTCTGCATTGCATTTTTTTTGCAAGTGATGACACACACAACTAACCAGGAGGCAAGATGGCAGGTACAGTGGTTGATTGGTTGATTGGGTACAGGTGAGGTGGGTGTGAAAGTCATGTGGCCATAACCAGGAAGTGAGACTGAGGACATCTAGTGGATGTTTGTGGGGTGGCACGATGAACACAGTGAACACAGAAATAGATTTTTTTTTCCCCTTGCATTTTACAAATTAAAACAACAAAACAATACAAATCATCAGAACGTCACACACTCTTTAGACAATGTAATTTTTTTCAGTTTTTCTCACTGCTGTGCTGTCACCATTATGCGTATCTCTGTCATATTCTCATGAGCCTGATATTTTTTTTTAAACATGGGGCGTGAGTTTCTTCAGATTTGGAACAAACATTTTGTTGGAGTCAAAGGTGAACTGAGTAGATTACGGTGGTCAGAGGTCACTATTTAAGGTCACTGTGACCTCAACTTTTTTTGGGCCCCAACTCAACTCATGAAGGCTATATATGAGGAATGATATTTTATTTTATTTATTTATTATCAAATATTTGTACTTATATTTGGAGTCAAGTGATTAGATTAGTTTAAATTAGATTAGTAATCTAGATTAGATCTTAGCGTTGCAGGATCAAGGTCACGTTGACCTCACGTCCAGTCCATTCTCATAAATGTGATATCCTACAGTACAAATGCCTGAATGGAATTTCTGTACATCTTGAGCAAGTGCTCACTTACACTCGAGGATGAACTGATTAAAATTTTATGGTCAAAGTTTAAGATCACAGTGACCTCACAAACCACATTTTGCAGGTGTAACTCAGGACACCATGTGCTAATCATTCACATTTAAAAAAGCACACGTCTAAAAAGCAGTTAAACGAAATGAGAGAGGCACATTGAATGGCAAAAAGAAAGAAGGAAAAAGCCTTTCCTATGTTTCCTGCTCATTTCAGTTGATGATTACACCAGCAGCTAATTACATGGTGCAATATAATGTCGTGAGAGAGCAAACAGAAATGGGACTATTCAGTCCATCCGTGTGCAACTTTAAGTACTTTTGCTCTGAAATTCGGACCAAGGATCACACAGGTATTTGTGAAAGTCTGTGAAGTGTGCATATTCTTCTTCTTTTTTTTTTTTTGCGATCTGGGTGCAGTTAGCAGATCACAGAGACTGTGTGCTTTAACAAGAAGGTTGGTGTGTATTTTTTTTTATTTATTGATTGATTCAGTTGATATCTTACTGTGTTTTTATTTCAATAATGGAAACCATGAAAACTTTAAAACCTGCAAAATGTGCATTTGCGCTAGTTATCATACTTTCTACTTATCAGTGATGCTACACTGCTAGCTATTTTACTCTTAGTAATAGAACTGAAAAAACAAACTCAGCACACTGTTTATACTGTATATATATACATATATATATACACACACACACACACACACACACGAGATCAGTGCTTTATTTTTACTGGCAGTTTTGGTCTGGACTTGTCCGGAAATATATTCAAACTCTGAAGCACAATTTTATTTCCTCGGCTGATTTTATAATCATTTTGATTGTACTGTAAGTTGTGTATAGTTTTTTTAAACAATGTGGTTATCAGTTATGCTGTATTGTCAGCACACTGAATTGATTTGAGGGCTCAAATACATCTCAAAATTAGAAGCATCTGTGATTGCAGGCCCATTATTAAAATCATTTTATTGAATCAGAAGACGTCCCACTGTTTGAGTCCAAGAAAACAAGGCAGATGATAACTAATTGGCCTGCTGCAGAGATAATGTTGATGGGCATCTAGGAAAGCACTGAGATAGGGGTCGGTGGAAATACTTACACCACAGAGTGGTTCTTGAAAAAACAGCAAGACATGATTTCACATCCACAATGGACGGGGACTTCCAGCAGATGGAGGTTGTCTCAGTTTAAAAGGGTCACAAGTAGACATGGAGCTTATTAATTTGCATTTTTGTATTTATTGTGTGTCTTAATAATTTAATATCCACTATAAGGATCTGAGGAACAGAGGAAATATATCTTTCAAACATCAGTAACAACAGTAACCTAGCGAAGACTTGTGCAATCCGGGTTCACTGCACAATGTACGGAAAAGATCCAACTTGCTCAAACAATGATTTTAAAGGAGCTTGTGCTAACTGCAGCTTGGGTCAACAAAAAGGGGAGAAAACATAGCATCATCATGTTCACTGGGGCATATGACAAGGGGACCGTGGCTGTCACACTGGGTTACAGCTCCTTGAAGTATGTTTTTTTTTTTTTTTTTTTTTGTATAATGCAAAGTTTGTTTCTGTAAAAATTGTGAATTATTAGCATAATTTGTCCATGTTTTTAGCTTGAGGGCCGCTAAAAGTTTTGTTGGATGTATGGAGAGATGATTTACTGAGCAGAATGGATGAACTTAGAAAACCCTTTGTCTTTCTCCATATAACATGATGAAGGTACAATAGCTCACGGCTATAAAAGAATTAAGAACTCAAGCCTGCCACTACATATTAAAATCTTTAATACATTTTGCTCTTGTTTTTAAACCCCCTTTATATAAATGTGCTTAAGCTTCAGGTCTGAGACAGCTTGCTCTGCTGCATTTGTTGTTGTTGTTGGTTGAAACAGCAAAGCTTGTTAGTGTTGGCTGGATAGAAGACACTGGCATTGATTGGCCTTAATGGCTGCATTTTCCATATTACTGCTGCATATCACTAAGTTTTCCAAAGTTTGTTCTACTTTCAGTATCTGGCATGTTTTGAACCACACAGGCGCTTTAGTTTAAGCAGTGTGTTTTTTAAAAACCACACAGAATTTCATAATTCCCTTAGCTGGTCTCTCTTTAATTTCAGTGCTCTTTTCCATAAATGTTTTTTTGCTCTAGTGACAGGAGTTTTAATTTAAGCTTTCCTTGTGACTTATTGGGGCTTTTGAGCATGCTGAATTTTTTAAAATGTTGAACATACACAATCCAAACAAAGAACTTTGGACTCATTCTGATTTTGTTGCACTAATTTCTGTAAACAGCAATAGTGATCAGATATTCCAGGTTGGTGGCTATATCTGAGAGGAAGCCTTCATGTGGTACTGACAGTTATTTCCCTTTACATACCTCTTAACTGTGTCCTCACTGAATACAACTATTTGAAGGACTGGGCTGGCTGCATTGACTAGCGTGTTTTACTTAAAGTATAATGAGTATAAATTTGTATATGTGGATGAAATGTTAAGTCCATTGAACTTTAACATCCTTTTAAGGTTAGGCTTAAAACTTTCCTTTTTGATAAAGTTTATAGTTAGGGCTGGATCAAATGACCTTGAACTATCCCTTAGTTATGCTGCAATAGGCCTAGTAGTCTGGGGGTTTCCCATGATGCACTGAGCAGTCCTTCTTCACTTGCCTTTTTTTTAACTCTGTGACGTCATGTGTCTATGCATCATTAGTCATTATTAAACTCTGGCTCACTTCGACAGTGTGTCTTTTGTCCCCATCCGGTCACAGCAGATGACTGCCCCTCCCTGAGCCTGGTTCTGCTGGAGGTTTCTTCCTGTTAAAAAGGTTTTTTCCTCCCCACTGTCACTAAGTGCTTGCTCATTGGTCATTGTCTGATTGTTGTGATTTGATGCTATCTAAATAAAATTGAATTGAATTGAAACTGAATTAATGTGAAAAGGGGTCAACTAGCAAACAAGAAACCACAGAGACAAAAATTGCATACGCATAAAAGAAAGGGGTAATAACGAAAAATAGGTGATGTAAACAACAGTCAGATAACAAACATCTGATGCACTTGGTTGTCAGAGTAAACACAGAGTAAACTAAACAACATCAAAGAAATGCAGTGCATTTGAAGAGAGAAGATATACTGCTAACTGTGACTTCGCGTCAGCAACTGAGTTTGAGAAAACTGTCCAAGCACCCCTGAAAAAAGTCCTATCTGCATCTTTGGAATAAATCACATTTTATACTGGTTTTACATCAAACAAGGATCGCCATTTTTCTGACTATAATAAAAGAGCACTGCAAGAGCTCTCAATTTTGCTGCAACCAGCTACTGTACAGTTTGTAGTGGAGGTTATGGTCTGATTTAACTAACAGAGTACAGCATTTAAAAATGGAGAAATAAAAATCTTAATTGACCTAAGTATACACTTTACACTCACTCTAACATGCAATTACAATTGTATGCTCAATGTCGCAGTAGTAACTAAAACTTATCAGACAAGGCAATGTGTTTTCCCATCTTCTGTTGTGCAATTTTTACATACCCATGCAGATTGTAGTCTAGCTTTCCTGTTCTTAGCTTCCAGGAGCTTCTAGGCATCTGGTGTGGTCTTCTCCATCTGTAGTCTGTCCGGTTCAAGGGCTACAGCAGCAATGTCAGTTGCTGGGTGCATTCAAAGATGCTCTTCTGCATTCCTTGATTGTAACAAGTGGTTATTTGAGTTACTGTTGCCTTCCTATCAGCTTGAAGCAGTCTGGCCACTCTCCCTTGACCACCAGCATCAAGGCATTTTTGCCCAGAGAACTGCCACTCATTGGATGTTTTCTCTTTTACAGACTTTTCTCTGGAAACCCTGGAAATAATCGTCAGGGAAAACCAGTTTCTGAAATACTCAGAGTCAAGGTCATTTAAATCACCTTTCTTCCCCATTCCGATATTGATTTCAACTTGAGCAGGTGGTCTTGAGCATGTCTAAGTTCCTAAATGCACTGCTTTAACAAGCAGTGGAACAGCTGTACCAAATGAGTAAGTAAGTAAATAGTTTCTGCTGAAGTTGTTGAAGTGCATCTGTGTGTATTTGTGTATTTGTTGCTCTGACAGAGTGAGAATTAATATGGTTCTAAATTGCTTCCGGCTATGTCCAAAGCAACGTATTCCCTGTTGAGAAAGCGAGAGAGAAAACAACAGTGGTTTTCCCATGTCACAACACAGAGCAGTCACACTCTTCTTGCTTTTACACTGAAACAAGATCAAAATTCTTCACCCTCCACCACATGCGTACAAATTCACAGCAACCTGACACAGCCAGTTTTTCACCCACCTTCAGCGGGTTGGTGTGTGTGGCTTTTCCATATGCAGTATTTCATTCGGTTGCTTGTTTTAGCTTTTCTGCTTAGTCTGTTTCTTTATGCGTTTGTGTTCTGGCTCTAATGTTTTTGGATTCAGAGACTACATCAAACAGTGGCTGTGACTAGGCTCTGTCTGCCAAAGGAACTTTGTTCAGCTGTCAGATGATGCAGAAATCCCACTGAGCACCACCAAGCCCATTTTCAAAACCCAGCTCTCTGAGGCAGCATGCCCCCACTTGTGATAGTCCTGACTACCCTGGCCTATTGCCTCATCCAGAGCCAAACAAGCCTGTACATCCTTTATGTGTCCACTAACCTTCTCTCATGTTTGGATGAATCAGAGTAGAATGCAGTGACAGAGGAGACTCTGATGCAAAAGGCTGAAACACTTGTAAATTTAGACTGAAAATTACTTGTGCCTTTATCCTGTGTCCCTGCTTCAAGGTAAAGTTAGAACACTAACTGAGAGTTTTCTATAAACTTCCATTAGAGAGCTGTAGTTCAGTGGATAAGAGTTTAAGGTCTTTGTATATTATGAATTCCTAACCCTTGAACCATGAATAGAAATTAAAATCAGCAATGACTCAAGTGAAGGAAAGTAAAACGATTTATTTGACATGGAGTGCACAATAAGGAACTGTTGAAGAAGTATTTAAGGAGGGGGAAGTGCTTGTCCAAAAATATCCCAGGATTGGTGGTGGTGCAGGGGTAAGGAGTAATGATTAAGATCTGGATGAATGTGATGTGGAGAAGAACTGCTAATGAGCAGATTCAAAGAACCCATAGACATTCCTCATGAGAACTGGAGGATAAATAGCAAGGAGGAGAACAGCATCAATCTGAAACTGAAATGAGGGCTCCAAGCAGCAAAGAAAGGAACTCTTTTAAAAAATACAACAGTGAAATGATTGGCTCAGAGACAGGTTTTAGGAGATTATTGTAGAATCTCATTGGTTTGATAGAGAGATGAAGACAATCAGTTAGGTGACTAGTTGGATGCAGGTGAAGAGATCAAGAGTGTGAGAATTTACTAAAAATGCATATTCTAAACATTACGTAGATAAATGGCATATATATATTCTGCTACTGGTAAAGTAAAACTCCATTGGTTAGCATTGTAGTTGTGGGAATCGCGAACTAGACACACTGTTTCTTTGTTAAAGATTTGATTGTGCTTGAACTTATGTGCACATGTTAAATGGCAATCTGATTTTTCTCAACTCCATCTAAATATACCTGCCATTTTTGTGTGTGTGTGGAGAAAAACAAATAAAACTATCCAAAAAAAAAAAAAAATAGCTGGGTATTAGCAACATTTAATCATTTATCTCAACAGAATGTTTTTTAAAAAAATAACACACAGGAAGGGAAGAACTGATGCCAAGAGGCTCCCGGCTGTTCATTCACAGTGACAGTGCCACAGGTGGTGATGTACATGGAGCTCGCTTTCTCCTTTACTGATGACTGACCTTGATAGTAATTAGCTGCATGATGACTGAAAAACAGGATGACAATGTTATTCATCACAGGCACAGCTGGGGGTGACCCGGGTTTCCTAAAAATGTTTTTTAACGGAACCCATTTTTATATTCAGCATGTGACACTTTAAATGACCTTAAAACACACACACACACACACACACACACACACACACACACACACACACACACACACACACACACAATACATACGTGCTGCAGTTTAACTCAAGAAATAACTAATATAGTTAAGGGGTAAAGTATCACCTCTCATTGCTTTTGCCAAAGAAATAGTAAATGCCAAGTTTTATCTCATATGACTGAAATATCTCATACTTAATACACAGCATCATTATAAGCAACTCAGAATTATGAATTGCCTATTATATTAAAATATATTTTAAATAACAAGGGATCATAATGACTTTATGTTGACATTTGATAAAATAACTTCATCAACTGATACATCCTTTTATTTACTCCTTGTTTTGATGAATTAGATGTCATAGAGTAATGAAGATGAAATGAATACTATACCTGTGCCAAAATGCAACATCACATCACAAGACACACAGCGTATTTTGTATTATCAAGCCTACCAACACAAGTTGGCAAAAACATATTACATAAAAAAAACATAGCTCACCTGGCTGAGCAAATGACCCATATGCCAAAGGCCACTGCAGAGACCTGGGTTGAAATCCACCCCCAGACCGTCATTCCCCCATTTCTGCTCTCCTGCCCACTCTCTTTACTGCACTGTCTAATAAAAGAGATATAGATATAGATAGATAGATATACACACTGCAGATTTTGCAAGTTTTCCCAACTACAAAGAAGGGAGAGGTCTGTAATTTTTTTCCTAGGTACACTTCAACTGTGAGATTCAGAATCTTAAAAAAAGATCCAGAAAATCACACTGTATGATTTTTAAATAATTAATCTGCATTTTATTGCAAGAAGTAAGTATTTGATACAATAGAAAAACAGAAATTATAATTTGGTACAGAAATCTTTGTTTGCAGTTACACAAGTCAGACGTTTCCTGTAGTTTGTTTGCATACACTGCAGCAGGGATTTTGGCCAGCTCCTCGATACAGAGCTTCTGTCGCTGGGCAACATTGAGTTTCAGCTCCCTCCAAAGATTTTCTGTTGGGTTCAGGTCTGGAGACTGGCTAGGCCATTCAAGGACCTTGAAATGCTTCTTACGGGGCCACGCCTTAGTTGCCCTGGCTGTGTATTTTGGGTCATTGTCATGCTGGAAGACAGCCACGACCAATCTTCAATGCTCTTACTGAGGGAAGGAGGTTGTTAGCCAAAATCTCACGATACATGACCCCATCCATCCTCCCTTCAATATGGTTCAGTCGTCCTTTTCCCTTTGCAGAAAAGCACCTCCAAAGTATGATGTTTCCACCTCCATGCTTCACGGTCGGGACGGTGTTCTTGGAGTTGTACTCATCCTTCTTCTTCCTCCAAACACAGCAAGTAGAGGTGATACCAAAAAGGTCTATTTTGGTCTCATCTGACCACATGACCTTCTCCCATGCCTCCTCTGGATCATCCAGATGGTCAATGGCAAACTTCAAATGGGCCTGGACATTTGCTGGCGTGAGCAGGGGGACCTTGCATGCCCTGCAGGATTTTAATCCATGACAGCATAGTGTGTCACTAATGGTCATCTTTGAGACTGTGGTCCTAACTCTCTTCAGGTCATTGACCAGGTTGCCCCGTGTAGTTCAGAATCATCTTTACCCCATGAGGTGAGATCTTGCATGGAGCCCCAGACCAAGGAAGATTGATAGTCATCTTGTGTTTCTTCCATTTTTTATAGTAACTCCTCCAACAGTTGTTGCCTTCTCACCAAGCTGCTTGCCTAGTTTTTTTGTAGCCCATCCCAGCCTTGTGCACATCTACAATTTTGTCCCTGGTGGCCTTAAACAGCTCTTTGGTGTTGGGCATGGTGGAGAGGTTGGAGTATGATTAATTGACTGTGGACAGGTGTCTTTTATACAAGTAACGAGTTCAAACAGGTGCAATTAATACAGCTAATTAGTGCAGAATACGAGAGTTTCTTAAAGAAAAACTAACAGGTCTGTGAGAGCCAAAATTCTTGCTAGTTGGTAGTTGATCAAATACTTATTTCGTGCAATAAAATGCAAATTAATTATTTAAAACTCATACAATGTGATTTTCTGTATCTACGACAAAAATTACTGACCTCTCCATTCTTTGTAAGTGGGAAAACTTGCAAAATTAGCAGTGCATCAAATACTTATTTTCCCCACTATATATATATATATATATATATATATATATATATATAAACAAAATTCACTATTAACAAAGACAGTTATGAAAAACTATATATGATTTACCCCTTGCAAGTGCAAGTTCAATCATTTCTTTATTATCACCATATCAAATTTTTTGAAAACAAATTTTTAGCATAGCAATGAAACATTTATAATATCTTAATACATTCAAATGATCTAAATGTTTTCAGTGCTATATGGAATTCAAATGAAATTTCTCTTGTTACCTTCTTAGCATGCTGGCATACTGACAACTTGGGAACATCAGTATTAATAACAATTGTCCCAGTTTAGTCTGAAGCCAGTTTAAAATTAATATAATATTTTAATTATGTTAAATACATTAGTGGAAGTATTCAGTCAAAAGGCAGTCCATAAATTATCCATCCCTGAAGTCAGAATCACCAGCAGCATTTTGACACATAACTAAATGTCTGCGACCTCAGAGAGTACGCCACAGTAGAGATAGTAATAATTGGGTGAATTCTCATATTAATGAAAGCAAGATCTACTTTTGAACAATTGTGACATATTTCTGAGCTTCATTCACTTTCTTACTGAAATTGGAAAAATTGTCTTCATAATGCATGATGTCCAATGCACCAATAAGATCACCAAATTTGAAATCATCCGGTCCCATTATAGCCCAGTTTCATGTAGGCGAGAGTAATATTGGTTGTTTTCATTTCACGTCCCGGTATTGTGTGTGCTGGCTCACAGTGACATTGTCAGGGATTACTGGGATACAGCACAGAGCCACCAAAGCTTTAGTAGCGACACCTCTGCTTTTCCCTCTATGACAGTTCAAAACAACTGCAATGAAAAAGGTCTACTGTATCCCTTTTTTGACATTGTAACCTTTATCTAGGCTGTAGCAGGCAAAGGCAAACTTGTATTTGCCATAAGGCAATAGAGTGTGTGATCAGAGTAAAATATTTCTCTGTGCCTCAACTATCAGGAGTTTGTAAAAACAGATTTTGTGCATGAAGATTTGATAGAAAATTCCATTATAACATGTTTTCTTTATGAAAAGTCTGTGCACAAGGGTTATCATAATAATGTCACCTTGGCATTTGTGAATCTTTACTTTGGCATTCTAAGTGAGTACACAGTGTTAACACAAATGGTCTCCTTACAAATATTGCAAGAAACTGCTGAATGCTACCACTTCTGTTCATGCACTTATTGAAAAACGTCCTGAGACATTTTTCTTCCGAAGCCTAAGGTGTAGGGTACTCTTTTGTAGCAGTAAGCTGCTATTCCTAGCAGATTGTAAAACTAGCAACACAGTGTAAACATAAAATCATGTGCCCCAAGTGTGATGTGTTCCCAGCAAGGAGCTGCTCTGTGATTAAAAATGCAGTCAGAGTTGTTTTAGTACAAACTTACACTTGCTCTGTTGATTACAGTGGAAGAACATGTCACCCAACAACAGTATCAGTTACACAGTGGCACACTCATGTGTTTTAATTTTTTTTTTTTCTTTTTGAGTTTTCCAAAGATCTGTTGTTGCTAATAATGAAAAAAGGTAAAACAAATAAATAAATAAATAATCCTGCCAGCTTGATCCTTTACTGCCATTCATTGCTTTGTCACAAGCAGCACAGGACACAGTCAGGGTCACATTGGGCCAAGTTAGGTGAACTTCTATAGCACTTGATAAAATTACACTGACATCAGCTTAGTAGTTAAACACTGTAATCTTGCACTCAAGTATTTGAGTGTGCTTGTGTGGCTGTGTGCACAAGCTGGTGTGCATACTGTATGCTTGTGTATATGTTATGTCAGGGTGATACAGTAACTTTATTTATCTAACACTCAAATTTGTTTTGCAATGCAAAGTAACATTTGAGACTATATTAAGCACCATGTAATTTCAGCCTGTTACATGTGTCCTGACTAGGTAGCATTCAGTAATCGGTCTAGTTACACAGTTTTAATTGATAAGAGCATAGCATCTAGACTGTGCTGTAAATTGTTTATTGTATTGCACATTTGATTTCCACCTAAAGTATTTCAGGTGGAAATTACATGTAAAAAACCGGCATATTAGGCACCTAGTATATAGAACAAATCAAGGGTGTCTGTTCACAAAGGGAATCCACGTAACATTTTTTTTTCTTTTTTTATCATGATTGATGATGACTTGTTAATGTTGCAATTTATTAATCCCCATAATTCAAGTTCATAGGCAATACCCTACCCTAGTGCACCTTTCAATACTGTTGACCATAACATTTTATTACAGAGATTAGAGCCATATGTATTAAAGGTACTGCGCTGCAGTGGTTTGAATCAATTTTATCTAATAGACTCCAAGTTTTTCATGTAAATGGGGAGTCTGCTTCACACACTAAGGCTAATTATGGTGTTCCACAGGGTTCTGTGCTAGGACCAATTTTATTTACATATATATAGATTAGAAAGCATTGCATACATTTTCATTGGGGGGCAGCACGGTGGTGAGCACTGCTGCCTCACAGTTAAAATACCATCTGGAAGGCCTGGATTTGATTCCACCTTGGCCCACGCCCCTCCCTCTCTCGCTGTGTGGAGTTTGCACGTTCTCCCCGTGTCTGCGTGGGTTTTCTTTGCGTACTCCAGTTTCCTCCCACAGTCCAAAGACATGTACTTACTGGGGTTAGGTTAATTGGAAACTCTAAATTGCCCATAGGTGTGAATGAGAGCATAAATGTGGGTGTGGATGTTGTCTGTCTCTCTGTGTTGGCCCTGTGACAGGCTGGCGACCTGACCCTGCCTCTCGCCCTATGTCAGCTGGGATAGGCTCCAGCCCCCCTGCGACCCTGAACAGGATAAGCAGAAGTGAACAGATGGATGGATGGATGCAGATGTTACCCAGATTTATCTATCCATCAAGCCAGATGACACTCATCAATTAGTTAAACTACAGGAATGTCTTAAAGACATAAAGTCCTGGATGACTTTTAATTTCCTAATAATTTAAGTTATTGTTCTCGGCCCTACAAACCTTAGAAACATGGTGTCAAACCAGATACTTACTCTGAATGGCATTACCTTGGCCTCCAGTAGCACTGTAAGAAATATTGGAGTCATTTTTGACCAGGATATGTCCTTTAATGCACATATTAAGCAAATATGTAAGACTGCTTTTTTGCATTTGTGCAATATTTCTAAAACTGGAAGCATCCTGTCTCATGATGCTGAAAAGCTAATTCCTGCATTTCTAGGGTGGACTATTGTAATTCATTATTATCAGGCTGTCCTAAAAGCTCCCTGAAAAGCCTTCAGCTGATCCAAAATGCTGCAGCTAGAGTACTGACAGGGACTAGAAAGAGAGAGCAGATTTCTTCCATATTGGCTTCTCTTCATTGGCTCCCTGTTAAATCCAGAATAGAATTTAAAATTCTTCTTCTCACATACAAGGTCTTGAATAATCAGGCACCATCTTATCTTAAAGACCTCATAGTACTGTATCACCTCAATAGAGCACTTTGCTCTCAGACTGCTTGCTTATACTTGTGGTTCCTAGGATACTTAAGAGTAGAATGGGAGGCAGAGCCTTCAGCTTTCAGGCGCCTCTTCTGTGGAACCAGCTTCCAGTTTGTATTCAGGAGACAGACACCCTCTCTATTTTTAGATTAGGCTAAAACCTTTCCTTTATGATAAAGCTTATAGTTAGAGCTGGATCAGGTGACCCTGAACCTTCCCTTAGTTAATGTTCCTATAGACCTAGGCTGCTGAGGGGTTCCCATGATGCACTGAGTATTTATTCTTTTTACTCTGTTTATACACCACTCCACATTTAATCATTAGTGATTATTAATCTCTGGCTCTCTTCCACAGTGTGTCTTTTGTCCTGTCTCTCTTCCCTCAGCCCCGACAGGTTGTGGCAGATGACTGCCCCTCCCTGAGCCTGGTTCTGCCCGAGGTTTCTTCCTGTTAAAAGCGAGTTTTTCCTTTCCACTATTGCCAAGTGCTGCTCATAGGGGGTCGTTTTGACTGTTGTGTTTTCTGTGTAATTATTGTTGGGTCTTTACTTTACAATATAAAGTGCTTTGAGGCGACTATTTGTTGTGATTTGGCGCTATATAAATAAAATTGAAATGAATTGAATTGATTACTCAAGGGAAATGAAAGGGTGATTATTAAAAAAATATTGGAATTTATATCACAATGTGATATAAATCATACTATTACTATTGTGGACAAATTTGACTGCAGATCTTTTTACATAAAATGGTCTGGGGTTTTTGTATCAGTATAATGGATGCTGATATATTGTTATTATTTTATTTTCTGTTTTTTACTATTCGATCTCAGCTACCCTTGTACTGGAAGTCTGCACTGGCTGTCTGTCTAAAGGGTCTTTGTCTCCTCCTAATGGGTATTACCTTACTAGGAATTACCAGTGTATACCAGTCATAAATCAAGTTGCAGTAGTCAGTGCTAAGGTGTGCAGATTCCACTTCACTCAGTATTTCTGTACCTGCAGTGACGCTAACATTAGCAACCCACCGTCTGGAAGCATTAGACTGGTGTCTTGTCAAAACTCAAACAGCATGAGCAGATTAATTAGTGTGTTCTGTCTATGCTGAAATGAATTATTAATGTGGATATCAGCACTTTAGCTATAGGTGAATCCAGTTACCTGTATGCTCATAATGTACACTGCCTACAAGGCAGTGCAAGTATTTCATTATTCTCTTCAGCTGTATTGCACCTGAATTTCTAATGGTTTCATTTATCCAGCGAGAAGAAATGTGAATATAAAATTTAAAATTGCCTTGTTACAAAGTCCTAATTGACATGACTATTTTTTAGATGTAAACAGCTACTGGTTTAACATGAGTAATACTTACAAACTAGAGACCATCTTCCTATGAGATCACAACAGCTTTGACCATATCGATCTTAGATCTCTGCCTTCATTGTGATGTCAGGTTAAATTTGTTGACTGCATCTTACAGAATCGCAGCTCTGTTGAGTTGACAAAATGTGTCCACAGGCAGACAGACATACATCTGCCAAACTGACTTTGTGGTACCTGCTTGTGACACACACACAGCAAAAAAAACCAGCCACCAGCAATTGTAACTGTTAACAGAATAGCTCAGACTACATCTACTTTAGGCTGTCTACCATTAAACATTATTTTCATAACAAAACTATCTGTGTCTAGTCTGCTAATTGCTCATTTTTTTAGTAAACTATGTCCAGAATGATGTGCCAAAACAACATGAAAATGGCTAAATCTCCTATTATTATTTGCTCTCTTTGAAGTTGGCCAACAACAAAATAGTCCAAAAAAGGCAACAGAACAAAACATAGCCTAAAGGTTGGATTAGATGGAATAACATCTACCTCTTGTTGATAATATCTGTCCACAGACAGACAGACAGGTAAACACTCCAAGTATCAAAAAGTTAATAATTTGATTTTGGTCTGGTTTATGGGGTATATACATTTTTCTTTCAATACACAGAAGGCCTGTTTTTCTGCATTTATTTATGTGTTTTAGCCTTGAAACGCCATCAAAAGGTTTCTTTTTTTCCAAGTTGCGGTATACCTCTCACTTCACCACTTGACCTCTTTTTCTTCCTATGTACAATTGACAGTACACATTTAGATAAGTGAACGTTTAAAACTCTGTAAATGAAGACTGAAATCTCATATATCTCGTCTGACTAAAAAATGTAATTCAGCCTTAATTCAGCCTCGTGTCAAATTTACTGCACTACTCAACCCTTAGAAACCAACATCGTTTCTCCTCTTTGCAGGCAATCATGACATACTCTGTACTGACCACAGGTACAATATATACTGTAGATAACTAGATCCTGATGAGTACGGCACATCTGTGCAATGTGACATTACATGCTGACACATCCTCAAGCCCTACTCAGCAGAAAGAAGAAAAAAAAAAAAACACTAGTTATCACATCATAAGACCACTGGATTCAAAACTGCACCCTTGATTAAAATGCAGAGTGCTGTCTCTGGCAGCAAACAATGGCAGCTAAATCCTCTGACAAGAAGAAAAATTTTCTGCCGTCTCTGTGCTCGTGTGCATATATTTGTGTCTTGTGTTCACCAGCTAACTGCTTAAAAACGTTTTGCATGATTTACTTTCTGCACCTCGGTAATGTCTAATGTCAACCCCAGATATCTGTAAGCGAATCAAAATCACCATTTATTTACAACGCCATGTACCTGTTGACAAACCGCTGAACTGCAGCAGGATAGATGACTTTTTTTCCCCATAAAATTAATTGAGAGTTTAAGGGAATAATTGCAATATGCAAAAATATATATGTGGGCATGCTGACCTTTATAAAACAGTAGTCCAGCATCATCAACCACTCTTTTTAAGCTGATTTAGTGTCAGCGTGATTCATCATGTTGTTCTTCTATCAATTCCATTCTCTCACAGCTGCCCACCTGCACCAGTGCCTTGTCTACCAGACGGGCCATGCATAATTAAGATGATAACCCACAACAGAGACCTGACCCTGTCACAGCATTGAAAATAAGTCTGACCAGCCCAGGGGCACACTTCACCCTCTTTGTGATTCTCAAAAAGTTTTTATCTGGCTCCTCCCAAGCTCCCACAACTTATTACTGAACATTTTGCTGAATTCTTTTAAAACAGTTTGAGAAAAATAAGTAAATAAATAACTTAGATGTCCATGGCTGTTATTTTTATTATTATCTATTTAGATTCATGAAGAATCTCTATTTTACATGCATTTGTTTTTCCTATACCTTAAGATTCACTAAGTAGTTATCACATCCGTAATGTCTTGTCACTCTTATCTTTGCTTAAAGAACACTGGCATTGATTACTCGGCATTATGTACTTTGAGATATACTGTGATGTGAACACTTCTTCAGTATAATGAAATCTAAATGTACCGAACAAAAATAAACACTAATTAATAAATTAAGTAAGCTTCACGAAGATTCTAAGCCTGTTGCCTATGTTAAGCATAATTTCGGTGTCTATACCGTCTTTACCTTCTGAATAATAGCGACTAATATTGTGACACCACTGTATATGGAAAAAGGGCCTGAAATATGCAGTATTATCCAGAAAGGACATTCTACATTGAAAGCCTAATCAGACCATATAGAGATAAGGAACATGGGTCCCATTTACACTATTTTCTATGATATTTTCTATCGTAGCCGTGTACGAAAGGAAGATTTTGCTGCATGAAGCAAATCTTTTTATAGACCAAGAGTTGCCACATAAATAAAGGTCCATCATATGTAAATTGAAGACTGGTGCAGAATGCCCTTGTTTCCACAGCTGAATCAATTTATCAGTCTGTGATCACATCAGTGCTCATTTAGATGTTGTGCGACAGTTTAATAAATCAGCTCTAGAGAGGTTCATATGTCTTTCCTAGTGTTTGAATCTGTGCCATTTCCAAGACGCTGTGATAAATGACGGCCAATATTTTCAAGGGTGATGTCTACATGTCATTTCCTGAAAATACTGGTTGGGCTCCAACAACTGTGACCATTGTAGGAATACATTTTATAAGTCAGCTTAAGGAAGAGAATAGATGTCCTTTGAAAAGACATCAATCCCCAAACACCCACCATGACAGTAAATCCTATCCCCTGATCCATCCTCACACAGTGCAGTTATATCATGTCTGGATATTTTGCTTTACTGGTTCTTATTCCTTGCAACTAATAGCAACAACTCTGTTAGTGGCTTGCCCTGGTGTCTGACTAGACTGACAAAGCCTACATTAAAGGACAGTGGGAGACATAATCATTCCACCAGTGCAGCCAGCTCTAGCGATCTTTGAAGTTGTTGCTCACTCGATCATTACAGTAAGGGAACACCCTGTTGTCTAACTCTATACAGTATATCAGTTTATGTTTACACAGTTACTGTCTCCACAGTGGGCTCAGATACAATAGCAGTTGGTATGTTGGTATTATCATATACCAACATACCAATTATATTATTTTGCTGTCAGACCTGAGGCCATTCTTTTTCCCCCCTGTTTTTCCAAACTATCCTAATCCCTGATTAGTGCCACCTACGGCACTGCAATGCACCCACAGGAGTAGTTTGAGTCATCATTATCCCGGTTTACAAAAATGTGCATATCATCCTCTGTATCCCTTGCTAACCACCAACTTTACATTGATAGCAAAGAGCAGTCAGCTTTGGAGAATTTTTTTTGTATAATTTGAGTGTTTTCCTTTGGGTGCTGTGTCACCTGTATTACCAACTCAACCGCCTCTTTTACCTTACCTTACCTCACCTCACCTCATTTGTGAGAGCCAATGTATGAATGATGGAGTGGAAACAAAATGCATCTGTGTTTGGAAAACTAGTTTTCACATCAGCCGCTTCAGGTTTCTGGAGCTACCTCTCTGACTTGTCATCCTGTACTCAACACTGTATATTTTAAAGGTCACAGAATGGTGGGTTTGACAGTTGGGAACGGTGAGCGGAACGAGGCCATCAGTAAGTGTGAAGGTGGATAATGTCTAGACACAACAATCTGCTTCCTTATTTCTCTGCCACTGCACATTTTTTTCATTGACTTGGTACGTTATACTGTGATATACTTCAGTCTGTTCTGTAGTATCTAGTCGTAGATTCTGAGTACTTTTATGTTAAAAGTAGTCATAACTGACATACATCTGCAATGTTTGCTCTGATCTACTGTGTAGGAGTGAAGAATAGAATGATGCAATGCAGGAAAGCAAAATTCTGATGAAATTGGGTTATGTATTGAGGTATTAATAACAGGTCCTTGAACTGGACCGACCTGTAGTGCTGTGTTGTGGGTGTTCTAGCTGATCTGTAGTACTGGATTTCTGATGAAGCTTCAGACTTGTAAAAAAACAGTCCCACGTACTTCCAGACAGCCACATCACGGTTGTGTATGCATGTATAGGCGAGCGCGTGTGTGTGATAAATTGACTTTTTCAGCTCTGCAGTGAAACAAAAGTACATCAATGATACTCAAACCTTCTTCTCACCCCATTGACTCGCTTTTTTTGTCTTTACCACAGCCCTGCTCTCACAGATATCGCACCGCTCTCTTATTTTCTCACCCTCTCTAACCTATTCTCAGCCTCTCCCTCCCTTCCGTCTCTTCTCTCCTGCTGCCCTTCCTTCAGTCCCTCCCTCGCAAACTACTTGCTATTCAGTTCAGGGAGGCTGCAGGCAGCATTGCTCTAGCTCCCCATACTGCTGCTGCAGGACTAGACTTTTTTATTTCCTGCTCTCTCTCCTTCTGTCTGATAACCAGACATTTCCCCTCACTCCTTCTTCTTATTCTCCTGAAAGTATGCACCTAAAACCTTGGCGTAAAGCCCAACACACTTAATATTTAACCCTCACGATTCTGTTCATGCTTCTATTTGTGTTCTTTCTTTCTTCTTTTTTGTTTTGTTTTCAAAAGGGCATTCACATTGTATGTTCAGAAACGTGTCTTTTCAAGAGCGCAAACCTTTTTGGAAACTATACAGCATCCCATGCTGGGTAGATTTTGCCAGGATGTCATAAGTATTTTATTCACTTCACCTTCCTCAACAGCCTCTGTTAAAACTTAACATCATCTTTCCTGGTACCAGTTCTGCTGCTGACTGACTTTTTGTAATAATGGACAGTGATAGTTCAGAGCTTCACAGTGCCATTGTACTGCATCTGACTAAATGGAAATGGATAATAAGATTTTAATGTTGTCTGTAGACTATGGCTGTAAAGGCCATGTAAAGTCTAAATTTTCTAGAACTAGTTTATGACTATCAACTCAATACCTTGGTTGAGATTGAAACATTAACCTGAACCTTAACCTGAGATTGATTAATGCATTCATATGTACACCCAGTGTGTGCCCCTATAACCAAATCACTCTATTTATTTCTTTTCTTTATTTTGATATGATTTGTTCACGTCCGGCTGTCGAACAGCAGGCACAGGGAACAGGCGATAGACTCACACCAGATATCCTTCCTTTTCTGCTTGTGCATGTTTCGTTGTGTGCCTTTTTTAAAATGCTATCACCTCTGTTATTGCTGTGTTTTCTCCTCTGTGATCCTCCCCTCTGCTCGTACTGTTTATTTTCATTTATTATTACTTCAACTTGTGCAATTATTTGTGTAGTTTTCTGCTGCACTTTTGGATATAAAAAGCTAGGATCTGTTAAGGCTGTTCTCGTGCCTTAATGATTTAAGATGCATACCAGTACAGTGTTCATTTCCAGCTTGCGCTACCCTTGTCATCCTCATTTCTCTCTGCCAGTGTGTATTTTTAGTGTGTCTTTTCAAAGTGCAACAATCAAAGTTTTGAAAACTTTGTTGAACTCCATACCTCATTTTTAAATCTCAGAATTTTGTTTTTCTGTTGCATCCATCAAACAATTAACATTTGCCCTTTCACGCAGGGCGCTAATACTTCCTTCTGTGTTTACTCCATCCCAGACAAACTGTTCATTTCATACTTACGATGCTCTTGATGATAAGCCAGATGCTTCCTCTCATGCACAGCCTGCTTGACCACAGATGCTAATAGCCAGTGACAGGCCCACAGTCTAAACATGAGCCAGTGTAATGAGAGGAGTAAGCAAACGGCATCAGCCATTAAACATAAGAGGGCTTGCGCCAGAAGGCACTCCGGCTTCTCCTCAGGCAGCGCCGTTCTAGGCTGCATTAACTGTAACTGACAAGAGACTGCCAAGCTAAAACAGCACAGTTATAGATACTATGGGCAACCATGTGAGAGGAGAAGAGACTTGAAGCGCTCATATAAGCAATGCATGAAAGACTGGGAGTGCAGTACTGACTGTCTGGAGGGTCAGCATAAGAACTTTACTTACTCCTTCATTCTCCCAAAGTAAATGGTTTAAGAAATGTATATCTATGTGCACACATATGCTTTTTTATGCTAAGTATATTAAAATTGGTTCAACAGACCAAATAACAAAAGCCTGCACTGTTTTTACTGCACTATAAGTACATTTTATAAGAACAAAGAAAACAAAATGAATATATGCAAAATACAATATCATCCTGTTCAAAGTAAATACTGCCCAGTGATTGCGCTGCCTCGGTGGAGGTTTGCGCTGTTGGAGTGCTTCTTGTATTTTTTCTTTCAGCACCAGGGTAATACATGATGATATGGTCCAGTTACTGTTTAGTATTGTGCTTTATGCAATCAAATAAAAGATGATCGACCACTTATCTGATATTATACTGCTCATCAACAGCATGACAGGAAGTACTTTATTTAATCATAAGTAATTGGTTAAGTAATCCAGATTTTTGTTAATCCAACCTAAAATTCATCTCTGATGGGACTGTAATTGTATAATTTACCTAAGCATTATGTAGACCCTCTTCCAAATGATAAGTGATGTGTATGATTAGTGAAACATAACGGATAATGGATAACATGTAGCCAAAAGGGATTCAAGGACTAAGAGCCACTGCCTTGGGTCATTATCAGATTCATTAAACCTCATTTATTAAGAAAAGACAGGTTGGTGTTCACAACGTGCAACTCGTCTATTAATCAGAGCTTTCAACAAGTCTTTCTGTTTTTTTTTTTCTTTTTCTTATTTTGCGTTTCAGCTTGGTATAATTTCAGTATCGGTAGATGAAAAAGACCTGAGACGGTCACAAAAATAGCCAAACTATGTAAAAACCTGCAAAACAAGAAGTAAATAAAATGTGTCCAGTCAGTGGCATTGAAATCATGTATGTTGTGCAGTGCAGCTCATCAATCTGCAGTGTTGGTAACACAAATAACGCAAACTGCCACTTTCTTTCTGGAAAAATTTGATGGGTGGGGGTGTTGGTAGGGACAGTCTTCTACAGTTTACCATCTACACGTATGATAAACTTTTATTGACCATACACATTTTCAATTTTGTCTTTGTGCAATTTTTTTTTTTTTTTAATTTTTCTGTCTTTCTTTTCTCTTAGTGCATACTAGTGCATACTGGACTTTCTTTATGATGTCATTTATTTAGTCAAAGTTTTTCTGGGACGTCAATTTAAATGTACAGCTCAAAATGAAAAATAATAAAAAGAAAAGACAAAGAAATACCTATATGACTCATGCTCCATCTGCATTAAGCTACTGGAAATTCTAAAACATTGTTTTTTTTTTCCACATGAAAACAATTTGCTACCTTATTAGCATTTCAAGAACATTTTACATGAAGATCTTTGTCCACATTATATGCCTGAATAACACAAAAAACCTTTCATGCACACTTTTTTCAATGGACCAACAGCAAAACTGCATAATGGACGAGACTAGACTGCAGCTTCATGACAAGAGCTGTGTTTTTTTCATATGCATAAGAAGCATGGTTGCAGACAATGTATTCCTCATTTTCTAAAGCAAAGTGGGTGAATTATTCACTCTATCCACAGTGTCCGTGTGCAAATGGGCATCTGTCTATTGGTGTTAGCTTTGTAATAAACAATTTTCAGGCAACTGACCTGTTTAACTGACCTGTATGTTCACATTCATCTAGAAACATATGGCCACGTGCAGATTGTTAATCACACATCTTTACTGGTGTGTTCCAGGACTGAATTTTGCCTGTACTGTGTACCTAGTAGTTTCATGCGAGTTTAACGAGGCTTTAATGAGATTATGATAGGGGATCTTTTTCTGCACTAAATGGCTCTATCATCTCATTTAAAATGAGTAAAAAGAAATTCTAATCAGAACGACTGATCTAGACGTATCTTTTTTAGCTATCAGCATTGTAGCGTGTTTTCTTTTTTGGGTATCCTGTAATCAAACTATCTGATAGCTGCCGCTGCACCTCTTTAAGTTGCACTTAATGAGAACAAGTCAAATTGGCCCATCTGTGGCACTACGGCTGAGGGAGCACAACTTATCTTAATGAGGATCTAGCTACCCATTATATGCTGGTAACCCGACCAACATGTTACCACTATTATCATCCCCCACCCCTGGCTCTCACAGACACAAACACATTTTCTCACCCCCTCATTATCAGCTCGCCTCCCCCTTTAAGCCTGCTGCAGACAGTGTAACCACATTGGACAGTAATTGTACCTCTCGCTCCTGCCTAATTGAATTGACAAGGAGCCGGAATTGATATCATTTAACACATTGATCTTGGGAGACAATGAGACACAATGCTTCATGCCCCCCTTCCACCTGACTTCTATTTTCTTCCCTCTGATTCATCTTCCCATTCCTTTGATTTGTCATGTTATTGCCTATGAATTACCATATTCATTCTTCACTTCTTTTGCCAGCCCTCAAGTTTAGGATTCTTTTGCCATTGTCATTTTGTTTTTATTGCATTAGTTTGAAGGGAGAAGAGAACAAACAAGAAAAATATTTAGTTCGGTTAGTAAGTGAATGCAGTCACCTTGTCTTTTGAATGGCTTTGAAAAGCATTGACCATCACATTTTTTATTATGAGTGTTCATTTCTTTGTTTCCTAGAATAAAAGCTTTGGGCATTTATTCATGTATTGCTCAAAAATGCCATAAAACAAACATTGTCAACAGTTTGGCCTCAGGAAATCACAGACCTACTAAATAAAATAGATTTTCTCACTATTCTAACATCAGTATCTTAGACAAAGGTTTTCTGATTAATCTAATAACAGACAAACTCTTTTTATTTTGATGTCTTATTAATCAGTCACAGTCCAGGTGGGAACAGGAATGTTAGCCTCAGTTCTTCTGCAACAACTACTTAGTATTGTGCCGCATTTAAGGATGTGAAATTGGAATTATGGATTCCTATAAATGAAGGTATGCAATGTGTGTACCCTCAAAGTTTGCTTTTTCTCCCAAAAATCAGATTGGCTTGTGTTACCATGTCTCAATTACAACTTTCAAGGAACTCTGGAAGTGGTATCATTAGGTGTGTGAAACTGAAAGAGGTCACAAAAGCATTTCTGTCTGTGGTGAGACAAATTGTCTTAGCGTCTCATCACGAACTGATGAACATTAATGAGAGAAATTGTCTCATCGTGGAGTGGGTGTCCTGCAAAGCCTAAACCAGTAGCCCACTGTGTATTCCTGAAAGAGGCCAATGAAAGAGTTTTTGTAGGAAAAGAGGGAACTGTATGGTGGAAGTTCTTTGTTCAAAAGGAGGTGCTATGAGTTTCTAATTCAGAGGTTTGATTCAATGTTTAATAAAGGCATTCGAGTACAGCTGTCTGCGTGTTACGATGTCAGACTGCGTTTTATCCATTTTATGAGAATTCAATGCAAAAAACGTTTTTTCTCGCTTCTGTACATGTCTTATTCCATCGTAATAGGGTTTAAGGTCAGACAGTGCAGTGAAACGTTTGTGTTGCAGTGCACTGCTCAATTACACACTTACTGTGAAAGACCCCGAGAGAGTGAACATGCTTGCAGCCCTCAGTCTTTCCACCAGCATACACCATCCTGCAGCCATCTTTTGAGTGGGCAAGAATAACTCCACTTGCGCTGCCTTCATTACCCCCCACACACTGGATGCTTATTTTCAGGCAGCCTCTTTCTCTGCTCCTCTCCCCAGCAGAGAATGAATGAGTGCTCACCAGGGGATGCAAAATAATGGATGGGAGACAGTTGGGAACATTGTCGCGAAAGCACCATGGGGAATTGTGTTTACCAGAAAACCGAACATGCACATTCCATTATGTAGCGGTCAAAAACGAAGCAATCAATGTTACTGTATGGGTGACAATTCAATCAACAGCCAAATGTGTTGTCAAGCTTTTAATGGCTGTGAATTGGAGAGCACAATTGCCTACACATACGGGGCATACCTGGATGGGAATGGAGGAAAAATCAAATAGATTTCCAGATAAACACTGTAGATACATAAATACAATATTATGACTCAGGTTGCTTTTAAACACTCATGCACACACATATCAAAGGTCACAGCTTTGACTGGGCTGAGCTGAATGTGAGCCCAACACATCAGCTAACCTATGATTCATCATTGTGGACCGCCTCGTATATAAAGTTGGCGATGGGGAATTCATGCGTAGTGTTTTTAATTGGGTGTTTTATGTTTTTTGCACAAAACCCAACATGAGCAATACACTTTTCATCTCGCGTTGAAGAAGCTTTGACATATTAAAGTGGAAGAGTAATTACAGGATAAGGGAGGCATGTTTTCAGTAGCGGTAGTCTTTTTCACTTATTGTAAAAATCCTGTCTTCAGGATCACACAAAAAGCTGTAGTGGCCTTAAGAAAATAGTCTGCCGCTGATTAGTTGTCAAAACGAGCTCAAATCTACGGGTTCAGGGTCTTGTCCCTTTACCTGGCATCACTGTTCGGTTTTAATTTTCTTAACTCAGATTAAAGAGTTCAGAGTTTTGTACAATAAAACATCTGGGAGTTCCAGTTCTAGTAAATAATGGTTAAAAAAATTAACAACGTGCCTCTCCTTCAGATGATATTTAGAGAGTGTGTTTACAGCATTTTTCTTTTTCAGTTGAGTTAATGTCACTTAATGTATTACAATAGGAACATTTTTGAAGTGTCCTCAGAAAGGTTCCAGTTAAATGCGTTGTTTTATTTTATTTTTAGTGGTGAGCATTAATAATCTTACACTTCCCTCTGGAGCATTAATGACACATTAGGCTCCTAAGGCAAACCAGTGACTAATGTTGTTGTCATGTCCACCACTTTGACATGGCAGAGCTCGTCTGTACATGAACATGAAAATGTGAGTGCATGTGTAAGGATCTGGTAATGGAAGGAAACTCAGTGCTGTCTTCATTTCCTCTCCTCCCCTTATGTGAGGCACAAAACTGGCTAAAAGCCATTTTCAGAGTAATGCTTGCAAATATAATCAAACTGCAGGCACAGTCACACGCACAGGTTAGTGTCAGGCAGGTTTTCTTTTAATATGGAACAGTAATGTTAAAGTTATGTCAGTGTTTTTTTTTTCCTTTAAGTTTTGTAAAATGTTCCATGCTGCATTGTGTTATTGCTGTTTGATAAGAAAGTGACTGTAGTATAAGCTTGGAGATAAATGACTCTTTTGACTTTATTTAAAATATCTAACATCCATATGAACAAAAACCCTTGTTATATCAGCCTTGGCCAAGGGCAGGGCAGTGATAGATTGGAGAGAAAATCATGTTGCAACTTGTTTGACTATAAACTCTTTTCAGTGAACAGTACTTTCACATCAGTTACCTCACACACGTGAACTCCCCACAGCACATTACCACGTTGAAAAGCATGTTTAGTTTGGAATTTGACAAATCCAAAAAAAGAAGAAAATGCCCAGATGATTGTTGTTGTTGGTCCTTAAACTGGCATATTCCTGAATCTGAAGTCTTCTGTAAGGCGGGAGAAGAGAAAGTGAGTTGTACTAGTTGATTTTAACATCCAGGACATGGTGCCTACTCACTAAAAGATCTAACATAACTACACTAAAGTAGCTACTAGAGCTCATGTACTTCCCCACTATGCTTCCATTACACAAGCTCATAATGTCAGCCTTTTCTCATCTACTCTTGCTTTTAGTGAGTCGTAATTAAAATGGAAACAGTAATTTTGTAGCCTGATAGTCACTGAAAGTTAACCTTGAGCTCAGTTTATCATGAGGTGAGTGTCTGATGTGGACTTATTTACTTCTCTGGATATAAACAGAGAGTTGACACAATAAAGAAAATACTGAAATCAAGTTGTCTTAGAAAATTGCTGGGGTATCATAAGCCACCAGAATAGCTTTAGTGCTGTTTGCTTTGATTCTACAAGTCTCTTCAGCTTTAATCTCTAAAAATAGATTCTGCATATGAATATTTAGAATTTATAGACATGAAGCAGGACTGTTTGTACCTGAAGTTTTCTGGGGTTTTTTTTTTTTCCATTCTTCCATCTGTAAGCCACTTAAAATCAAATGACCAGTTGCATTTGAGCAAGCTTTTCTTTAATGTAGAAAAGCAGCCTGTACAGTGGCTTGCAAAAGTATTCATACCCCTTGAACTTTTCCATATTTTGTCACATTACAACCACAAACATAAATATATTTCACTGGAATTTAATGTGAAAGACCAACACAAAATAGTATACAATTGTGAAGTGGAAAGAAAATTATACATGATTCAAAACATTTTTTACAAATAAACTGAAAAGGCAATCTTGGAAGAAAACCTGTTGGAGTCTGCAAAAGACTTGAGACTGGGGCGGAGGTTCACCTTCCAGCAGGACAACGACCCTAAACATAAAGCCAGGGCTACAATGGGATGGTTTAAAACAAAACATATTCATGTGTTAGAATGGCCCAGTCAAAGTCCAGACCTAAACCCAATCAAGAATTTGTGGCAAGATCTGAAAACTGCTGTTCACAAACGCTCTCCATCTAATCTGACCGAGCTTGAGCTGTTTTACAAAGAAGAATGGGCAAAAATTTCAGTCACTAGATGTGCAAAGCTGGTGGAGACACACCCTAAAACACTTGCAGCTGTAACTGCAGAAAAAGGTGGTTCCACAAAGTATTGACTCAGGGGGGCTGAATACCTTTGCATACCGCACTTTTCAGTTTATTTGTAAAAAATGTTTTGAATCATGTATAATTTTCTTTCCACTTCACAATTGCATACCACTTTGTGTTGGTCTTTCACATTAAATTCCAGTGAAATATATTTATGTTTGTGGTTGTAATGTGACAAAATATGGAAAAGTTCAAGGGGTATGAATACTTTTGCAAGCCACTGTATGTAGAGCAGAAGATGGATGGAGTGATTTAGGTTTTTGTTAGCTTTTTCTAAATTTTTTTGAAACTGAAATTAAAATGTTGACTCGGATACCTGCTGCCTATATTTGATGTCCTATAAAACTGTCTGTTGCTGTTAAGAGGCTAAGTAAGCTGACTATAGCTGCATCTACACTGGTAAGCTTCTTGTTTTGAAGCTGATGGCTGTTCGCATGTGGTCACTTGCAGTTACTGAATGTCATTCACTTTGTACGGTCTCTGGCCACCACATGGCCGCAAATGGCTGTAGATGGAATACCGTTCTTTCAGAAGATTTTCCGTCATTTCGTGTTTTAAGAGTCGAAACTTTGTTCCAAAATTGAGTTGCGATCTTGTGAATTTGAAGCCCACAGCATGTGATTCACTTTGTTTTCATTCTTAGCAAACCATTTAGTGACCCCCTAATGCCCTCTGGATAGAGACATTGTCATCCTTGAAGAGACCATTCCCATCAGGATCAAAATGTTTCATCATAGAATAAAGCTGATGACTCAGAGCAGCTTTCTATTGCTTTGCAGTGAACTCAAACTGACAAAATACCCTCCACAGCATAATAGAACCACTTCGTCCCCTCACTGCAGGATCCACGGTTTCAGATTTTCCTTTAATTCATTACATGACTATTTGTTGATGGGTGGCATTCTGCTCCATTCAATTATCAAAAGGGGAAAAAAAGCAATACAGAGATAAGGAGGGAGTCTCATAGAGTAGTACAATATCTAAATAGCCCTTTTTACTTCACTCCTTTTGTTCTGGAGTCGTCAGTGTGTTCAGTGTGTTGTACAAAATCCTTTTATGAAGCAGACAAGAATGAACTGAAGTTCATGTGATCGTGTGTACGTTTTTCCTTCAAGGATGATTTCGGCTTCGATGCTGGTAGAACTGTCAGAGATGGTTGCCTGGCAACAATACAAATAATTGTGTATGCTGGTATTGCTTTGACAAAAGATGACTGTGTCTTACAATCTGTTGATCATCCTGCTACCTCTTTTTTTTTTTTTTTTTTTAAGAACTTGACAAAAGTATTTTAATAAAAGGAGTCACAGCCATGTGAAGGTTTTCAACAAATTTGCCTTTGTTTTCTTTTCCTGCGTCTTGTTTGCATACAGCATGAATCACACCATCCCAAAACAGCAGGGCAGGTTTCAAGAGCGACGCGACACATTTTTTTTTTTTCTTATTTGTCAGTTGTCAAAATAAAGGAACATAGAAATTACCATGAATGAATATTTGTTCTTTCATTTTAAAGAGTGATGGCTTCTGACTCCACATAACAGCTGACTGATAGCAAATAGCGAGTGTAGATGGAGTACATTCTTCACTTTTAAGGAACATATATATTTTTAGCCATGACCCAATTATACCCTTGTTCTGTAGTTATTGTATATTTCTCTCACATCTTTAGTGTAATGCAAATATGTTATTAAAGTAATGCCTGTTATTTATTTTAGTTATAATAACTTCCAAACCAAACTGCCACTCAGAATCAGTCAGTAAAACTGGAAAACGCTCCTCTAAGCAAGAACAGTTGCGCTTTTAAATGAGCAAGCAGCAAGACAGAGCTGAAGGTGGAGCATCTTTCTTGGCCACGCTTTTAAGTGAACACAATAGGGATTTTTTTTTTTTTCTTTTCAAATGACAGTGAGGCATATAGTCATAATATGCCTTAACGACTTTAACTAGCTGGTTAAAATGCTTGTTATCTGGAAAGCAAGGAAATCTAATACAGCAAGAAGCTCTGTGCTGCTTGTTCAGTGAAACTCCCCGCAGTCAGGTGAAATGAAGCAGCTTGTAACTCTGCGTGTATCAGGTGAAGTCTACACCCTCCTAAAGCCACCAGTAGGAGTTGGCACTGACAGGAAGTGCAGCGCACAGGGGCACTGGCAGCAACTAATGTAATACATGCCAGAAAGGCTAGTTGCTGGTGACATTACAAACACTTTCAGATCTGTTTTCACTGACTCCTGTCTGATTAAGGACCACATACAGTAGGCACCTGCTTTTAGGATGACATGTTTTTTCAGTATTAACAGTCTACACTAAATATGCCCAGTGAGAGAGAGGAACCCTCAAAACCCCGAAAGAACCCACACTGTGAGATTTGTAATATTGTGCATTGTTCTGGAGCTCCACTAATGTGTTTTTGTTTCTTTTGTTTCTTTGCACAGACTGGCAGAAAAGAGAAAGGTGACCCGCTGAACTCAGCCATTGACAAAATGACCAAAAAGACCAGGGATTTGCGCAGGCAGGTGAGTCCTTGCCCACAACGTCTCAGAACCACTGCCAGTGGTGTCATCTGCATTTAACAGCAACTTTTCACCAAATGTTGTTATTACATAAAAGAACAAAACCATCAATATTGCAGTCCATCTTAGTGCAATTTCAGACGACCTAAATCTTTAAAAACAACTCATATGTAATTATGTATGGTATTTTTTTAAGGTACATTTTTGGCAAAAGCAAGAGTACATAGAGTATTTATTGTGGACTGTTAAATGCAGTCGAATTCATATGCGCTAGTGATTATTTACAGCAGGCATATACTAAATATGGAATTGAGCCATTAAAGAGTATGATGTGATTAAACATATAAGTATGGTACAGAAGAAGAGTATTTTTAATTGGTTTTGTGAAACAATTAAGGTCAATGGCAAAGAGGATTTTGCTACAAATTCCGTATCTGGTAGCTGCAAGAAAATAGCGACAATTTGGCATCTTAATCAAAAAAATGATAATGTGCTTTTCTATTTTGTTCTTAGCCTTTTTGTAAAGCAGTAAATTTGAAAATTCATGCATAACAATAAGAATTATATTTTAGCATTAAAAACATCATAATATTGTTTCAGTTAAAGAGCTTGCACATACTGGTGGATTAACCATTAGTATCTATCTATCTATCTATCTATCTATCTATCTATCTATCTATCTATCTATCTATCTATCTATCTATCTATCTATCTATCTATCTATCTATCTATCTATCTACATTATATGTACACAGCAATAAATACAGTAGTGTGTTGTCTACGTCACAAAATAAGTGATGATTATAGTATCTGTACCAATGTCATTGATGGAGCCTCCCTCCCTGAGTCATGATAAGCAGTATCAGGGTTTGTGTGGATTCATTTGAGACTGTGCTTTAACTGACCTTAGACAGGTCACTTCTAATAGGGATACTGAAACAACAGAACAGTGTTCCTCTGCCCTTAGAGCAGACAAGACTAGCTTTAAGACTCAAAACAACCAAAACCTGCCATCCGCTGACCCTGTGTGCCACTATCTTTGATAGCTAATGATACCTTTAGTCTGTGGCACTGCTAAAATAGCTCTGCCAGCATCATTCACTTTCCTTCCAGCATTTTTCTTTCAAAGTTGTTAAGATTTCATTTTATTTGGCTCTAGCTTCAAGTAATGAACTTAAAATTACTGAGAATTTTAATGAATGAAATGAATAATCATGCCACATATATAGCATTAAATTATAGTATTATTTCATAAAGCTACAGTTAAAAATAAATTTTAACAATAAGATTTTTAAAGCTAGCTTCTGGTGGTGAATAAGTACATGATTCATACTGTGATACAAAGTGTCAGAACTCATAATCAAAGGTGATTTCTTTCTTAGCTTCACTACAGAAGGTTAATCTGGCTTTCCACTGCTGCATCTTGCAGGGGGGGCTAAGACATGACTAAAAAAGACAATAATTAATGAGTGCACGCATTTGTCTGTTGATGTAATGCCATTACTGCAGAATGCTTTTGAGTTACTCTTTTAGTCCTAGTCAATTAAACCTCAAAATCTCAAGGCTTATTACACATTTTCGTGTGAAGACGAATGCATTTGAACCATTTTCATTCACCAGAAAAAAAGGGGAAAAAAAAAAAAAAGTTGTGTTCAATGCCATCATTTTCCACCTTCACAAGTGGCACCCTTGCGAAATCAACAATGGCGCTATGGCTGTGTCTTTTCTGACCTCTGAAGACCAGAAGATCATTCCAGATGGGAGGCTATAACGCTCCCTCCCATTGGGCTTTTGGTGGGGCTGTCTGACAAGCTGGCAGGCGGTATTCTCTCTGACAGGATGTTCTATTGACTCAGGGGTTGGCTTGACAGAATGGGCCGTGTGTTTGAGCTTTGAGTTAAGATGGGAGGGCAAACTTGCAGCACACTTGCAGGCATTGCATAGTGCTGTGATACTGTAATTATGTCAACAAAACACATGTTGAGTTTAGCAAGTCAGTGGCACCGTGTCGAGACAGAAGACCTTCCTGAAGGGAGGAGCACAGTTGTGCATTTGAGCATCCAAGTTTCCAACATTTCCATTGTGTAAACGAGGGATCAAATAGTAGAGCAAACAAGCACAGATGACAGGCAGCATTTTTGAAAGTGGAGCAGGTAAGACCAAACATGCTGTGTGACAACATCACCAGAGACACGCAACATTGTTTTCTTATTCATGCCACTGTGTACACATAGCAGTCTTAAGCTGTTTCTTAGCCATGGATAATTCAGCTGATATCTTTCCCACCCTGATTTTGTTTTCTTGGAAAGTGTAAACTCTTACATTCCTCTTACATAGTCTGGTAGAGGAAAATAGTGCAACTTTAACCCCATGCTATTTAACATCAAACAATTGCTTAGAGAATATTTAAATAGCAACATGACATGACATGATTTTTTTTTGTTTTAAATATGTTTTGCATCCAATGAATAAAAATTAGAAATGCACCAACAAACATAAGAGCCAGCCTTCATGACTCAAATATTGCTGCCCCACTCCCTGTTATTCCATTTGCAGTGATTACACAGTTGCTCTTTATTCACAATAGTTTTTTGTACCTTCTCATAAGAGACCATCACTGAAGTGTGCAGTCAAATTATCGCCCCCTTAATCAGGATTTTTATGCCTTAGTATGTGTGTCAGGAGTATCTGGAGTTGTTAGTCTATCCCTCTGCTGGATTCTGTGGAATGTGGAACTCTTTAGGGAATATTAATCAAGTCACAAACACTTACTTGTACTCAGCGATGAACTGACTTAATTTTGGTGGTCAAAGGTCAAGGCCATTGTGCCCGCCATCCTGTTCTCATAAACACAGTACTGCTTGACAAATTAAAAGAATTTCTTCAAATGTGGTTCAAATTCACGCTTCCATACAAGAGTACACTGAGTAGACTTTGGTGGCCAAAGGTTGAAAACACTATCAAGAATCAAGAATAATTTATTGTCATTATACGTCAAGACATATAATGTCATATAATGGTGCAGCTGTTTATATGACCTCAAGAAATATTATATGCCATTTATTACAAAAGTTTACATAATTTATATGATAATTACAGAAGTCATTTATATCCAAAAAATCAAAGGTCATGCTTTTACTATGCAATTTCATAAGTCAGGAAGGGAAGAGTAAATCATGACTATTTCACATTTGGTTGGATATTAAATTGGTGACACTGATGTTTGGTGCCCACCTATTAAATTCCCTCAAAGGCTTTAATACATATGTATTATGCAGCTTTCCATTCATGACAGACATGAATGGAAAGCTACAACTTTACTGGTTGGCAGAAACATGCAAGACGGTTATTCCAGTTGTTTCTTTTTAAGATTTACAGCATAGCAAATATATTCCTCCTTTTCCACCACAGACCCATATAAAAGCTTATGCCTTAGGCTCTTTGAAGGCTTGGCTATGGCCCTGAGCAGAGTCAGAATACAAAATTTAAATTTGCTGTCACCAACTCCCGTACAAAAGGCAAACATCTAGGCAGTCTGACTAAGAAAACGACCTGTGTGTGCATTTTTATTAGCTGACACGATTACATCAGATAACAAGTTGCAGTTTAAAAGACAACTTTGGCCTTTATAATAAGTCAGTACCTTACCAAAGAGCAGATGACCTACTTAAAAATTGCAATGAAGACAGTTTATTGAGAATAACACTGACTGTAATTTAAGGCTATCTTTTTTTGTTTCATAAATACATTGTTGCCATGGTGAATTAATATATAATATGTTAAGAAAGCTCCTTATAAAATCTCTCACCCCACTCCACATTCACACATAGCATTAAACTAATCTTATTTGTGCATCAGTTTTCACTTTGCTCCAGTACAGAGAAAATCCTTATGTTCTCATAGAAAAAGACTTAGTACTTATTCACCATTTTAGTCAAAGTCCACTTGGTATAATTAAGAAACCACTGCTGCTATGTCTTGTTTGTATTTTTATAGTATTTTTTTTTTAATAAGTATGAAACAAATTACCTTGCTACTCACTTATGATACTCGTGCAAAAGAGAGAGTAAATGTAACCTCATTAGAACATTTAAATGCAATTAAAATTTAACATGAAACTAACTGAGCTTTGACCTTGAGGCTTCTTAACAGATTAGAAAACTAAAATGTCAAGGCAAGCTAATGAGTGATCCGAGTATTCTGAAGCACAATAATTAGCCCATCAACTCAAGCTTGAAAATTAGCAATCCAAAGTGGCATTTGTTTAGGAGAGCGGTCATTTCTAAAGTTCAGCTTTTTCATAAACAAACCATAATTTCTTTATAATATTTAATGTACATTTGAAAGCATTCTCTTGCCTCTTTTCATGACTAAAACATTTAAATTATTTGGTTTGTGCCACAACTATTCTGAAGTAGAGGTAAACAATGTCACTTTAAGGCTCTGTCACTTTAAGACATATTTGGTTAAATATGAGAAAATTATAATATATTAAATATATATATTTATTTTGCAGAAAAACCCAAAACCTAATGACATTTGCTCTTAAATCTTTGGGGCTTCTATCATGCCCCCAGGTTTGCGTTTAGCAAGTCATCCTGCATTTGTGTTCTGCATGAATGCACTAAACAGTAAGTTATTGCATTTAAATTAAGGACCTGTTTGCTTCAATGCACAAGTAAACGGTTTCTTATTGCAATTGAATATATCAATCTTATCGCTTCTGTGATTGTGTGACTATCTTTAAAAGTCTAAGGTTGGGATAGCTGCACGAGAAGCAAGCTGAGGACCCTGGGAGAAAGTAGTCATTTGGCCTCTCCAACAGACAAAAGCATGGATTGGTTTATTCACTTCAGAATAGGTGCAAAATGTGCACTTACTCAACAAATGTAAAACGCATTTCCACAAACACAAACTTAGTTCAAGCACATCAGTTGCCATCATATAGTTATGGGTAACTCCCCTCCCCTTTTCCCTTTCTGTGTGTTTCACACTGAGAGAGTTGATAGAGACATTGTTTTTCCCATACCTGTAATCAGCGAAGCAAGCGAAACAATGAAGAAGGCATTTTTTTGCTTGAGATAAGAAAGTAAGTGGACTTTATATAAGGCAGGCATGAAGAAAAGTATGTGGGAAAAAATTCAATAAAAATATTGCTTAAACCTTTAAACTATAGCATAATTCTCAGGGTTGTTGTCTCTTTTAATTAGCATTCACTTGATAGCCAAACCAAAAAAGCTGTTGGAAATGAGCCATGTGTTGTACCTCCTGTCATCTTGTCTGCAATGGATGCATCTGTCAAGGCATCTCTCTGGGCCATTTTTTGACTGATGGCTGATTCTAGGATTCCCTATAGCACAACTGCCTCACATATTCTGCCTCATATATTTTTTCTTTCTCACTTTTTTTTATTCTTTTCTTCACTCTCTGCTTTGGATTGTTAAAATCATTTCCATTTTTGCCATTAGATTGTTGATTGGTGCAGCTGTTTTTAATTGTTGAGGGTTTTCATGTTAAGGAGAAACAGCTGTCACGAATCCTGTCAGCTGTAACTCTTTGTTTAGACGAACAATTTCCAAATTATTTTTTAATCCCTCTGAACCTTTTTTTTTTTTTTTTTTACTAAATGTTCTGAGGCGAAGTATTAAAGTTTCATTTGCTTTCATAGAAAAAAATTGCTGGTTATCTCAGGGGCTGCAAAAAGACATTTCTCAGACATATATTCATAAACAGTTGTATATACAGTGCCATGAAAAAAATATTTGCCCTCTTTCTGAGTTCTTATGTTTTTGCATATTTGTCACACTTATATGTTTCAGATAAATCTATCCATTCATCCATCCATCCATCCATTCATCCATCCATCCATCTTCTTCCATTTTCTTCCATTTTCCCTTATCACAGGGGCAGCAGCCTAAGCAGAGAAACCCAGACCTCCCTCTGCCTAGCCACATCCTCCAGCTTTATTTTGGCCATACTGGAGGGTTTTTGAGCATGAATAGCCTGTTTAAGGTCTTGCCAAAGTGTCTCGATCTGATTTGAGTCTGAACTTTTGGCCACTCCAAAACCTTTTTAGGTGTTTTTTTGTTGTTGTTGTTGGTGGTGGTGGTTTTGGCATTTTTTGAGCCATTCAGAGGTAGAGTTGCTGGTGTTTTGGCTCATTTTCCTGCGGCATGACCCAAGTGTGCTTGAGCTTCAGGGCACAAACTGATGGCCAGACATTCTCCTTTAGGATTTTGTGGTAGAGAGCAGAATTTATGGTTCCATCAGTTACAGCAAGTCATCCAGGTCCTGAAGCAGCAAAGCAGCCCCAGACCGTCATACTACCACCACTTGACTGTTGGTCTGATGATCTTTTTCTAAAATGCTGGGTTTGTTTTATGCCAGATGTAAGGGGATTCAAACCTTTCAAAAAGAACAAAAAAAACTTTTGTCTCTCAGTCCACAGAGTATTTTCCCAGAAGTCTTGGGGATCATCAAGATGTTTTTTTGGCAAATGTGAGATAAGCCTATGTGCACTTTTTGGTCAATTTGGTCTTTACTTTTCCACATAGGGCCAGGTAGGCTTAGAGAGCATTTTTTTTCCTTTAATAAATGAAATAATCATTTAAATACTGTATTTTATATTAACTCAGCTTATCTTTGTCTAATATTAAAATTAGTTTGATGAAACATACAAAAGAGTAAGAAATTGGGAAGAGGGCAAATATTTTTGCACAGTAATGGTCACCTTGCTGGTACCAATGTGTGCTAGCACCTTTGCAATTACCCCAGTTCTTGGTGGCATAGATTCAAAGGTGCACTATTGGAGATCTGGTTACTCTGGAGGCCATTTGAGTCGAGTGAACTCATTGTCATGGTCAAGGAAACCAGCTGGATATAGTCTGAGCTTTGTGACATGGTGTGTTATCATGCTGGAAGCAAGCATCAAGGGTGGACATGGTCAGCAGCAGTACTCAGGTAATCTGTGGCATGTAAATAATGCTCAGTTGATACTAAGGGGGCCAAAGTGCACCATACTTTAATATCTTTGACACCATTACACCAGCAGCAGCCTGAACCACTGATATAAGGCAGGATGGATCCATGCTTTCATGTTGTTTATGCCAAATTCTGACCCTACCAGCTGAATGTCACAGCAAAAATCAAGACTCATCAGACCAGGCAACATTTTTCCAATCTTCTATTCTATCTTCTATTCTTCAAATTTGGTACACCTGTGTGAATTCTAGCCTCAGTTTCCTGTTCTTACTGTAGCTTACAGGAGTGGCACCTAGCTACTATAGCTCATCTGCTGCAGGGTGCATCATGTTGCACATTCACAGATGCTCTCCTGCATGCCTTGATTATAATGAGTAGTTATTTGAGTTACTGTTGCCTTGTTGCCTGTTGTTGTTCTTATTGAAGTCGGCAGATCATTCTTCTCTGACCTCTGGCATCAACAAAGCATTTTCACTCAGAGAACTGCTGCTCAGAGGATATTTTCTGTTTTTTGGACCATTCCCTGTAAACCCTAGAGATGTTTGTGTGGGAAAATCCCAGTAGATCAGCAGTTTCTGAAATGCTTAGAGCAGCCCATCTGGCACCATCAAGCATACCACATTTAAGGTCACTTAAATCACCTTCCTTCTCCATTCTGCTTCAGCAGGTTATCTCGATCATGTCTACATGCCTAAATGCATGGAGTTGCTGCCATGTGATTGAATGATTTGATTCTTGTGTTAAAGAAAAGATATACAGGTACACTTAATTTGGTGGCTGGTGACTGGTTATACATCATTATATTTTTATACATCAGCATAATCCTAAATGCAAGCCCATAGTCTGTACTACAACTTGCACTAAGTACACTTAGATTAAAAAAAATTTCCAAGCACATAAATTAGAATTTTTCCGTTACAAGAACAATCACGTTCTTCTTGGGTGGCCCACACATCTATGTGTGTTTCTTTCCACAGAAAACCCCTGTAGGACTTTCAGGGCTGTTTTCAGACCAAAAAGAAATGCCTAACCTGAAAAACTCTTCGGTGGGGCTAGAGGCTGATTGGTTAGACTTGAAGACAGACACAAGTGGCATGTTTAAAACCCCTGCAACTGAGTAGAGGCACAAGACAGAAAACTGAAGAATGAATGGAAAAAATAAAATCAAAAAGTATAGGTCAGAAATACATTGAGGCATTGTGGGTTTTTTCCCCTCTTATAACACCACTGATGAAGTCCAGAGAGATTTCACATCAGAGAACATGAGAGACAGTGAGAGAGACAGAGAGTGTGAGCAGAAGCAGTAAAAAAGTGAATGAAGAAAAGGAGTGACGTAAATGAAAACAAAGCAGTGAATGGGAGAAATAAGACACAAGTTTCTGATTGTTTAATGGCAGTTATATTCTATAGCACTAAAAATATGTGTCTACACATTTGCACAACCCTGCAGGAAGGTGCCGCATTGCTGGGTTTTTGCAGCTGAAGACTAGTCTTCATTCTATCCACTGTGGCTGCTTTGTGTGTGTGTGTGTGTGTGTGTGTGTGTGTGTGTGTGTGTGTGTGTGTGTGTGTGTGTGTGTGTGTGTACACAGACCTGCAGGTACAGAACAGAAAGAGATGGATACAGCTGAGAGACAGAAAGCAGAAAAGAGAATCAGAGACAGACAAGACATAGCCTGTATGTGTTGGAAACACACTGAAACAGTGGTTTGAAGGAACCTTTTAGCATCCTGAAAAAAATTCCTGAGTTGGAAAATGAACCTTTTTCTAAATGCTAGGCTAACTGAAGATTTTAAATTGGGCATATGTGTGAATGAAAGGTGAATACAGTGCTGAAGTACATAAATAAAATGCTGTGTAAATGTCACTTGTGTTGAGTGCTTTGCACAGTCAGTAAGACTAGAAAGGCACAATATAACTTCCAGTCTGATCCATTTGAATCCTTACCTCTGCTACATCTTATTTTCTTTTAGAACCCTGTAAGGTGGTTTATAGTAATTACTATGCTAACAAGTCATGATCGGGCCCCAGTGAAAGATGGTTAAAGAAGGCCCTGTTCATAACAAACCATCATAATGTTAGGCTTTGTAGTCATTCTGCAGCCTGCATTTTTTTTCTGGTTTACCTCCAAATGTGGCACCACTCTCATATTACACTTACTAATTATGTACTTTTTCAAAATATGACATTATTGATTGAAATGCTATGGCCACTAATCAAGGTAGTGAACTAAGTTAGTTAGTTACTGCATATTTTGCAGAATTTTGGGAGAGACATACAGTAGCTAAGCTTTGAGATATAAATTAAAAACAAATAAAAAAGTTTAATAAGGGTTTATAAAGCTGTAAATGTAGCAAAAACTATGTATTTGGGGTTGCAGCACAGATCAGCATTCACCCACTCACCCTCCCTCCCTATCGAGTAACCAGCGACACCACTAGCAGTAAGGCTGGGCTTAGAAGAATAAAAAGATGCCAGTCAGAGATGTGGCACTGTAACATGCTGTGGAAATGAGAGAGCACAAGCAAGCCTGACATCACACAGAGCACAAATGCTTAGAGCAAGACAAGCACCATGTCTCATTTTGGATACTTCTGTTAGTAGACTTCCTTGTAGTACACTGTCTACATGATGGCATGCAAGAGTTTGAGCACCCCTGGTTAAAGTTTTGGTTGCTATCAATAAATAAGTGAGTAAAAGATGACCTGATTTCCAAAAGGCATAAAGCTGTCTTCTTATAGCCTTCTCCTGTTTTGTGGGTATCAATTATTAAAATTTTCAGAGTGCTATGCAGCTGCTTAGAGAAGCCCATTGATGCTGATTGCTTAAGGTTTGAGGAATCTGAGTATTTATAAAGCTTTGAAATTTGCATCACTTGGTGTTTTCAAATGATGATTGTGAACAAATTAAGGTCTGAGGCCCTAGTAAAAGTAAAACCTCAGAGCTCAAGATCTCTTGCGGGGCCCAGACTTTTGAATGGGACTCCTTTCCTTTCATTTGTTTTAAAACTGTACAAAGCAAAAATTTTATTTTATATGTTGAAAACAGGGTATCCCTTTTATACACCTGTCAAAAGATGGGACATATTATGTGATCGCTGTACTATTATGTGATAACACGAGAAGTGTTCAACCCACACTTACCAAACGTCATGGGGAGATAGCTTGTGACCAAGGTAAGGTTGAGATTGTATATGGGGTCACTGGGGTGAAGATCGGGGTCACTGTTACTTAAAAACAAAGAAACAAACAAAAAAAGTGTCCACTCAATAACTGGATGACAACGAACAAAGTTAAAACAGCACAACAGGCGTACTTTGCCCCACTAAGCGGTGCTCTTGTTAACTTCATGCCTTTTGGAGACCAATTCATCCTCTACTCACGTTACTGTTTACAAGAACAGACATTATCAGCAGGGATGTCCAAGCTTAGTTTGTTCGCTTACGTGAAGTTTCACAGCCACAAAATATACTTATGGTTAGCTATAATATCTGACACTATTGTAGCGATTTGTATAACTTACATTTGTATGTTGCATTGTTTTCTCTCATTTTTTTTAACATATCAGATGCATCTTTGTCAGCCATTCATAAGTTTGAAACCTGGGTGGTCCTCCATCCCTTCCAGATATACTCAGTACTACCACCCCGTCTCCCTTCCTGCTCTGCTTGGTTAAGATACTGCACCCAGTCACTCCCCATAACCTTCTACTTCTCCTGCTGTGGTATCTTTTTTTGTTCACACATATATTGTTCTATTCTTAGTCTCTGACACTTTTTCCTGCCTCTAGTCTTAAAACCAGCTCACACTCAACTTCTTGACCACTGTGAGCACACCATCTGGATACTCATAATGCACTGCATATTGTCATAATTGTCCGTGTGAACTTACTTATGCACTCAAACTTGCAATTGTAACTAGGAATTTGAGACACAGCAACGTACTGTGTGAATGTCATCTGTTTTGGAAGCAAAGTAGGCAAAATGAGTAAAACTGGAATAAAGGATCATAGTGTACTTATAGTGTGTTTGTGGATAGGAAGAGATAAATGTGTTGTGCTTAAAATGGGCTTTATAGATTTCAGCTGCAGGCTGAAAATGCGTTTTAGAAGTATTCCTCAACTCGTTGAAATCGGTTTGTGAAAATATAACTGTTTGGAAATACAAATATAGGAAGATTTTTTCCACATTCATAGTCTTTTGCTATGCTGCTGACAACTGCTGACATACATGAGGGGAACAGCCATGCATGCACCAGTCTTTGTTTAGCTGTTAGAAAAAAAAAAAAATTAGAACATCATGATTTTATGACCCTGTGCAGACTGGAGCTCTAGAATGAGTCAGTCTCTCTTTGACGTGGCCTCAAGGAACTTTAAAGACAATTCTGTTTCTTTCCTCATCTTGAACAGCATCTTTCACATTTATTTCCCCCCATACTAGGTTCAAATCACTAATTTTACAAATGGCACCAACTTATGTATTAAATGATACTAACAGAACTCAAGTCTAAGCTTAAACTTGAATATTTTAACCACTTGTACAAAAATAGTATGTAAGATCCAACATGTTGTATATGAAGTGTGATCAGAAAGTTTTGAGGTCCATAAGAATCACCATAACTGATTTAAATTTGGCTGTGTTCACCGTGAAGTTCATCATCTCGACTGTTGTCTTGGTAGTGCTGCTATTTTTAAATCTTTCAGTGGAAGTTGCACTTGCGTTATGTCCCCTGGCACTTGTGTCTTTGCAGTGAACGCTGGATAATTTAATGTGTCAAAATAGCAATCTCTCCACTTGATTTTCTTTTTGGGAAGTTGATGAAGTTGCAGGAACCCAAATCTGGTCAGTGGTCAAGGTGGTGAGTGAAGTTTGTGTTTGTATGGTTTAAAAAATGGTCTTTAGTGTATTCTGGGCTGGAAAATATGGAATACTGTGATGCACCATTGTTCAGATCATTTTTCCTGAGTTTCAGACTCCTCAGGACATTACAAGTGAACTCGCTTTGGCAGTCAAATCCTGGGGGACGCCTTAACTGTGCACAACCCAATAAATATTGAATAAAGGAGACAAGCAAGCTCCTGGATTTGCTCCTGACCTGACACTCTGCCCTTGGGGTTTAGAAGCTATGGACTGTTAAAGGAACAGTTGGTTTAATAGAAGAAAAGAATATTGTACTCATACATATACACTGATCAGTGTGTAATTATGTCTTCCAAGAAATGGATGCGTTCTCATAAACGTTCCTCCTCACTTCAAGCCTCATCTTTTGAACTGAAGTCAGGCAAAACATGCATAAACATGATTATTTATTCCCGATACTGTCACAGTTACTTATTATCGGTAGATTAGACATGCGACACTCCCATCTCCGGACAGCTGATTAGCCAGTTAAACAACAACAGCAGCTGGGTATAAGCTGGCATTATGCCACTTTTACTCTGATAAACAGTTTGATTATATCCTCATATCATATGAGAGTTCATTCACTAAGTGTCAGAGTCCAACAATGTTAGATCTACTTCAAAAAAAGTTTCACTAACGCTGGCTAACAGCAGCTAACAAAGGCTAACAGCAGCAAAAGCAGCAGTGCTTACCAACAGAAAAGTCCGGAATATCCTCAACAACTCACTTCAGTATTGCTGTTATCGGACAAAAGTGAGCTTCACTGACTCAAAACTCATATCAGACTCTTTTAAATAGACGTGGATACCAGCTGAGGTAAACAGTGGCCACTGTAGGATTACGCACTTGACTTGGAAGGAAACAGAATTCAGTTGACTGTAATCTGACATCTAGTAGGGAGATTCTACTCACTGTGCCTTTAAATTGCTGACATCTGTTTGGTCATAGCTGGAGACTGAGTTTTCAGCACCAGCCATGATCCTTGTCACAAAATTAGGGTTGTTTCAATCACAGAACGCACAGTGGAGAGTGGTCATCAATCTAAAAATAACAGCCACACTGGAAGCTGTCTGGACATGCCTTGAAAATTTTTTTTATTTTTATGGATCTGTTCCCAGAACATTTGTAATCATACCTCTTATATTTGTTTTGGCATTATCTTATGTGCTACACTACAGTCAGTGACATGAATATTAATTTACTGGTAAGAAAAAATAAACATTTGATTGATCATAGCAGCTTTATTCACACACATTTGAAATCAGCAAAAACAAATGCAGACAATTACTGGCATAACCAGAAACTTTAAGTATTACTCATAAGAAAAAAAAAACCCACTAAACTGACTCCAGCTGGACACCACAAATGTGTCATCCTCCTCACTGAACATTAATCATGATGCATCTCCACAAGTCTATTTCATCTTCACCTAGTACACTCTGCCTCGCCCCCAGCAACTGCAAACACAATAGTGCAATCATTACTGCTCAATGAACTGCGTGTTGACACTATACATCTACTAATGTAACAAACATCTTGCCACATGTACCCATGATGGCAATGACATTGGAACAAATCTGTTGAATCTAATCAATTTCTATCCTGTCCCTGGGCTGAACTCTCTTCATGCTGTAGTCTGAGCAATACGTCTGGTCTCATAGTAGACATTTAAATGAGAATGTTGTAAATAAAAGCAGGAATAGTCACAGAGAAAATAATATATATACAGAGAGAGATGTATATAACATGGCCAAAGATGTTTGGCCATGTTGGGTGAAAAGCTCATGGTGGTGGAGGGGTGATGCTTTGGGCTTGTTGACCATGTTCTCCTCTGTATATCCCAAATATTCTAGAGTCAAATGTGAGGTCATTGGTCCGAACACTAAAGGTTATCCACAACTAGGTCATAAACAGGTTAATGATCCCAAACACAGTGGCAAATGTACAACAGAATGGCTGATAAAGAAAAGAATCAAGGTGTTGCAAAGACTCAGTCAAAGTCCAGATGTCAATCCGAATGAAATGCTATGGCGGGACCTTAAGAGAGCTGTGTATAAACCACTGCCTGCAAACCTCAAGGAACTGAAGTAAGTGAGCCCTAGCTGCAAGTCTGCAAGTTAAATACAAATCAGTCAGAAAACATATTTATTTATGGTTGCTGAAAAGAAGTTTGTTTGTATAGATGTCTGTGGGACAACGGCTTGCATGCTCCTTGATCCATGACCTCAAAAAGCAGTTTTCTAATGAGTTTATGGTCATAAACGGTAGCTCAAGGCATATTGAATACAAAATGATGTTCACTTTGTAAATTATGGTCTCCATTAGAATCAAAAAAGAAGAAAAAGCACTGTATATTACTTTTGAGTGAGCTTGCCTAGTATATGAGTGTGCAGTGCCCCTCGGTTTCTTGATCAGATCCTCCCCTTGCTCTTCAAAACACCATTATGGTGATGATCCATGCTTAACATCAAGATTTCATTGACCCATAAGTATCTAAGTCCATCTCTTATATATGGTAGCAAAAATTTCAGATGTAAAATGTAGCTGTTTTGAACATAGAATCAGTACACATTTTCCAGCATCATCTAGTAGAAAGGCAAACAAATAGCTGGTAATTATTGGACACCCAGAAATATGTCTTAATAGTTATTAGAGACAAAGTTTAAAGCATGAAATGAGGCTGTACTGCCAATTAACCAGAGACTTCACTCCAAATGAATGCCAGTGTTCTTCCTGTTAGTTCTAGTAGCTGTTTACTAAAAAGTGCCTCATATCAATCAGTAATGTTTAAGGAATTTTCAGACTCCCAAAGTTATTAAAAAACATGCTTTTTATTCTGGCAGTCAACAGTCACTGTCTCAAGAGTAAATGCTGAGCATATAGTGGACTTGTATGTTCTTTGGGAAATTTGGGAAGCACTAAAATGTAAAATCTGTGTTTATGCACATTTTCCTTATTTTTGAAACTGGATTCCCTTGGCTAGTGTTTTATTCTGCAAGATATATTAAAGCTCTGGTATTAGGTATCTTATGTGCTTGTCCACAGGCTTTTGATGCCACTCTCAGTCACTCTCTCTCCATTTCATGTCTGCACGTTCCTCTCACTCATCATCTTCGAATGCTCACTGATAGATATCATATATGAGAGCTATTACTTAATTTTTGATTTGCTCAGGCTGTTTTCCCTCAGCCATTACTCTAGCCGTTTAAGCTGTGATTGCTCTTGACATTTTAATAAGAAACTTTCCTATGCTGACCCCAAGGTACCCACAGCTATGTGTTCCGAATCACAAAATGCAACAGAAACCAAAATGCAACAGTAAACAGTCAAAAATCCACCAGTGTTCTCATCCAGAGCCAGTTTCCATAGTTTTTTGCTTTCGTTCAGACTCTTGAAATGTAAACAAGTCATGTTTCTAGTGTCTCTCCTGCTGTGTGTGCAATCCTTTGTTTTCCTCCATCACACTGATGATAGTGAATGTTTTTGTGATCCCAAAAGAATTCCCCATAACAAAGTATCAGCAACAAATCATTGGTCATCTTATTTTTGAAGATCATCTAGTTATCAGTAAACAAAGCTATGTTGAGTTTTGTTAAACATATGCATCGTTTTAGATATTTCATAGAGCTTTATTTTTTTAGCTACTTAACTATCAGGTGGGATTTAGCTGTTTCTTGTGTTTGGATTAAAAGATTAAATTGTTATGCTGAAGAAGTGGCATTTTGTAGGGATAAGACAAGGAGACAACATAATTTCTCAAATTATCAAAATGTTGAGAACCACTTGCAGATGAACTGAATACCATTGATCATTCTGTAACAGTGCCTCTAGGAAACACTGAATCTTTGATATTGAGCTTATGTTACTTAAGTGTGTTAGTTTACTTTTGTGACTTTGGCCTCCTTTCGTTTTTTACACCAAAACTGTCCTGCTGCCTTTCTGACTGCAGTTACACATATACAAACAGCCCTTTAATCCCAAATTTTACAATACAAATTTTAATATTAGACAAAGAAAACCTGAGCAAATATAGAATGCAGTTTTTAAGTGATGATTTCATTTATTAAGGGGAAAAAGTTATCCGAACCTGGCCCTGTGTGAAAAGTAATTGCCCCCCCCTCTTTGTTAAATGACAAATTAGCCGTGATTAACCAAATTTTTTTGGAAAGCTAAGTTTCATTTCACTATTCACACTCAGACCTGATTACTGGTAGACCTGTTGAAGAGTGGTGAACTTTCACAGGAGTGGCTGGTCAACTGAAATTATTTCACGAGCACATCAATGACCCATCCAGGAGACCAAAAAAGAAATCAGAACTTCTAAAGAATGGCCTTACCTGCCTCACTTAAGGTCATTCATGATGCAACAAAAAAAAAAAAGAGAGAGAGAGACTGGGCAAAAATGGCATCCATGGGAGAGTTCCAAGAAGAAAACCACTGCTGACCTAAAAGAACACAAAGGCTTGTTAGAATAAACATATAATCTCAATTGTTAACATGGCATTTTCCTGGGAGGTTCATTTCAAGATTTTGGTACCTGACTGCAAAAATGTTCTCCTATTCAATATCAGAAGTATCTCTGAGGTCAGATACTGTGGCGGTAAAGCTTAAATCATCATTGATTTCCTAATGCATCCTAAAGCTGTGCAGTGAGGTTATTTCTCTCTTGTCATCTGTCCTCTGTTTACACTCATTTTCAGTCAGTTCAGTACCATTTTCAGAGGAATGTTTTGTTTTTTGGGGGTTTTTTTTGTTTGTTATGCCACTGAACACTGACCTATGAATCATTCAAGCATGAAAAGGTACCTAACTCAAAGGATGAACCAGTGTTGTGTCTACACATAATAGACAACTTAGCAAAAAAACAAATGGTATGTTTAGGCACTTTGTCACTAACAGCCTGTTGCAAAAGTAGTTTGTTCCCTGTCCTTTAAACGAATCTAAAAAAAAGTCCAAGGATAACACAATTTGACAGGCGTAAAATAGTACTTTTGCACCAAAAAAGTGATTACCAAAGAGATATTAGGAGAAAGCTTGGCCTATCTCAGCATGGTGTGCAAAGGGTGTGCTTAAAAAATGTGAGGAAACTGGACAAGTGAAGGACAAAAGAAGAAGTGGCAGGCCTACAAAAACTAGCCACTGATCTACAAAAATCAGTGGCAATGGGTCTTATGGGGTGATGAATCTAAATGTGAAATCTTGGGTTCAAATTGTCATCAGTATGTATGGAAGAGGTCAAGTGAGCAGTACAACAGTGAGTGTCAAGATCTGCCATCTGTAAAGCACGGTGGAGGATTTGTCATGGTTCGGAGCTGAAATGCAGCTCCAAACCATGTTGGGGATTTTGTCAAAATTGATGGAATTATGAACACAGAAAAGTACCATCAGATTTTTATCCACTATTCAATACCATCTAGAAACTGGCAAAGGGTTAATTTTTTTTGGCATGACAATGATCCCAAACATGCTGCCAATGCAGTAAAAGCATACCTACTGTAGAAAAAGCTAAAAAAATAAAATAAATACACAGTGGAATACCATCAGTCATGGATTGGCCTCCTCAGAGCCCAGACCTCAACATTATTGAAGCAGCGGGGGATCATCTTGACAGAGAACAGAAGAAAAGGCAGCCAGCATCCAAATAAGAGCTTTTAATGTCCTTCAAGAAGCCTGGAGAACTATTCCTGAAGACTACTTAAAGAAATTACAGGAAAGCTGCCTAAGAGAGTTCAGGCTGTGTTGCAGAATAAAGGTGGTCATACCAAATGTTGTCTTTCAAGCTTGTTGGAACGGTACAAATTTTGTTTTGTCGTATATACTGTATTTTTTTGGCAGTATTATTAGAAGGCGTAGCATACATTTTCATTGTTATGCAGATGATACCCAGCTTTATCTATCCATGAAGCCAGATGACGCACACCAATTAGTGAAACTGCAGGAATGTCTTTAAGACATAAAGGCCTCAGTGACCTCTAATTTCCTGCTTATAAATTCAGATAAAACTGAAGTTATTGTACTCGGCCCTACAAATCTTAGAAATGTGGTGTCTAACTAGATACAGTACTTACTTTGGATGGCATTACCTTGGCCTCCAGTAACACTGTGAGGAATCTTGGAGTCATTTTTGACCAGGATATATCATTTAATAATTAATGCACATATTCAAAAAATCAGGCCCCATTTTATCTTAACAACTTCCAATTGAGCACTTTTCTCTCAGACTTTCAAGGTCATTGGAATTGCAAAAACTCTGTTTCTGCCTTATTTCCATTTATGTTTGCACACATTTCAGTAAATTGCTCCACCTATTTTCCTTGCAAAATGTAAAAAGAGATGAGGGTACTGTAGCTTAAAAGTTTTGCACAGTACAGGTCATGGTCGGTGTTAAAATCTCATACCACCATTAGGACTTAACTGTAAGTTGGATAAGCTAGCACCTTATATGGCTGTTCAGCTCTGTTTCTGTGTGTTAGAGGTGGGCCAAATAGTCTTAAAATTACATCACAACATTTTAAGGAAATATGCAATAATGACATTTCTGACAATATAGAAAAAAAATACTGAACATTTTTTATTGGTGAGTGCAGCAGCATTTAGGATTTTCAAACTAAATGAGGGACATTATTCATGAGCTGCTATCATTGATGACGCATTTCCTAATTCAAAGTGTGTATCTCTGGCCACAAGGTGCCAGCAGCAAGAGCAGCATTATAGTGCAATCGTAAAGACAAAGCATAAATAAAATGTAACCACAAAAGTAGCCTACAAAGTGTTTTCCCTGGAAATTGTAAGTATAACATAACTGCTTAACACTTAACACTAACAATAATTAAAGTAACTGTTCCTGAGCTGCACAGTATTGCCACATAATAAAATAGTAATTGAAAAATATTTTCTACCAGGGATGTTCTATCTTGAGTTGAGCATTTAAGTTAGGTAGTTCTACAGAAAATGGACTTACAATTCTTTAACCATTACAAATTAGCCCAAAACATATAAAAATTAGTGCCAACTTGTTCATATAATTGTCCTTTTTGCGTATTTGTGTCTCTGACATGACAGCAGCTTCACAACTTTGCTGAATTTTTCTTTTCAGACTAAATTCCTACACCCAGCCAGTCAGTAGCATTCTGAAAATAAATAAATGCATACCTATGAATGGAACTCAGAATATAATGCTCGTATCACTTCTCAGGGAGTCGCAAATATTAATATGTAAAACAAAAGCATCTCAGTTTCATAGCTTGAGCCATTGTGACACTGCGTGATACGTGAGACAAATAGCTCCCCCACTAACTTGTAATGGGGAGAGCCTTTGCGATCTTTTGGAATTCTAGATCTATTTTCTTTAAATGTAAGTGAAATAGACACAAGCTGTTAGAGGAGAGACAGTGGGGGTGGAGTACGGAGGGAGGTGAGATCTGAAAAATTGAAGATGGATTTCAGAGGGAGTGGTGTGTGGGCATTAGAATGCTGATGGTGCAGAAGGGGCTGCAACTTGGGAAATCTCTAGTCTGTATCAGCTCTCCGCTCAAACATTAGAATCACTTTCACTGTTGGGCATCCACGAGTATCCTAATCCCTAGTAGACTTTTAAATGCATCCTATGCATATCTAAATGTGCAGTCAACTAATGATCGATCCTCAGTAACAACAAAAACAACTTGTGACAACCTGCAAAGGAATTTTGCTATGCAGTTAAGTTTAAAAAAATTTCATCCTTTCAAAGATTAAACTTTTTTTTGCTGTCTTTTTTCTTTAAACGGTCATTTTAAAATTATTTAAACATTTTTTTTTTTTTTATATGGAATTCAAATTAAACCATGTCTGGCAAGTGCCATAAGAAAATTTCTGTAAACAGTAGTGTTCAACAAAAGCCATTTAATTGAGCAATACCAAGATAATTAAACACAGAGAGGATTATTTTCCTCTGCTGGCTTTAATGCAGAAGTGACATTCATCAGAACGGAAATGATTGAAAGTATATAATAGATGGAAATGCGTTTCTTTTTCTTTGTACTTTTGTTTTGCACTTATAACCCTAATTTAATTTTAATCCTAAGAATTTATGGCATGGTGAAAGTCTGAAATGTTTCGGTAAGATAAAAAATAGATTGTCTTGTTTTGGAGCATATTTGCCTTGATAAGGCATAATTCCTGTTGTCACATGGCATCACATTGTGATACTTTCTGCTCTGACCTCAGTTCTTACAGTTCCTAATTTTATTAAATGACAATTATTAATGTATCTGTCACTGTGATCTGAATCTGTCTTGAAAAAACATCTCACAGACACAGAAAGAGCTGCTGCTTGCAGTTAGTGTAACTGTGATGGACATAGAACACGTATGAAAACATACATGTAATATGAACACGCTGCACTCAAAACTCAGATAATAAATATGCATTTATGACATAGTGGTGGTGCATAAGGTAATTATTTCCACATATTCAAAATACAGGTCACCCTTGATATAGTAAGAGTGAGTAAGACGAGACCTGGAGACAACTCAGATCATTGCATGTATCACAGAATATTTGTGTCTTCCACCACAACTTTCTCCTGTGCTCTAGCATCACTAGAATAGTGTGAAGATAGTTCTGGCAGTACAAGCTTTTTATCTGCGCTGCTTTCTCACCCTTTCCACCAGGTGACAGGATAGCAAGGTTACAAAGTTGCGCTGATGCCGGTCTCATCTCTGCAGAAAGAATAAGATGCAATATTCACAATTCAGAAATGTCAAAGTTTATCAGCCTTTGAGAAAAGCATCATGTTATGGTATGGTATTGCATCTCGGATGCATTTCTTCACATCGGTGATCCGTAAGTGCAGGGTTCTGAAAAAAAAAGCGTGCACTGCTTTATTCAGAAACCTTTACATGTGGTGTGCTTGCAGTGAGTGCAGGCTTCAGGGTGGTTACAGACCTGTCCTGACCACTAAACTGTCCAAATCTAGTGTGTTCCTAAAGGCAGTGGTGATGGATTATCTGCCCTTCGGAATTCTCAATTATTCTTCTCTCCTCTGTGGACTGGCAATTAAGTTTGTTATTGCCGCAGGTGATTTAAGTGCGACTGACAGACTAACATATGATTTTTTTTTTTTTTTTTTTTTGAAGGCTAAATTAATTTTCTCTTGTTATTCAGTGCTATTAATCTTCTCTTCCCTCCTGTTTACTGTGTCAACACTTGTAATTTAGGAATGTCTTCACAATGTTTGCTTCATATTTAATTGTAAAACGTGGCTTGAAAATTCCAGTAAATATCTGTCACTGAAATTGTTAACTAAATCAGTTTTATCTTAAATTTATTATACCTAAACATACAAAACAGTGCATTACTCTTTTAATTTATGTAGACTTTAACTATGTTTGATGCTTTTTTTCATTTCTCCATTTCATTTCTGTCTTTCTAATTTTGTTTTTGTTACTCTTGCCAAAAAAAAAAAAAAAAAGGAGTTGGAGTTTTACAATAGTACTGTATATGAGCAGTATTTTATAATAGGCAGATAATGAGAGCATTAATGTAGCATTAATATATTAGTTAGTGACAGAGGCTTTGAGGCTGAAAGCAGAAAACAAATATCCTACATGTGGGAATATACTTTCTTTTCCTCTGAAGTCCATTGTTGTCTGTCTTTGCACTGGCCTCATGTGAATAACTCCCTCTTTGTGTAAGATAAAGGACCTGTCTGCAGTGCTTTCTATACTGTTTCCTCTGGCATCTTATCAGATATCACAGTGAGTAGGATCAGGATGCATTTACTGTCTTATAAAACAACCAGTCCCTTGCCAGTTTGGTACAAATGATTCCATAAACAAAGTCACAATGTCTGCCCCAGTAAAAGGCCTTATGGGAATGACACCTTATGAGCAATTTACACTCCTGGCCTAGAGTTTTTTTCTCTGTCTTTTTCACTCTTTTTCCTGTGTTCTCCTCTCTCTGTCCTTTCACCTAATTATGTAACTACATCATATTCATTACAATTCTAAGTGCTATGTAATCATTGCCAAATGTAATGAAGTCATCTGCAATTTTATTAATAATATGACCGTTTTTTTTTAATCTCTGTCCCTCTGTGATCTAGTTGAGGAAGGCAGTGATGGACCACATCTCAGACTCTTTCCTAGAAACCAACGTCCCTCTGCTGGTGCTTATTGAAGCAGCTAAGAGTGGAAACGAGAAGGAGGTCAAGGAGTACGCCCAGGTGTTCCGTGAGCATGCCAACAAGCTGGTGGAGGTCAGTCATGAATTAAACACGAGGGCACAAACACATACGCTCCCATACTCAATAATTTAGAATTGTAGCCAAGATATGTGCATTTGTGGTCATCATAAACTAATATAAACATAATAAATTTCTTTTTAGTTTACATTATACAACAGAAAACAAGAAAAACACTATAAACATTCATTTTTAATCAGTAACCCCAAATTAAAGCATCACTCATTACTCAATTTAAATTATTATTTTGGAAAAATAAATCTTGGTATGTAGCTTGACTTACAATGTTTGGAAATGTTATGAGTTATTTGGCAGCTAAAAAAAAGCAATGTTTTGTTTCGACTGTAAGTTTTCTTTCCCCTCCCTATGAATAAACCATTCTGCCGGACTGAAAAGAATATTTCTGTGCATTAAATGTACTAACAAAAGCAAGTGTGGATGCTCATGTGCACTTGGCAATTAGTCATTGTTTTCACTTGTGCTTGGTTTGCCAAGCGGTTTTAGCTGCATGGAGATGGTACTGAGAGGTTTGGTTTTTACTTATTAAGTCTTTTGCATTCATTCACATGGATAAGGCAAGACAAGCTGCAGCCTGGCCTCAATATGCAGCAGAAAGTGTGTCTGACACAACATTAGGCTTAAATGTTAAGTCAGTAATGCTGTCTTCATTGCTGCCATATGTGCTATTGGCATATAGCTTCAACCTCAAGCATATTTTATTTAGGCTAAATGCGTAGCTACAGTTTTTGTGTACTGGATCCAAAGTGTGTGCGAGTCTGTTGCTTACACTGTGATTTCTGTGTACACATGAAGGCAAATGGCTACACAGTAGTAAAAGGAATACGATATATTTGGCCAAACTACTTGGACCTATTCGCCAAAGAGCAGTTTTTTGGTTTTCTTTTTTTTTCTTCTTTTTTTTTATGTATTGTTCTTCTTCTGTAAAGGATACTAAGAGAAAACTATCCATCACTAATCTCACAGTATCACTGTGAAGATGTAGATTTTGCAGACAGTATCCATGATGCATAGCAGGAAAGCTTAAAAATGTGGAACGAGACATGTCGTGTTTCACTTGAAGTTGGTTTAGGACAATAGCTTTTATGAGGTTTTTGTTTATTGCCCATCCCCTCAACTGCAGAAAGATACTGGATGGAGTCCTTTGATAAATGTCTCTGCCCTTTGATGGGAGTTGCCTTTTGTTCTCATGGTCCATTCAGGGGAGCCTTTAGAACCTTTAGAGTCTTTATGTGGGCCCCTCGTAAAATACTGTCACTTAAAATAGCACTCTAGCTTTCGTTGACTTCAGCTGAGCGAGTGAGTGATTTGTGTGCCCTTTTGGTTTCCCCCAGCTGTTTGCTGATGAGAGAAGGCCTGACTGATGCTACACTCAAAATCTGTGCTTTGCATACAGCAATCTTAAAGCTTTCTGTAGCCCGGGGACATTTCAGACAGATGAATTCCGTTCTTCTCATAAAGGAAAATAGAAGAGATGTTGCCTTGTGTTTATATGCAGTTGTTTGCACGCTTTGATTTGGCTATAAACCCCAGCCAAACCAGAGTGTAGTTTTTAGCTGTACAATAGTTTGCCTGGTTGTTGGCAGGTACATACCCAGGGCCAGCGATGTGTGTGCAAGCTGTTGGTACAAATTATTTCATCTCTTAAAATTAAAAATATTTGGCAAAAAGTTGTCTCTACTTGTGAACACATAATGGACATACTATAATGGCCTTGAGAGTTAATACAGTATTTGTACTTTTACATCAGTCAGTCTCAGGACTTCACAAATTTTTAGCAATTAGTAAAGTCCTGACTGTAACTGCGTGGTTGTTTCAAGTAATTTTTTTCTCTTCTGATGGTTTCACCAAATGTAGATGTGAGCTGATAGGTGACACCTTATTGGAACCGTTGTAAAAGCTGATTTTTATTTTGGTGGAACATTCATATTTGCCAATTAAGACTGATTGGGAAGTGATATTTTTATGCCCCAGAGCTCTTTAAGGTCAAATTGGTTCATCAAATGCAACCTGAGCAGCACAAGCATCTAAATTTCACTTTCATGAGATAATGAGGTGCTATGTCAATAAAGTTCTCATGGAGTGATTGTATGCTTACATTTATGGTTTCTTTTGAGCAATTGAAATTAGTTGTCATTGTAGCAGAACACTGATTTGCCTGCGAAGCAGTGATTTATTTATTTATTTTTTTTAAACAAACTTATTGAAGGAGCTTATAGAGCAATGATCAGCTTACTAGAGCATTTATCCTTTATTATTAATTCACAAAGGAAGCATTAAATCTGATGTTTGAATGATAAATGCAGTCATTCCTAGAAAAGTGACAGTACTGTTATTATTAGTACATTATTTAAGTATTCACTTCAAAAGAAAAATTCAAAGCACAATGTACAAAGCATATTTGCAGCTTTGTAAGTGTGTGTTTCATCTGACAAAGGTGAATCACTGTAACTCTTGAGGAAGTAATCACATTTAACCATACATTCATACAGTTTAGTCCATAGACTTTATCTATATCACATTTATGGCCAATTTAGAATGACCTATTAACGTGCATGTTTTTAGAGGATGCTGAAGTACCTGGAAGAAACCCTCACAGGCATAGAGAGAACATGCAACCTCCACACAGAAAGGCCCCAGCTGGGGTTCAAACTAGGAAATTTCTGTAAGGCAACAGTGCTAACCACAAACCTACAAAGTGTTTACTGGTGTATTTTTATTTATTTTTTTGTTTATTTCCCTTTGTTCTCCCTTTTTCTCTTCACTTTGTCCTCACTCTAACCAATCTAGGCAGATGGCCACCCTCCCGCAGCCCGACTCTACCAGAGGTTTTTCCTTGTTAAAAGTGGAAATTTTCTTTCTCCACACTGTGGCCAATTACTTTTCACAGGAAATTTTTGGTTTTCTCTCCCTGGTATTGTAAAGTCTTTACCTAGCAATGTGAAGTTCTGTTTACTCTTAAAGACTGTGAATTCAATTTAATTTAGTCAGAGGCACTTCCAGTTTGTTACAAAAGAAGGTGTATCGTCTCACAAATACATAATAATGCATAAGAAATGACAGATGTCAAAGTGGCATATACATAACACAAAGTTCAGAAGGTAGAATGCAATCTGTGCTTTTGTCAGGGTAAGCATGTAAATTATTTGTCCATACTAGCTAATACACTCGCGGCTGTCCTATATGCAGCTGGCAATATCATTGTCTTTCCTGCCATCACCATTATTCGTTCCATCACAGACATAGTCATCATACCCACCATTGCAATCCTCTAATATATTATGGTAATTAACATTCTGATGAATGTCACTGCAGTCATCTCCCTGATGTCAGGGAGGAGCTGTCTTAAGCCATTAGAACAGAGTTTGGACACGATCACCAGAATCAAAGTAAAGTCAAATCAAAGTGCCTCTCTTCACGCCTGCTTGGTTTCCATTTAATTTTGTTCCATTTGGCTCCACAGTACACAATATGTGTCTTTTCTTTCACCGTTATTCTTTTCTCACTTCAGTGAAGAGCAAAGTTTACCCTGAGGGCTCTCTTAATCATATCATATTCATTACACTATCTTGACCACTAACAGGAAGCAAATAGCGTTTTAAGCTGGGGATGTGATTGGCTTAAAGACATGTAATGGCTAAATGAAAGTTAATGAAATAAACCTGCTTTAGTCAGACAAAGGTTCTCTGCAACTCCCAAATTCAGTTGTATTAATTTTGTCACGTCTTCTTGTTTTGTTTTTGGATTGGATGCATGCACAGAAATAGGGTGCTGGGTCTTCTTTCAGTAGGAGAAATAAATTTATGGGTATCTTTGTATTACTATTCTTTTAAAACAGATTGTGCTAATTAATTCCCAGGGCTATCCTTAATGAGGATAACCTAATACTAACGCATCATCAGCCCAAATAGAGGCAACAGCATAAAGATCTTTGACTCCATTTAAACAGAAAAAGAATGAAATGTTGAAAAGAAAAATATTGTACTATTTGTCCAATCTCAGTAGCTCATACATTACATACATTACTTTACCCGTTATAAGGGTTTAGTGTTAAAGCATAACTTTTAATAAACCTGTTCTTGAATCATGCATTTCCTGTATTAAACTGTTTTCCAGGGAAAGTCTAGATATTTTTTCCAAGTTGCTTGTTTAATTCTGGCTGTTATAATTGGAGCTATTTAAATGTTTAGAGGGCAATAAACTAATTAAACATCAGTGGGGGTTTGAATATAAATTCATGAAAAAAAATTCTTTCAATACCCATGATAGATTTCTTTTGATCTTTACTTCCTAATACTCTTTCCTGACTAACTGTATTCATCTATATAATTGTTTGCTTTCTACTTCACACCTTCAGGTACATATGTGCAATTGCCATTTTTCATTTTAACTTTATACCTCCTCTATTATGTCTGCAGACTGAGCTCACCATTAAAAAAGTGCTGCCCACACAGATGTGCTCTTGTTAAGTCAAACACAAGATGAATATCCAATCTTTTAAAGTTACCATAGTACCTTTTTTTATTACCACTGCAGTGAGAATGTATATGTGCCAGCAATTCTTGGACATCTAAAGGACGTTACGCTCCATCACTATTCTAATGTCAGAATCAGATTTTCTTCTGACCTTGACTCCATCTTGGAGCAGTTCTCTTCAGCAGCTACGGTGTTGCGAAGGACAGTTCTACATATGCTTTATCTGTAAAACACCTCTGCAGTGCTTTCAAAGCCATGCTTAGTAGACAGACAGGTCCGTATGTACTGATGCATGATTAGGTTGCTTGGCTACTATGATTGCTCTTTGCAAGCTTTATAGGTTTTGTCTTTTATTATGTTGTTTGATGGGATTTAAAAGTCTATTCTTTGTTGTCACAGATGGTGCAACAGCTTAATCCACTGAGTTGAATATGCGCTAATTACTCACAACAAATGTACCATTTCCTGTTTAGGAATATGGTGTATTGCTGCCTGTGAGCTGTGGAGTTTTCTCCATACATACTGTAGCTGCATTAACTTTTGATGTTCAGTTTATCTTCATCGGTTCATTAGCTTTTCTTACTTTTGATTTACAGCAGTAACCTTACTTTGGACATGGACTGAATAAAGGTTAAAGTCATACCCTCTGTGATTATGCATAATCAATACAAAGTTGAATGTAACAAATATTGAATTGGCCTTCGGGGCTCAACGACATGAGACAGAGTGCAGCAGTAAACATTCTTCCGGGGCCACTGCATTAAGCACTTTACTGGACAGTTAACCGGGAAGTGGATGGATCACCTGTAGGCTAACATTATTCTTTCTTTGCATTCAAAGTTTTTAGCTTCAGAGGAGATCTGCCTTTGAACGACTGGGCCTCCAAAGTGCATAAAAAGGTACATCACACGATACCTAATCCACCTCACGTATTTCCCTTTTGGAGTTATTTCTGAGGTGTGCTCATGGCGAGAAAATGTCATAAACACATGCAGATACTCAAACTCCTGTCTCAGCTGAGTTCTTTCATTTGGATTCTTTCAATAAAGCATGTGTTTGAATACAAATTCATAATGTTCACCTTGCCTTTAAAATTCACACTTTAATTTTGCTTGTGTTCATTTTGAGCTCTTGTATATGTGATATAGATGTTACACAAATAATGTAAGGGGTCAAACCACAATGTCCAATTTTGCTAGTCTACTAGCAACTCTACCCACTTTATATGGGGGGAAATGTGTCCAAATTCTGCTAAAAGTTTATATAGTTTAAATACAATTGCAATTATATGGAATTAACCACTTTTTTCTTTTTGTGTTTGACACTGAGTGCTAGGATCCTGTGATCTACAGAACCCCTTTTTTAATGGTCCACTCTAACTGCTTAAAGTCTAAATCAGCTCACAATTTGAAGGGGATGTTCTTCTCCTCAGTTTTACCTTTTAATGAAATGACCACAAGATGAGATGGAAGTTCAGGTCAAAGTTTACCACAAAGGAAGTAGAAAAAAAACTTTCAGTATGCCAACAAAGAGGGGAAAACTGTTGAGTGCACATTGAGTGCATGCTGAATTTCCATCATATTTTTTTTATAGTCACAACTATTGTACTCTTATATTTCCCTGTGGTACTGTAGCAAACTATAGTTGTGATACAGAGCCAGCTGGCACAAGAACACTGGCCAGCACCTATAAGAGTCTTTGAGGTGGGTGCTTTTTTTGGTGCTTGTTCCTTATGCCTCTCGGTGCTTTTCTACGCATCAAAGATATCTAATGGACAGCCAAGGTTCTTACACATTGCAGGCATGTCAGACCTGAAAGTGTACCATCAGTTCAGTCCATTAGAATTCAAAGACAGAACTGTGAAGAGTCATATCTCTGAGGGATAGTACAAAAGGGATTTTGAAAGGGATTTTTTAAAGAAAAAAAAAAAAAACAGGTGGCTGCATCATTAGGAAGTAATACTAGCCAAAGTAGACGTAGTTGGGATAGAAGCAAACTAGGCAAGAGGTTCCCTGGTCAGAAAATGAGTGTATAATATTCTGACAATATCCGATGTCCCCAGAGAACAGGAGTCAATCCCAGTTCAGTAATCCAAGGAAGTTTACATCCTGTAAAAGAGCAGATCACAGTGTATTTAAACAAATAAGTAAATAAATAAAGAAAATATAAGAATAATTCTCATAGTCAGTTTCTGACCTATCCAAAATAGTCTTTATGTAATTGAAAACTAATAATTAACAATTTTATTATTATATATTATATAATATATTATATATTAATTATGGTTTTAATGATGAATTATATTAAATGTTATTAACGATTAAAGCAGATCCATTAAATTAATTCAGCTATTTAGTTATGGGTCCCATGAAGAGTCCTTAATTAACTCAATCTTATAGGCTTCAAATGCTTTTCCTAATGACTTTTGGAAAACAACCAGTGAGTCTAAAAAGGCTTGAATGAATTTGCACAAGAGGTCACACAAAACTGTATTGATGCTCTTAAGTCAGAGAAAGTATAGAGCTACAGCTAGTCAAGAACATGTTTTTAAAGGTTATGTAATTTAGGTTTGTGAACTTTTTTTTTTTTAATCTACATTTAAAATACAGAAATAAAACTTTTGTTATAAGTTCATTGATTAAACCAGAAGGATTGTACAGAAGAAGAAAAAAAAACAACCTCTGACATTTTCATTTCCAAGTCTAAATTACTTCAAGAAAGGCTACAAAGGAACCAGACTGACCTTGGTCACCAGAAACAAAGCACTGTTTTTTGGTTTGTTTGTTTTTTTTAACCTTGCACATATCTATGGACATCCTTGTCCTCATTAATTATTACAAGTTAGGATTTATTCTTAGCTCTCCCTACATTTACACATATAATATTTCATAATATTTTCTAAACATAACAAAATCTTGAATTTGAATTAATGAATTTTCCCTTATTCCAAATGTAACTTTTTTCATTAAGGACATGTGGATTATATTGAGGTTTTAGGAGCATTCTTTTAACATGTGTACAGCACATAGGAAATGTGCAGCTCAATTAAAGACTTTTCTTGTACTTTGCAACCCACAGTCTGTTGCCTTTTTATGGTCAATTCTGTGCTGCACATAAAACTAACCAGCAAATACTTTGTGGCACTGAAGCAGAAATGTAAACCAAAATGCAAACCTCACATTTCCTGTCAAAAGACGACTGCTGATGGTTTTGGGATTTTTTTTTTCATGCTTTTTTAATTTGTTTTGTTTATGTGTAAAATATCATGAGAGGCTGCTTGGCATTCAGCATTTTCATATTTTACATTAACTGACAGATGTGCTCCTGTATGTAAATTGAAATATTATTGTTAATAGCCTGGAACTGTAAAGGCTGTAAATTGAAAGTTTTTTTTTTAAAGGAAAAAATTTAATCTTAACATTTTGTGTGTGTAAATATAGCGTACGAACATTACATTGGATAATCAAATGAAAACAAAATTTGCTGAAGATTTGTTTGAAAACAGTGAAAATTGTGAGAACTGGCAGCTGATGTGAGAAATCCCCCCATTCAGCAGTCACTCTTACAGTTTTGTATTAAGGGTGGTCTTAAGGGGATCAAACCTTGATGTAAAGTAGTCTGATCGGTACTGCTACAGGCCACAAACACTAAGTCCTAGCCTTGAGAGGTTCTCATTGAAAGATAGGCACTGCTAAAGCTGGAGTCATTTATTTTTCTCTCCTGTGCTGTTCCACAGTACAGTGGTGATATGGCCTGATATTTTAGCACTACTGTGATTATCACACATTATTCTTGACTCCTCAGTATCAACATTGCATCAGACTTATGGCAACAGTTTGACAGGAGATGAGGTTAAGCTGTTTGCACTCATCATAAGCTTAAAGGGAAAGTTAAATTTCATTTTTAAAAGGTAGCACAATTTTTTTCTTCGCATGATGGCGGATGCTGTGTAGACCTTACCAAGTGTATATATACTGTACAAATAATGTGGAATTTGGATTCTATTAATAACGCAACATCTTTGGCAGCTTTCCCCCCTTGGTTCTTTGATAATTTCTCTCTGACTCATTCCATGTTTCTGAGAGGGAATTTGTCATCATCCCTTTTTCTGATGAAATACCGCTGTGCCCTAGGATGGAATCAACCAATCTTTTAATCTGAGGTTGACATTTATATTCTTTGTGTTACATCTCTACTGTCCCTAAAAGGGGAAAAGAGAGATAAACAAATGGAAATTACACCGGCATCAAGCATGTATTCACAAAAGATTGCCCCTAACCTCCCCCTGCAGGCCTAAGGGAGTCAACTCAAGGGTCTGTTATCTCTCACAGAATGCAAGAATTGGTGGCAGTGTATATGTGGCAGACTTCACCAAACCTTGCCCAAGCAAATTGCCATGGCGATAAGCTTAGCTCTGAGAAAACAACGTCAGCATCCCCGCTAAGAGCTGGGATAGCTTCTATAAAGGTGCTACATGACAAGGACTGGAGGAATTCCTGTCATGTTTTTCAGATATGACACTAAGTGGATTACACAAGATTAAGTCTGACAAAAGAAAAAGCAAAAAGAGGAATAAGGCTTGACATAGTACCATGGTTCCATGCTTTGAACAAGTACACTTCCTATGGTAATATGAAATACAGCCCAACATAAATCCTTAATTATATCATGTACCCATGGGGGTTTAGTCATATCACTTGAGATGTCACATAATGCCTGTTTCCCTTCGATTCATGCACCATTTTCCCAAGGATTTGAACAATGCAGAGTTTTTATTTGTGCAAGGCATCCAGACATAATGCATAGATACATAAATGGAATTCTCCTCATTAGTCATGCAATGAATAATGTATAGTATGTACTCTGGGGACAATATTTTTCTAAATATCTGGCAAGGAAATAAGTAGATGATGACCTTGAATCGCAGTGTCATATTAGTTTGCCAGCTATTGAAGACTAATAAGTGAGAAGCACTAACCCACAACTGAGCAAGTCCTTTTGTGGTTTTATAGTGAAAAAGCATAGAAAATGTGTGCTCTGTGGGGATGTCTTAAAAGAATAATACATTAGAGACAAATCTATTTCCTTGTTCACACCAATGGAATATGAGCCTCAATTAGTCATTATTTCTGTAAAGGGTGTATACTTTGACCAGGACATCAATTCAGTATTTTTAATTAGCTGCATAGTGATATTATATCACACACAATGCTCTGTCTGTGAATGAAAAACAATGGATTAAATTGGATTTTTATGATGGCTTTAAATATTGGCACATTTTTAATCATCCTGCGCAAAATAAATGGGGAGGATATTGTCGTCATACCATCTGTCTGTCCATTCTTCTGTCCATGACATTTTACTGATCCAGTCTGTAGACTCCAAAACCACAAGAAGTTGAGCCATGAAATTTGGCATATGTTCTTTGCGCTTCAAAGATGTGCAACACACTATTCATAATCCTGGATGTTTAGTACCCTTTGTACACTTGGGCTGTATTTATCTGAAGTGGAGAGTAAACAACATGGAGGATTTCAGGCTGCTTATGCTATGATAATATATGTTAATGATATGCAGTCTCTTGGGTCTCCAAACTTGCAGGGCGCATCCGGCCCCGCCCACTTCTGGTCTGCGAATTGATGTCAAAAATAACATACAATTGACCAGGTCAGTGAACAGCCGGCAGTAGCTAGATAGTGAGAAACTGGGGAATCCCAAATTTCTTGGTAAAGAACCAGTCTGTTTATAGTAACATCAGTTTTAGCCTGCTGAGCATTGTCTATCATGTTGACCCGTGGCCATAAATAGTACTGACTATGACTCATCATTGAGCAATATTAAAGCCATACCTACTGCTCAGCAATATTGCTCAAATTTAAACAACGCTGATTTTTACATGATTGCAGTCCATGTAAAAATCAGCCCTGCAACAGCCCAGTCTGTTGCAGGGCCAACCCAGAGAGACTCTAGAATCACCAATTAACCTAACCCCACTAATTGCATGTCTGGGCTGTGGGAGGAAGCCAGAGTGGCTTATTTTTTATACCTTATATAAGTAGAAGGCCTTATGTAGTATACACCCTTGTACAAGAGTGCAATATGTACTTTTTCTAATTTTTTTACCATGGAAATTTGTCTGTTCTAAAATGTGGTTACCATAAAGTATTTGTAGAACTGTTAAAGATAATCAAAGAATATTAGTCTCTTACAGTATGCTTAAAAATGTTTTGATTTAATGAGTTTTGTTAAAATTGAACATATTTCACCTCAGATATTTACTAAATCTTTACTAACCCAGGGTGACTTAAAGTATTTGGATAAGAGTTTAGGGCAATACCTCCAAATTAGGGCAAATTAGTTTTGCACAAGGTAATAAGATGTCTGCTGAAGGGTTTTCTGTTATGAAATGGGGCTGTAATGTTATCCTGACTTCTACATTTATTTTATATTTTCATTATTTGTGGGAGGAAATCCCCCTCGGTGATGGGTCTTGGAGGTACCACGCATTAAGTTGGATGTCTTGTTATATGAAGACACCGTTTTAGCATGCGTACCTTTAAAACAAGGCCAAGGTCAGCGGTAAAGATCTTAAACCTATGTGAAGGTTTAAAACAGACTATATCCCTATACCGTAGACCACATATGGTTAAAGGGGATCTTCATTTGTATCACCAATTTCAGGTTTGTTATGTGTGTCAGCTGTGAAGACGACAAACAAATCAGTTATCTGTTTTCTAGAGAGCTCACATGAAATCATCTAAATCTGTAAAATTGGCACCTAGTCAAGTCACCTATGTCTTGACTGCATGAGCCAGAAATGACAAAGAGAAAGGTCTGTTGCTATGAAAGAAGTCAGCAGGTAATTTCCAATACCACAGAAGGCCTGGATACATTCATGCACAGAACAGTCCATAATTTTCAATTTTTCTCTTTTCCTTTTCATTGATGGAAAGACCTCCACTAGTCATCTTTTGTCTATTAAAATTTATCATCCATAGAGCTACAGTAATGGATGGTGAAGAGACCACATAGAAATTTCTGGCAGCTTATTTCAAAGTGAAAATTGACTCTTTGTACCTGCTGATGGGTATTTTTAAAGGGAGATCTTAAACTCAACTCTGTGAATGCTGAGTGCAAAGAAAGATAAATGAAAGAGCTGACTGAGAAAATAAAATTTTCTACTAAAAAGGAAAGTCATTTGGCCTACTGCTCTAAATATAAAAACATGCTCAAGAAGAGCTTTTGGCTAGAAACAAATACGAGAAAGGATTTTAAGTGATTTCATTTTCAAATTGGAGCTTGCCTCCATAAGTGCCTAAATCTGTATTATTAGTGTCATAGATTTGACCACAAGTGTCACAGTGATTCTCTGAAAGCTTAGATTGATTGGGACTATTGACTGCTCATCCAATTCCTCACTCAACCTGTTCACCATCAGCCGTGCTAATACACCAAACCAGGGGTATAACTCTTTTCCTGTGGCTCATCAATTAAACGACCTCTTTATAAAAGGGTAAATTAAACCTCGTCCCACAGCCATTTTACCTCACCAACAGCAGGTTAATGGCTCATCAAGAGTCTGTTCTCTCTTCTGAAACTGATCTCCTCATTCTCACGCCTGCTCATCCTTATACATGTCTGTTTATGACATTGTGCTGTGAAGGTATATGTGTGAAATCTTTTATGCATGTGTGCTTGTACTATAGTAAAAAATGATTTTGATGTTGATGTTTAGTAAGTGGAAAGCTAACATCCAAGGTGTTGGTGAAGACAAAAGAAGGGGAGACCCTAGGATGAGGTACCCTAGTGTAGTGTCACAAGCAAATGAGTCCAGTTTTCTGTCTCTATCCTTAGTCAGCTGTCTGGGCTGTGGGAGGTATGGGATTATTAAAGGGTTGTACAGAAGAAAGAGAGGACAACTCCCAGTAGATATAAGCTGCCCACAGGAACTTGACAGATGAGAGAAATCAGTTCTTACATTTAGGTGAAACAGAAAAAAAGACAAAAGATCACTGCATCCTGCAAAGCTCAGCCAGGACTTTATGGTGTTTTTCATTTACTGAACACGGCTGCAGGTGCCTTTCAGGTTGTGAGTTTTAGAGAAACTAAATTGAAATGTAGAGAAATGTATTTCTCAGATAACAAGACAAAGCAGATTTTTACTCTTTTTTTTCTCAAAATGTGCAATATTTACCATTATTAACATTAAATGTATAGTGCTGCGCAAAAGTCGAGCCACCGTTCATTTCTTTATACTTTGGTTCCAATGAGCCAGACTTTCTTGTACTTTCTTTAAAGTAGCCCTTGTGTCTGGCCATTTTCAGAGGATTCTTTTTTTTTTTTTATAGATCAGTTTTAAGTGACTTAACTATTTAACACTGATCAAGTCAAGCATAAAAAAGTACACCTAACTCAAAGGATGAACCAGTGTTGTGTCTATATATAGCAGACAACTTAGTAACGAACCAATTTAAAATTGCATCTTTAAGCACTTTCTTAATAGCAGCCTGTTGCAAAAACACATTTTTTCCATTTCTTTTGATGATATATGAAAAATGACAATGTTTGACAGACTTAAAATTATATTTTTGCACCAACACAGTGATTACCAAAGGGCTATTAGCCAAAATCTCAGCGTAACTCAGCACAATATGCAGTATGAGTCCTTAGAAAAACTGAGGAAATGGGACAAGTGGCAGGCAAAAAAAAAAACTATCTGAAAGTCGTAAGCAGAGTGGTGTGGTGGTTAGCACTGCGCCAAACAGCTAGAAGGTCTGGGTTCAAATCCACCTTGGCCCGGGCCTTTCTGTGTGGAGTTTGCATGTTCTCCCCGTGTCTGCGTGGGTTTCCTCCGGGTACTCCAGTTTCGTCCCACAGTCAAAAGACATGCAGTTACTGGGGTTAGGTTAATTGGGTGTAGCCTGCCTCTCGCTCCAGCCCCCAGAGTCTGGATCCCAACATTAGTGAAGCAGTGTGGGATCATCTTAACAGAGAACAGGACAAAAGGCATCCAACATCCAAAGAAAAACTTTGAATGGCCTTCAAAAAGCTTGGAAAACTATTCCTGAAGACTCCATCCATCCATCTATCCATCCACCCACCCACCCACTCACTCTTCCTAAAGACTTAAAGAAATTATAAGAAAACTTGCTGTTGATGAATAAAGCTGGTCATAACAAATATTGATTTTCAGTCTTGTTATAATTGTACAAATTCTGTTTTTGCCTTATATGTTTTCCATGTATGTTCGCAAGTTTCAATAAATGTTTTTCCCATTTTCCTATAAAAATATAAGGAAATGACGCTTTGCTAAAGGTTTTAGCACAGTACTATATTACTTTAAAGACAAATGTATGTAAATCATTACCATGGGTCTGTATTTAGTTGATACAGATTAAAAATTGTACACAGAATTCCACTGAAATGTTATTAAATCCCAACCTAAAATGGTTTAACTTGCTTCACCAGTGTCCTGACGTCAAATCATCACTTGCAGCTAACTGCTCGTGTTCATATGATTCCACACACCAATTTCAGTCAGCCTTTCTCAGCTGCTGGGAAATAGTTTTTGTCAAACTTTTCCTGTGTCCATATTGATGTGATGTCACCCAAGTGCATCGGAGTGAACACAGTTGTCGATCCCTGTTTTGAAATAACTACATGAGGAACTGTGTGCACTGAGTCCCTGTAGACATATCTTTGATTTTTAAAAACAAGCTTCTGTAACTGGTTTGCTGTGTCATTAATTATGCCTTAAAAAACAACCAAAAAAAAAAGCTACTAAACAGATGAATGGCCACTATTTTTAAAAACATGAGTCATCATTTTATAGCCCCCAGAATATTTAACATTCACTGCATTTACATTTTGTCACAATGCTGGTATTTAAAACTAGAACCATCCTGTTCTGTAATACGAATGCTGAAAAATGTACCGCTCGACTCCTACCAAGCTGGATTGCTAATGCGGAAGTAAAATCTCGAAGGAGCTGCTCCACAGCCCCGTCTTGCCTTCCCTGAGGTAGAAAGCCCTAGTTTGAGTGTTCACTTACATCATCAAAGGGCCCTTCTGTCTCATGTAATATTAACATGTGCTAAATCAGTGGCAAACAGCAGCAGCAATGTTTACACAGCATTAGCACAGGCTTGCAAAGTCTCACAGAAAGGGTCTCTTCTTTGTGTTCAAAGATTAGGAGGTTCTTACACCCACAGGAAGTGACAAGATTATTGTATATATGGGTTCAGTGTTTTACAAGGTGGTTAATTTAGACTCATTGCATTTGTCCTTTACAGGAGCCTTTTTGAGCAGGGAGGGACTTTCTTGTGTAAACTGTCTGACTTTTTGACACTGGCTTAAATCTAATAATCAGAAAGCTTTTTGAGGTGAAGTAGGCTGTCACACTGAAGTCAGATTTGTTCGAAATTAAGTCCATTAATCACACAGTGTTTCATTTAGTCCTTTCCTATATACAGCTCTGAAGTGTGCCTGGGTGATGAAGTAGGAGAGACTGGTTCCTTTAGTTGGAAATACTGAGAGAAAGAGAGAAAATGCTTGGTGGTGCAGAAGAAAAGCCATCAATTCTCATTATGGAAAATAGATCATCTCTCCTAATTAGCGGTACAGCATTTTACCATAGTACTAATGCCAAATAACGCTAGCAAGCGATTGTCGGCACCTCCCATCACTGATTAATTAGATACACAAATAATACCTGCAAGGAGCTTGAGATTTTGCCCCAGAGAGCTTATTAAAGATAAGATGTGATCTATTGCAGGTCAGCTCCTATTGGAAAATATATGCTGAAATATATCAATTTACAGGATCTTTAATCTGTGTTTATTCTGAAGCACAACTTCCATTTTATAGTCTAAATGCATCTTGTTGTGTATTTCATAGTAATTGTGAAAGAAGCAACAACTGTAACTTGAGAACTGCATATTAAATGAGGCTGTCTGAGAATTATAGTGTGGATTAACAACTCACTCTGAAGTTTTCTGAAGGTTTCAAGTTACACTCACTGGCACTTGTTCAGTAATCATGAAACAATAGAATAGATGGGGTGACTGGGATTTGTTCCTTGTCAAATCTAGAGTGATGGGTGTGGAGAGGAGAGGAATTTTGGCACCAACAAGGGAGTATTGGTCGAGCAAGGGCCACTATAGATAATTGGGATCTTCCTTTTTAGATGATTAAGATGGCGTTAGAATTTTTTTTTTTTAAAGAGGAGACAGGGAGGGGCTTTATTAAGGTAAAAAACTTTTATCCTTGTCCTTACAATGAAATATTCAAAGTACAAGAGGATAATTGAAAAAGCTAGTCTTTCAAAGGCTACTTGTGTAACACATATGCTGTATTATATAGCACAGAAATGTAATGCAATACAGTTTTGACTCGTTGACTGTATAACAGACATCGTCTCATCTGTTAGATTTGTCCCAGTTTTGCAGGTAGCCTGACCCCACCTGGGTCTCAACACATTGTGCCTTCTGTTTGTTTTTTTAGTTGACTATTTCTAATCCTGCATTTGGACCATGTTTACTCATATTTTATTTCTGTCTATGAAATCCATGGCCACTCCTCTTCACATACCCACGTGTCTGCTTCTGCTCCAGGTTTGTTTCCTGAATTGAAATAAGCAAAGCCGGCATATAAATCCAGCCAAGCACAAACAGGACATATACCTAATTTCATTTCCTTTCTCTTCTGACCCAGTGTAGTCTTATCTCTCTCCTCAGCACTTTTTGTGCTTTGTTTGTTTATTTCCTCCTCTCCATTTCCCGAATTCTTTTAAGACTTTAAGCGAGATAAGTTGCAGTTTGTTTAGCAAAGGTCGCAGATGAAGAGAATATCCTGGAAAGGTGAAAACACTGAGCAATGCAACTCGGGTCTAAATGGGCTCATAATGCAAGTAGAACATTTCCTTGTGCATATTCATTAGGTGGGTACTGCTCATCACACTATCTTTGATCCGTTTCAATAGAGTATGCAAATGCAGACACAGAAGCACACAAGGCATTTCAAGACCTCCTGCTGCCCTCTCATATCATCAGACAACATCATCCAGAGTTATCAGCAGCTGCTCTTCTTCAGAATTTGCATTACAAACACAGTTCACCGGACTGTCTATTTTAAGTTTTACTAAAAACTGTTCATGGTTTAATACTATACTGCTATTTCATAATATAGCTTGAGTGTTTTTTGAATTTGAAATTATGAGTAATTTGGAAACGCAATAGCACAGGTGTGCATACATGTGAGTGCCATACAACTGTTTTATACAGATGGCAATCGGTGGGTGTACAAAGACAACTCAACTTCTTACACACACCATGGTGAAAATATCCACACACAACTGCATCTTTTAAACAGTGACCTGAAAAGCAAGGTGGTAAAAACACAATGTCTTCACCAAGTCAAAGCAAAAATGTCCTCTGTACAACAGAAAAATGACACTATGTACATTATTGTACTGTATATACATAATTTATCTTTTTTTTTTTTTTTAAAGCACTGACTGTAGCCCACTGGAATTGCTCTTGCTCAGTGCAGGCGTACAGTACAGTCTGAAACCATGATACTTTGTCTGTGTCTTTTTAAATCCTGCTAACAGTATAGCCTGACAGATTAAGACTGATACCAATACTGATATTTGGTGATTTAAAAATACGATACATCTGCCATACTTCTTTTCTTTCAGACACACAAAATGTTTTTCCTTGACATCTGTTATGTGTATTTATTTATGAGTCTGAGATGGTATAACAGTGCAGTTTAAAAGGAAACTTGTTTTATTGTAACAACAGGTCATGGATTAGTCATTTACTCTCTGTTTGTAGTGTGCTGCTAACAAACACAAGTTGCTAACACTCATAACATGATTTACTTTTTAATTTTTTATTTATTGGTCATTATAAATGCTAATACCAATATATTGGCAAATAGCTAATATCAACTGATATATCCCACTGACATGTTGGTCAAGTTTTGGCTAAAAGTGTAACTTAATGCAGACTTTTAAAATATACTGAATGGTATACACATAGAAGCATTTTCCGGTTCTTAATTGTGATTAAATGAATTTTGGCAGGAGAAATCTGAATTTTTGAAATTTAAAATTGCATGAGGTCTGTCAGTCTAGCCGTACTTCTGCATGGACCATTTTTAACTGGAAACAAGTGACATGCATGTTCATTACAATTTATGTCCCCAAAAAATAATCTAGGCATCATTTCCTAAAATTGCTGACATCTACCAAGTAAACAATTGCAAAAAAAACTGGGACAGATTGTAATGACTTTTGCAGCACTTACTGTACCTGCAGTAACAGGAAAGTGACAGAGCAGTGTAAAAACTTTTAATCCTTGCCTGTCTGCCTTTCAGAATGGCAAATTATGTTTCATTTTTCTCTTTGTTCAGTCAGTAATGAAATACTGTATTAGCTCGCTGCTTCCTCTGTCACCATGGCAACAAACATCCTTCTTGGTAATAAAGCAGAAGAACACTCAATCATGCCTGAGTCACTGAGGTGAGAACATTTTTACCCCAAAACAACATGGAAATAGGAAAGGTGCTTTTGTGGCTAAAGCACTTAACATGAGATTTCACGGTATAATCAGCTTTAGCGCTGAAACATGTTTAGATTGATTGACTTTCAATCGAATTATCTGATTGAATGCCATATAACCAGTTGATGGCTTTAGAATCAGTAAATAATAACATTAAAAAAATTAAAATATAGATACATAAAAGGTTAAGTAATGATTCTCAGATGAATACAAAGAAAGCTTCCTTTCTTTTTGTGTCTTGCCTGTAAATGTAACTTTTAAAGAGACGTGTCTTCATGAACAACCAATTGCGCTGTTTTAATTTAACATTTTACAGCAGACCAATTTATTTATTCTTTTCATAAAAACTTGTAGTCTTGTAGCAGCTTTTCAGCCATTCTCTTTAAAAGAATCTTGGTTTTCACCATTTGTTTCCCATTTCTTCCAGATAATTGTAATTTCCATTATATGGTAATGCCTCATAATGTGAGGCAATACCGTGTGAGCAAAGCGGGGTTTGCTCTGTTCCATTAACTCTTAATGTGAGTTTGAATATTTGGCATTTAACTTTACTAGAGTGTCACACATGTAGTTAAAAAGCCTTGTCTGCTTTTGTTGTGTGGGAGGCCTGTTTTTCTACACTGACCCTGTGCTATTCTGGGCCAACAGCTCTGCTATTTGACAGCCAACTTCTGGTTGCTATTTCCCCAGAGGTTTGGCTGAAGCGGACATCTCTCCTATGAGATGCTAGGCTAACATAGACACAGCCTGTGCTCCTTGAGGACATCAGCAAGCAAAACATACACCACAGAGCGCTGATGTTCCCAGAGGTGTCAGATGGAAGGCGTTGCTTCTACTACCTTCTACACTGAACTAAAATAAAAGTACATCATAGTCATCTAAAGCATAAATTACAATTACCATGGCTTTGCTGTAGGTTCATTGTGACTAGCTAGTGATTTGTCTTTGTGTGTAGACTGCACCCGTCGGCTGTTCACTGCTGCACATTAGATTGCAGTTTTGCACATTCATGCTGTCAGAAAAGTAGCAATTATGTAAATAATCTCAAATTTACTGCGAGAATTCACTGAGTGGTTACAGTAGCAACAAAGAGGTAGTTTGAACTGGAATCACTGTCATTGCAGTAATGATAAAATGCTGTTTTGTCTTGCGTTACTGAGAAAAGACAAGATTTTGACCTGTTAAATGTTGTTGAGCAGCGTAAGCAGACTAATGACGGTGCTCATTACCTCTGCATAGCCTGCACGGCTCCATGCCTGATGGGGTGCACAGCAGCCATGGAGACTCCAGAAATTGTCTCAGTTTTTGGGGAGGTACTGATTTGTCTTTTCTTCTAATTTCATAAATCTAATACAGAATTATTAGTTGATAGGAATGTTTTCTACCTCTCATAAGGTCATGCATAATTGCTCATTTCAGTACATTGATGATTACAGATCTGATTTAGGGAAATCAATAATAGGACTTCTCTTAACTTTGTTTTGACAGTTTTTCAGTTTCTATAATTCATCAAACCCTTTATCAGTGCTGGTATGTGACATCCCTTGGTAACCATGGACACCAGTGCAATATAATCTGGCCATTGTTTGTCTCCACTCTGTCTCTCTTTATTTTCTTTCTCCTCCTCCTTTGCTGTCATTGCCCCTGTTGCATTCATGCATAGATGGCATGCTAAGTGAAAGAGGAGCCAATGGGGATGAGCAATGCCTGCTAAGCTGGTCTTAGTCACGGGGCATTGTCATTAGATTAATGGAGCTGAAGGAGCCATCCGTTCTCTCTCCAGAGGGGAGTTTTACTTTTGGTGGGGTAGGGAGAGGAGAAAATGAAGGGGAGGATGTGCCTCAAACGGAGGATGATGATGGCAGTTAGCACCGTCCCCCTTTCTGCTCACGCCTCCTGCTGATCTCATATATCTACACTGATGTTTTTGGTATGGTCCCTTGGGATCTTAATGGGCCTTTAGCATTGTCACTGTGTGCAAAAATAGGACTTTAATACAAATATAGGTTTTTAATCCTAGTTTTACTTACTCTGAAAGCACACAATTTGGCAAAGAAAGTATAAGATAAGTGTGTTGCATTAACAGGATGTTCGCATCACTTTGCCTAATTACATTTTGCAATTCATATTAATACATTTGAAGACGGGTCATTAAATTGGTAAAAACAAATAAATAAATAAAAATAAACAAACAAAAAGAACTGATAAATCCATTTTTTTTGTAATCACATTGTGTCTTTTTTCAGTCGTTAACACTTCATTACATATTAAGCTATCTGTAATTACTGTTGTCTTTAGTGAAACTCTGCCCAAATGCACTTAAAGAACAACTTCACAGCTTTGCCTGTAGCATGTAAATTTATATCAACACACTTCATGCAGTGTGGAATTAGGATTTTGCTCTGTTGAAATAATTCCAGCAAGAGGCAAAGCAATAAAGTGAAAAAACTGAGGACACTAAAGTTGCACAACAGTAGTAGCAGAGAGAAGAGAGATGACAACTGTTACTATGGCAAATAATACAGAACTTGTTTGCTTTACCATATTCAGCCAATTACCCAGAGCCGCCTGTGCCATCTGGGTGGCAGAGGTTTTCAGCTATAGATTTGCTTGTATCCAGGATGAGTAATTCAGCGAAAGCTACATCTAAAGCTTTCAAATTTGAGTTGTTGCTTTGGCTTCTTTTTTCTTCTTCTTCTACCTCAAGTTGTACGCATACACACATCTGAAACATACTGGACTATTCACTCTTAGGCTCATGTTTTCCCAAAGCATTTGCACAACCAGTTATGTGATATGATCATCTGCCTGGTTGCTTGAAACTTACAGATGATACAATTCCAGACTGGGGCATTGCTCATAAATTCTGCATTTCAAATGTTGTGAACATTGTGAGAGTAATTCGTAAGATAGGGATGGAGAGTTGGGGTCAAGTATTGTCAGTTATAGCATGAATGGACATATGACTGTATCTTAAATCACCGTATTGTTTACTTATTATTTACACTACAAAGCAGGAAGTAAAGTTATTCTATGGTGAGCAATGACATGAGAGTTTGGACACCACTGAGTCATCATCTTACTGTCATCACTGGGAGTTGTTAGTGGAGCAGTATTCTTTGCATTTAAAACAAATCCAAGGCCGTGTCTTGGACAAAGGAGGCTGCAAATTTCTTCTTATTTATTTTCTTGTATTAAAAATGGTCACTTTTAAAGATACTATAAAAAGATGAAAGTCAGACGCTCCCCACAATTTAGTTTGGTTTGTGTGGCTGAATTTTGTCCTTATTTCCCCCTAGTAGTCAGCGATAAAACTCTGAACAAATTCCAAACATTTCTGTTTTATTGGAAAGATGATTGTTTTTCAGAAGTTCCTTAGTTAGACACTTGTAGGTTCATCTTCTGTCTATGGGGTGTTGTAGACATTGTTATAAGTATTGTAGTGATTGGACTGGCAGACCCAGAACTCGAAAGAGGGCTGTGGTTTTAAAATTGTAACAAACTCCATCCCACTGAGACCAACAGCAATTAAGGCACATTCAAAGATAATGCTACTGAATGCTATTTTTGTCTCTTCGTTGTCCCACAAAGGAAATAAGAAGCACAGAATTGATGGGAATTAATTATTCATCTTGTCACGGGTAAACAGTGTTTCTATCTCTCTGTTTAAACATTTATCTATGTGTCTGCAATGGGGCATATAGGATGTAGCTTTAATCAGTTTGACCACTAACATTTAACCTTTAGATTTACACAACATTTTAGTCACTTCTTTATATGGTGTCAATATATTGACTGACCAGTAGTGCTTAGACAGTCGAAGCATGGCCAGAAGGGTCATCTGAGTTTGATTTGATCTGTGAGAGAAAAAGGCACGCTCTCTCACTGGTGGTAAGTCAAGACATCAGATCATCTACAGTGCTGTGAAAAAGCATTTGCCCCTTCCTGAGCTTTTTTTTGCATATTGGTCACTTTTACATGTTTCAGATCATCAAAAAAAAGTTAATATTAGACAAAGATGGCCTGAGGAAATACAAAATTTCATTTATGATGATTTCATTTTTTAAGGGAAATAAGTTATCCAAACCTTTTTCCATCATGGACAGCCTCTTTAACATACCTGTCAAGTTTTGTATTTAAAAATACTGCTGCTGAAAATAGAGGTCACTATATGACGTCATCACCTAATTTGCATAATTGTTAATTTGGATGTACTGTAGTTGCAATTGAGGCTGCAGGAGCAGAAAAACATCTTTGGAGAGACAAAAAGTGAAGAAAAAAACACCATAAATATGTTTAGAACTACAAATAAACTTTATGAAATAACTTAATAACTTTAATGCTTTGCCTAGACCCACATGACATAGATCAATTTTGTCCCGTATTGTTTAATGTTAGAATATCAAATTTAACGAAAACACTGTGGGGTGAGACTGCTAGCCACATTCAACCCTCCTCCTTTATCTGGGCCACTGTTGCCAACTTGTGTAAGAAAACTCGCTGTCGCCTGTCTCAAAGGTTGATAGAGGCCGAAGCGAGGACCGGGGATGAGAGCGGAGGGAGCGGGTGGGCAGGCTCGGGGGTTGGAGGGTGGAGACAAACTGAGGGCAGGGCGATGCCAAAGCGTACGAAGGGACACAGTAAGAAGGCTTCATGTCCACAAAACCTCGGTGAATATGGCAGGCACACTTACATTCCAGATATCTGAAATTGATTCATGACTAGACGTATTAGTAAATTGAGATATCTCTAATTATATTTTGACTAGACAAAATACCTATTTGAGATATCTCTAATTACATTCTGACTAGTCGAAATGACGTCAAATTTACCATTCATTTGAAATGGCTTTGTAACCCTTTCCAGACTGGTAGATATCAACAACTTTGTGTCTCAGCTGTTTTTTAAATTTCTCAGATCTTATATCCTTCTTCACTTTGTCATACAGGTTCTATTTAAATCATTTCTTAATTCAACAGGTCTGGCAGTAATCAGGCCTCAGTGTGGCTAATGAAATTAAGCTCAGCTTTCCAAAAACTGTGGTTGATCACAGTTAATTTGTGATTGAACAAACAGGGGGGCAATTACCTTTTCACACAGGCCCAGGTAGGTTTGGATAGCTTTGTTCCCTTAATAAATGAAATCATCATTTAAAAAAAATTGTATTTATATTTTCTTGGGTTAGCTTTTTCTAATATTAAAATTAATTTGATGAACTGAAACATGTGATAAATATGCAAAAATAAATAAATAAGGGGCAAATACTTTACATAGTTTAGACTCTTCTGTAAAGCCAAAACAGATAGCTTGATTTTTAAGACAAATATCTGATTACACTGTGTAGCAACAACACCCCTCTCAGGGGTGTTGTTGCTACACTGTGTAGCAACAACACCCCTGAGAGGGCAGCTGAGAGTATGCCCTGATAGGTGACTCCTTCTTACTGCTGTTTGTTATACAGTGGGGAAAAAATGTAAATGTTACTGGATGGACCCCAGCTGGTCATAAGACACCCATTTCTGAAAAGCAGTTGATGACAGCAGCATGGTTTAATGAGTCCTTTATATGAAAGAGCATTTTCAAGGTGGAAAGAGTAGTGTGCGAGCAATATTTACTGTGGAAATGTCTAGACACTACTCTCCAAGGAGCAATAGGTGCAGCAGTGTTCAGTTCCCACAGCTTAATTAAACCAATTCTAAATGAATTGGACTTACAATTTATAGTTTGTCATTGCCGTGTAAGAAAAGTACCTATAACACATTTGGTTCCAGGGTTCACATTAATTGGCAATCCAGGGCAAAAGTTATGCTTGCTCCTTAATTAAGTAATTAGCTAACGTCATTGCATCAGTGGGTTTTGCTGATTGCATATTTGACTTTGGCCACTGGGTCCTCAGACTTGTTGTGTTTCATTTATTATTTTGGCGAATGTCCTCTCATAGAAAGTTTGCTGATGTCACTGTTCTAAATTTTAAAAACACTAAGAAATTACATGTAAATGAGATCTAGATATACAATTCCTCTTTCCAAAAATTTTCTTCATTAGGGCAAAAAAGTGAAAAATGAAATGTTGACATTGTGATTTTGTTCCCACGAATGTCACCAGAATTTTAAATGCCAGGAAATTACCTTGAAGACAAAATGATTCCTAGAAAAAGAAAGCCCCTAGAGCTTCTTTTTATCATTTTCTGATTTACCTTCTTTCATCATGTCAGGTCTTTATCCGTTTTGAAAAAAAAAAATTAAATACACAGTGTACTGTGAAATAGAAACTGTACTTATAAAACTGTTCAAATATCAGCAGCTTCAATACACACTGCGTTCTACACTACGTGTTATTTATTAAAACCCTAAAAGGTTAAGGAAGACTAATGGCCATCTTGATGTAGACTATTTAATTGTGCTCTTAATTCTCCTTACAGCTAGTGCCATGATGGCCTTTCACGTCTTCACACTCCTTTGTTCTCACCTGCGAGAAAATTACACAAGCATAAATTTAAAAGCACAGGAATAAGTGTGACATTTCCACTGGCACATTTAGACTGCCTCACACACCGCATACTGTAGCTCAAATCAAGTCTGCCTGATGCATCTCTCTCTGTTACTCTGTGTTTTATATATATATATATATATATATATATATATATATATATATATATATATATATATATATATGCAAACAAAATCATCCTCTTTAGATAGCATTTGTTTTGTTTCTGCTCTAATTTAAGCACTGAAACAGGATGTTTTTCGTTTTCTTTGGCAGCACATAGAGTTTTTTTGGGCCCCAGCACTGTGATATTTGCATTTCCCTGTCATGCTTCACATGTACATGATATAGAATGAGTAAGTATTGTCACCAGCTCCTGTCCTCACCGCTCGTGTTTTTTTTTTTTTTTTCATCTCTTTTTGCCCATCCCCCAGTTTAAAGGTTGAGGCATTAAGGACTGACAACCGCTGACCTTTCCCTCTGCGTGCATCTATTATCCAACAGGACTAATCATGTTTTTCTTGTGCCTTAGATAGATGTGAGAAGGCAGAGGGGTGTGATATGGAGAAATGTCAAGGTCTTGCTGTCTGAGATTGAAATATGTTGTTATAGATCCTTTGGATCAACTGATAATCTAGTTGTGTATGAAATCGGATCCTATTCGCTGATCTATTAATGGCCTTTGACCAAGGGTATGTATATTACAAAAAAAAACTTCACAAATATCACAAACACGGGCTTTAACTAAAGTTTTAGATAATAAAACATGACAACATACATGACAGTTGTTCAAGAAAAAATGTACAGTAATATACTAACTAAATTTGATCTTTATGCAAACATACTGAAACCAATGAAACACGACAGTAACATTTTAAGCAAGGAAGCCCTTTAGATACTGCGGCTACTGTAGTTCACATGCGTGCTGCATTAATGTCCGGAGAATGAGCCTGATTTTGGCAACGTCTTACTTAAGGCATTTTGTCATAGCTGCGTGACGGAAACTATCAAAGCAGTAAAACCTCACTCTGCCTTAGTAGTTAGACATCTGTGAGTACAGTATAGGTACATTTATTTCTTTGTAATTTCGGGTAAATGTGGCAATGCATCTGTTACAGCTGATTTAGACAGCAACCAATTTTATGCCACCAATAAGTGTACTGTTCTTTACAGTGAAGTAGGTTAAACATTTCAATTCCCCTGAAACAGTTTTAAATAGCTTCTGTTGCAGAGGGACCGTGGAATGTACAGATAGATTAAAAGAAACAACCCAGAGGTCCATTTTCATAATTATGTTTTTGGTGCCAAACCCAAATGCTTGGCCAGCACTCTTAGAAAGGGAGGCTGGGAGAGAGAGGGAAAGCAACAAGAAATCAATACTTCAGCTGAAACAGTCCTAGCTGTGTATTTTATTTTATTTAGTTTTATTTATTCATTTTTTTTTAGGGGGGGGTAGGATGGAGAGGACCTGTGTGAGAGAGGCAGTCTGACCCCTGTGGCTACAGTACCGGCTGGAGCAAAAGGGAGAAGATATTGTAGGATGAACAAACTACTGTACTACCTGGCAGACACAGCTTTTTGACTGTATAGGTGTTACCAACCACTCCAAAGCCATCACTGGGTGCTCAAAGCAAAATCATGAGCCATCAGTCTACCCAGCCTTTGCTCCTCCTGACTTAAGCACAGCAAAGCAACAAGAAGCTTACACAAGCCCGAGCAGTTGCCCCGTGCCGAGGGCAAAGCAAGGCTGCCATTTGTTCTCCTCTCCCTTCTTTCTTTAATGCTGTGTCACTCACAGTAATGTGAACAAGATAATCCAATATCCAGGACTGAAGCTATAGAGTAAGGCACTCATCTACAGCATGTGCAGACACATGATTTGATTTGTTTATATTGCTTTCAATTACCTCTCTGTGTCCCTTGTTGAGCTCAATAAAATTTTATATTGTGGATATTTATCTCTGGGTGCCCATTCTCTCATCTTATGGCCTTCTTCATTTAGGCATTATAATTTCTATGCAAATAAATCACATTTTGAAGCCTCTGTATTTGGTCACTGAAGAAGCCAGTGGGCCTTGGCATTCAGCAGTATAAAGGAGCAAACAAGAACAGAGTGCTTCAAACAGACTGTTAACATCTTCTTTTGTATTGCATCAGATGCCTGCTTTCCCTTTTCCACTAGTCTGTGTATGTACACACAGAGGCATGTGCATGTGTCTCTGCTCACTGTGTTGTCATCCACCCCTGCTGTTGTCTCATGTCAGTTCTAACCTCACCCTGCTAGCAGTGCTGGTTCACATCCCCAGGAGCCTGCAGCAAATTATCATATTTATCGAGAAGCCAGCCATAGCATTAGCAGGAATACACAAGCCTCGGCTGTGGCTCCAGAGAAACGACCACTGTAAATCACACTGTCAGCCTTTCATGCAAGCTTAGTCACGGTTGTCAAGGAGACTGTGATGTGATTCTGAATGCTATTCTGTTTCCTGGAGGATTCAAGGATATACATTATAACTAACATTTGATTGGGCTTCTTCATAAGTTAATATCAGGTCAAACTCAGGCACTTGGAGTTGTATATTTCTACATTTACATACTCAAGTTCTAATGTTGAGTCAACAAGACCTTTGATTTCTGTTAAATAAGGACTTCTAAAGGTCCTAAAAATATTTCAGAATCACAGAAATCAATGAGACATTGATGATAAATAGGGTTCCTAACATGTAGTGATATTTTATGAAAGATCTTCTAGGTTTGCAAGTATGGCTATGTCAAAGTCACAGTGCGGGCCAGAATTGCAGGTGCTTCAGTGTTGCTGGGAACTTTTTGTTTAAAAAAAAAAAAGACTGAATGATTAAACATTCCATCATCAAATCAATTTATTGAGTTAGATTAATATTAATCACATTTGGTTTTAGACCATTATTTTATTATTTTTATGATTACGTAAGAGTTTTAGGTTTATTGTTTGAGAAGATATACTATGCAAAATGCACTTTTTAAAGACAGATCCATTCATAGATTCATTAAGATTCATTCATCTTTCATAAAGTTGTTAAAATCCATACTCTATAGGATGTTTGCTTTTGGCTTGTTTTCAGGAAGTATTGAGTGTTTTTTGTTTTCTGTTAAAGAATATACATTCAGTAAACTTGTAGTTTATTAGCATTGTGAAGAACAGGCCTAAGGTAAGATTAAAGAGAATTTTTAAATGTTTGGTTTTGAGTACATGATCTGTACACACTGCAGGCAGTATTGACCATGAAATGGGAGTACCAGAACAATAATGCAGGGTCTTTTATTCTAAATGCTTGTCTCAATAAATGCAAACAGAGGACAGAAACTGAGCACTGCAGGACTCAATTAAAATTAGTGCTGTCAAAAGACGAGCTTAATCATTTAACACGCCGAGGAGCCGCATTAAACACATTACAGGGTAATTAATGTGGAAGCCTTTTTTTTTCAGTCAAAGGAAGTCATAGTATATTAGTATAATCAGTGTACTACAAGCCTCGTGACTTCCGCTGTACCCCTGATGTACGTCTCCACTTCAGTCAGATGCACATACACATGTTCATGTTGTAAAGGTTGGCTCAGAGGAGATGTGTACAATTGCTAGAGCTGACCTAGTAGCAGCTTTGTTAAGGATTCATTGACCGCATGAAACAAGGTCACTGAACTTCTATGCTGCTATCAAGGCATCATTTTGGATGCCTTAACCTTGGTTAGTTACAGTTTAGGAGCACAGAACATGAGACAACCTGGGGCAATTCTTGCAATAATAAATAGAAATTAAAGCATTTTTACAGCAATGCATTTTATTTTAATTTGACATTTAGCCAGTTTTATAATCATATTTAAATTAATTAACTTTTGTGCTATTTTTGAACACTGGTTATGATGTAATACTAATCTTTGCATTTTTTTGCCTGCCAGCTGCATTGGTATGTTGAACAGGGTTTCTGTAGCGAGACTGTGGACCAGGTCAGACTGGATCCCAGTTAGCCACATATTAGTGGAACTGTCTTGGTAAACACTGACTTAGACTCATTTCCATTCCGAGTTAGGAAGTGTAGAGAGAACTCCTCAGTGCATTAGAGTCACTCACAATTTAGGTCCACTTTGTCTTTCAGTTGAGGGTGAACGGGGAAAGGGAAAAAAGGTAGCAGAGGTAGAAATTTAACAGCAGCCTGTAATCAAAGTCCTGCAAAGATAACACTGCATTCTCTTCATTCAGACAAACTGCAAACTGATGATTTGCTAGATTTTTAAAATATACTTTTAAATATTAAGTAGGCAATGTTATTTTATTCAGATAGCAATTCCTGTTTATTTTGGTTCCTAATTAGAAACTAATTACTTTTGCAAAAGATGTCTGCCAATCAAGAAACACTTCATTTGGAACAAGATGCAAGCATAAAACAGACAGCACATCCATTATCATGCCAAACTTGCTGAAAAATCTATTCCTTTTGTTCTTGTTATTTCACACTTTTCTTGTTTAATATTCCGCAAGTTCTGGCATTCATTTTGATGTTGCTGCAAGCCCGGTGGGCATTCTTCCTGAGGCAATATGCACTTCACTCCTTGATAGGGATTGATTTTCAAAGGCGTGGTTTGTAGTCATTCACAGTAGGCTGTAAACTCCCGCTGCTTGATGTCCCCTGTGGACTTGAACCTCACACAACCTTGACAGCTTGTGTTATCTAAGGTCATGCACCTTAACCCATTTATGTCACCTCTGGTCCATACAGAGTATGTAAAATCTTTACTATTGGGAGTTGACGGCTCCTGACTATAACAAATAGAATTGCTCCTGTGAGGGCTGGCCTGTAATTGTTTCACACTGCGGTCTGTATTCCCCCGTTGCATGTTCCATTCCATCTATGTTGACAGACTGATTTATTTAGTGTGTATGAGTGTATGTTGGTGTTTATGTGCCTGCATAAGTAGTTAAAAGGTGGAAAAGGCAGAGGAAGATTATGGTGGTTCTGTGCATTTGAAAGGAATCTACCACAGCACTTTACCAGATGTTAATAGACCCCCCCTCATAAAAACACCATCCCTGCAGCTGGTTATCAGCCAGATAGTTGACTTTAATAGAAAAAAAAGTACTTCTATCTTGTATCACACACAGTAATCGATTACTATACTAACTGAATGTCACGTTTTTCTTTGTCTTACTGCTTTTACTTGAGGCAAAGCTGTTTCGCCTTGGCTGATACCAGTTCTAATAGTTGTTCTTGAAAGTTGGTAACTATAAGGGTTATTTCTGTAGTGTATCTGCTTAAAATGTAAATTGTACTTGTATTGTTTCAGGCTCTTTAACTTTTCTTGTTTTGTCTACTCTATGGAAGGATGGATGGGAATAAAGTTATCGATTAGAAAGCACATTTCATACAGAGGTACAACAGAAGATATTCATGAGATTACTCAAAGAGTGACTGATTATGTGCAGTGTATGCAATCAGTGCAGTAATAAAGAGAGACTGCTAAGGTGTTATTTATTGTGTTACCATCATCATTTCATGGCAATAGATTTAAAGTCCCCTGCCACAAGCTCATGCCTAAAGAAAGTAGAAAAAAAATTAACACTATCAGAGCTATTTCCAGTTACTGGGCTCCATTTAGGTGATTTAGATAGCATACATGAGAATGCCCATCTCTCCGAGTGCCATGGAAACCTTCATCAAATTAGAATTGAAGTGATTATCCAGGGCAGGGCAAAAGGACAAAATCGATAGTTCTTTGTTCGAGGCTAAAATGAAGAATGGGCATTCAGCAGGGATCTCTCCCTCTCTATTGCTTCCTTTCTCTCTCTTACACACACACACACACACACACACACACACACAAAGCCATGTACACTCCCACACGAGCCTCATTGAATTGTGTGTTCTGTTCCAACATCCTTGACCGTATCAGCATTAGGCTTGCATGGTGTAGTCTCAAACCTTCTGTCTTGGTTTTTCCCTCCCTTGATAGGAAAAAAAAATCCTCAGAGGAGAAGTGCTTCCTTAGATAATTGCAATTAGCAGTTTTGGCTGGATTTTGTAGCTCTGGCCCTGACCTGGCTCTCTGTGTTAGGTAAGAGGCAGTGGGAGTGGGCTTGTTAGGCATGTTTCCAGCCTCCAGAAAGCCCTCTGCCCCTTTGCCACACACAGGCCTGATGCTGCAGTCAGAAAGCTGGGATGAACAAGAGATAGGAAACTATGTAAGTGAATAAAGACAGAGAGCAGAGACTTGCTTTCTGCTGGTTAGTTACTGCATTTATACTGTAATTACTAACCGCTCTGAATGCAAAAGGTGCTGCACCCTCGTTTTACATCTCAAAAGCCTGTTATTTAACAGAGACAAAGCAAATGACACATCAACACTTTGCCAACAAAAATGTTACTGTTTCCAGAAAGGTTACGTAAAATATAACACCCTATCTTATGTAATTTTTAAAATGTAACAATCAGTTGGAATTTGAAGCTCATTTTGAATTTGGAAGAATGACAATAAAAGACTGAAAAAGTTGTTAATTGCTACAAAAGGAAACAGACAGGTGGAACTTTTCACAACAAATTGTGTTAGTGACTTGACAAAGTATGAAAAGAGGATCCCAGACAGTGTTTCAGAAACACGGGTGAGCATGGGGTTCATCACTCTTTATATGACAGTGAGGGCAAATATTTAAACTATTTAAGAAAAAAGTATTTCCTAATGTAAAATTCTAAAGAATTTAAGAATTATCTTGCAAAACATTATGTCACTAAAAGAGAAAATGTCCATTTGATAGAGCTAACTGGTGCTGAATAACTCTCATCTTCTGGCCCTCAGACAGCACTGCGTTTAAAGCAGACACAATTTTGTAGTGGAAATCACAGCATGGGCTCAAGAATGCTTCTGAAAACAATTGTCAATGAACACAGTGTTCTCTTCACCCAAGAGTACTAGTTAGAACTCCATCCAAAGGAAAAAGCATATATACTCTCAGGGAGATTGTGAATTTTTCTGTATGTAGATGGCAACAGACGTGTGATTTTTGTCAATTTATTGCAGTTAATTGGCATGTTGTCACAAACAGAGTGCATATAATTGCCAACTTGACCCCATTCAGTCGCAAACTGAAAGCAGACTGATAGCCGACTGTCTTACTGGTGTTTTATTGCCATCTTGATGCCCCAAAGTTGCTTTAAAGATAGCAACTGACTGCAAGTGATCCCAGACCTGGTCCCCATTTTCGAAGCAAGCATTTCAAAGGCAACAAGATCACAAGGTTGTGGAGTAATCTATGTCCAGATGTCTTTTTAAGGGAAGGCCTTGCTATTCGGGCCAGATGATGTAAAACCATTTTGCCTTCAAACCTGCAAACATTGAGCTCCATTTTTTCAATAAAAGATATCATATTACAGCTAGGAATGGGGCCATTCACTACAGATTCATATTTCACATTAATGTGAGAATTTAGGAGAAATTAGATAAATGATTTTAATTGCTTACACACTTGTATTATGAAGTCAGGAACCAGGAATAGTCCGCTGCAGTAAAAGGAAACTTTAACAGCAATGGAAGTATTTTTTTTTTTTAATAAACTTGTAGATTTCAAAGGTTCTTTGCAAGCAGAAGAAAATGTTTCAAAAATATCACAGTAAGAATAAGAAAGTACTGTAAAGGTTCTGTGAAATAAGCAGAACTGTAAAATTCAGGTAACTTGTGATTTGTGTAGCTGTCAAACAAGTTTTCTGCGAACAGTCTTTCACATTTACGTGGAGTTAAGGCTCTCAGTCACCCTCTGTCTTTCTCTCTCACACACACATGCTTTAAACACATGCACACCCTGATTCACATAAAGGCCTATAATCCATCAATGTGCTCATTGCTGTCATGAGTAAAGAGACAGAGCTCTAAGCAAGAGTCCTCTAACACAAATTTGATTTACCTCAATTTGCCTCAAACAGTGACATGTGAGTACTAGAAGTGCTAATGCAGACTGGCACCTTTTGCTGCCAACCGGCATGTGTCTGTTTAGCTCAGTTTCAAAGCCTGGGCTCATGCCAACATTTGATTTGTTTAGAGATGGTGTTGGGTTTGAAAGTTTAAAGTTATGAAAATGAACAATGAGAGACAGCGATATTGTGGATGACTTCACCAACGCAGACTGTGCTCACGTTCCTCATAGCTATAAAGAAAAAGTTGCTGTGGTGGTTTTAGATATTTTATAGGAATACTGCATGCAGACACCAAAATCTAAAATCTTGAATTGTTATCAAGCTCATATAATTAGTTTAAAAACTAGAGAGGCATGGAATTTTCTAATTTAGTTTCTTAAGTGCAGCTTTTTTTTTTTAACGACCAAGACTTCAAAAGTTAACTCGGATAAGCTGCTGTATGTGTCTCCCATAAAGGACTCAAGTTGGAAACATGTTATCAAGAAACTGTGCCTGCATATAAAGACTGACATAAATCAACCTAAGGGTTGTGTCATACATAAAAACCATCTGGCAACATAATTATATAATAAAGCACCTCTCTGCACCACCAAGCCCCGTAATGATTTAGGCATGCCAGTCATGCTTTATACCTGAAAATCCTAATTGCGTATACATATTTGATAAGCCTGGCCATTTGGATCTGAATTAATATTATTATCTACAGTTCAACTAGTGCGGTGTCACTCTCCTCTATCACAGACATCCTTGACATACATGCCCTTCGTAGCAAATGTTACTGTACTAATTAAGGGGTCTGGTGCCATTATGTGCCTTAAAAAAATGTCCCTACACAAAAACTGTTAGACAAACAAAACATCTGCATTATGTCATCTGCTGCCCATTTACGAATTTATTTACACCATATGTCCATATGGAAAAATTGAACTGAAGCCACTGTGATCTGATCTGATCTGATACCAGCTAATTACTGCAGTTAAAAACAAGACAAGTAATGGTGCGGTGTGGGGAGGGAGAATGAAGGGACAAATAGCTGACGAGGACAAATCTGTATTGTTTGGGAGAAAAACAATGTACCAAATTTGGTGCTTGTACTGGGTTACCCACCACAACCACCACCGCCACCCCATGCCACCCCTTAATTCTTCATGGCATTGGTTCAACAAGGTACTGGAAACATTCCCCAGAGATTTTGATCCATATCAACATAAAAGCATAACACAGTTTCTGCAGACTTGTCTGCTGTTCATCCATGATGAGAATGTCCCATTTTACCATATCCCAAAGGTGCTCAATTGGATTGAGATCTGGTGACTGTAATTTGAGTACAGTGAACTCACTGTCATGTTCAGGGAACCAGTTGAGAGGATTTGAGCTTTGTTACATGGCGCATTATCCTGCTGGAAGCAGCCATCAGAAGTGGCCATAAAGGGATGGACATTGGTCAGCAACAATAATCTGGCAAGTTGTGGCATTTAGACGATGCTCACTAAGAGATGCTAAGATGCCCAGAGTGTACCTAGAAAATATCCTTTACACCATTACACCACCATCAATCTAAACCTTTGATACAGGACAGAATGGATCTATGCTTTCATGTTGTTTACCCTAAATTCTGACCCTACAATCTGAGTTTTGCAGCAACAATAAAGACTCATAAGACCCAGGCAAAGTTTCTTCAATTTTCTATGTGCCTGTGTGAATTGTACACTCAGTTTCTTGTTCTTAGCTTGCAGAAGTGGCACCTGGTGTAGTTTTCAGCAGCTGTAGCTCATCTGCTTTAAGGTTCAACTTGTGGTGCATTTAGAGATGCTTTTCTGCATACCTTGGGTTATTTGAGCCACTGTTGCCTTCTTATGAGCTCAAAGCAGTCTGGCCATTCCCCAGAACTGCCGCTCACTGGATATTTTCTCTTTTTCGGATCATTCTCTGTAAACCCCAGAGATGGTATTGCGGTAAGATCCCAATAGATCAGCAGTTTCTGAAATACTCTGAGCAGCCTGCCTGACACCTGCAACCATGTGACATTCAAAGTCACTTAAATCACCTTTCTTTCCTCATTCTGATGCTCGGTTTGAACTTCAGCAGGTCGTCTTGACCAACACACTGATCTCCTGAAATATGATTGGCTGGTTAGACATCTGCGTTAACAATCAATTGAACAGACATACCTAATACAATGATCAGTGAGTGTACAAATAGTGATACAGACATAACAGAGATAAACACATTAAAGGATAGGTTAATACTCATATGCTCGTATGGACAATGAAACATGAAACTTACTTAAAAACATTGCCAATGATACTCCCATACGAGGGTAGTGGGCAAAAAAAGTCCTTTGTCCTCATTTTGTTCAGAATTTCATTTTAACTTTCAAACAGAGTGACTATGAGTCACAATTACACAAATCAAGTGGGGATTGTATCACAGTTACAGTATTTTTAATACAAAATCCCCCCTTGTATTTCACTGATGCCTTGCTGTGCTGTGGAGAGAATACACAGACAGGGAGAATAGGCTGTACTGAACTGCACTGGGATATAATTGTGGAACTCGATTGCTTTAATTCAGACTGTTGGCCTCTACCATCAACTAAACAATACACTTTTTTGTTCTGAATGTGTCACTTGTGGTCCTGGTTTAAAGAAACTGGTTTAAAGGAGGAATTTACAGTCAGCATGGAAAAACATTTGTTGCAGCAAAAGTCTTGAAAAATATGAAGAGAACCTTTTCAGAGCGTGACAGGTTGAATGAGGCAAAACTTTTTGTTTTCAACGCTTGTGGCTTTCAGGATAAAAATGTTTTCAGATTAAAGCACCTGTGTCTCTTTTCTGTGTTTGCCTTATTCAGGTGGCCAACCTGGCTTGTTCCATTTCCAACAATGAAGAGGGCGTGAAGTTGGTACGAATGGCTGCCACCCAAATTGACAGCTTATGTCCACAGGTAAGTACTTTAAAACACCTGCATCCTATAAGATACTGTTCTTTACATATGAACAAGTCAAAATGTTCTGGTTTGAGCTTTACTAAATTCAACTGGAGGGGATTTCAGTTTAATTATTTACTTATTTATGAAATTGTAATATTTAGGAATGTTAAAGAAAAGAGGTCATAGTTGTCAGCTCTGGAGGAAAAGCTATAAATAATGTGCAGGAGGACCTTGTAGTGCTGCTTCACCGAAAGAAACAAAGGAGGATGTTGAAATCCTTGAGTTGTTTCAGAGGTTAACGGTAAGCCTTATCCACACAGGACCCAACATTGTAACAAGAATGAGAAATAGAGAAGGGAGGCTGATTTTAAGATTCATGATCTAATGTGCAGTCTCCACTCTCCGTACCTGCTGAGACCAACTAACTTATAAAACTTGGAGAGGAACCGTCCCCTGATACTGCTTGGCAAAGCTGAACACAGGCAGATTAAAAAACATAATAGACATAGGCTTTGTGACTGGAGTAGAGGGAACAAAGAGGAGGTGCAACAAAGAGAGATATTTCCATCTGTTCTGAGTTTACCACAGGTTACTGTTATTTTTTTTACATGTGCGAATGCGGACAAGCACACACGCAACACCTCAGTGACTGCCATGTTCAGATCATAATCTAGATCAGATTAATTTAACTGAAAATAAATCTAAAACATGCAGAGTGAGAAAGCATAGGCACACACCACACACACACACACACACACGCACACACACACACACACACACACACACACACACACACACACACACACACACACACACACACACAAAAAAAAACATGGTCCTTGTTAAAGTGGCAGTACACAATTTATTTTCTTTAACTTTTCATTATGAAGTAAGTGTTTATTGAGCAATTTATTGGTTATAGAACAGTGGTACTAACTCGGCTAACTGCCTCTGGGTATGAAGTCTCCTGGGAAAATGAAGGTTTGACTGTGAAATAAAAGCAGGAAGAGGATAGCACTTTTATTTTCCCTAGCAGCTATTGGTACTTCCCTCAGGTAGTTACAATATTGTATATTGGCATTTCAAAGTGCACGATAAGGCTTGTATTACTTTTACTATTCCTATATCTTGTTTTTCTGCCCAAACGCTGAATGTTCTGTCTTACACGGCTCAAGGGCTTTTGTTTTTTTTTTTAAGAGAACATAGCCTTGCTTTCCTTAAGCTTTTCAACACATTATTGGGACATTTGGATAGTACTCCTTTGTATTTTTTCTTTTAATTATGTTACAACATATTTCAAGCTAGTTATATATTTTTTCATATGTCACAGCACATGTGGTTGTTAAGTCCTGGAGATTTTTTTTTACTCATCCTTTCAGCTGTAGCCACTACTAACAGGCCACAGCATAGACTGAAAACTCTAATTGCTACAAGAATGAACACAGGACTCGGCTACTGTGCCACTGCTACCACACTGTTCACCTCATAGTGTGAGACACTTGACAGGGTGGCCAGCCTTTGTTTCATATTTTCCAGCTCGGTATGTTCTTATTGTCATACCTGCTGCTGAAAACTAATACAAGTGTCTTTTCCCCTAGAAAGATTCACATATGTGCAGAAATGGTTTTTGAAGCCTGAAATCACAGCTCAGTGCAGTGCACTTCGCTTTAAATGCACACATGTACACATCTGGTGCTGCAGATGTTTCTGTCTTTACCCCTCGTCCCATGTCAGGTTATCAATGCTGCACTCACTTTGGCTGCCCGCCCCCAAAGCAAGGTGGCCCAGGACAACATGGACGTTTTCAAGGATCAGTGGGAGAAGCAAGTTCGCATCTTGACTGAGGCTGTGGATGACATCACCTCTGTGGATGATTTCCTTTCTGTGTCAGGTATGAGGCAGCACAAATTCCTCACAGACTGGCTGATTGAAGAAAATGATCCGCATCCTTCTGATTTTCGCTCATACGGTTGAAGCGAGTGAGTGATTGAACGTTGTGGCTTGTAGCTTCTGGCACCAAATTTAAAAAGAAAAAAAAATCTTTATAGAGGCTTGATGTGAAAACCAAAATTACAGTTTGGTTAATAAGAAATTACATTTGAAAAAGAAAAATAGAGTGAGGCAGAAGAAAACAGCAATTTAACAGTGACATTAAGAAATGAAAAAACTTTCTTATTTATGTTTTTACAGCATATTCAATGTATTAATTTGTTCTTTCCCTTCATGCGCAACAAAGTAGAACAGTGTCCAAATAAGGCAATACTGTAGGTTTTGCATTTGTTCATACTCAACATGTTTCCAGAAGAAGTAAACTGAACAATGCATTCACATTCAGGGACAAATGAATCATTACATTCAATTCTTGTTATTATCAGCAACTAATGCAAAAATGATTTCAATTTCCAGGGATAATCCGATCATCAAACGTTGGGTTACATAACGTAATCCCTGGTTCTTTGATAACAGAGTGAGGTGTTTCACTATGGGAATCGCCTTGGCGTGACCAACTACGGAAGCTCCAATGACACCACGTCTGTCTGCGACAGACCTGCCAAGCCGTGCTCAGGGCCCCGCCCCTCCTACTATCACGGCTGACCAGCTCCTCCCTACTCATTCTAAGCAGATTTCTTTCCGTGCCCAAGCAAGGAGGGAAGTGATGGTGAAACACCTCACTCTGTTATCAAAGAACCAGGGATTACGTTATGTAACCCAACGTTCTTTTTCTAACTTCGTTCGGTGTTTCACTATGGGAGATATAGCCCACTCCCGGATTGCGCCAGCCCTCCCGAAGCTGTGCTCCAGTGCTGCCCAGGATCTCAGCTCAGACCTGAGGCACTAGACTCCAGGACTGCCTGAGCCAGGGATGACTGAGCGACATCCAGTCTATAAAACCGCACAAATGTGTGTGGTGTAGCCCAACTCGCTGCTGCACAGATATCCTGGACTGACACCCCTCTGAACAAAGCCCAGGATGTAGCCATGCCCCTAGTAGAATGAGCTCGAAGCCCCGATGGGGGCTGAGTACTCTTACAGCTATAGGCTAGAGTTATAGCCTCTACAATCCAATGAGACAGCCTCTGGCGGGACAAAGGCCTGCCCTTGTGGGGGTGGGCCCAGGAAACAAACAGCTGATCAGATTTCCTGAACCCAGCTGTTCTGTCCACATATGACCCCAAGGCCCGCACAGGGCACAATGTGTTAAGCCTGCGCTCCTCTACAGAGGAAAAAGGCGGGGGGTGAAATGCCAGCAGTTCTACTGTGGGGCACCTGTATGATGACTCTATCACCTTAGGGACAAAGGCTGGGTTTGGCCTCAGGCATGCTTTAGTAAGACCAGGGGCCAACTGTAAACAAGAGGGGTGAATGGACAAAGCCTGTAACTCACTAACTCGCTTGGCTGTAGTTAGAGCCAGCAGCAGAGCGGTTTTAAGTGAGAGAAATTTCAACCCTACAGCCTCGATTGGCTCGAAGGGGTGGTAGGAGAGTGCATCCAAAACCAGTGATAAATCCCATAATGGGACCAGTGGCCTTGAGACTGGGAGCTTACGGCGTGCCCCCTTCATGAAGCGACACACAAGAGGGTGCTGACCAATAGGTTTATCACCCAATCCCACATGGCAGGCTGAAATAGCTGCCAAATAGACCTTTATTGTGGAAAAAGCTTTCCCTCCGTCCAGCAAATCCTGAAGAAAACACAGCAACTCCACCACAGAGCACTGAAAAGGGATAACCTGCCTTTCATAGCACCATTCTTCAAAAACACGCCATTTACAACTGTAAAGAGAGCGTGTGGAGGAAGCTCTTGCATTCTGAATGGTGTCAATAACCTTCAGAGGCAGACCCGCAGCATTCAAATTCGACCTTTCACGGGCCAGGCCCACAGAGCCACCCGGTCTGGGTGAGGATGATATATCTCCCCTCGCGCCTGAGACAGAAGGTCCCGGCGGATGGGGAGCGGCCACGGTTCGCCCGCCAGGAGCTGAATTATTTCTGCTAACCAGTGTTTCGACGGCCACCGTGGCGCTATTAAAATTAGCGACAGCCCCTGATCTCTCACTCTGATTAGGGTTGGAGAGATAAGGCTGAGAGGCGGAAAGGCATATAGCAGTGTGTCTGGCCATGGGTGGGCCAGAGCGTCCATGCCCAGTGGGGCGACTGGGTCTGACAGGGAGAAAAACAGTGGGCAATGTGTGTTTTCCTGCGAGGCGAAGAGATCTACGGCAGCCCGGCCGTATTTCTGCCATATCTGCTCCACCACCTGCGGGTGAAGTCGCCAATCTCCGAACAACGGGTTCCCTCTGGACAGGAGGTCCGCCCCCCTGTTCAGAATACCCGGCACGTGAGTTGCCCGAAGGGAGAGGAATTTTGTGCTGCTCCACACAATTATTTCCCTGGCCAGTCTGTGCAACTGCAGGGAACGAGTACCACCCTGGCGGTTGATATAAGCAACTACTGTAGAGTTGTCTGTTTTCACCAAAACATGTCGACCCTGGAGATACGGCAGAAAATGCCTTAGAGCTAAGCGCACTGCGTGCAGCTCCAGTATGTTGATGTGAGCCCGAGAGAGCCTCCGAGACCAAACACCATTTACTGCCCTCCCCATCATGGTTGCGCCCCACCCTGACAGAGATGCATCTGTGGTCAGGGTCATCCTGGATGACACCGCGCCCAGAGGTACTCCCGCCGCAAGAGCTGCTGGGTTCCTCCAAGGTTGGAGAGCCGCTATACATGACGGTGTTATTTTTACACTGTGACCGAGATGGCGGTGAGGGCACAGACGTAGGGACGTGACCCAACGCTGAAAATCCCTCATCATAAGCAGCCCCAAATGCACCACATTTATTACCGAGGCCATAAGGCCGAGGAGGCGGAGACAGAGCCGGAAACGCACGACTTTCCCCACTTGAAAGAGGGAGAGGCACTGAGTGAAGGATGCGATCCTGCGCTCTGAAAGCGTGACACGATAAGATCTGGAATCTAAAATGAGCCCCAGATATTCCGTATACTGTGCGGGTTTCAAGCGGCTCTTTTCCAGGTTGATTTTGAAGCCGAGCTCCGTAAGGTGGTTTGCCACCACCCTGGAATCTCTGATCGCCTGCTCCCGCGATCGGGAGCATATCAGATAATCGTCTATGTAAGAGAATATTCTGATGCCGCTGTTCCTTAACGGAGACAGCGCTGCCTCCACACATTTGCTGAACACCCTTGGGGCTAATGATAGCCCGAATGGGATAGTCTGAAACTCGTATGCTGCGTTCTGATAGGCGAACCTGAGATATTTCCTGTGTGGAGGATAAATGGCGATGTGAAAATATGCGTCTGAGAGGTCGATTGTCACAAACCAATCGTCTGGGTGAACGGCCCGACAGAGCGCTTTGTGTGTGAGCATTCTGAACGTGTACTTTCTCAAGTGTTTGTTCAATACACGTAGATCTAAAATGGGCCGGAGAGAGGAACCCTCTTTTTTTGGAATGAGGAAATAGCGGGAGTAAAAGCCCTGCTGAGCCTCCTCGCTCGGGACCGCTCTGATCGCCTGTTTGCGTAACAGGGAAGCAATTTCGTCCTCCAATACGCTTGCTGACTCTCCCTTGGCCACTGAAATCAACTTTCCGTTGAATTTCGGTGGTTTCATTGCGAACTGAAGCCTGTATCCTTGGGAAATGGTGGCCATAACCCAGGGATGGACTGCGCATGCGCGCCATTGCTCCAGCCGCGCAGAGAGCGGGCCCATGAACACGTGTGACGTCACCTCTGCCTCCCGCATGGAGGTGTCCCCCTCGCGAAGAGCGCCAGCTCCCTCCGCAGGGAACGTAGTGACATGACAGTGACTTTCTTTCATTTTTTTCATTTTCTTTAAACTGGGGGGACATTCTGCCCTTGGCAAACTGCCTGGTTGCAGGAATGCACACTTTATTTCTTTTTGAACCCCCGAAACACAATGAAGTGTCTGAAAACTTTGGGCAGTGCTTGGTGACACTGATAGATTGCTTTGAAGTGAATAATGAAACCGGGGAAGTGCATGGTGACACTGCGACCTTTGACCCCACATCTCCTCTCTCTGAACTAGGTGTGGGAACCGAGAGAGGGCTCCTGATGAACTGGGAACCCCAGGAGCCTCTGAACCATGAACCCTGGGAGGTGTGGTTGCCTCTTCCAGCACCTTCCTCCTCTTTGAGGGAGGAGAGAGAGGTGATGCACAACGTTGCAGGCTTGCTAGGCTGAACGCTTCTTCTTCCCTTCCCCGGGGTGTGACGTTCGGTTCTTTGCAGCAGCTGCTGCAAAGGAGTGTTTGCCCCAAGGCCTTGGGTTTTCTGCCTTGACCTGGTGGGAAGGCTGCAGTCTTGCCGCTTGCCTCTGAACTTTAGCCCCACTCTGCCTACCCCTCACGACTGCAGCTGCTGCTGCGAAGCCTACTCTAGGCACCTGGTGAGATTGTGGGTTCACTTTTCTGGGTAAGCAGAGATTGAAAGCTTCTCCCTCCTGCTTTCTGAGAGTGCTTGTCTCTCTCATTTTCTCCAAAGCTGGGCCAAAGAGACCCTTGGCTGGGTCATAGGCTGCATCCATGATTTCAGCCTTCTGAGTGTCTCCCAATCCTGACAGGTTTAGCCATAAAGCTCTCTCACCTGAGACTGCAAGACCCATTACCCGCCCACAACCCTGGACTGCTCCCCTGGAGGAGCGTAGGATGAGATCGTTGACCACACAGATCTCATCCCAGAGGGCCGGGTTTGGAGACCCCGAGTCCAGTTGACGGCCCATGTCCTCTAAAATCTCTGCCTGATAAGCTGACAGCAGTGTAACCGCATTAAGGGAACACACCGACTGTGCTGAATATTTGTACATCCTTTGATAGATGGATGCGGTGAGGCGATCCATCTTACTGGGCAGAGAAATATTAGAAGAAGCTGAAACTGACCTGCGGTTAGGGTGAAGGTGATAAGCCACTGAAGGCTCAACTGCTGGGGGTCCGGTCAGCCCCAGCTCACCCATTCCTTGCATCTCCAGCTTAGAGCAGCCCTGGGTAGGAAGCTCGCTCTTAAAAGGGCTAGACCAATAGCGACTCATTTCTTTCATGCAAGCAGGCACTGCTGGCAGAAGCTGCTTTGCAGGTGGTGAGGCTGGAGGGAGCCTCTTGCCATCATACAGGTCACGTTCTGCCCCTTCAGCCGCCTGGGCTGCTGGCCATGTGATGCCCAGCTTGGCAGCAGCCCGTTTGCAAACATCATACAAGTTGCTGTCCACTGGGGGTACAGCTTCAGCCCCACTTGGGGGCCTGGACTGCTGGGCAGGGAAGGTGGAGTCATCCTCCTCTTCCTCCATGTCTTCTAGGCCGAGGAGGTCGGAGTTGGCATCGCCATCCGCATCCTCATCCGCCGGCTCACCCTCAGTTGGGTCGAGGAGCCCCTCGAACAACTGGGGCATAACCGGGGACACTTCCTCCATTATGTCCGCCCAGCTCGTTGTGGCTGTCGGCTGATGGATATCAATCGTAGCATTGTTGGCTGACAGACAGGGGTCCTGGCTGTTAGCCACTGCTACTCTCAACCTCCTTTCCAGGATTTTCTCTGGCATCAAGGCGCAATGAGAGCAACCTTGCGGGTCCGCCAGAGAAGTTTGAGCATGCTTAGCACCCATGCAAGCTATGCACATCGGATGAGAGTCCCTGCCCGAAATGGAAGCACCGCATGATGCGGGGCATGGGCGGGATGCAGCCTCTTTGGCCTTCGGTTCTGACCCTTTGGCGGGGGTAGGAGCCGTAGCCATCGTGGTCGGAAAGATGGTGAGACTGAGCTATACAAGGCTCGTCGTGACACGTTAGCCTGTTTGTAGCTAGCGCTAGCAACGGGGTTAAGTCCGAGCTAGTCGCCGTGAGAGTCAGCTCGTCGTGACACGTTAGCTGAGCTCTACCAGTTGATCCAGCTAACAAATTAATGCTAACTGAAACCTAACACTGTTTAGGGTCGGTTAGCAAATTAATGCTAGCCAGACCTAACACGGTACTGACCCGCTAACAAGCTAATGCTAGCCGGACACCGAAAAGCTCGCCGTGACGCGTTAGCCCAAGTTACACACACACACACAACGGCTACCCTGCTAATTAAACCCAGGTGACCGCTGAAGACAGCTCGCCACGACGCGGTCGCTGTCCAGGGTGTATAACTACCAGTACACTTCTTTCGAAGGACTTACTCAGCACAATCCAGACTGAAAACTGGAGAACTGCGTTCGGCGACGTACTCCTCTACGGGACGCCTGAGAACTGTTAAACAGCTAACCAAGCCAGCCTGGGCGCGCTGAGGGAGCCCGATGTAGTTTCTCACGGGAAGAAAGCGAGAATGAGTAGGGAGGAGCTGGTCAGCCGTGATAGTAGGAGGGGCGGGGCCCTGAGCACGGCTTGGCAGGTCTGTCGCAGACAGACGTGGTGTCATTGGAGCTTCCGTAGTTGGTCACGCCAAGGCGATTCCCATAGTGAAACACCGAACGAAGTTAGAAAAAGAACAATAATTATTTCTCCCAACAACTGAAATCCTTGGGTCCTTCCAGTTCCATTCACTGTTATCCTTTTCCCTCTCTTTCTCTGAAGAGAACCACATCCTTGAGGATGTCAACAAATGTGTAATAGCTCTCCAAGAGGGTGATGTGGACACTCTTGACCGAACTGCTGGAGCTATCCGGGGCCGAGCTGCCCGCGTGGTCCACATCATTAACGCTGAGATGGAAAACTATGAGCCCGGGGTCTACACCGAGCGTGTGCTGGAGTCCATCAAGCTCCTGTCTGAGACTGGTTAGTGCGCTGTACACAAGCCCGTGTAGCTGTGGAAGCTCCAACATGAACCACAGCTTAATGTAGTACTAGTATGATGCATATACTATCCTTCACACCTAGACTGTGTTAAAGATTTTGCTACAAGCCTTTGGCAAGTCAGACTACTTTTAGGAATAGTAGAAACACACACACACACACACACACACACACACACACAAACAAGCTGCATTTGTCTCTATGCCAATCAAGTCAAAAAATAAAGACATTTTCTAAATCCTTCAAAAGAATTGAACATTTTTGAGCTGTGTTTTAGGGACTATTGGAGTTTTTATATTGTCTCAGTAGTATATACTGGACTGGGCCCCTGAACGTGTTGTGTATATATAGAAGCTTGTGCTTTAGGCCTAAAGATCTAACATCACTTCTTGATTTCTGTTATATGAATCAATCAGGGGGTCCCGCGCAGTGGCCAGGTCTTCTTTTGCTTACAGTTTAGCATGTATAGAAAGCATCTGTGAAAGTCAATATGTACAGGAGCTGGTAAGATCAGCAGTGCTATGTATACAGGTTAGTACAGCCGGTAAGCCCAGAGGAGGAAAACATGTATCACTCAGTCACCACCTACACCACTTAGAGCTAAACTTTGACATTGCTTCAGTGCATTTGTAACGCTTCCACTTTGAGCGCAGGTGTTGAGGTGTAGTCTCGTATTATTTACTAGGTGGGAGAAGGTGAAATCTTTTGCAGTGTTCTTGGAAGATATGCGCACCAGCTACATGAAAAATTCAGACAAGTCTCAGTAGAAAAGATGTGTTTGTTCATTTTTGCCAGGGCTGTTCATGTTACAACTCCAAATGTTGTAGCAATTTTTCATACAAAAACATTCCTACAATACTACAATAGCACACTGGTGACAGTTGTCTGTTTTTACTGCAATTTTATATGAGGCTTTATATTACTTTGTCTTGTTTACAAGGTGTCTAGACACAAGCAAAGAAGAAAAAGTATGGTGTCCTTGCCATGAAATATTCAAATCCCTTAAAAATATACCATAATATGCCCTTAAAATGTGGCATCATAAAAGATGGATAAAATAAAAATGCAGGATGAAAGGAGAGAAGTAATTTAGCAATTACCTGTCCACAAGAATAAAATCGGACCACAATCCCTTTTCACATCGGCACAGCAGCAGCTCGCCTCCTTGTTATACTTTTCTCCATCCTCACCCTTCCTTCCGACTCTGCTTTCTATCTCTCCCATTAGAGCCCATTTAGCGAGCTGGTATATCTATTGTTTCGCTCGTTACTTTCATCTGCCAGGATAATTGAGAGACACAATCAGCTCCCCTCCCTGCTAGCTGATAAGTCGCAAACAGCATTAGGTGTGCCACGTGTGTTCATGCAGCCATCTGTCTGAGACCCTCTTCTGGCGCTGAACCCCACCATAATAGTCTACTTATAGTGTTAGTTATATGGTATCTTAAGAGCATTCTGTTCAGTCATTGCATGATTCGGTTTAATTGATTGGGGTAATTAATTGATAGAGTTCAGTGGTGATTATCTCATGGATGCCTGAGGTCAATTTTGTATGACTTAGAACCTTGTCCCATACTTCGATTTTATCCTCCACGGAGCAAGAGTCAGCACAATCAAGAAGCATTATGTCAGCGTTACTAACACCAACAAATGGATAACTGTTGATGTTTCCACATCACATACACAGTTTCCAACTTGAAATAGGCTGTATTTGCAGCAGTTTTGATAAATGCATCTACCGGGCAACAATTTCTCCTGTAAATTTAACACTTGAGCTAACTGAAGGAAATGACTGTGAACTGCTGTAATACTTTCCAATATGTTGTGGGTTTTGTGTGTGTGTGTGCAAAGATCGCACTTTTGTTCATGTCGGCATTAGGCCTTAAGGGTGCAAAGTGTTTAGTTTGGATTTAGTTAACTACAGTGAGTAGCTGCAGTAGACTCATTTAAGACGCACAGTTTCAAGGTGACTGGCAGCGAGGTTCACCTTAAGGTCAAGGCTGAGGTGATTTATTCTTCACAGCAAGAACATGCAACAGATAGATTTCTTTTGCATTTTCTCATGGTGCTTGACCATTGGGACAACTTCTGTCTTAAATTTTAACAAGGTTTCCTCTCAATTTGGTTGCTAATTGAGATGTTAAGGCGGGGGAATTAGCAACTGGGTTAGACGAGTTTTTCATTGGCTCCATATTTCTCTTTGATGAAGACCTGTTGTGTTTTCCCTTCCTGTTTCCTTCTTAGCAGTAGTTGGGGGAGTGTTTGTGGTGGTAGTGGTGTTGGAGGGGTGCACTGTGCACATTTGATCTGGACCATAAAGCACTTATTGATCCTTGTGAACTTTTGCTTCCCTCTCCCCTCCGTCCTCACAGACCTGATGTCTATGGATTTGAACACAGTCAAGGAGAAATCTATAGCTAGGGGGAAAGATGATTAAGTGTAGCTGAACAAAGAAAAAGGATATAGGACCACACAGTTTTTAGAGGGTACTGAGTCCAATTAACTAGATTCCACCAAAAAATCAATAGCTGTCACCAAGGATTTCACTAAGCGATTTGCGCAAGGATTTTAGTGGAATTCATTGATGTGGTCCCCTTTTTTAAACTTTCCTCCAGTTGTGAGCATGTGTAAAACATTTATCGTTTTACTCTGTCTGTGTATGTGTATGTGTGTGTGAATAGTTGCGTGTTTTGAGTTGGCTATTTGTGTTTCTATTGGATTGCTCCTGTGTTTATGCCCACGGCCACTCATGCCAATCACAGCCGCTTGCCTTTCTTTCTGACAGCTGGTACACAGCTCTCATCACAGCTACCTACCCTTTGACCTTGTCTTAATTTGCCCATCCCACTTTCTCATTTCGAGTGTGGCCAGATTTATGCCCAGGCCAAATACAGGCAGCCAAGGCTCACAACTCTTCAGTGTAAAGCTTAGCCATAGATTCCTGACAGACAGTCTACACATGGGCCCAGGATTGAAGCGTGTCCTTGAGAGAGAGAAAAATCAATAGCCTAATGGGAAAGTGGTTATGGCTTCCCTCTCGTCCCCCCCCCAACTCCTTCCTCACTGATACACTTTTCTGCCCACTAACTCCCTTGGTTTAGACTAATCTTCTTCTCAAAAGGAGAAACAAATTTTTAAGTTGGTCATTAACATGGTGTCTGGAGAGGGTAGATTAAAATACTGATATATTGCCTAAGTCAGTGTGCCATTTAGGTAGCAGGGTGATGTTGCTCCTTGTTATTACATCAGGGCACAGTAAATAGGATTTAGCCAGGCTTTTGCAGTGAGTAATAACACACATGGACACACCACCACCCACATGTCATGCCTGTAAATCAGTGGATCAAGAGCACTAAAAGGAAGTGCATCAGCCACTAAGGCTGGCTCATACCTGGCATTAACATGCGCCTTCAGTGATCTGATCACAAGTGGACTGCTCAAGTTACCACTTGTTTTCAGCTCTGACTTCCCCGCTCTGTTTGCAGATAAAAAAAAAAAAAGCAGCCTGACTCTGTGTGCGAGACCAACTGCCAGTCCTACATGGACTCAGTTTTACAAACACTCTGCCCTCAACAGACCACCAGAACACAATCCTTAAATATGAATGTGTCCAAGTGCAGGACATATTCACGTAGACACAAGTGCTAATGGAATGTGCCCATATGCAGCGACAGCCTGCTTTTAATGAGTCATCAGTGTGTTGTGCACATTCACACATGTACCCAAAGAAATCACCTGTTAATGCCAATTGGAGGGTCTAATGGAGAAAAACAAAGACCTTTCATAGAATGCAGCTCTACAAAATACCTGTGTGTGTGTGTGTGTGTGTGTGTGTGTTTTTCTTCATCCTTTTTGTATAGCTCTTAAGTGTACAACATAGTTGTTGCTATAAATGAGTTATAATTTTTGAATCTGTGTCCATTGTTTTAATGATAGAAAAAGACTTTTTAACCAGACAAACAAATGGCAAACTAAGCCTGCAAAGAGAGGAGGTGGGATCTTTCAATCAGTGAGTAAAAAGAGGCAGACGTTGGGAGAGAGTAGTGATGAGGAAATTGCTATGGAACTGGCAGTGCAGTAGGAAGGGGTAGGTGGAACAATTTAACCAAGGTTAGTGTGAAGGAGAGGAGAGCAGTAAGCAAGAAGATTTTTTTTTTTTTTTCCAGTATTACATATACAGTACATTCACTTTGTGGTTCGACTGCTGATCATCAGAGCTGTTAAGATTCACATAAATGAGAGCTTTCAAAAATTAGGGACCGGCCATACAAACTGTGTAGCTATCTTAAAGCACATTCGGTGGTTTTGGTTTACGTAAGTGCAGCAGCACTACATTCTAAAGGCCTTGCTGAGTGTTACATAAGGTTGCAATCGTGCCAAAAATTAGCCGTCTCCCATTCATCATCTACATTGAATGGGAAAAGGCAGATTTAACTCTAGAGAACGATCTTTTTGAACAGGAAAAATTGCAAGGCTCTCAAATATCGAGAGAGGAAGTAGAACTGACCTATCATTTGGGGAAACACTGATTGTTTCTTTTTGGTCACGTTTTTGTGCTTACCTGTGCAGTGAATTAAGATAAGAGGAGATGCTGCTTGGCTGCAGTGCTTGTAGGACAGGGATGGAGGTTAATGACAGTAATATGTTTTATAAAAGGTTCTGTAATTTACAATTTTGTGGGCTGCTGTTATTAAGCCCCTAGCTATTCTTGATGCACCGTGTTTTGTATCCCTTCCCACCTTATTTCCTCTCCCATCCTGCTTTTGTAAATTACGCCAGGAAAATTATGGTCTGACTAAAGTATTAAGATTTTGGCGCATTGTATTTCATGTCTACAAACATTTGCCCTTTTTATCAAATTCTCATTCAGTCACACAATCTGTGCTTGGAGGTTAGTATTTAAGCTTTTTTTTTTTATCTCTAGATTGTGAGTGTTAATCGCATTACTAGAAAACAAAACTGTACCGTTGCTCTCATTCTCTATATGAATCATATCTCTGCCCTCACTGGCTTTGAAATAACTGTGCCAATTACAGTGACACATGACAATTACAGCTCACCAAATGGAAGGAGGCTTCATGAGTAAAATATTTTATTCTATCATAGTGAGGCAACTTGTGCAGTGATGATGGAAATAAATGTTAAAACAATGCTTATTGTTTTTGAGTTTTTTTCCCTCCTCTTTCATGGCATCTTTTTTTAAACTCATCCATTTGGATACTGGTAAGGCTTAATATTTTGCAGCATGGCTCCTTTGATAGCTGTTGGCTACAGCTCATCTTTACCAGCATCTGTCAGTGAGTGAAATCCTAGTACTTTAGCAGATCTGTTTGGTTAATGTGTAGCAGCTAGATGTAATTTTCATATGATTTAGTAATGGTAAATATGGTGGACCATTCTGCATAATAGCAGTGCACCTATTTTGCAGCAAATGTGTCATGCTGTCTTTGGATAGCTGCATTGGTTCAATTAGCTGAAGGAAAAGCTTTTCACACTGTATAAAGCAACTGTGCATAATAACTATAGTAAGAATAGATTCTGGGTTGACATTTCCTTTTCCTTTAATATAATTACTTAGCATGTGGTTGTTGATAATTTCTCCAAAATGGCAGAAGACTGACATTATGCCATGAATATATATTTTTCTGTATGATTTCTAGCTAAACTGCTTTAGTATTGCTGTATTTTAGTGACATTTTCCACCAGATGCGCATAGTAAATTTCAAAGTCAAGAAATCTCCAAAGCTCTGCTTGCACAAATCATGGCACTACCATTAAAGTGGGGCCCCACAAGATATGAGTTCCACTATAGGGAAATCATATTAAAGCATAGAAATGTGAAAACTTTGTATATATACATAATAATACCTTAGACCAGTGATTCTCAAATTGTGGAGTGATGATTAAGTAAATACCATGTAATTACAAAAGTAATACCCAAAGAATAGCTTGGTGTATCTGTATCATATCAGCATGAAATTTAAGTAACAGGGCAATAATGGGACAAAAACCAATGGGTAATAACTAAAAAAAAAGAATTAAGCATAACTATTTTAGCCTTGTGATGACAGCGGTGCTCAGTTGATCAATTTTAGGTGGAAGAAGAGTCAAATGACACATCAAAAGCCTCCTTTTATGTGGGAGTGCACAGAGTCTGAAGCAGGAAGCCTGGTTTAACAAAGAAAGTTGATAAACGCTGTTGTTGGCGCCCATTATAGATGACTCTGGGTTTAGGTTTTGTCAAGCCAATAGAAAGAAAGCCTCACTGTGTCAAACTTGCTACAGTATGTCAAACTATGTAAAACCATTCTGTAAACATTTGGTAGTAGTATTTATTTTCTAAACTGACTGAAATTCACTAATTCAACTTTGCAGCCACAATATGTGTATCTTATGATAATATGCAAAATCTCTGTCTGTGTGATTGTTTGTTTGGCTGCCAACTCCGCCTACACAATCAGGAGTTGAGTAACCAAACTTGGCACATACGTACATCTTGGGCTCCTGAAGGTTCTTATCTATATCAAATATTATGATGTCATCATGTTGACCAACGGGCTAAAATGACCCACTTTTAGTATTTATGCAGCTATAAAACCTTATAGAAGCATTCTGTGATTTTAATTTCATGACAGTAACATCTAATTTATAGCCAGAAAACCTGAATTATGGATGATATATTATGGCACTGTCACACTGCATAGCAGTCACCTATCAAAGGGCTAAAATGACCTATTTTTAGCATCTAAACAACATCTACCAAGCCTATTTTTTTTTTTTTTTTTTTACTTCTCTCAGTATAATTAAGTATGCCAGTTTCCAACAGAATGAACAGACCAAATAATACTATTGCATGGGAATGTACTAGTATATACATTTATAAAGTATGAGACACAGCATATACAATTATATCTGCAGTCTTTTTTTTTTTCTCGCTACTCAAGTGCAAATAAAACCCCCCAAAACAAAAACAGCGAACGCTGTTCTGCTGAAACATTGGGAAAACTTGTTAGCAAATAGTCCCGAGGGGCCAAGATCATTCATTTAGAGATGTTTTTGTGTTCACCTGTTTAATGTAAGTGCATGTAGTTTCACTTTATGTGTTTGATTGTCTAAATTAGGCTGTCTTAATGTGAAATTGTGGTTTAGGAACCAGAAACTGTGCAGATTGCGCTGTTTAAATCTTGTTAAACATGTCGCAGGGGCACACCATGTCTGCTTTGAGGTTTGAGGCTTTCATTGTACTTCCATAACTCCTCACTTAAAGTATGCTTAAGCTTAGAGGGTGAAAAAAAAAATCCATCCCTACATGGTCACATTTAATTCCCTTCATCATTTTTCAACTGGAATGAGTGAAATTGCTCCTTACCATCAGCAACTTTGCTCATTAAGAGCACAGAGAACATTTAAATATTTCTATTTAAAACGCCTTCCCAGCAATTCCCAAAAGCCTATTTTACGCTTCTCCAGTAAGTGGATTAAACTGAATTAAAAATGAAAAGAAAAAGGGAGAGACTTTTTTTGTAGTGCCTTTTATGTTTGGTGAAATATAGCTTATGTTTTATATCAGACAAATAAGCACATTGCAGATACACCTTTAGTGCAAGCTCGTTAATTGATTTAGTTCACTCTGCATGTAAGAATGGGGGAAGGTGTGGAAAACAGTAATAAAATCTCAAAGTTGGCTCACTAGCCCAGCTGCAATACCTCATTTCATTTACCTAATTTCTTTTCCACTGTTTTTCTTGTCTCTCTGTGCTCATTAGACCCGTCGTCTTCTCTAATTATGTTGTCTTAAGCTATTCATAGCGTCAAAAATCTAGTCTATTGATACATAGCTGCTGCTTGCTAAAGCAGCTGAGTCATTTTTTTTGCTTAACGCATATAAAAATAAAGCAATGTCCTTCTCTTACTTTCTCTCACCCTGTCTTTCTCTATATAAAGTCATTTCTAATATCTGTTGTGGACTTAAAGAAAATACTTTTCTATTTGTACACCTGAAATAAAATCAAAAGTAATAGTGAGTTTTTAGCCATTTGTTGTGTTTGAAAAAAAAACCTATAAATATACAGTAAATGGACGCTTTTTCTGGCTGGCAACTGGCTTTCCAGGTAAGCCATTGCTTTTGTTATGATAATTTACTACAGCACAAGGTCCATATGAGGGAGGAAAAAAACATTATTATATTCAGAATTCAATTATAGTGACACAACAGGAGATTACTTAGAAAGGTAGCCTGCTAAATATTTAAGACATTCAGTCTGTATTTTTGGATATTAAGCAATGTCTATTCACATTCAGCACAATTCATTTGAAGACACAAAAAGCATAAAGCGCTTCCATCAGGTCTAGCCAATGGATCCCGACAACAAAACCAACCATTTTTATGGTCAGTAGGGACGTTTCTTTTGTTGCTTGGCTTTTGTGTGGCTCAAAAAGACTTTGATGAAATTGTTTCCCTTCATCGGCATTGTGAATTAACAGGCTGAGCTTGCATCCTCGTGCTCTAATGCTGAAACACACACACGCACGCACGCACACAAACACACACACAGACCCCTCCCAGCTAGCTCCCAGGTTACGCACACATGCACGCACTTCCCCACGCCACATGGCAGCATACACACAAACCGATCTGTGACAGACAGGCCGGTCTTCGTGCCGGGTAAGCCGATGTGGAGTAGCTAATTGGTGTGCCGTGTGTGAATGGCATATTGTTGTTTACACAGAGGTTTAGGGTGACATTCCTGAAGTGCACAAGTGAACAGACTGATGAGGAACGCTGCTAGACAATTTAAAGAAAGTTGTGGTCATGTCCTCGAATAGAGAAAACGGCACAGTAATAGTTGTGCTTTCATTATATTTTTCCTTTTGTTAACCTTTCTCTTATTATAGAAAAAAAAACCTGTATCTCCTGTCTCTTTTTTGTTCTCTGTCTCTACTTCCATTACCCCTTTCTTTCTGCAGTAATGCCCCGATTTGCCGAACAAGTGGAAGTAGCTATCGAGGCACTGAGTATGAGCCCCCCACAGCCCTTTGAGGAGAATGAGTTCATTGATGCATCCCGTTTGGTGTATGATGGCGTCCGCGATGTCAGGAAAGCTGTCCTCATGATAAGGGTACGTCCATTATCTTCTGTAAAAGCGCTAAAGGGAAACAGTCACTGAAATGCTTTTAGAGCTCAGCTACGGTGTCAGAAAATGTTTTGAGATGCCAGTTGCAAAAAAAACCTAATTGCAGTAATTTCCTGTCTTCCTCATTTATTCAAAATATTTGATTGAGTATTTCAGTCTAAACATCTGAATGATTTTGTTCATTTTCTAGTGCTGCTAATTTGTCATTGACAAAGTGTTGCGCTTATTTGTTTGAATATATGCTTTTTTTTTCTTTTCTTTTTTTTTTTGCAACTTCACTGCCATTATGGTCTTTATATTCAGTTTAATATGTTTAAATGTCTATCCTACAGAGATTAAAAAAAAAAAAAAAAAACTTCCTGAGTCTACTGGTGAACATGACAGATGAGACAAATTTCTGACACTTGCTCATCCCTTTCCAGAATTTTTGTTGTACATTTTAGGGACTTTATTCCCACAACAAACTGTGCTGCTGTCTGTCTTAGATGATAGCAGAAAAATTAGTGACAAAAATACATCTGCCCTAAGGATAAAGAGCAGCATAATTGAAATCTATAATTCTCATTTGGAGTGTCACACCTGTCACATGATCTGTTTTATGAAGCTGGTGGAACACTTGACAGCATATCACGATAAAAAGGCTGCATAACAACAAGATACCAACTGTAGTGTTTCACATACCAAATCTGATGTTACAGTATCTGCACCCCCCTTCCCCAACCCCTCAAACTGTCCCTCCCCTCTTCACCACGTAATTCATTTATTCAACTTTATGCAGGCTGGAACGTTTCCCAGTGCAGCTCTGGGAAAAAAAAAATCTAATTATGGGAAATAATTTGATGTTAGTAAATAATGTAAAACAGGCAGCTTTGAACTGCCTAGGACCAGCTGGCTTTATAATCCTATCCAAGTTCAATTACTTTCTGGGGAAACAACTTGGAAGATCCTTGCTTTCTCTGTTGCCTGACTTCATCATATAGATAGCAAATGCCGGTGCCACGTGTAATTTTTATTTATTTTTTCATTTATTTTTAAGTGTATGTTTTATTTTTTTCCCCCCACTTACACTAAGTAATAGCTCCTTTAGAATTTTTACAGCACAGATCTCATGAGCAGTCAGTGGATTAAGAAACCAATTCTCCACAGTGTTTAAAAATTGAGGCTGAACTTGAGAAGAGTGGAAAGTTATTAAGAAAGTTCTTGGAAATGTGATTTTGTCCTGGCCTTTATGTGCCCACATACACATACACACAGGGTAGGGAGAAAGAGCAGCAAGTGTGGAACAGAATGGAAGCGATCTGAAAGTGAACAATGGTTGCAGACTGTAATGTTACCAGTATTTACACCTGAAACGGACCTACAGCATGTCTCACGTAGAAAGCTTAATTTTTGCTAGATTTACAAATTTAAAATAAAAACAATGAAAGAGGCTGCTGTGATGCATTGGTGGGGGGTTATGCAGTTTCATACACTGTTTAAATGCTAAAATATTATCTTAGTAGGCCCCTTTTCATAAAAGATCTTTGAGCTTAAACAAATTATAAAGCTCACTCAGGGGTTGATAAACCATATACACATAACAGCATAATCTCCAAGGTAACTCAACCTCTGAGTTGGCAAAACCACACAGTGGCCTGATTGAAATGAAAGAGGGGGCTGCATTTTTCTTTTTTTTTTTCACACAGTCTTAATGTCTGTGTGATCACAGCTCTAATTAGACTGTGCTAAAGATTTTCTGATGGAGGAAAAGCACAATCCAGCATCATCACTGCTGCACCTGTTGTGAAATAAGTTGGTATTACTATTGCTTACACCACCGCTGTTATTCGACTGGGTTACTTTTTTTTTTTAAACTGACTATCGTGAATAAGATGGTCAGTAACTGGTTCCATCACCCTGGATATTGTGGCCTAGCCACTATTAAAGACAAACATATGCATCAGCAATACACTGCATTTAATTTGTCACAAGATGGAAATTAGGTCAGTAAAGAACCAAAATCCTATGATGCAGTGAAGCAAACAACAAAACAAAGGCTAAAGAAAATAAACTGATGTTCTTTCAACTAATAAAATCAATTAAATTGTATACTAAATAAATTGTAAGTTTTTGCAGTAGAATAAGCTGGTGTGCTTTTATAAAACTTTTATTACAAATGGATATGAACAAAACAGGCAATTTTAAAACTATAAAGAAATTGTATTCCTGCTACTTTGTACAAATAAACTGACTTGAATTAGAAAATGGATAATGAAGCTCCACATAGCCTGAGCATTGTGTGAATAAATTATGAGGGGCTAATTTTCAATGTGTAAATGCTCTTCCCTTTTAAATCTTTTAAGCCTTTTAAATCACCAGTTCATCGATGCAATCACCGAGGCAGAGTGGGCACATATTTTATTTTTATTTAGGCAATAATCATCTCACTGATTGCGTTGAAAGAAAATAGTTCACATTGTACCAAAACTAAGGAGATCCAGCAGAGTCACCCGCCTGTGCAATTCTAAATGTAGGCCCTCCAGCAACCTGTAGTATTCTTGTAGTCGTGTTTGCTCCTTTTGAGAAAAATTAAACTGCTGTTAGTTTATTATAATCATGATATAAATAACCAGGCAACACGGTGCTCTTCACACGCATATCTGTGATGGAACTGTGAATATAGGCTGTCATCATGTAAGAATAATTTTACACAGATACATTTCTATATTTGATCATCTGCTCTGCAGCAGCTAAGCCACCCAGCTGTGTTCCCATTGTGAAGCTGTTAAAATCGCTCCATCTGCATCAGATCAACAACTTGCTTTGAAGTTACCTGGCAAACTACCAGCCTTTTTTCATTGAGACATCCTTTAAAAGACAGCAGACAGGAATAAAAATGCTTATTAGTGATTGAGTCACTCACCTCAGTATGCTCGCAGATACAAAGTTACACACACATTGAAGCAGATATTGTCTAATTTCTTCTTCTTTCTTCTTCTCCATTCTCTTTGCTGATTCCTTATTTGATGAAACATACAGGGATTTCTCTTTAGCTTTGAAAATATTTTAGCCTTGAATTACTTTGAGAATTTGCAGTCGCCGCACAGCGGTGTTTAAATATGTTGCATAAAAAAGGCATTCAGCCTTCAAACAGTAACTTAGGGTTTGGCTAAAGACTTTAAGTAAATATGTTTTATGTTCATCTTTAAAAAAAAATGTAATATAAGATTAAATATAATATTAAACCTATCTGTACCGTCTCTCTGCTTTTCATTTGCAAAGAGTTTTGAGGTTTTCCATTTCATAACTACTCTGCCCGCACCATCACTTTCCCCCCCAAGCCGCTTCCTCCCCTTAATTGACTAAAACTTGGCAGCCCCTTTTTGGCTTTCTGTTTAACATCATTCTGTATAAACTGCAGTTACAATCAACGAGCTTGTGGAAATGGGTCCAGATATTTACCTGTGAATAATGCACAAATACAAGTTGTTCACAGATTCATTGTTCTGCAGTTAAACAGCATACTTTGGGCTGTATTAAATGCATTTGGAGATGACTTTTTCTTTCCTCTCAATTATCCTTTTAGCACTCAGCAAAAGGATGATGCATAATACATCACTGCTGGTAATTTAATTTAGAAATACCTATTGTATATGTAAGACCTTATATAGGAAAATGCCCCCCCCCCCCCCCCCCCCCCCCAAAAAAAAAAAAGAAATTTCCAGGTATCTTCAAGTCATCCTTTACGCATGAGAACAACACGATTCCAGCACACTGGGGCTTGAAAGCAGAGATAACTGTCCTTTTCAGCTGTCAATTTCAGTTTGTTCCCTGATCTCTGACTTTATCTCGGTCTTTGTGTTTGCTACAGACACCAGAGGAGCTGGAAGATGATTCTGACTTTGAACAGGAGGACTATGATACTCGCAGCAGGACTAGTGTTCAGACTGAAGATGACCAGCTTATTGCTGGACAGAGCGCTCGGGTGAGTGGACGTTCACTTCCCCTCTGTGCTGCAACTTCTCAAATATACCTCAGATATTAAAGCTGACGTAAAACAAAGAACATATATTTTCTTTTGGTAAAGGGTAACAGCAATACCAAAATGACCAAAGTGTTGCTGCTTTAGCAGTTGGTTCAGATACATTTCTCCCCATTCCCCGGCTCCTCATAATTTGATTCATCCAAGCAGTTCCACTTACATAGCATGACAGTCCATTTAAATGATCCTAACAAGCTGAATTATTTTAAATAAACACCATTCAGGAATGGCAGGTGTAAAATTGCAATCGTAAACACAAAAGTAATTACTAAATTCCCTTCAGACACTAGCCAGAACACAAAATACAGTACAATACTGAGCCAAGGCTTCAGTCATGATCACCATGGGCTGGGCTTTGTTGCACATTAGTGATTTTTCACTTGGGCCCAGCTTAAAGGACATTAAGAGGGTATCAGTGGTTGCTCCCCTCCAGCAACACAGAGACTCTAGCGGTGTGCTGCATGTTGAATGGATTGTGGATGGCAGGAGTGTGACTTGGCCCAACGCCTCTCCCTGTGGCAGAGGCCTGCATCATCTCGCCTGTGTCCCTCCACAGTCTGCATGCATGGGGCTAATGCATAAAAAGGGAGAAATAAATAAAATCAAAACAGCAGGTTTTTGTGACTTAATGTACTGCATGTAATATGTGCTGTCTGCAGAGAGTTAGAACAGCTAACTACTGACTGCTGAGCCCTGTGCTGGACAGTGGCCAATGTGACAACTAGTTCCAATAATGGGATCATAATTGGAGCCAATTATAGTGTAACAGCAACTGACTCACTTATGTCAGTTACACATTTGCCACAGTGGTGTACTGGTCATGGCTTCAAAGAAAGGCTGTTTTTTTTTTTCTCCTTTTTTATTTATTGCTGTTATATTTCTCTGGGGCAGATGTGGCTCAGAAGTTAGAAAGGGTTGTCCTCTAATTGGAAGCTCGGTGATTCCAGCCCTGGCTCTTCTAACCTGCATGTTGAAGTATCTTGGGCAAGATACTGGACCCCAAATTGCCCCCGATGCATCCGTTGTGTGTGAACGTTAGGTTAAAAGTGCTTGGGCATTGGGGAAAAAAAGCCTGTGAGAATGGGTGAATGAGGCTTGTAGTAAGAAAGTGCTTTGAGTGCTCAAATTAAGTAGAAAGGGACTGTATAAGTACCAATCCATTAACCATTACTGGAGTTTAGAAACTAATCAAAACTGGAAGTTTTCTGTGAGAATATATTGCATAACTTTTCAGTATCATGACATTATTTCTGCCAACAGATCCTTGAAAACAAAAACAAAATTCTGTTGTTTTCATCATTGCCTTGGGTTAGCTAAAGATTTTTTTTTTTTGATAGTTTAAAGAGAGCAATGTAGAAACAAATCGGCTCCTGTGGGCAAAGCTGCATATTATGTTGAACCATCCACCCACCCCAACCTCTTCCCTCCCACATTATGTGACTCGGTGACACCATCTTGCTACTTCTGCCTTTGCACCTTCAAGATGGAAGTAAAAGTCAACACTAGAAGTACTTGTTAGTAAAATTTAATTACAGCTCATATCAGGCATCTGAACAAATATCTGACGCTGTTCTTTTTCTTAATAAAACATCAAGAACGAGGAACATGTAGAAGGAAATCTTAAATGGCTCAGGGAAATCCAGATTATATGTTTTCTATCGTTAAAAAAATATATACTTGTATATACTCTATATACAACCCTGGAAGAATATTCTAGATTTGCTCTCACTTTCCCATGCCCATCAAATGCCAAGAAAATAAGTGTTTGTCAGTACAAATGAAGAGTAAAAATGTATTCTAATTATGAAGAACAGGTGCCAGCTTTGGGTGCACAATAGCTGCTCCAGCGCTGTAGGGGTCCTGGGTGTGAAGTACTTTAAGTTTGCTGTATGCATACTCCCACTAAGGCACCCGCGGTGTAGCACTGCTTGGCCATCTGAGCTTAGACACACCAGCCATTGCACACAAAGGAGCCCCACAGCACCAAACTGTTAACTAGTTTTCCTGGCACTCAGCTGTGATTTGAGTGGGCAGCTCTTCTTGGGAACAGTCTGAAGTCACAACATGTCCCTTTGTCATAACTTATTACTGTGATATAGTGGTATAAGGTGGTTTAAATTAAAAAGCCATATAACTGAGCTTGTGCCGTTTAAGTGTGCATTACAGTTTATCACAGCGTGTTATCAAACGTGTTACTTGCACATTTATTTTGCATCATCATGTCGTGCCTTTTTTGTATCTGGCAAGCTGACAAAGTGTCTCACATAGTTAATTGGTACTGCCTGTTTTACTCATGGACAGAGTTAAAACACGCATGACGCCAAGTGCATTCATAAAAGATGTGTTTACTGTGAACCGCTGGTGATCTGCCCAGTCTGCCTCAGCCAGTCACATCAGGATAAAGCTTGCTATCCTCTCATGGTCATGCCAAGTCCACGCTAGGGCTCCGTGTTTCTATTCAAACAGACAAGAGAAAGCGTAATCAGGTTTCGCCATAGGATCTGACATGAGCATACTGAGGTTTACAGTCACGATCCCTCCAAGCACCTTCAGCATGTGGGTGTCACACACAGGACACAGGCATGATATTTCTGTAACTTACTTAATCTCACTGTATCTCTTTCTTGCTCCAAAGGAACAAAAGGAAAAAAAAAAATCAAGTCGAGGGCAGTCCCTGGAGCCTTTGTTCCCCAGGCTTGTACAGTGCGCTACTTGTCATTTGTATTATACTTATGCATAAAGCTAAGTTATTAGAGCAAACATGTATAATGAAGGGGCAGAAAGACAGAGGGAAACTCGGTCTGTGTGTAGTGTTTCTTTCTATCAGAACACGCTGAAGCAAACTCTCCTTCTATAACAAGCCACAGATAATGCATGGGGAGCCAAACATAAAGCCCCCCCCCCAATACACACCAAACATTTCTTAACGCTGTGATTGGATAACACTGCTGATAGGTCATCCATAAAATTGAACTCTGAGTGTCTGGGCAGTTTATTTCAAATGAAACAAATTAAAGTCATTTCAAGATGCCGCACTTGGTGAAGAAACCCGGAAAGCGCTCTAATCCCTGCAGACGTAGCCGAGTCGTAGAGTGTATTGGCACAGAACTCCCTCGGCCGGATTTGCCACTATGTTAAGCTCCCAAGGCCCGCTCCTTGTTGTTATCAGTAAAGTAGGGAAAGGGATTTGGGGATAAGTGAATTCTAGAGTGCAGGGGAGGAGGGGGGCGGGTGAGTGCGTGCGTGCGTGTGTGTGTGTGTGTGGGGGGGGGGGGGGGGGGGGGGGGGGGGGGGGGTGCTTCACCAGGGGCCCTTCCTGCTCCTCTGACATCCCAATTGGCTCGTGTGTTTACCCCTGTGCTGTAGCTCTCTTTGGTGTTCAGAACCTCTTTCTCTCTTTTCCTCCGTGACACTTTCTCTTTTGTCACGCCATTTTCAGAGTGAATCGGTATACTAACCAAATCCCTCACTTTCTCTCCCCAACCTCCCCCGATCCCTAATTTTAGAGAGGGAATTTTCAGTCTAAATTGTTGAGTTTCAAAGGACTTTTGGCTCCCTTTAGTTGTTTAGGAGAGCAGTTTGCCTTTGTTTTATGTATATTCTATGAGCAGAAGATGGGGGAGGAAAAGATTTTTAGTGCATCTAGAAGCACTCTGATTTTCAGTTTACATTTTTATTTCCCTACAGTACCTCATTACAGTGGCACTTTGCAAAACCATACCATAGATACCATGTATTTCTCCTAATGGCATAGTCACCCCTTTTGACACCAGCAGTACACTGTTCAATATAATAATAGAAATAAGTGAATTATTGATGCCTCAACAGTTGGGTGCAGGAAAGATGTGAACAGCAAAGATGATAATTACCACCTTCAAGACCTGAGGTCAGAGAGCCCTGCCTGTCACAGCAAACGCACCGGTGTCCCTATTGTTTAGGCAGCAGTCACAGTGCGTTGTATTTTTGGCCACACTAAGACATGAACATGTAATCAGCAAGCCATATCCCAAGGAGCTGTTGACTTGTCAGACCCCACCTGCTGTGAGCACAAGCACCTTTAAAGACTCTGGACTAAAATTCCTTTTGTTGTTCTCAAGGTTATATTTGTGAATACTTGAACTATTATTCAGACTCATATGAATTTAAAAACAGGTTATAATTCAAATCAGCAACATAAATAAAGCTTTTTTAAAACCTAAGACACAGCAAGTGGTGTTATACAGAACAAAGTGAAACAACAAATCCAACCAGTCAAGAATGTCGAAAATATAAATGTAGAATATGGCTGAGTGTTAATATTTGGCATTTAGACTTTGACTTTGTCATTTGGTGTCATTTGGTGAACCTTAGGTTCAGCTCAGCAGGTAGTGACTTCCCCACCAGTGGGATGTGGGGTTTAAAAGGTGCTTTTGAAATGCTGCACAAACAACTGTAACACCAGTGGCAGTGGTAGCAACACAGATTCAGGTCAGTGAGGAGGCAGCAGTTGTGCATGAAGAGCAGAGCACCGGGCTACCCTCGGAGAGAATTTCATGCAATATATTAGGGTTGTCACAGTACTAGAATTTCAAACTAGATAACAATACTCGAAAACACTCGATCCCCAGCACCATTTTTTGATACCATGGGGAATGGGAAAGGAAGGACTGAAAATTAACAGGCTTTTTACCCTCCCGTGCAAAATAAAGCAGGAGGATACTGTCGTCATACCGTCTGTCTGTCCATCGGTGCGGGTGTCTGACCGTGAGGTTTTACCTTTCCAGTCTATAGACTCCAAAAGCACAAGGAGTTGAGTCGTGAATTAGCATATGCATTATTTACTCTCCAAAGATGTGCAACATGATATTCATATTCCTGGATGCTTCGTACCCTTTGTACACTTTGGCTCTACTTATCTGAAGTGGAGACTGAACAGCATTTCAGGCTGCTAATGCTATGATAACATGCTAATTATATGTAGCCTCTTTCTCATGCCTGACTGGCTTAGCCTAATCATGTGATCATATTGTGCTGTGGGATTGATTATACCTACCGTTATTGAGTGAAATGGAGAAAGTGGGGATTCTCCATATCTAGCAGCTGACCTAGGACACTGAACAGGTGGCAGTAGCTAGATAGTGAGAAACTGGGGAATCCCAAATTTGTAAGTAAAGAGCCAGTCTGTTTATAGTAACATCAGTTCGAGCCTGCAGCCTTATTGGTTAGCCTGTGATACCAACTTCTGACTGGCTGAACATTGTACAACATTTTGGTCAGCGATGACTTATGGCCGTAAATACTACAGACTATGACTCATCATTGATCAGTATTAAAGCCATACCTACTGCTCAGCAATATTGCTCAAATGTAAACAACACGATTGCATTATGCTTGGTACATGATTTTTCTAATTTGCTTACCATGGAACTTTTTGTTTCTGTTCTAGGATGTGGTTACCAAAAAGTATTTGTAGAAATGTTACAGATAATCACAGAATATCAATCTCTTACAACATGCTTAAAATAGATTTGATTTAATGAGTATTGTTAACATTAAAATGATATTTTTGATGTTATATGTATTATATCTTTACTAAGCCAGGGGTGACTAAAAGTATTTGGATAAAAGGCCTCCAAATTAGGACAAAGTAGTTTTGTACAAGGTAATAAGATGTCTGCTGAAGCGTTTTCTGTTATGAAATGGGGCTGTAATCTCATCCTGACTTCAGCATTTATTATCGTGGCTGTTTCAAAGAAAAATTCGAGCTATTGTCGTAGCACTGACGGCCGCGTCTGTTCTACAAAAAACCTTAATGTTGGCCATAACTCGAGAACAATGTCAACTAGTATGTTCAAATTCACGCCATTAATTCATCTGCTAAAATTCTCAGACAAGTTTGCGTCTCGCAACTTGACCTGATGGTAAAGGTCAGAGGTCAAGTTTTCTGAAAATCTTGGGAACACGATACCTCAAGAACGACGTCGACTAGGATGTTCAGATTCACACTATAGATACATACTGTTTAATTTAGACCCATCAAACTTCACACACTTGTTCACTGACTTTACTATAACAGCACCCCCCCCCCCCCCCCCCCCAACCCCACCCCCTTCCCTGTTACAAATCCATAACAGCCAAGTGTCTGCCCCCGCTCAGCGGTGCTCTTGTTTTATATTTTCATTAATCTCTGAAGGATATTCCTGTTGGTGATGGGTCTTGTTTGTTATAAAGATTGGTACAATATAACTATAACATCAGTGTCAGCAATATTTTTAAGTTGCTGATGTAGTGCGAAAAATATGTATTAACATAATTGTAAAGTGTATATATGACAAATGTTTTAAGATTCTCTTAGGTAGTGAAAAAAGACAGCAGTATTTTAAGTTTTCTGAGGTAGTGCTTTGCTTCTGGTGACTTGGCTCTGTATTTTTATTGCCGTTGTTAAGGTAGGCTGCCACTGTTTCTGGGTGAGATTCTTCTGGGTCAAAAAAGTAAGAAAGGAAAATAGAAACAATGTGCTCATTTAATTGGGATGAGTAATTCCCATATGTATAAAGCTTTATTAACTTTTTTTAATAATGCAGCACAGTTTTATGATTTATAGCTTATTCTAAGGGCACCTGTGCTATGCACCACAGACCCCACTTTTAAGAACCACTGGTAACTTTAATAAAAATACTAAAAATCCGCTTGGTGAACTAATATTTGGAAGTGTTTTTGATGTGTAGATGGGCAAGCATCGGTGGTGCAGAGGTCCCAGAGCCCCTCAGCAACGCGTGTAGGCATACCTGCAGTGTGAATAGAAGTATCCCCTGCTGGAATCACTTGTGTGATTTTAAATGGTTTATTCCTCATTGTGCAGTCTGAACACATAGTAACTTGGTATTTGTTTTAAATATGAGCAGTGCTTTCACCCCACATGCTGTTAAATGGGATTTGCTTCAGCTCTGTTGTTTGTGTGTCTTGGCACCAGCAGCAGAGGAAATTTACACTGGGCTTGAGGGGGCTGATTTTGCTTGTTTGTTTATGCCGTTTGGGTTTTTTTTTTCTTTTTTTCAAGTTAACCGCCATCAAAGCTTTGCAGCACTCCGCTCACAAAGTGATCAGTAGGCCAAAGCTCATGGACGCATCTGCTGGCCTCTGATGAGAAAATTGCGCCTCCATGCTTCTCTATTTCGGGCCGTAATTTCAATTTTCTCTTTTTCATTGTGGGCCCTCTCCCCTATGCTTATTCGCTTTCAAAGAATTTCAAGAAGACGAGTCATCTATGTTTTTTTTTTCCTCCCTCCTAACACATCTACCAGGGGCACTGAGCAAAGTGACGTGCTTTCTCATCAAGATCACCCCGCACCCCCACACACCAGCTTTGCTGTGAGAGAGGGAATAAGGAAGAGGGAAAGGGAGGAGTAAGGTGATTATTTCATTAAGAGAATAGCAATTCTTGGAGGGCAGTCAATAATAGATGAGGTTAAAAAACAACGGTGACTTTTTTTTTCTTCACTGTACTCGTTTTCTCTCTCACCCTCTCAAGTCAATAGAATCGACCTAATGGAAACCAGGTTACTCTTCCTTCCATCTCACCTCCCTGACATAATGTTGAACAAATGCATTATTCATTCTCTGGTATAAGAAGCGAGGTAATTATACATTTATCTCCCAAATAATACTGAGTCCTTACTGCTCCTGTGACCTTGCCACAAGATTTATGCCATTTTGGACCTGCCCCCAAAGGCCGCTGAGAGAGAAAATGTATTCTCATGGAAGCGAAAAAAATGAAGGCAAAAAATGGATTTGCTTTTTATGGATATAAGATGTCAAGTGGTTTGAAAAGTTCCAGTCATTAAATATAAAGTTTAGAACTTTATTTTGAAGTGTTTCAGAGGAGCAAGAAGTCAGACCCCAGACTTAATGGTTAAGTTTTATCAGAGTTTTGTTGAGTGAATTAAAAAAAAAAAAGTACACCAGACAGGGAAAAAAACAAATGGTGCAACAGCTCACTTTTATAAATGTCCTTTATTCTGTTTATCTTAGCATAATCCCTCTTTCTTTCTCATTCCCTTCTCATTCTACCCTCCCCTATCTCCTTTACTTTATTTTCTCCTCTGTTTTTTTCCCTCATGAGCCATCTTCCCAATTTATTCAGCTCAAATGTACCCTTTCATAATATCTTCCTCCTCCTCTAATGCTTTTTGTTTCCTTCACACTCCCGTGTTGCCTGCAGGCCATCATGGCACAGCTTCCCCAAGAGGAGAAGGCAAAGATTGCTGAGCAGGTGGAGAGCTTCAGACAGGAAAAGTGCAAGTTAGATGCAGAAGTTGCCAAGTGGGATGACAATGGCAATGACATCATTGTGCTAGCCAAGCAGATGTGTATGATCATGATGGAGATGACAGATTTCACCAGGTAAGAGTGACACACAGTGGACATTTCTATTTTAAGTGGGAAAATTGGGCAAGTGAGACTGTGAAAAAAATAACCAAGCTGCATTCTGTTTTGTTGAAGGCAAATAAACCACTTTGTTGTAATCAGCGGTCAGATATATATATTTTTTGTCCTGTTTTATGAAAGCCAGCAGTCTCCTCCATCTGAGCTTAATATAACTATAAATGCCTCGTATATAGAGTTGGGCTGTGATATTAACATGTATGTTCACAAACAGATATATTAACCCCTACCACAGTACTTAAGCCACCTGTAAGTTCATTCTACAGTAGGTGTCCTCAGGACTACATTTTGCCACGATGACACACAGACACACACAGACAAGGTGAAAACAATACCGCTCATGCTATTACATCTGGTGAAAATCACCATGATTAGTCATGGGTGTTTGTGACTGCAGTGCTGTGACTCCACCATTATTACTTGGCAGTGACCACGTTGACTCACATTGGCATGAACAAACTGAATGGAAGTTTCAACTTCCAGTGACTAAAAATGAGACATCGTGGAGAGGCGAGCGCAGTTCTCTCAGCCACATTAACTCTCCCTTTGGTTGCAAAGAAGGAAAAAAAGAGCTCAGATCATAGACTCTCTGGTCTCATCTGTTTTTTTTTTCTTTTTACTGTAACTACTCTGAAATTTTTCATGTTTTGTTTTGTTTGTTTCCATGTGCTTCAAAGCACATCTCCAAGATGTATCATTAGGGACAAAGGCAGACTGTATTTGTTTCATCCATTATCTAGGAAATTGTGCATTGTTTGTGGTTGTATTATGTCATAATTTTAATGCTACAAACAGCAAATTAGCTGCTCTACATGCCTGTGCAGCACTGGGATGAGCTCAGTCTTTAAAGGGAAGCTCTGCATGCCTCCTGCCTCTGCAACTCCACCCACAATCCCGTTTTCCTTCTTCTCTCCTTGAATTTTCCCAGAGGCAAAGGCCCCCTGAAGAACTCCTCAGATGTGATCAACGCGGCTAAGAAAATTGCAGAGGCTGGTTCCAGGATGGACAAATTGGCCCGTGCTGTTGCAGATCAGGTAATTTGCAACTCAGTTTGTGTCTCTCAATTTAATTTGTGCCATTATACACGTACTTTCTATCAGTTTAAATGTGTCTCTGACTGTGCCATGGTTGCTGGCGGAGGAGCAAATTTTGAGTAAGCCGGCATGGCCAATGGAAATCTTTACCGTGGGCATTGATGAGCCTTGCTGCAGCAGTGGGGTGTGTTTCTGCATGACTTTGTCTCCCAAAGGGACCAACACTGAGAGAGCAAGACAGCAGAACCAAGTTGTGTCTCTAATATAATTAGCTCCCAACCGAGGTGTTGCATTCATTATCAGATGAGTACCTCTCTAAAACACGCTGACAGACCATTTTCAATATCTAATCAATCAGCGCTGTGCCGGGGGAAGATGGAAGTGAAAAGCGATACGTGTGTATGTTGTGTGTGTGTGTGTGTGTGTGTGTGTGTGTGTATAGCAAATGAAGTGGGAGGTATTTCAAAATGCTAGCAGCACTCCAGGTAATGCATAATGTTCTTCATTTCATCTGTCTGTAATAAGAAGTGAGAATAAACTTAGGCTCAAGACTCACTGATTCATTAAGGCAGCCTGTTGTCATTGTAATTGCTACTGCTGTTAGCTAGCAAACCTTTGGAATAATTATTGTTGGTTTCACTATCACACGCTGGGCTTCCATCCATTAATGCTAAGATGATGAAATGATGCAGTTCACCAAAAAAATTTAGAATTATATCAATGAAATCTTTCTCTGAGTCTCTCACCAGTCTGCTACACAGACCAACGAAGGGTGGAAGTGCTCCTGTGATAAGCAAACTCCTGAAATTAAAGTTAAGCATCAAAACTGGATAGTTTTATTCAACATTAATGTCTCACTTAATATAGTTGGAAATTAATCATTCACTCAGCTGTATTCCTTGATGTTGAATGTGTTATGCTTGTTTTAACAGCTTATTTTGAATTAAAGACTTAAAATTAACCAGCTGCTTTTACACAGATGTGCTTCGCACTCACGTTGCAAGGCGACATGTGCTACGCAGAGGTGAGGGCAGGCGACGCTGATATGAAGGCTAGCCGCTCACTTCCGGCCTTCAAGGTCTTTGTGGGCTGCGAAGGACGTGGGCTGGGTCCTTCGAACGATGCGGCCCCTGAATTTGGACATCGTGTTTCGATATAATCTGTATGCCTGGAACTCGTACACTGAGAAACGTTCCACGGTGCAAAGTGCGATTAAAATGCGTTAAAATTTTTAATTCGTTATTTTCCCCGTAATTAATTAATCGAAATTAACGTGTTAAAGTCCCACCCCTAGTTTAGATCAATTTCAATTAATTGAGCTCTGCATTTGAAGTTTAAATTGTGAATATTCACTTTTTAACGCTTGCAGATCAGTGATTGCACTTAACTATTGGGGTTGCTAGTTGGTTGGATCAGCAGAGGAAAACTGGGTAGCCATTTGGACAGAAGGCAGTTAGAGCTAGGCTAGCCTCCTCACCATCAGCTTAGATAGTTTCTGTTAATTTCTAATGTGATCTGACAGTACACATCTTCTTATGGCTACTTCCAGCAGGATAACACGCTGTGTCACAAAGCTCAGATCATCTCAAACTGGTTTCTTGAACATGGCAGTGAGTTCACTGTACTCAAATAACCTCCACAGTCACCAGATCTCAATCCAACAGAGCACCTTTAGGATGTGGTGGAACAGGACACGGATGCGCAGCTGGGAAATCTGCAGCAACTGTGTGATGCTGTCATGTTGATATGGACCAAAATCTCTGAGGAGTCTTTCCAGCACCTTGTTGAATCTGTGCCACAAAGAGTTAAAGCAGCTCTGAAGGCAAAATGGGGACCAATCAGGTATAGCTAATAAAGTGGCCAGTGAGTCTATGTTATCCTATGACAGTAACAGTCTTAGCTATCAGTCTCGTATTTACACATTCAGTCAACACAGGGCATTATAAATGTAATATTCAGTCCTAGATAGACTTAGTAAGTTTTTGTACAATTAACAGACTGTTTAACAGTTAAATTGTAGCTACAGGAATGTCTGTTATGAGCATGTAGCTTTTACTGTAGCTATCTTGTTAAAAAATAAATAAATTTTAAAAAATGCCCTTGCTGTGTGTTGTAACAGTGTTGAAAGAAGAGCAGTAAAACAGAACCAAAACAGGATTTAAATGAGAAAACATTTATTTCTTGGCCCATGACCTAACCTTCTGCAGTATTAAAATTTGCTGAAAAGCTTTTTGGATGTCCCGCTAATTAAAAAAAAAAAGAAGAAAGAAACAAAAGAGAAAACAAATAACCTTTGTAACATTTTACCTTGAGTATCAACAAGAGAGGATTTTCACTGACTGCTTTAAATTTTCTTTATCTTGTGCCTTCTTGTGACAATATGCAACTTCACAACAATACATCAACAAGCCTTCTGCTCTCACCACAGCACAGAATGCCCGTTAGTTTTTAAGGCTGTAGAGTATGTTAAGCTTTCAGCGGTCCAGAAGGCATCTTTAGTCAAAGCTGGCACTTTTCTGCTCGTGTCACACTCTCCTGCTCTCCAGAGCATATTGCACTACAGAAATAAGTTTCAGGCTCTTTTGCATGTTTCCATGTGTGAAAAAAATTTGCCTCTGTTTGCGTATGTTGGTTAGAGAAATATCTGGGGCGGAGAGGACAAAAGAAGCATGGATTTGTATTTGTGTGCCTTTGTATTCACTTCTTGGCTTGTAGACTGCCAAGTGATGATCAGTGTTTAACAGGGTTTAGGTAGGAGTGAATCTGTCACATGGCAAATCACTTCCAGAACCTGTGTCTGAATCAACAGTTGCCGTAATGAAAAGAGCAGGTGGCTTGCCATTTTTAATTCTCACTTAAATGTTTCCTAGACCAGTGTTTACTGAATATTCAGAGCCTTCTGCTACACTTCCAGGGACATCAGCACTGTGTACAGAAAATAAAGTGGGACTTGAGGACCTTTTCATTTCCAGCATGTATTTATTCTAAAAGTGCTCATGTTTGGGCACTGCTGCCATGCCATTCAGTAAACAGACTGAATTAATAAAAGTTAAAACCGAAAACCTTTGCTTTTATCAAGCATGCTAATGGAATTACACAACAAATAAAATTACCTTTATTATTGCGGCTAAAGAAGACAAGTATTTTACATTCACACACTGTAGTTAGTAACTTGTGCTTGTCAAGAGTGCTGTGGCTTGACAGTAAAAGTAAAGACTTCACTGCATTCAGACAGGTCCCTGAAGTAGCAAACCTTGTCACCATGACTCCACATCAGCTCCATTGATGAACACATGTGAGACAGAAGGCAATTCAGTATGGAAAGGGGAGGGTGGAGGGGAAGAGCCCTTTCATAGTCGTTTAAGCACAGCACATGGCATAGAAAAACCCCTTGAGGCACCATCATCCCGTTTCACTCAAGCAATGCCTTTTTTGACTCTCTTTCTCCCACTTCATTTCCTTGTGTTTCTTGATTTGTTAATCCTTACATGCATACCAAGTATCTCATTCTAATCCAGATGAGTTTTTTTCCCCCCTGAAGGGTGTATTTTGATTTTTGATTTTTGTGTTTTAACAGTATTCTGGATGCAAATGTTGGCAAAAAACGTTGTGTTTTCTGATTTAGGACGATGGTATTGTTGTCTCACTGCTGCTTAAAATAAACACAAGCACAACAATGAAGTTTATATGAACACACGGAGAAATTGGCTTGATTATGGGATGATTGATTGATTAGATTTATTAAACATGCCAAACTAAACCGCAGTACCCAGGCATAGTCTAAGAAAATTATATACATAATAAGTAATGTAAAGGAACTGAAAAAACTAAAGACATCATCAAATTAAAATAGATAACAGATAATTTGGCACCTGATGGGACTGAGTTGTAAACAATAGAAAACCAACGACAATGTCTTTAAAAATATGAAACATTTGTTTCTAATACTATAACAAACAAAGACATAATAACACCACAAAGACACTGATTATGGATGATTAATACATACAATTGATGAATGAATGACTGTGAAGCTAGAACCTGAAGAAAGAATGTGCAGCATATGAATAAATATGAATAAGCAGCGGCTGTCGCAGTGTGGAATTGCATTAAGGCTCTGAACACCGAGTTAACACAGAAGGCGGCTGGTCGCTCCTTGTGTGTGTGTCTGAGCTGTGTCGAGAGAGAACCATGGGTGTGTCATCATCTTGATGGAGATTGAGGACAGCGTGGATGGTTGTTGTTGCACACAGCTAGAAGGTCAAACTTAAAAAGATAATGGTGGTGTTTTATATCTACAGTTTTGGGGGTATATTCAAAGGTGCATCTGACCGATCCCAAATGTGTTGACATAAATGGGTCAGAGGCTTTTCACAGCATTGAGGCTTTTGAGGTGACTTCTAATGCAACTGTAGAAGAAGTTAAGCTGTGGTTTAAAGATCTCAGTGAGCACATTTTTGGACTCTTAAGTGTCACTGGGATTCTTATGACACCGGAGTTTATCTTTAAGAGTCAGTTGTATAGCATAAGGCAGGGTGTTGTGAAAAACAGTGGCATTTAGCAGTATGTATAACTCTGCTTGAGGCAGGCAGACTTTGATTGCTGAGTCATTCTGTCAACACAGGTAGTTGATATCTATGTTGACAGTTGTCGTAGGTGTCTTTACATTTCTGTGTAGTATGTCAAGCTGAGTATAGTTACATAAAATATGGTCTCTGGAGCTTTTTTTTTTTCTTTTCAAGCTCCAGAGACTACTATGACCTGGATGACTGAGAATCTATACAGACATACATAAAATATGACTACACATAAGATGGTAAGATGGTAACATAAGATTGAGGCTGCTGTTCTTAGAAGAGTATTCTACACCAATCAAGCATAACATTATGACCACTGACTGGTGAAGTGGATAACACTGATTATCTCTTCAAGTGAACATTTTGTCCTCAAATTCAATGTGTTAGAAGCAGGAAAAATGGGCAAGTGTAAAGATTTGAGTGGGTTTGACAAGGGCCAAATTGTGATTGCTACGCAGACATCTAAGCAAAGACTGGCATGGTTTAATCCAACAGATGCGCTACTGTAGCTAAAATTGCCAAAAAAAGTTAAACCTGGTTCTGATAGAAAGGTGTCAGAATACACAGTGCATTGCAGTTTGTTGTGCATGGGGCCGCATACTGTAGCCACAGACCAGTCAGGGTGCCCCTGTTGACCCTGTTGATCATGTGGATGGGTCATTGCATGTGCAAGCTGGCAGAGGCAGTTTGGGCAATGTTTTGGGCAATGATGTCTTTGATAGAATAGGTATGGCCTCACAAAAGCTAAAGTATTTTTCAGTTGCATTTAACTTTTGCAAATATGCAGTTTGAGCACTGAGTTGTGTTAACCAATAACTTATTAAAGTTCTTTACAATTGCTACAAAGTGCACTCCGTTTTAAAGCTACATCCTCAGATTCCAGATTTTAGCTGTCACAGTGAGTGCAAGGCAACACCAGCAAGGCTCCTGTCACTTCAACAGACGGCAGCAAAACCAAGGCTGATGTCTAATTAAAAGATCTTAGAATAAAATTTAAAAAAAAAAACCCTACAGTTTAATAGGTGCTGGTTGGAGTGGAGTCAGAACAATAATCTCTGTTGCTGAGTAAAAAATTTAGTATTGCAGAATTGGCAAGCAATCCTATGGTGCTAATTAGTATTACATACTTAGTTTAAGCTCCATCCATCCATCCATCCATCCACTTACTTTAAGCTCATTTTTTATATGCTTACCTGTAGGCTTTGATTTTATAAAACAGATAATCAACTTGCAAAGGGAAGAGGATGGTATTATTAGTATTTTGGTGGTCAGTGGTTCTTAACCCACTATATTGCCAATAGTATTTGCTCATCTGTCTTCACATGCATATGAATTTGAGTAACAGCGAGGAAATTACACGACTAGACTTGTTGCACAATGTTTGTAGAAGCGGTCTACATGCATAGGTGCTTGATTTTATACACCTCTGGCCATGGAAGTGATTGGAACATCTGAATTCAATGATTTGGATGAGTGAGTGAATACTTTTGGCAATATAGTGTAGATCGTGGGCAGACAATTTAATAAATTTTATTTCAAGGCAGAAATGGCACATTTTAGATGTAAATGAAGAGGTTTTTTTTTTTTTTTTTTTTTTAAAAGAATGACTCGTACTCAAGGTCATTTGAGTTGTTCATTTTGTTAATGGTGGGAACTTGTAATTTTTCTTATCAGAATTTTCGTGTGCAACATGCCAGATAATGGAATATATCAAAAGAAGAAAATGTGGCGCATTAGGAATGTACTAAAATATAATAAGTGATTTTAGTATGTATGAGAGCACAGCAGTGCTCAGTCTTTGGTGTATGATGCAAGGACTGAATGAACAAATAGAAAGATTACCAGCTATCTTGATGTAACTGACAAGTGACAGCTCGCCATCAGAGGGACTGTAGCTGTCCAGTCAGCTAGAAGACATATTGTGTAACTGAGTGTAACATGCTCCATTTGAATCTGCCATCATACCATCTTCATGTCAGCCTTTTCTCACTCAAATTTCATCCTTGTCTTTGTCTGCTGTTATCCATTTAATGCAAAAACGAAAAAAAAAATAAAAAGAAGAAGAAGCTACAACAGCAACAGAGCTCAGGCTGAGAAAGAAACAGTTTTCATTTACTAATTACTACAGCTTACAAAGTGAATCATTTAGGAGAAAAACTCTAAGCCTGCTTATAAATGCAGCATCAGCATGAGGTGTGACTTGTGTTTTGACAGACTGCCACACTCTGATGGTGTTGCCCTCATCTTAGCAAGAGAGTTCACATCATCTTGCTGAATTATCCATTTAGAGCATGTTTTATTCATTTTGGACAAAATTATGCAAAAAACAAAAATAAAGAAGAGCTCTCTTGCCTATTCTTCTGGACACTAACAAAAAATGTTCATATAATAGTGAAAGAAGAGAGAAGGTCAGAGGGAGTTTTGCGAAGACCTAAAAAGTCCACTTGTCACTGCACATTGTTTCCTGACTAGACAGTAATGAATCCTGTTTCGCTATAAAGAGAGGGCCTCAATGAGCCAGGCAAAGTAATGGGCCATACAATTTATTTACATCAACAGGGAATCTGTGGAAGAACTGGGCTATTAGTCAACAGTACAATAGGGAACAATTGTGTCATGTCTGCATCAAACTTGCCTCGGGCAGTAGTGTGAAGTGCCAGCAGTGTGAAGTGCAGTTAGCAGTTGTTCTAGCCAGGACTGGCGGTGCAGTGATAATGCCCAAAGAGACGCTTCACCCTCGCTGGCTGCTTTATGAGCTAGCAGCTCCCCCTCAGTCTTCACTCAGTGAGAGAAAGGTGGTGCTTTATTGTTCTGCTGAAAGTCCTGCTCTGGCCGCAATGGTGCCTTGAATTCCTCTTTGCAATTATATTTGTAAGTTGAAGAAACAAACATTTCACCAAAGACAAAAGGCAGACTCTTACTATCCATTTGTGACCATCAGTGAAGGGCACTTTGGGCCAGTCAATACAATTTTTCCTTGGCACGGGAGGCCTTGTCTCACGTAGAAGGAGAGGATACAGGAAGCCAGGAAAGATGTAAGTCCTGGAGGGTTATATTCATGTCACAGCTCGATGTTTAACTTGCCATCCCCATATACCCGAGCCCAGAAGACAAGGAAATGAGCTGTGCATTTCCCCACACAGTGGTGCTGAATGTCCTAGTTAGGACCGTTTAATATTAATGGCTAGAAGAAAGGTGCTGCTACAAAATGATGCTCACAGTGTTTAAGCAGCTGATGCAGTGTTCTTAACCCACTGGGAGCTTAGTGGGCCATAGCTGACTCCTGGAAGGCTTCCAGATGGAATAATAGGGGCAAACTGTGTGATAGTAGGATACGTGAGGAGGCTGTCCTCTTATTCCCTGTTGGTCCATTTGCTGCTCTGTATGATTGGTCTTTCTCCTGTTGAAGTAGCACAAAAGCCAACAGGACCAGGTCAGAACTTCAGATTTAAAAAAAAAGAAAACAAAAAGAGGGCCAGAAAGAAAGAGGCGGCTGCAGAAGCAAGTCTTTTCTGGGTTTTGAAATATTGTGTCCGCTCATTGTTGATTGATCTGCTTTCTTCTTGTGCAGCATGCTGTGACAAACTTGTTTCATGTGAAATGAATGTGTTTGACACCCCGCAGTGCAACTCAACTTGCCTTTGAAACTCATGCCTGCAATAACCAACAATGAAGGAAAAAAAAAAGTTGAGCAACAGCCTCCATGCTCTGTGCAAAGATGTGTAATTAGAGACCCAAAACGCCGGAACCCCACTGTTTGTTTTTCTTGGTGTTATTTTTTAAAACAGTCTCAACTTCAGACACCAAATCCAATTTGGTGGAGAACTTGAATCATAATTATTTTTCGGGGAAAAAAAATACCACCTTTAAAACCAGATGGTAGTTCTGTGATAGGCATAGACTCAGATTTTGGCAATAATGTCTGAAATGAGGCCCGAGACCTTTTCTCCATGCCATTTGAGCACCTTTGATTGCATTAAAATCTAAAGATATTTCCTACCATGTCTATGTAATGTATACAAATTGCACTTCCCTGATGCATTAATCACATCTGCATGACACTACACCTCATTGTGGTGATGCAGGAAGACTCAGGAGTTTTGTTACAGTTCTCTTTGTGAATGTTCTAATATCTGTTGCATAGGAAACTGTCAAAACAGTGTTTATTTTGGACAGTTGTTTTTTAAAATTCTGTATTGCAGAACTTCAATATTATAATGCACTGTGAGGAGTATGAAGAGACTAAAGATAAACAGTTTAACCCAAGGTCTTAGAAACTGTCAGGCCACTTTGCTGTTAATTTAAAGCCACCGGCCACTTCCAGTAAATTATATTAGCATACATTTACTGTATGTGTCTTTGTACCTCTTTTCCATTCAGTGCCCCGATTCAGCGTGCAAGCAGGATCTGCTGGCTTACCTTCAGAGAATTGCCCTGTACTGTCATCAGCTCAACATCTGCAGCAAGGTGAAAGCTGAGGTCCAGAATCTGGGTGGAGAGCTCATCGTGTCTGGGGTAAGTGCTTCACTATCACTGATGTTCTACATAGGCTTTAAGCATAGATTCACCAGACTTGATCCATTTAAGACCATTTTTATGCTCTGTGCTGCGGGCGGGCAAACCTTTTAGTTCAAGGTCATAATGAAGCTCGGAAGATGAGATAAAGGGTCATGCAGATTATGGCTGATGCAATTATTTCAAACCGATTACCATCTAATAATACCTGAAATATGCACCACAGGCTTTTTTCCAGTTGTATTTTTCATGCCTCATGAACTCCTCCCAACCAAAATCAGACAATTATCCCATCTTGCTTGCATTTAACATTTAAACTTTTCATCAGTCATTTTATTAGATGTGTAGCAATATAACAGCCATATTTTTCAGACTTGCTGATAATTTCACTTTTATTTCTTAAAAGTCAAAGATGGAATAAAACAAATTGGTTGCATATTTTTAAAGTTTTCTATTGATTCCACTATTTGATTAGGTTTCATTAGTAATGCTAATGTGGTGAAGTGTGGCGATCCACTGTAACATCCTGTGCTTTAAACATGTTTTAAGCTATCAAGGTAAAGCCCTGCAGTTTTCTTCACTGACTACTTTTGTGAATTTTGATTTTATCAGGAAGGAAAAAAAAGAGAGATCTGAACAAACAAACCTGACTTTAATCTTTGCTTTGGGTTTCCCTGCATCCTGGGTTGATACACTTCTTCATTTCTTAGGACTCTAATGTTTGTCTCACATGAGCTATGCAAGCCCTGCTGAGATTTTAACCTTTTCATGGTGGCCAGCTGGAGTCCACACTCATTAAATCTAAACTGTTGACTCGTCTCAGTGTGATGTAGGAGGAGGCCCACTGGCCACGACCCTTAAATGTCAGCCAAACAAAACAGACGGAGACAGAGGTGCACCTGACCCCTGCCTCTGCTAATTAAGAACTGCTAAAATAAGATGTCATATAGTGAGAGCCATGTTTTTATCCTGTCTAATTGCCGGTTGTGGCACAGACCTCCGAGGTTCTGTACGCACTGAGCTGTGCAAAAGTCTTGAGTCACTCTTCAATTCTTCATATTTTGCTTTCAAGGAGATTTTGCTTGTGATTTTTAAAAGTGGTTCTCCAGGCTTTCTGAAGGTCTTTTCTTTGGACTTTTCCTTTTTACTTGTTCGCTAACCTTTAGTCCAGTTCTTGTACCTGATCATTTTCAGGGGACAATTCTTCTTTGAACCACTTAACACTAAGCTATGAATCATTCAAGCATAAAAAAGGCACCTAATTCAAGGGATGAGTCAGTGTTGTATTTACATATAACAGGCAACTTAGAAAATAATCAATTTTAAATTGTATCTTTAGGCACTTTGTCACTAGCAACCTGTTGTAAAAACATATAATTTGTTCCCATTTCTTTAGTTGAATCTATGAAAATTGCCAAAGATAACAGTTTGACAGGCATCAAATAGTATTTTTGCACCAACAAAGTGATTCCCAAAGAGGTACTGGCCAAAAACCTGGCATGTCTCTGCCTGGTGTGCAGTGTGTCCTTAAAAAATTAGGAAACTGGATGAGTGGAGGACAAAAGAAGATTTCAATTCAATTTTATATAACTTTAAATCACAGCAAACAGTTGCCTCAAGGTGCAAATTTGAAATGTTTGGTACCAATCCTCATCAGTATGTACGGAGGAGGTCAGGAGAGAGGTACAACAGTGAGTGTCTACAGCCATCTGTAAAACACAGTGGAGTCTCTGTCATGGTTTGGGGCTGCATTTCAGCCAGTGGGGTCAAAATTGATGGAATTATGAACACAGAAAAAGTACCATCAGATTTTGTTCCACCATGCAATGTTATCTGAAAAGCAGCAGCTTTATTTTTCAGCATTACAATGATCCCAAACATACATACATACATACATATATACACAAAAGCGTACCTGGGTAGAAAAACAAACAATAGAGTACTATCAGTCATTGATTGGCTTCCCCAGAGCCCAGTGTGGGATCCTCTTGACAGAGAACAGAACAAAGGCGACCAACATCTAAAGAAGAGCTTTGAATGTCCTTCAAGAAGCCTGGAGAACTATTCCTGAAGACTGCTGAAAGAAATCACAAGAAAGCTGCATAAGAGGGTTCAGGCTGTGCTGAAGAACAAAGGAGGTCGTACGAAATATTGACTTTCAAGCTTGTTAGAATTGCACATGGTTTTAACTCTTTTATCTCTATTTATTGTATTTCCATGTATATTTGCAGGTGTTTCAACAAATTGCTGCACCTATTTCACATTTTTCTAACAACATATAAAGATAATATATAAAGAGTGCGTCGAGACTTTTGCACAGTACTGTAGCTGATATTTTTTATGTTGAGCATAAAAAAAGATTGTACTTTTCCTTTTCATAGACAAGCTGACTTCTGATGTGACCTAATGTTTTTTTTCTTTCTCCTCCAACTTATCTTGCCCTCTTTAGCTGGATAGTGCCACCTCCCTGATCCAAGCAGCCAAGAACCTAATGAATGCAGTGGTGCTGACTGTAAAGGCATCTTATGTAGCTTCCACCAAGTACCAGAAGGTGTATGGAACAGCGGCTGTTAACTCACCCGTTGTGTCTTGGCGCATGAAGGCCCCAGAGAAGAAGCCTCTGGTAAAAAGGGAGAAGCCTGAGGAATGCCAGACGCGTGTACGACGAGGCTCCCAGAAGAAACACATCTCCCCTGTCCAGGCCCTCAGTGAATTCAAGGCCATGGACTCCTTCTAAGAAAAAAATATAAAGTCATACTTAAGAAAAACAACACAACATGACAGTGAGAAGTTGATGAAAAAGTTCCCTTTTTACATTGTGTTAGCCCAGCTCTGTTTGCCCTGTGTGTGCTTGGTGACACCTCGAGAGGACTACAGTATATATTAAACTGCCACACTGTGGCTCCTGTTAACACTGTGGTCCTCATGGCTCACAGACAGCCAACACGCACCCAACAGTATATATCAATCTTATTGTAGCTTAATATGTGAGAGCCAAAATGTGACACAGACACAACAACTTTTGAAAATATGGAAATAAAAAAAAAAAGAGAGAAAAAAGAAACATATCAGACGAGGAAGTGAGGCATTAAAAAAAAAAAAATTGTGGCGGTTGATATTCTAGCTGTATCATTAACGTGCTACTGACTGGCTGCTTGTATACACACTTAAACAGTCTGAATGGAAACCCTACTTGGTTCAGTAAAGGAGTTACTCTAAAGGGAGGATATTAATGGTGGTACGATCCTTGATGACTTTTTCTCAATTTGAATGTTAACCTGTAGTGCTAGGAATAACTTATGTTTAAAATACCTGGAAGTGTCAGCATCTGCGTAGTTCCCTCATTCCTGATGATTATGATAATAATAATAATCCATACAGTGTTTTTTTGTTTGGGTTTTTTTTTTTTTTGTTTGTTTGGTTTTTTGTTTTTGTTTTTGTTTTTTTACCAAAGCACACTTATGGTCTATTGTATTGCCTTTTTAAATCCCTTTTCTTGAATGGTTACGTCACTAACTATAATGACCTTGTTTGGAAGTCGTGTAGCTTATAATATAGACAGAGAGGTTTGACTAGTTGTGGTTTGCTCAGAGAATAGAACTCCCTGCATACAATACCTTTATATCCACCCTTCTCTAATAAATCCCTCAACTTGACACTGCAAGTTTCCTGTGTCTTTATTACTTTCATATATGCTGCAATATCAATCAGAGTATTACAGCCTGTCATTAGTCAGAAGGATCTGACAACCATTAAAGATTCACATGCGAGATGAAAAGATTCAAGAGGAGAAAATGTCCATTAGTGCCGCAAGCTTACAAGAATAGGTGTATTGATTCAGGGTCATAGGTCAACTCTGCACTGCGACTTGAGATAATTGGTCTTGGCTCAGCATTGTTAATGCTGTCTTTGTGATATTTCCACAAGTTCTCCACACAAACATGTATATGTAGCCTTGAAAATCTCAGCAGATTTTAAATGGATCCTTATGGTTTTTTACTGATGTTCATGTTGTCCATCAATTTCAGGTTTCATGCATCCTTTGTAATAGCTCAGCATCTGCTACAAAGTTTTTTATATATATTTGTTTCCTCTAATACCTCCACGAGACTGATATTTAACTGAAATGTCTTGATCACTACTGTATGGATTGATATTGAATTCAGCACCAATATCCATGTCCTCCTCCAGGGTGAACTGATGTCACTTTGATGGTTCCTAAGCATTTCCTGAAGCACCATTATCGACCCAAAAATGATCACTTAAATAAATGAACAAACACTGGCAAAGCTAATGAACACAGATGTTCTTTGTGTTCAGTCCTCACTCATGGTGATAGCAAACTTGTTAACCATTATACCAACTCACCATTACCATGTAAGCACGCGATAATCACAGTTCACTCAAGGCTTCATCGTATTGTAATGTTCTTAAAATACACTTTGCCTGCTTGTTAGTAAATTGACATCCATGTGATGGGTTTGATGTGCAGCCAAAGCTGTATCAGTTCCTCATTGTCTCAAAGTAAACTGCTGATTCCATGTCAGGTATATAAATCAGTATTGATTATTGAAGTCCTTATCATTCGTTCTTAAATTTGCTGAGGTGTTGAACAGAAGGAAAGAGTCATGTGTGAAAGATGAACAGCTGTTGGGAAGGTGAGACAAAAAAAAACAAAACAACTCAATTCTCTGGGCACCGAATAGAGAGGTCGAGCTCTCTTAAGGCAAAGACAGATTGGTGTGGATTCTATCAAATTCAAGTTTATACAGCTTCTCTGTTTTTTTAGATAGCAACAAGACCTGACGACAACCTCCTGTTTTGTTCTGGGCGATTCCAATAAATTAGCTCATTTTTAGAGACAGCCCAATACATTTGTTATATATATATATTTTTTTTTAAAAAGTCCCTAAAGGCATTTGCACACTGTGGCTATACAACATGGAGAGCAAATCAACCAACTGCCTAACACGACCTCGATCTCTTGTGAATCAAATCAAAAGCATCGACATGCATAATTGTCCCAATAATGGCTCATGCGACATTAGTTTGAATAATTCTGCAGTTCAGTCCCTGATAATGAATAGGGTTCTTTATGTATCCACACAGTGCCGCTAATGACCATTAAACACAACATGCATCAGGCATCCGTGCATCACAAGGCCACCCTCGGTTTAGGAAACAGGGCCACAGGGGAGAAGTAGTAACACAATCCAGTTAATGGAGGGATTAATTCCTGGCTGTTGTGCTGTCTTAACTAAAATAATCCCTGTGTGTATCCGTCCCTCCTATCCAAATAAAACAGGCCATGATGGCTGACAGCCTGTTCTCTTTGAAAATTAAAAATAATTAAAAAGAAATAACGATGGTGGCAGAAATGCCAGTGCAGTGTAGGGTTTTAGCACTTTGATTTGAGATGGGATTCGCTGTATTAAAAGGATTAAAACAGAGTTCTAATCTAGTTAAGCAAACCTCCCTCAAACCAACTATAAAAATAGATGGAGAGGAAAATGACTGTCAAAGTCCCAGAGGGAGAATGGTGATGAACAGCACACAACCAGCTGCCGCAATATGCTTTTTTGGCTTCTGGTCTGTGGTGTCACAATCCTTCTGACACCAAACACTTTGCCATCTGCACACACGGACATCAGTGCTGTAAAGGGACCTCTTTATGACCGTTGTTGTAACATCAAGATTAAATCAGGGAAAGTGGAGTTGAACCATCTTAGTATGACCTGATGACACTGTTGAGTCTCTTTTTGTTTTTTTAATCCATTCACTAAGATGTTGATGATAAATGTCCTTCAGTCCACATCAAGAGGAGGCTGTTTTCTTATGGACAAAAACATCACTAATGCAACCCACAAATATTTACCACTGGATGAATTATTCCAGTCTGAACCCACTGACACATTACTGCTGCAAATTAATTGCAGGCGGTTTTGGGGAGATATGAAATGAAACCTCAGGCTTTACCTTCTTTATTTATTTATACCTTTAGCTCTTTGGATGTTTTTCCATGAAAGGGTCAAACCTGTTCCTAATTCTAATTTTCTCAAGAAAGCCACTAGGTATGGGGAGTCTAGACAAATCAAAATTTCTTTAGAATGCTGGGATGTGCTTTTAAAAGAGTCTGAGACACACACACACACACACACACACACACACACACACACACTGCACATATTAAAGCCTTGTGCCAGAAATGATTTTTTTATACTTCTTTAAGCTTCAACTCAGCTCCATGAGTGTGCCTGGAGGTCAAGTGGGTATGGCATTTCAGTGTGGCTGCCCAGATTCAGACTCTTCTGCCCGACTCATTCCATAATTACAATTTGAAAAACCAGACTGTCGGGATGTAAACTGAGAAAAATGCGATCATACTGTAGTATAGTGATATTTAAATTTTTATCACGTGCAATTTAGGAAATTAAAGAACAATGAAAATTGTAAGCATACCACAGAATTGTATTACTGTTTACAAGTCTCATTTGATAATGCTGTGATGATGTGGAAATATTCACAAAACAACAGCTGCACTCTGCACCATTTATTTGTTGATCGTAAATATCATTAAAAAATCATAATCTTTGCAAATACTCATTAGTCTTCAATTTAAGCACCTCAAGTCTGTGATAGGACTAGATGAAACAATCCCTGGAGACCAACACATATCCAAGATGTGGGGTGGGGTGAGGTGGGGGATTTTTGTTCTTGCCATGTGGTCAGGGGAATATCTGGCTGTGTAGAAGAAGGATCAGGAACTTCAATGGGGTCATCAGGTGGGTACCCTCCTTCCTTGGTATTTCAATGATCCCACAACACCTCCAGAGAGCTCATCAGCAGCACCTGGTGTCCCAGGTGTGCCTCCCTCTGCTAGGATATCCTCTTCTTACACTGCCATCATTTCTGCTCTTTTGAAGCCCAGGTGGTATCTCTCCTCTTAGTCCAGAACCAGCGACTGGAGTGCTCCACTGTGTTGGAGAGGGCTTTGATGGACTGCCACAACATTTCACCTCGAATTGCTAAGTCCTTCAATAGTCTATTGGTTGATACCCACAAACCCTCTGTAGCCAACCTCGACCTGGAGAACCCTCACATTCCAGCTGTGTTGTTCTGTGTCAGCTGTGAGGCTGGCAAACTTAAGGCTCTTCCATTCATGGGCTTTGTCCATGGACTCCTCCCACAGGACCGCTAGTTCAATAATTAAAGCTCTGCGAAAGGAGGAGGACCACAGCACGTCAGGTCGGGTCGGAGATTCATTTCTGCAATATCCGGAGGGAAGCTTAGGCGCTGATTTAGGTCTACCACCAGATTGCAGTCCCATGCTCCCCCAAAGTGGGCTAGATGTTCCTTAACCATATTGCCTGCTTTTGGTTTTGTACCAGCATTCAGAAATGCTATTACAGGAATAGACTTATGTGGCGGAGGAGGCAGGGCATTGGTGGATGTCCTTCTGGAGTCAATGGCAACTGCAAAGCACCTTGTCTTCCAGCCTACCAGGATATGTTTCAGGCTGGCCGGAGAAGAACAGAGGGGGCACTTTGGATCTTCTCCATACCATTGCTTCAGGTTGACTGGAGATGGTAGGACATCATACGTGGAATGAATGAGGAAGCTGATTCGGTGAGCTTTCATGCACAGTTCCTTCCAAGTAAGCCTCCTCTTTTCAGTCTCTTCCCACAGTATCCATTGCCCCTGCTTTGCCTGAGCAACAGTTTTGGCACATCTCACTGCCTGTTCCTGTCGATGTACCTCTTCCACCACCAGGCCTCTGTGCTGTGCAAGGGTTGCTTTTGACCAATATGGTCTGCTGTCTCCAGACCCCAGACCTCCTCCTTCTCACTGATGTGACCAACAATGTCCAGATGTCTGAGGGCAGACTGTGGCTGTTGGGTAGCCACAGCTGGGGTCCACTTCCTTCCAGCTGACAGGGCTGGAGCTGTTTGGGCAACATTTGGGTCACAGGACTCTGTCAAGGTCATTTCCAATCTTACCTTGGTGCACTCCTCAGTAAGACTGGACACTGGTAACTCCAAAAATCCCCTTTTCATACAGTGCTGAGTTGGGGATGCACCTAAGAAGGCTGAGCTACTTTTTTTGCAAAAGAGCTAACCAGCCATTCCAGTCTCTCTACAGTGGAGAGTGGGATCTGGTAGGTGGTCAGTGGGCACATAAGATGAGGAAGGAAGCCAAACTGTAAGCACCAGAACTTCAGCCTGGGTAGAAGGGTCTTGTCCATAGTTTTTAGGCAACTGATAGTGTCCACCCTGATCTGGTCCACTTGGGCTCCATCCTTGAGGTAACCATCATACCAGCATCCCAGGTTCGTGACTGGTTTCTCCACCACAGTTGGTATAGGCTCTTCACTGATGAAGAAATGGTGCTCCGCCAGCTTCCCCTTGATCACTGATATGCTTCTGGACTTGCTTGGATTTATCTTCATCCAGGCCCATTCTATGTTCTCTTGCAGCTTTTGCTTGAGTCGCCTTGTACACGCTATGGTAGTGATGTGCATATATGCCCTGATGGGAAGGAGCCTAAGACTGGGCTTCATCCATTCTCCTCCTGCCACTCACTGTGAGGCATGGATGATGACCTTCATGGTCAAGGTAAAGGCTAGTGGAGAGATGGTACACCCTGCAATAATGCCTACCTCCAGGAGCTGCCATGATGAGGTGTAACTGTCAGTTGTGAGACAGAGCTGTAAGTCTTGGAAATATGATTTGATGATGGTCATTAAGGGTTCCAGTATGCTAAAGTAGCTGAACGCAGTCCAGAGAAGCTCACGTGGGACAGAACCAGAGGCATTGGTAAAGTCCAGAAACACCACACGGAGGTCTCGCCCATCTTTTTTGGCTCATTGGATTTGATGCCAAATCATGGTTGCATGCTCTAAGCAGCCAGAGAAGCCAGGAAACTCTGCTTTCTGCACAGCAGTGTTGATGTAGCAATTCCCCTGTAGGTAGATTGCTAGTCTGTGAACTAGGATACTGAAGAAAACCTTTACTTCCCTTTTCAGAAGGCTGATATGGCGGAACTGATTTATGTTGGTCGAGTTTCTTTGGGAATAAGGACCCCTCCTCCAGGTTGTGAGAATTACTTGGTTCTGCCACAACACTCTCATAAATTTCCATAGGAATCATAGTACACCTGGGGCGTTCTTGTAAAGCCTGTATGGAATTCCGTTCAGCAAGGAAATTGAATCTCATCCTATCCTTCTTCCTGCACTTCTTTCTTGATCTCTGCTTGAAGCAAATTTATTCCATCCTTCTCTTCTTCTGTAGCTTTCCTCTGCTGTTTTTTGAGCTGCCTTCTCTCCTTGACCCACCAGTCTGTCTCCTGCTGCCTCCAGGATTTAGTGGGTATAGAGCATGTTGCCCTGGACTTTTCCACAACTCCATAGTGCTCACTACCATAGCTGTCAATAAGTTCCCCATTTTGTCCAATTTTCGCACAGCAGATCCCTTCTATCTGTCAAGCTTGCGGAGATCTTCACCCACCATGTCCCACTCCTGTTTCTCACAAGATTTTGACCACTTGATTGGTGGCCTTCAAATAGTACTTCATTTAAGGAGATCTGCAGCTTACTGTGCATTGATAGCTAGACATTTTGATAGTTGATGATTGATAGTTAGTCGATAGACCTTTTGAAAATTCTTTTATATTATTATGGCCTGGTTGGATAGGACTACTAAAAAATGTGTTAAATGGGATTTATCGATGTTGCAATGTGACATGATGCAAGCTGCAGTCTCCTACATCAAAGTGTATGTGCTATACCCCCCTACTGCTTACTGTGCTACATAAAGGGCACACTATTTCCAGCATTTGCACCGAGTATTTGCACTGGACATAAATCATGCAAAGAACAAACTTGTAATACACAAGTTTTCTGGATGGGATATACAGTTAAAGGATTATTCTTTCGGAAATAAATCTTAAGGTCATTCATCTTACAAACTTTGTTGTGCATTGTTGTGTGACCCACCCTATAAGGACTCCACACATTCTCATATTCCTCCTGTACAGTCAACTAGCTCAGCTGTCAACTAGCTTTGTAATAAAGGAGACATCAGAAAAGTTTTGGAAGTTACTATGTGTCTGAGCCTAAATGTATAGAAAGGGCTGAAAACATTTACCTTGTTGTGCAACACAACTAAGAAGCCATTTTAATGCGTCAAGTTGAAAAACACTTTTCTTTATGTTGCTTTATGTGTTCTTTTCTGGAGGCACCAGCATTCATAATGTCAGAAAGTATGTTGAACAGATGCTGTCAAACCACCTCTGGCTGGCTGGTACATTTTCTGTGCACTCTAAATGCTGTCAGAGGCCACTGTTTTGCTCTGACAGAACCTCCTCAATTACCTTCTCACCTGGATGGCAGTGATGGACAGTTGGTGGGGAGAGGGCACGGCCCAGAGTGCTGTCTTCAGGTGTAATGGACATTGCACTGTGAAGAGTTTGGAAGGGGACCAGGGTTATAGTGTTGTGCTGACCTTTCTAGTGATGGACAGTTTGGGGATGGAGGGGCTGTTATTTTTTCAGTTTCAGTTCCTTCATGGGGGAAGGGGGGTGGGAGGCAGGCAGTGTGAGTGAGGGGGTAGGGGAGGTGTAGTGGTGTCCCATTAGGGCTTTCCTGTGAGGTGGGCGGTGATATCTGGCATGGGGTCTTCTTGTCACACACGCAGAAGTGAGGAGACAAAATAAACAGCTTGACAACTCAGTTTTTATTCAACACTCAAACACATTTAAGAATTATGAAATGCATTTTGAAATTCAGTTTTTCCCCACATTTTAATCACTTGAAAGCCCACTTCCTCTAGTTTTCACTGATTTGTTATGTTCTTCATTTAGGTTGTTTATCATTGATGGCTCTCAGCCAATAAGCTCATTTTTAGCCTAATTGCATCTCTCTGTTATCTCAGATAGCAAACAGTAGTAAGCTAATATTAAAGGTGGGATCGGTAGGTATGGTAACTATGACTAAATGTTCGACCAGGGTCAGTTTAGGTGATTCAGTGCAGTTTGACTATGAATTTATAGATTTCTTTAGCTAATCAAAAGCTAAATCCTTGTTGCAGCCATCTCACAAGGTCCTTTTTAGTAGCTGCTCTGCAGTTTGGAAAGCCATCAGATGCTCCTTCTCTATACTGCATGATGTCATCAAAAGAACCTTTGGCTGCAGCCTGCATTTTGAAGCAGTGTGCAGTTGAGTTTCTCACAAAATCTCTCATTATAAGAACAACTTGACATCTTGGAAAAACGTTTTTTGCATTGATGCCAAAAGGTTCTAAGAGATCAATACCACTGTGACTACTCTGTCCATTAAATTCACTGCTCAAAAAAATAAAGGGAACACTATAAAGTTACTGCAGCAATGAAAAAAGAAATGACATTAAATAGTGAGATGTAAATATGCTGAGAGCTGGGTTTAACATTTAGTCATTTAATCACTTTTCAAGTCAGTATTTCTATGTAGTTCATTGTTGATAGAGTACATTTTATGACTGGTATAGCATATCTCTTATACATACTTACATCGATATACTCTCCCAGCATTATATTCTGTGTGGAAAAAACTTATCTGAGAGCAGCCCATACATTTCCTTCTTCACAAGACCAAACACGTGAGACATTTTAAGCTGAGCTGCCCCATGGCCCAACGCTCAATAATCAGGACAAACTTTGCCTTTTCCCGTATAACAACTTTTAATCTATCTGGAACTTTGTTGAAAATAATGTTAACAGCTTAGAGAGGGGATTATTAGACCCCACTGGAGATCTGCACTCTACTGTTTTCTTCTTTTACTGTGCATTTCACCAGATGGTACCTTAATGAGCCGGAGCTGTCACTGTTTAAATTACAGAGAGCAAGGGATAGAGTGGCAAACAGTAAAACGCCCTTTATAAATTTGAACAAGGTCATAGTAAAGTGGTCAGCAGTCACTCAGGATGGCTGAAGAAACAGTGTGATTAATGTCTTTTGGAAATTAAATGAGGAATGATAGTGACCTCTTCTGTGACTGAGCTTTGACCAGTCAAATGGAAAGCTATCACACGCGAATGATGTGGAAGACATTTTTTTTCTTTCTATCACTAACTATTATCATCCCTTCAACAATTAAATAAATATTATTAACTTTAGCTTTAAAAAAGAGTGGACATAAGAGGAGCTCCTCGGCTGGAGTCCATATTTACCCATCAGAGGGGATGTGCTTTCATAGAGGATGAGAAGTGTTTGACTGATAAAACTTTAAACACTTCTCTGCCTGGTCAGCAGCTTTTTATGGGTTATTCAGCTCAAACAGTAAAACACAGATAACTGCTGATATAAATCAAACTTTGGTATAAAACCATTTGTTTTAATGTTGCATCAAATTATGGTCTTTTATACCCAGGCTAGGATTCATATGCTGAAAGCTATTAGTGCCACATGGGGGCTGGAGTGGATAGATGCTCCTTGAAAAATAATTCAACAGTACAGTGAAAAATAGGTACATAAGCGCAGTGTAACAGGACTAACGTGGCCAGTATGCTTTGTTAAGTGGCCTCGAAAACCTACTTTTAATGCCGCTAAAAAAAAAAGACAAATAGAAACAAAAGAGATGGGAGCCCCGGCTGAAACAAACACAAAAAGGAAGGAGACCATGAACCAACCAAGCAATGGGCTGTCGAAATGCCGATGGAGATCTGGTAGGAGGAGGAGAGACGGGTCAGGACACCGTTTGCCAAACCCCAGGCTCCGCCTTCTCCAGGTTTATATCTTGCTGCAATCCATCAGCAACCAATCAGCACTGAGCAAAAAGCAGAGAAGTGAGAGAGCAGGTTAATGAGGGTGATGGCAGTAAAAAAAAACAAAAGGTAATAGCTGGAGCAACACCCTGAGGTCGCACGTAACAACATCTTACAATAAGCGTGCATGGACTGGTTCTTACATTGCTCTTTTTCACTCTAGTTGAGCACTTTTATACAAAGACGTCTCATTCACCCATTCACACAAGCACTTTTTGCCACATCTAAGTGCTTTCAATCGAACATTAATGAACAGTCACACTCTGGTGAACACATCGGGAGCAACTCAGTATTTTGAGCTCACATTTGTCTTGAAACTTGTTTTACAGAAGATAATGTTTCAAATGTCTTTGAAGTGTTTAACATTGTTTTTGTAACTCAAATAAGATCCTAAAATTTATTGTGAGGCGTTTGGAAAATACTGTGATTGGAAAATAATGTGAATGAACTTGATCAGCTGATTAAAACTAAAGGGAACATAGCAAGTGTAGTTTGATGTGCTACATGTAGCATTGCCACGAGACGTTGCCACATTCACACTTGCCAGAACCACAGTGCTTAAGGACTTTTTGGGTTAATATCATACGACTGGGCTTCTACAGTACTGTACATGCACACTTCTCCCCATCAGAGCTTCTGGCCCACTGAGATGGTGGGTGCTATCACATTAAAACTCATTATTCAATTTCCAAAAGTAAACAGAAAAAACCCCACAGAAACATATATAATAAAATAAAGTACACTGCATTCCATGTTAACAAAGGAGAACCTACCTTAGAAGAATTTATCTCCCAGCCACCAGTGGCAATTTGATGGTTTTTTATTAAACAAAAATGAATTTTAACAGTGAACATGAACATAAATAACTGAACATAAAGTTTGCAAAAATGAATGTAGAAACCATTGTAAAAATAAATAAATAAATAAAAGGCATAAAAATCATTTGCATGATTGCTGTTAATAATGTCCAGTGTACACAATTACTTACTCAAAAAATAATTAGACTCTACCAAAATATGTACAGTCCAGCAAAATGAATCAGTTACAAAATGCTAGTTTAATACAGCAGAAGACACACACTTACCAGTGATTTTATTAATTACACATTGCTAGTACTGGGTTGCCCCCCTTTTTACCTTCAGCCCTACCTTAATTCTTTGTGGCACATATTCAACAAGGTGCTGGAAACATTTCTCAGAGAGTTTGCTCCATATTGACATGACAGTAATGCAGCGTTGCTGCAGAAAGGCGCTCTAGTGGATTGAGATCTGGTGACTGTGGAGGCCATTTGAGGACAGTGAACTCATTGTCAGGTTCCTGAAACCAGTTTGAGATGATTTGAACTTTGTGACATGACATCTTGCTGGAAGCAGCCATCAGTGGATGGGTACACTGTAGGCATAAAGAAGTAGACATAGTCAGTAACAATACTCAGGCTGTGGTGTTTAAACAATGTGGTGTCTAAAACTAAGGGGCCCAAAATGTGCCAAGAAAATATCCCCCACACCATTACACCATTACACCACCCTGAACCCTTCCATCTCAGTGTTGCAGCAGAAATGGAGACTGATCAGACCAGGCAACATTTTCCAATCTTCTATTGTCCCATCTTAGTGAGCCCAAACCTCAGTTTCCTGTTCTTAGCTGATCAGCTAAACAGAAGACAGTTGGACATGTCAAACCTTGAAGCAGAGATGCTCTTCTGCATACCTCATTCGTTATATGTAAACATATAATGACAATAAAGTCTTCTTCTTCTTCTTCTTCTTCTTCTTCTTCTTCTTCTTCTTCTTCAAGTGATTATCTGAGTTACCGTTGCTTTGTTATCAGCTCAAGTCAGTCTTGCCATTCTCTTATAACTTCTGGCATCTGCCGCTCACTGGATATTTTCTCTTTTGCAGACCATTCTTTGTAACCCTAGAGAAAATCCCAGTATAGTTTCTGAAATACTCAGAGCAGCTCATCTGGCACCAGCAACCCTGCAACATTTAAAGCTGCATTCTGATGCTCGGTTTGAAGTTCAGCAGGTTGTCTTGGCCATGTGTACATGTGTAAATACATTGAATTGCTGCCATGTGATTGACTGATTAGATACTTGCATTAGCACAAATGAAATTCCTAGTGAATGGAATGATCAGTGTATATTCATATTGTCATAAATATACTCACAGTTACATATTCTATGAAAGAGGAATGGTAACCATTTTCTCATTTTTATGTAATACAAATTTTCTAAAACTCTAATATAATTTACTGTCTCTTGACCTCGCCAACAAGCTTATCCCACTTGTTTTCTTCACTTTTCTAGTTAAGCTTAGTGCTGAGAATAATAATTTAAATGTCATCATTAACAGTTTTCTAAAGCTCAGCTCTTAATGACCCACACTGAGGCCAGGTTGGATGATACATGTTAACCCATTGCAACTGATTGCCAACATGGTGCACTTGTGGACTGTGTTCTGAAAGAAGTATAAGATGATCTGTCCTGACCTAACACTCCATTAACCTTACTGCTTATTAGAGCAGCAGGCAGGCCTTTTTTTTCTAGAGAGAAATGCAGATGTAGTAATATCCTAAGGCTTTATATATCATCACATTAAAAACAATCCTGTTGTGATGGATTCCATTGCTGTTCCATTAAAATTAACCTTGCCAAGCCTAGAATTTAATGTGGAGCCAGATTTCACAGCATGCTACTGTCATGTTAGCCAGTACCTAATTCTATCTAATTGAGTAATGACAACAACTCTGCAGAGTGACACCTCCACTGCAAGGTCAGTCCAAAGCGCTGCCAGTTTCACACAGAGAAACTGAGTCAAACCCACTTGTACCACAGCGCACATAGCAGGAGACTTCCCTGAATCCAATAAATCTAACCGCAGGTACCAAACACACACACACACACACACACACACGCACACACGTGCAGGAATGCATACACAGTCAGATATCGAGCGAGTGCTGGTACAAGCCAGATTCCACAAGGGGGTTTTCATGACTCCATGGTTGGCGTTGTATCATCACAGCAAGATAGATCTGAATTGATTCACTGAATTTTTTGGGTGGTTTTTTTGCATCAGCCTTTCTTTCTTCCATCATTGTCTTGGTACACTGAATTTATCTTAGACTTAAAAGACATTGGAAAAAAATTGGGCACAACCATGAAATGGAACATCTTCCTTCCTTTGGTGGTCTTATTGATCTAACCATCCGGGGGGTCAGTCTAATCAAAATTTGTGTAGTTTTATAACTAAGACTTTGCAAACCCGCAGAAATGTTCATGAGCATTATTTTGTAAGATTAACTGAGTACATGCATATTTTTATGAATCTTATGTTAAGCTGGTGCTGATCAACCCCATTTTCCTATCAAACATTAGGCATCATTATTGATCAAGGATGTAGCTCGTAGTGTTCAGGTCAAGGCACATTTACAGTACAGATAAGGTAAGAAAGATAAAGCAAAAAGCTATTATTGTGAACCTCTAGTGAATGTATCAGTAATTGCACCTAATATGTGTGCTTGTGTAGTGAAGAACTCTCCAGCCTGGTAACCTTAAAAAAAGGAACTTTCTAATGTGCATAATATTGTAAAAAAGACATCCTTGTAAGTAATTTTGGTGCCTAAATTTATTCTGCTGTGACTGAAAACAGAAGAAAGACCAAGTAATTCTTAAAATGGACCTGTGAAAATGGAAAAAAACAAAGATTTGTGCCTCCATCACCTGAGTCATTTCAGACATCAGAAACAACTGAGCAATATGATGTTTTAGCTGAAGGAAATGTTGGATAAACTGTAGCTTATTTCCATCTCTGGAATAACTTAAGTAAGAGTAAGAGAGGACTTAGATGAACCATACATCCAAAGGCTTAATCCTCCGTATGTCAGCATTGGCCCTCCTGGTGTATCTTTGCAGAGAAATAATGAAACACATATGCTGTCCAGATTGTAAAGCCCTCTGAGCTAAATTAGTGAGGTTAGATATAAATTACATTTCATCGACTGACACATTAACGTGAGTAAATTTCTGGTGTACTTCAAGACTAAATACACAAGGACAAGAGGACAGCAGCACCATGCCACTGTTTGTTCACTGATATTCTCTGGGGTAAGGATTCAGAAGGCTAATTTCCTTTAAACCTTGTTCATGACTTTATAATTCCATTCTTGTTGCACTTAATAGCAACAAGAGCTTAGGGAAGGGCACCAAGGTGCTCCTCTATCCATTAAAATGTTCCACCGCCCATTAAATGCATCTGTACCTTTTTGTAAGTAGCTCCATCCATCACTATTATGACTGGTGAATTTTCATTCACATGGTCCTGGAGAGACCATCAACACTCAGTTTAGGCTGAACACAGAAATATGGTCTACTTAAAGCCATGTTTGAGAAATTAAAAAAAAAAGAAAGAAAAAAGAAAAGGAGCAGGAACAAATAGGGGCTGGTACTGAGCACAAGCTCAACTCCCAACTTAATGTCTCAGTCATAATCCAGCAAATAGTGTTCTGGTGACGCTGCATGGAATAATTCTTCATGTCGTGGATAAACCTGAATTGAATCATTGATTAACTTCAATGTTGAAGTATTAATGATGTAATAAATCATCAAAACGCCTCCCCTAGAGACTGACGGGCTAGAGCCGAATATATGATCTCAATACAGTATTCTTTTTTTCTTTTCTTGATATTGTTAATAATCACAATATAAATTTAACAATGGGGCAACATTATTAAAAGGTTCAGTGTTCAAGCCTTCCTAGGGCCTTCTGTATGGAGTCTACATTTGCCTAGTAGATTTTCCTCCCAGAGTCCAAAGACATGATAGTGTAGATGTGAGTGCAAATGCCTGTCCTGTGTTGGCCCTGTAATGGGCTGGCAACCTATCCTGGGTGTACCCTACCTGTTGCTCGGTATAAGCCGAGATGGGCTCTGGCCAACTAGCTGGCTAAGCACTTTAAGAATAGGGTTCTGTGGATGGACATTTAATGAATAGATAGGAGACTACAAGGCCGAGTGCAATGTAGCTAGGCAGCATCGGATGGTAGTCTGTAGTATGGATCTGGACATCAAGAAGAGAAAGTGAGTGAAGACAGAGGCAAGGATTAAGTGGTGGAAGTTGAAGAAAGAAGAATGTTGTGCAGAGTTCAGACAGAGTCTAGGTGGTAGGAAAGAGTTACCAGATGACTTTGTAGTGCTGAGGGAAACTGCCAAGAACATGTTTGGTGTATTCTCTGGACAGAGGAAAGAGTACAGAGACTCGGTGGTGGGAGGCTAGTTGTATAGCAAAGAGAGAGGTGGCAAAGAGAAAGGAAAAGGCTTATAGTGAGTTGTCTGTGAGGCTGGATACTAAAGAAAGTATGTGCAGCAGATTAGAGTGATTAAGGACAGAGAGAGAGAAAGGGGAGGATGGATGGAGGAATCAGGAAGTGCAGAGGATTAGTAAGGAGGAAGTCAGGGCAGCTGTGAAGAGGATGAAGAGTGGAAAGACAGCTGGTCCAGATGACATACCTGTGGATGTCACCTGTGATGTTTTCTTTGAGAGTATTGATGGAGAAGTATGGAGAAGGTCAGAAGGAGTTGTACTGTGTCTTTGTGGATCTACAAAACATTTGATACTGTAGGGTGTCAAGAGAGGAACTGTAGTACTGTTTGAGGAAGTCAGGAGTACATGTACTGTACGAGGATAGTACATGTACGATGGTGAGGTGTGCGGTAGGAGTGACAGATGGGTTCAAGATGGGGATGGGATTACATTGGGGATTGGCTTAGAGCCCCTTTGTGTTTGTGATGGTGATGGACAGGTTGACATATGGCAAGAGTCTCCTTGACTATGATGTTTGCAGATATTGTGATGTGTCATGGAAAAGAGTCTGGAGAGGTGGAAGTATGGTCTGGAGAAAAGAGGAACGACAGTCAGTGGAAGCAAGACAGAATGCATATCTGTAAATGAGAGGGAGACAGATGGAAAGGTGAACATGCAAGGAATAGAGATAATGAATGTAGATGAGTTTAAATATCTGGGGTCAACCATCCAAAGCAACAGACAGTGCACAAGAGAGGTGAACAAGAGCACACAGACAGGGCGGAGACAAGTGATTTGTGACAGAAAGACAGCAGAAAGAATGAAAGAGAAGGCTTACAAGATGGTAGTTATGTATGCTGCTTTTGGAGACAGGTACACTAACAAAAAAACAGGAGCCCAAGCTGGAGGTGGCAGAGCTGAAGATGCTAAGATTTTCATTTGGCATGACCAGGATGGACAGAATTAGAAATGAGTATATCAGAGGGACAGCTCAGGCAAAGTGATTTGGAGACAAAGTTACAGAGGCAAGGTTGAGATAGTTTGGATGTGTGCAGAGGAGGGATGTTTAAGATGGAGCTGCCAGCCAGGAGGAGAACAGGAAGACCTCAGAGGAGGTTCATGGATGGAGGGCATGCAGGGGGTTGGTGTGACAAAAGAGGGTGCCAGGGATAGGGTGAAATGGGGCAGATGATCTGCTGTGGTGACCCCTAAAAGGAGGAACCACACGGAAAATAAGAAGAATGAGGGGAAAGACATATTCAGTATGTCAGCTAGATTCACAAGAATCATTCTCTTTTTGTTGTTTTTAAATTTGTTACAAATTTAAAATTTAAAGCTCTCTCGTTCCACCTTTGAAATGGGAAATCTATTTTTAAAATTACAATATTGCAGTATGTTTTGACCACAACAAACAAATTTATTTTGCACGTAAGTTTAGCAGGAGGCAGCATGTTGACAGCCAATATGAGTTAAAGTCTATCCTCCTGTGCTCATTACAGACTGCAGATTTAAATTTACCAGCACGAGAGCTGGTTAAGTGCAAAAGCACTTAACTAGTCCCCCTACCATCAGCAGCCGTTTACAGCATCCTCACCGTTTCACCAGATTCAGGTGGGGTGTGTGTAACAAACATCATTATTTTGCCAACATGAAAACAGGCATTTTTTTTTCTTTCACAGCACAGGAAAAGCAAGTATTCCAGTTAAGGAAACTCAGAGTGTAATCCTCCAACAAGGTAGCTCATTCTCTGGGCAGTATCTACTTTTAGGGGAATAGTATTGTATTTTGTGTATATTCATTTTGTTTTTTGTAAAAGTGAGGTCAGAGGTCAAATGTGACATGATATTTAGATGCAAACTCTAATGTGATATTTAGAATCCCCATATATTATTCTGTATATGGTTATATGTTGCCAATACAAACAATGACAGTAAGAAACATAGTTTTAAATTGCTTTATAGAGCATTTTTATCACTTTGACCTTCAGAGCAGTCTCCTGGCTTTGAAGGAGAGCTCAGAGGTCAAATGTAACATGATCTTTCAGATCTTTACATGGTGCTTTTCTATATGTTGACAATACACACCACACTTGTAAGAATAAGTTATAAGGCTTTTTTTCAGTTTCCAACCAATAAATCATTAAGTTGACCTTGAAGACCTTGGTGGATGTAAGCCAAATTTTAATGGATTGTTAGCATGATCCCAATCTAAAGCCCTACAAAGTTTTATCAGAATTCATTCAAAACTTTTTGAGCTATCGGGTTTACAGACAGAATGACATGAACACACACAAATGCTACCAAAAGCATTTGGTTTGTGGAGGTAAGTATATTGTGCACAGTTTATATGCAAAGGGATCAGTTAAACTCAAGCCCACAGCAACGTACCAGTGAAACAACATGCACAATACTATGACTCTGAAACCACAGCAGCTGAATGGAGTTCAGCTCTCGATGGCTTTATGATTTGCTCTGCTTTTTCTACTATGATGTGGTGATTTTAGGTAGGTACTTTAACTCTGGCCATTTAATGTAGATTAGGTAGACTTCTCTCACCAGGATGGTAATGTACTGTATCATCTTCTGTGACTGATAATTGATTTTTCAAATTTAGTCATGCACTGAAAATGTCTTGATAATGTCTCAGATAAGCAAATTTAGCAAAAGCCAGCTGTTATTTCAGTCTGACAAAGGTCTGACAGGGATATGAATGCTAGGGTGATTTTCTAATAAAAAATAGTTGCATAAGAACAACATACAGTATACTGTCAGAGAAAAGGTTGAGCTCTTTTGTTTTACTTTTAATTGTAAAGGTAAACTTTTTTTTTAGGTAATTATGGTACTGTTGCATCAGAGACTCTGAGTCCACATACAGCAAATTTAATCGCATGCAAAGAGAAGAGGAGAAACAAAAAGAGTATCTGATCTATTAACTGTGATAGATAACGACCCCCCCAAAACAGGTTACCACTGTTTATGCTACACTTTCCATTTGATTTCTGACTGTGGTTATAAAAGCCTGCTGCAGAGCTAAGTAAATTCTTTTTTCTGCATATAGTCCCCCTCCCCTTCCTCCCCCATTATTACTATTGTTCCTGGCGCCAGATGTGAAATAATACCTCTTCGTCTCAATAACAGGCACTTGGTAAAAATGAGGCTTTTAAGTTTAAAAATGGCTTAATGGAAAGCTAAAAGAATACTAAAATTAAAAAAAAAAAAAAAATTAAATCTGAACTGAAGCATTTTCTTCATCAAGCCAGCCCCAGGTGCATCACTTTACATGGCTATGCATATAAATTGCGATTTCCCCCATATCCATATTAACTTCACAGCTGTAGCTGTTTCAGCTTAGGCTACACCGATGTGTCCATTTCAAACATCATTTCTTTGCTATTCAGAGTCTCTTTACTGCATTCTCTCTGTGTTTACTTTGAGTCCCCAAAGCTGTGAAGTAAACTCTGCAAAATATTATGGACAATAACAAGCTCAGAAATGTCCTGTGATCAGACAACAGGCTCTTCATGTGATAAAAGGCTCTGGATGGCAGAGGAGGTTTCACACGTGTTGCCCAGTATTTCTGACAGGAGGAGGAATAGAAGGCAGCTGGCTGAGCACACCAGCACTAACAACTTCAAAATGGAATCTTTCATCTCACCAGCAGTCCCTGAGGTGTAATCATTCAAGACTCAAAAGAAGGGGACGTTTTGGAGTAGCAGAACAAAGGCCAGAGGTGTTTAAAATCCAGTGGTCCCTTTGCAGTTACCCTCTATGATTAACAATCTTAAAGAATACACAGTACATTGTAACCTTTTTTTTCCCTGATCTCTAACAAATCCTGGATCTCATCCTGCCTCCAGCACCAACCATAGCAAGCCAATAGTTGAGGTCATACATTTGCTAAAATGCAGGCTCAACATAAACACAAGTAGCAGATGCCAATATACACAATGCGACATTAGAAGGTCAGAATAGTTTTTGCTGCTGAAAAGGTCAGTGCTGGAATCTTAAATAAGTTACCACAGAAATATTTCAAGATTATTTTTTGCAGAATGTTAAAAAGAAAAAAGTGTAAAGTAGCTCTTTGTGACTTTGAAAATGGAAAAGAATGTGTAGATCCAGATGTCACCAGAGGTGATGAAATTGGTGATATCTGGTAATGACAAGATGAAAAGAGACTATTATCCAAGAGCAGTTGCAAACTGCACTATATGACTTTATTCCACTTAGAGAAAAGTCCAGTTTGCAGTATGGATTGGGATTTCTTGGGACAGCAGAACAGCGAAAGTTTGCTTTAAGTCCTTTCTATACTTGAGCAGAAAGTTGATTATAGTCAGCTTTTTTCAGGTGTTTCAGAGAAAGAAGGCAATAAAATAAGGGCCCGAAATGCCATATGTCTCTTTACACACACACGTATGTGTAAATTATCACATGCACATAAACATAAGCGGGTGCACGCACACACACAGACACACACACACATTCTTTCTAATTTAGGTGAAATAAAATATTACCATCCCCTGTGCAATTCAATACAGGGCTGCCTCCGAGAACAAGCTAAATGTTGGCAGTGGGGCCTCTTTGATTTCCAATTTGGAGTCAATTTGGAAAACACTGAAATTGCCATTGTTGCACAACTTGCTTGATTACATTTTTCATTTGTGTGTTGTATTTTCTACTCAACAGGGAACAATACTTGATGTCTACATTTGCATGGTTTACATTCTGCAGAATGTTTGCCCCTTTAAGCGACCACGGCGGGCATCAGCTTTGTTTGTGCTGAATGGTTTTCTGTATGAAATGAGCCAATGCTTTCCCTGAGTTATCAGAATCACAGAAATATGTTCATATCTGATCAAATCTGTCAAGTGAAGTCACCATGTATTTTCCTAATATTAAAGAGTAATTATTTTAACAGGTTGCAGCAATTATAGCAGAGGAAGAAAACTGTTCCCTGATAGTTATTAGGTCGCATCAAATTGCAACAAAAAACACAGATTAAAAACTCAGATCTGCTGTGCAAATAATAATCATGATTAAAGCACAAACATGGATTCTGCAATCCCATTAAGTTCAAAAATCAGCCACATGAAGATAAATTGAAAAATCTGTTCTGTGTAATTCTCAAGGATAAAGCAACAGTGCACTAAAAGGTTATAGAAGAGCCTTTGAAATACAGCTTCTTTAATCTATCTACTAGCATTGTGCTCTTTTTCCTGTTGTACCGCAGCACACCCCCATCCTTCCTTCATTTCTCTAGCCTGGGGAACCTGGATGTCTCCAGAGACCTCCACTTCAGTACAAAAACGGCATTAATGAACTCTTTAGCTTGCACAATTGCTTTCAGGAAAAGAAGAGTACAAAAAAAAATACTTCTATTACTTTGTTTTTTTCTCTTGATTTTCTCAAACGATCAGAGATATTCCTGAACCACTAATTTCTGGCAGTGATGGGAACAGTTTGACTGTTTTATCCCCACAGAGTTGGGGAAATAGTGAGAGGGAGGCATAGAGAGCAAGATCATTCTGCTTTGACTGTCAGATAGGGAGAATGGCAGGACTTGAATGAGCCTGGGGGCCCACACTCTGCATTCTCTTTATAGCTCTGCCATCCCATGCAAAAAGGAATTTTGAATGTAGCTCCTACATATTTAATACACAACTTGTTTCACAGATGTTTCTCCAGACATTTTCTGCCTCATAAAACAGGTTATATTATTTTTTAATAAGCCAACATCTCCTGTTGTTATGAGGATAGTTTATGAAGCCCATCAGGGTTGCTTTGATGTGAATGTTGACAGACATGTGCATAAGCTGAAATGACAGGGCAAAAGGATGCAAACAATGCTTACAAGCAACTTTGTGAGCGGTAATGGCTGATGCAGATCTTAAAGAAATTTAAAATAAATAAATAAATCACGCAACACGGGGGACATCATGAGAACTGAATAATTCTGAATCCTTGGGAAATATGACCGTGCATGTCTTACTGTCCATTGCTACTAGGGAAGGTATTGTAGACAACATACCAAAGTGACTGGAGAACAAGAAGAACATAAGGAATGGTGGTGGTAAATGCAACTTGAAAAAAAAAATAAACATGTAGAAAGTTGGATATTTTACATTTCAGTTGGATGACCTAGGAGGAGCATAAAAGATGGACGTAACAACCCTGAGGTCACTGGTTTGTGGAGGTGGGCTTTTTTTTTTTTTTTTTTTTTTAATATTACACACTCATATTTGTTCCCTCTCAATAAATGCTGTTCCTTTCCCCACCCTGCAATATCCCGGCTACTTAAATTGCATAAAAGCCAAGCATGAGATCACTTGCTGATTGCTCAGCAGAACTGTCCCCATTAGAAATTTTGGCCCTGCAGTGGCAAAGGAGGGACTGAATTATCTTTTCTTTTGAAAAATTAATTAATAGTTGTTTCACTGTCACCAAAGGGCCAAGAGGAGGATATTTGGGGGATGGACACAGGCCGATAACATCAATTCTGTCATGGTCCTGGGCCGGTGGCCCAGTGTTTTGAGTTTCTTTTGTGTAGCTTTCTTTTGTTGTACTTTTCAGGTTGTTTCTTAGTGTTTCTTTTGGTTTCTCTGTTTGTTGTTTGAGTGTGCTGTTTGGTTTCTCTTGTTGTTTCGTTGTGTAATGTTGCCTTTGTCAAGTTTTCTGTGTTAGGTCTGCGTCTGTTATGTTTAGTACTTCCTGCTTTATTTTGGTAGTCCAGTGTTCCCTGTGTTTTGTGTTATGCATTAATTCCTGTGTATTTAGTCTTATTCATTTCACCTGTTGTGCTCAGCTGTTTTAAACTCCCCCTCGTTCCATCTGTGTATTTAAGTCTCAGTGTTGTTTAGTTTGGTGTTTGGGTCCTTGTCAGTTTTTCGCCTGTGTGTTTTTGTTGGAAATATTATCAATAAATCTTCTCTCTAACCCTGCTCTCGCCGTGTCCTGCACACTGGGGTCCTCCCTGCCTTGCCAGCACCCAGCCGTGACAAATTCAACACATTCTGGGCTGTTAAGATGGATATGTACATAAAAGATGGATGTTACTTTGTTCTGCAAAGTTACACCAGTGTGAATTTGACCTGAAAATTCTAATGCATCTAATTCTTTTGCATAAAATAAGTATATGATCTATGATCTAAGTAAACACTTTCATGAAGAGTTTATAGTCTCAGACACTATTTTTATTGAATAAAACATCAAAGTAATTTTACAAAAAAAGGATGGCAGCAGGCTGCAGCATGCTTTAGGGCGGGAGTGCCTTGTAGTTGACAAGTCAGTTACTGTAGAAGTTGTAGGAAGTTCCAGCTCATGATTAGATACCAAGTCCATACACTGCGTTTGGTGTCTTTATATAAACCAGTTGCTGGACCTTAGAAGCAGTGTTTTGAGTTTGTGGACTTTCTCGCTTGCTTATTGTTTACATTTTCATCTTTGTGTACTTTCTTAATGTATTTAGTCATGAGTTCTTATTTCTTGTTTATATTAGAGTTTTTTTTCAGTGTTTCTTGTACCATGTTCTTGTATAAATTCTCCTATGTTAAGTTAATTTATGTGTCTGTGTTTCCCTGTTTATTTATTACTTTTATTTAATGTAGTCCTTTGTGTCTTGTTTCACATTTAGTTTTACTTCCCCTGTTTCATTATCATTTGACCTGGTTCTTGTTACCCAGCTGTTTCCACTCCCCTAATTAGGCCTTAGTGTGTTCCCATGTGTGTATATATATATACCCCTTGTCTTACAGTTAAACCTTGTTGTGTTGTAGTGTTTCCCAGACTGTGTCATCATGTGTTTCTGTGAGCTGCCTGGATTTTGTTATCTTGTATTTTGGAATTGTTTTTGTAATAAACTCAGCCAACTAAATGGTTCGTGTTCTGTTCATCAAGTCTGCCTCCGTAGTCTTGTGGCATCACCATAGATTTGTACTGACTTGTATATCATGTGAAAACTAGAGCAAGAAGTGATGCTTCACTGGGAGCACTGCAATAAGCAAAAATGTGTTTTTCAAAATGTAACTCATTGTAGTAACGTTTTGTTTTCTAGGAATTAAGTTTCCTGAATGTCATCTGATTGCACGACTCTTCAAATGTATTATCCAGCATAAATTTACCAGCATTTGGTTTAATTAGAGATAACACAAAAATGCAGAAAGAAATCCTTTTAAAATCTATTCAGAAAAATTTGATGTCAAGAAAAGAGCAAACGCAAAGAGGTAAACAGAAGAAAAAAAGTAACCACCTCCTCAAAGCTGCATTCACACATTAGTTTCTGGGTCTCAGATTCACTATTCGATGTATTTAACTCTTGCAGTAAATCCCATTATACTGGCTGAAAGACTGGCTGCTTTCAATGAAAAGATCTACAATGTACTTTTCTGGTTTTGCACAGTGGCCAGTTTTCACTAGGTGGCTATTCCTTTCACTGTGCTTGGAGAAGCTTTTGAAAGTGTCAGACGTTTATTATGAGCCTTTTAGCAGAGTGGATTCATGCTGAGTTGTGAAGGTGCTGGATGAGAGCATAACAGGTCTGTCTTTACAGCAGTATCTAGGGCTCAGGAATAGGTTAGGTTGCTCCAAGATGGTAAACTGCCTTACTTTATTTTCTTGTGTTTTTAGACTGTTAATGTACAGAGATTGCATAGACAGCACTACAATTGTCTTATTTAATTTCTGCATCCTTAAGAGTAGCTTAATGGCCCTAGAATACAAAACAGAACCGCAGAAAGCGGGGACTTCATTTGGAAAACATTCTACGTTAACATGGTGAACTCTGCACACAAGTGATTAATCTGTAATCATTAAAAAATAACTCCATCAGTATGCCACCTTTTTAATTCTTAACCTGTTTTGCATAGCTCATGTTACATCGGAGTCCAAGCTTAAAAATCCATCTAAACCCCTTCTCCTCATTTTCATTAATTAAATTAGCCGGTAAATCTGGAGAAATGAAGACTCTTAACTTTAAGAGCTGATCCAGTCAATCTATTCAAAGAAAAAAGCAGTAAATCCTACTACAGCATATAATAATGAGGGAATATGACCAGGAAAGATGGGAATTTGTCATTAGTAATGACAGGAAGTGAGGATAAATGGGTGAATTGGAGCAAAGTCCTAAAACAGGGCTGATTCAGTTGTAACTGTACTGTCCTTGAGTATGGAAACAGATTTTCAGCATTTCAAATGTAGTTGTATTTGTACTTGTAAACTAAGTACAGCCTCAGTCAATTGTATGGTTTTACATATCGGGACATGATAAACCAGGTCTTAAAACGAGTTAAATACATCCTCTGATGAATGACATTTATTTATTAAGGGATTATTCACAATTATCAACATTTTCCAAAGCGTACAAACTGTACGACAGGGGGGAGGGGGTTAATACCCAACGTACACTTTTCAAATAGTTAGAAAATGTCGGTCAGAACTATGTAATTTGAGCACTGCCGCCTGACCGCCAGTGCCCGAGGCATCTACTTGTTCACTTGTACACCCCTGCACCATTGCATGGTCTGCAGCAATATGGCCTCCAGTCTGGTGGATCAATTCAAAGGCCTCATTGAATTCTCTAAAATAGGCCATCATGGATTCACAAAATGACTCTACTGACGACATTAGGCAGGAACAAGCTGCGAGTGCGGCTCAGCAGGTGTGGAAAGCAACCAAAGCCACTGGAGATAAATTCAACAAGGAAGTGGAAGCAAAAAAAGTAATTTTTTAAAAAAAGGTATTATATTTGCTTATATTGGTATATACAGAATTTATGAAGGGCTTATATAAAAAAAGAAGAAATGACTAATTTTGCAAATATATTTATGACTGCATTATTGTATCTACATTATAATCAATCTAGTCCTTTTTGGTTACTCTTTATAGAACTGTAATATTATATTTGCTGCCATTTCTGCAGCCATCTCTGCAGATCTCTTGGGGAAAAAAGATGTTTTTAATGTCACTGATAGATTTACCCTCGTTAATAAAGAATATATAAAAGTTACTTTGCCAAGAAGTGATTGCAGCTTCTACTTTGTGACAGGAGTGTTGTTTCTAGCTCAAAATGACATATCATGTTTCACTAAAGCCAAAAATTAATCTACAGCAATTTAAATACAACCAATAATTTTTTTTGGCAAATTCAATTCAATTCAGTTCAATTTTATTTTATTTATATTGTGCCAAACCACAACAAGCAGTCACTTCAAAGCATTTTATATTGTAAGGTAAAGACCCTACAATAATTACAGAAAAAACCAAACAGTCAAAACAACCCTCTATGATCAAGCACTTGGTAACAGTAGGAAGGAAAACCTTGCTTTTAACAGGAAGAAACCTTCAGCAGAACCAGACTCAGAAAGGGGCAGTTATATGCCATAATCGGTTGGGGCTGAGAGGAGAGACAGGACAAGAGACATGCTGTGGAAGAGAGTCAGAAATTAATAATAACAAATGATTAAATGCAGAGTGGTATATAAACATAGTAAAAAGAGAAGAATGAAAAGAAACACTCAGTGCATCATGGGAACCCCCAGCAGCCTAGGCCTATAGCAGCAAAACTAAGGGAAGTTCAGGGTCACCTGATCCAGCCCTAACTGTAAGTTTTATCATAAAGGAAAGTTTTAAGCCTAATCTTAATTAGCTTTTCAGTATCACTCTGAGAAAGGATGTTTTTAACTTTAGAAATATTGCACAAATGCAAAAAAGCAGTCCCACATATTTGTTTAATATCTGCATTGAAGGACATATCCTGCTCAAAAATGACTCCACGATTTCTCACAGTGGTACTGGAGGCCAAGGTAATGCCATCCAGATTAAGTACTGGGTTTGATCTGTGGGGCAAAACACAAAAATGTTTTATCTGAATTTAGAAACAGGAAATTAGAGGTCATCCAGGCCTTTATGTCTTTCATAGATGCATAGAGCTGGGTATCATCTGCATAACAATGAAAACTGATGCAGTGTTTTCTAATAATACTACCTAAGGGAAGCATGTACAGTATAGTGTAAATAAAATTGGTCCCAGCACAGAACCCTGTGGAACTCCATAATTAACCTTAGTGTGTGAAGAAGACTCCCCATTTACATGAACAAATTGAAGTCCATTAGATAAATGCAATGCAGTACTTTTAATACCTATGGCATGCTCTAATCTATGTAATAAAATATTATGGTCAACAACATCAAAGCTGCACTAAGGTCTCACAGGACAAGCACAGGGATGTGTCCACTGTCAGATGCAATGAAAAGATCATTTGTAACCTTCACAAATGCTGTTTCTGTACTGTGATGAATTCTGAAACCTGACCGAAACTCTTCAAATACCACAAAATCACTTTTTGGTGCAAGACCGGCTATTCAGATGATGTACAGTGTGGTGGCATGTACATTTTGCATACATGCAGTGCAGTACACATTCAAATTGAAATTCAGTTTATTGCACCCTATAAATTCTAATATATATCTGTTCATTACAGGGTGTACCCTGCCTCTCGCCCTATGACAGCTGGGATAGGCTCCAGCCCTCCCGCAACCCTGAAAAGGATAAGCAGAAAAGAATGGATGGATGGATTTTTATTAGTGCAACAATACAATGTTTTAATAGATAGGATAGAGTATATTTGATACCAAGATTTACAGAATATTTCAACACCAGGATGTGTTTTTAATACTTATTATTACATAAAAATATCAAACAACCAGGTGAAGTTCATTGTCATGAAAAAAGATCAACATTTTCGTTGCACACTTCTGGGGATGGGGGGTCTGCTTTGGAAAATGTTGATAATTGTGAATGACCCCTAATTTATTACTTTTTCACACAGGCTAGGTTTGGAAAGCTTTTACTACCATAATAAATGAAATCATCTTTTAAAACCTGCATTTTGTATTTACTCAGGTTATCTTTCTCTAATATTAAAATTAGTTTGATGATCTGAAACATTTAACTGAGCAAATATGCAAAAAACTGAGGAAGGGTCAAATACCTTTTTACGGCCCTGTATTTTCTTTTACCACAACTGTATACAGCAAATACAGATGCAGAATGAAAATATGAGAGTGAACCAGCTTACTTTTGGCAGCAACACAGAATTTATTTCAAAATTATTAATTGTGACATAAGAGAGAAATGTATTTACTAACAACTGTCATGCCTTTCTATTTAGTAAAAATGGAGATATGTCTTAAAAACGGTGTGCTAATTCAGTGTGTTCCAGATGCATTGAACAAAAAACTCCCAGCCAAGAAAGTGTCTGCTCATTGTGTTTTAATGGTCATGGTACACAAGGAGATGAGACTTGAGTGGCTCTCGTATCATGACATGGTCTCTCTTTCGAAGTTAACAGAAGAGAAGAATAACATTTGCCATGTAGAAGCAGTGCTTCTGTAAGCACAGACACATCCTCATCATTATCTGCATAATACTCTGACAGCATTGGTCTGGATTTTGCTAAATCCAGATTGGAGTTGCTCCACTGTCCTTCACTTACTGCTGAATTAAGTCAGGGTGCTCCTCTGACAAACTGTCATGCTAATAAACCTGTCACTTAAAAGTATTTCACTGTAATTAGCTTTACTTCTTTTTTTTCAAAAGACACAGCGTGGTAGCTTTAAGTGTTTCATCTCTGGCATTGAGCCACAACATGAGAATAAGCAGAGCTGTGCTAGCTGTCGTGGGGGTTTGGACTTTCTGATGAATTATCTACAGCTGCAGAGCCTTCTGGCAAGTAAGACTTTACAAGGTGCCCTTATACAGTACTTACCATGACTGAAACATATAGTTCAGAGTTCTCTGAGAGGGTCTTATTTTGGTCATTCACTCTGCGAAAAGACATAAATTATGACATGAAGGCATACTTTAAGAGATAACTGATCAGAGAGTAGAACAGAAAAGCCAACATGTTGTTATGATTTAGGCTGGGTCAATATTGTGCCTCTTAACCTCCTGTTAGTGGTGCGTGATACTGCAAAATTTAATACAGGGTCAGCAATACCGACACAAAGTACAGACACGATACTTTTAACATAAAGTTAGCTTATATAGGTGGAGAGCAACGTTTCGTGATTTATAAAGTGAATCCATCATCAATATGCTTCATCTGAATACAGACAAATAAATTACTGAATTTTGCTTTCAAACAATATTTCAGACATGAGATGAATTATTCAACCTAATAATTCATTTAACATGATTTAATAGGCTGAATATTGTCTTAATGGCTGAATCTATTCTATAGGTAATCAGTATGCTAAAGTAACAACTATGATAACCAGTAGATTCATAAATGGACTGAGCACTCAAAACAAAACAGCATGTCTCAATCACCCATCCATACCAGCACTTTCTATCTAACATCAACACACAATCACACTTAGATGAATACATTAGGAGCAACTCAAGGTTCAGTATCTTGCCCAAGGATACTTTGACATGCAGCCTGGAGCAGCCAGGGATCAAACCACTAACCTCCTGAATGGTAGATGACCTGCTCAACCTCCTGAGCAACAGCCACATATTATTTATTAATATGATTTGCACTACTACTTTGCTAGAAGCCTATTTTGCACAATCATAGTCTTATTTTTTCATTTTCTTAAACTTTTTTTTTTTCACCGTTGTATCTAAAGTTATGCACTACCTTACATTATAAGACCTTCAATAAATAAAGTTCACTTTTTTTTTCCCCAGTTTTTCATGTGTTTATAAAAATTGGTGGTGTTGCCATGTAAAAAAATGTCCATCCTACCTGCATCATGGTCTGCAGTTTTTTCATTTACAGCTGTAAAATATCTCCACACAGTGTTCCTCACTATTTCTCACTGTTTCTCACTCACTGCAGCCTACATGTGTCTGCTTAATCACACGACCACACGACAACAAACACACAGCAGAGCGGGGGGGAGGTTGTGGAGCAAAGTTTGTTTGCATGAGAGGAGTGGTGTTTGCACAGACATGTTTACTTTTTGATGAAACAGGAGCACTGTACTGAAAGGAGAGAAACAAGCTAACGCATTGATCCAATCATGCTAGTATAAATCTGATACTAATACCAATGTTGGTATCAATACTATTGATATTTAGATCAATCTGCCCACCTCTACTTCCTGTCCTCATTTCAGAGCCACCCTCCAAAACAGATTTCAGAGGGAGTGATTAAATTCTTAATATAAAAGCATGAAGGGCCACATAATTTTATTCAAAATGTTTTTATTGTTAAATTGCAGGTAGTTAAATTGTGCTAAAATGTTGTTTATCAGTGTTACCCATCAACTATTCAAAAGTTATTATGAGTTAATAGAGAAGTCCATTGGAAGTAAAAAAATAAAATAAAATTCTGTGGAGGAAGGTCTAAAATTGCATCATTTGGATGTGGATGTCACAATCCTTGATACAAACAAATAATCAAAGTGGGAAACATTCAATGGTTGATAACAAAACTACAGTCAAATTTTTTTGCAAGCTATTTATTCCTTGATTGGTTGTGATATGATGACAAATTTAAATTGTAAAAAAGAAAAAAAAAATCCATACTTTGAATAAACTCCCATTTATATATGGAAACCCCACATAAATATAATTCAGTTGATTCAGTCCAATTATAATATATTTATTTAGTGCCAAATCACAACAGTTACCTGAAGGAGCTTTATATTGTAAGATAAAGACCCTACAATAATACAGAGAAGACCCCAACAATCAGACAACCCCCTGTGAGCAAACACTTGGTGGCAGTGGGAAAGAAAAACCCCTTTTTCAACAAGAAGAAACCTCCAGCAGAACCAGGCTCAGTGAGGGGCAGCCGAAATGACAGGACAAAATGGATAATATGGTCACAACTACATGAAAAACAGATCAAATAACAAACTTGTTCAAAATATTTTTTAAACACAGAATTCTTAACTACAAGTATGTGAGTCTGAAATTTTAGCCACAAATAACAAATGAACAGATGTAGAGATCCAGAGACCCCTAAAACTCTCAAAGTAGTGCATCAACAAAACTGGGAAGAAAACACAGCCAGGCTTTCTATAGAAAAATGTTCAAGCATTTCCTCTACCAATAACTGAATGCAAGTAAATTCACTTTGAACTGCAAAGGAGCATGCAGTTTGTAAAAACATATTTTCTTTCAGTGATTTACAATATATTACTAAAAGTATTCACACACTCATCCAAATCATTGAATTTTGGTGTTCAAATCACTTCCATGGCCAAAGGTGTATAAAATCAAGCACCTAGGCATGCAGACTGCTTCTACAAACATTTGTGATAGAATGGGTCGCTCTCAGGAGCTCAATGAATTCTAGTGTGGTACCGTGATAGGATACCACCTGTGAAGTCCACCTGTCCAGCTGTGAAATTTCCTTGCTACTAAATATTTCACACTCAACTGTTAGTGGTACAAAGTGGAAGCAACTGGGAATGACAGTAACTCAGGCATAAAGAGTTAGGCCACGTAAAATTACAGAGCTTGGGTCAGCGGATGTAAACAGCGAATGTAAACAGAGGTCGCTAACTTTCTGCAGAGTCAATTATTACAGACCTCCAAACTTCATGTGGCCTCCAGATTACCTCAATCACAGTGTTTAGAAAGCTTCATGCAATGAGTTTCCATTACTGAACAGCTGCAGCCAAGCCTTACATCATCAAGAGCAATGCAAAGCATCGAATGCAGTGGTGTAAAGCGCACAGCCACTGGCCTCTAGAGCAGAGGAGATGTGTTCTCTGGAGTGTTGACTCACACTTCTCCATCTGGCAATCTGATGGATGAATCTGGGTTTAGTGGCGGTACTTGTCTGATTGCATTGTGCCAAGTGTAAAGTTTGGTGGAGGGGGGATTATGGTGTGGGGGTGTTTTTCAGGAGTTGGGCTCAGCCCCTTAGTTCGAGTGAAAGGAACACTGAATGCTTCAGCATACCAAGGCATTTTGGATAATTTCATGCTCCCAACTTTGTGGGAACAGTTTGGGGATGGCCCTTCCTGTTCCAAGACTACTGCGCACTAGTGCACAAAGCAGGACCATAAATACATGGATGACCGAGTTTGGTGTGGAAGAACTTGACTGGCCTGCACAGAGTCCTGACCTCAACCTGTTAGAACACCTCTGGGATAAATTACAGCGGAGACTGCGTGCCAGGCCTTCTCATCCAACATCAGTGTCTGACCTCACAAATGTGCTTCTGGAAGAAAGGTCAAAAATTTCCATAAAAATACTCCTAAACCTTGTGGAAAGCCTTTCCCAGAAGAGGTGAAGCTGCTATAGCTGCAAAGGGTGGGCTGGAATCATATTAAACCTTATCGATTAAGCTCAAGTTCAAATGCCTGTGAAGGCAGATGAATACTTCTGGAAATATAGTATATAAAACATACAGCTCTAGATCAAACATATAGAGGTCTGACAGCTTATTCTCTAAATGTTTGAGAATTCATGTCAGAGAGAGGGAGACATATGCTCCTCTTTATTACCCCTGGGATTATCCTCTCCAGAGTGCAGAGCAAGCATGTACAGTGATTGTGTGGGATGCTTTGAAAGCTGACCTGCTGTTATCACTCTGGCAACCTCTGTGGCCTGCTACCGTTGTGTATCTCTTATAAGCTCTACTGAGATTATATACAGTAGAAATACCCTATTGTATGACCTTGTTTCCCTGCTAATATGCTAAAATATATTAAAATGACTCAAGCTATTTTCAGAAAGCTTTAAAATAATATTTTGGCCTGATATTCTTTGACAAGACATTTCACCTTAAGCACCAGACCTTGATCAGTACAACTTTGGACATCTTAAAAGCAAATAGAAAATACCTGCAACAACCTTATGTTTTATTTGTGCACTTTTCTGACAATATAGTACTGTTATGAGAGCAACTTTAGAATATGCATCAATTATGCAAATAACACAGCACTTGTTGTGGGTAATGTTTCTTCTGTGTATTGAATCAGCATGACAACAGATGTATACATCATCATCTTTTTGAGTAAGAGGGGGAACTGTGTGGGATGTAAGACTAGTCTGCTTATTTTACAAGCGCATTAAGAGCATCATTTTTTTCATATTTTATATACCACATGCAACTGTTTGGACTTTAGATGCATACGCTCCCCAATTTATTCAAACACTTCTAGAAGGTGTGCTATTGTAATGATGAAGAAAACAAACAAACAAGAAAACAGTTTATTGGGAGAACTACTTGTCATCATTTACCCAATTTTCTCATAATCTTTCTTTTTCTGTGCTCTTGGTATTTCTACAGGTCATGAGTTGTGATATGAAGCTGTTCATGTTCAATATAACCCTTATTGATATGTGCACAGGGGCTACTTCCATCCCATCTGTAGTCACTGTAGTAGTAGTATGAGTTATCTTTATTATATTGTAGAGCCAGAGGTTGCTGAATTTTCCAGCTTCTTTCTTTATTATTAAATCTTTGCTGAACTTGTTCCAGAAAAATCTGCTGAGTGCTCCAGATCAATTTGATAGTAGGTGAATAGAAGCATGGACTTCTAGAGACACAGACTTTAAGATTTTCCCTGAATGCTTTCTCAGCACACTGAGAAATGGTCTCTGGATCTTTGATTCAGAGTTCTGGGTCTTGTTAACGTTTGTGTTTTCTGCCAAGTTTGTCTTGCGTCTGGGTTAACTTCCCCTTTTATAATTACGTCAGTTATTCCCAGCTGTGTGCCCACCTGTTTCCTATGCTCTCGTGCATTTACTGTCTCAGTTTCCCTTTGTGTCTTGTCACGTTCTCCCTCCTGGTTCTTGTGTTGAGTTTTTGATCTTTGATTTGTGTCCGTGGCTTCAGCCCAGGCTAGTTTATGGTTTCTGTTTGTTGTTATTTTTGAGAAGACTTCAGCGATGAAGCTGTTCACAGTCTGCATCCTGTTTTCCCGAGTCCTGCATTGGGGTCCTGACCCTGCCTACCACACAGCAGCGTCTTGACATAAGTGAAACCTTAAAGAAATAATCACAACACAATTAAACCAAAGAAAATTACACCCACTTTGGGTGCCTGAAAAGCACAAGTCTTCCAGATTTGGAAAGTGGCAACCATCGGTGAAGGAAACCAGCTTATACACCTCCTTTCTCATTTCTGAATTTGTACTCAAAAATACATCCTTTCCTCATGTGTGTCAAATATTCATGGCACCCAGAAGATGATTCCTATTGACAATGACCTTTACTGTAGTACCTCCTGCAGGTCAGCTATTGTGATACATCTTGACTGACTATAATCCTTTGCAAACATGAGATTCACATGTAATTTTGACTATAATATCTGGATGAAATGCAATGAAATTTTGTAACTTATACTAATATGGAGGAATGTCAAATCAAGACTGAAATTCTTCAAATGCCTAGGCTTATTACTGTACATAATGTCATTCCTACCGTATAACCTTCTCTATCTACACATTAAATATGCTACTATAAGATTATCCTATCCCAGTCCCATGTCAGATGCATCACCCGTGTATTGATTGTTGTGGATGGATATAGTTTTCAAGAAATTGTTAGTGTTACTTGTCAACTGATGAATTCGAGTAGGCTTTTACATGCAACTGTCTAAACTGATGCACGTGAGACATGAATGACAGGAATGAAAGGCTATATGGGTATGCTGACATGTCAGAAATAATCACTGCAACACTAAAAAGAATTCACAGCAGGCACACTAATGCCAGCCTGCAGAGACAGGTCAAGTCAAATTAGTTGGCATGATGTTAGATTAAGGTCATGTTTGTTGTCATACACAGCTAAATATCACAGTGTTAATTAAAAAGGACACTGTGCCAATTTATGGAAAAAAAAAAAAAAAAAACAGAAAAAAATGCATGAACCTGAAATTACTTCAAATTAATAGATTCATTTTTAAACCTAAAAGAGAAGGACAATTCATTATTTCAGAGATGTATCACCGGATAATTTGTAGCGTCCTGTGTTAAAGAAAAACCCTGGACATTTATACATATAGAGCCCTGCTCAGTATTTAATCTACACTTTGACTATTCAAATACAGCAAAATTTCATTTAAATTTTTGATAAGTTGTGTCAGGAACCCTTTCTCTATGCTGTGATTAAAAGTGGACATTTTGCAGTGTTAGGGATATTGTACGCTGTTTTCACAGTATTAAAAACCATTCAAGCTTCTTTTATGTCTCTGTGTAAAGGAGATTTAGACATAAAGTGTGCAAACATGTCAACATTTAGACAAAATACTTGTATTCTGTAAGTTCTATTTCCTCAGAGAGCTTCAGGCTGTGTGCATTGGTCAAGCTTGAATGCCCGGCTCTGACAGAGTCAGCAGACAACGAGCTGACGAGGGAAGTCTCCAGGTCTGTCTCCCCGGAGAGCACCTATGGCTAAGGACGTTGTTATTGATCTAAGTAGGGGGAGGAAAGAGAGATGAGGGGCAAGCAGGGAAGAACCTCTGCCCTATTCTGCACTCTAGTGTCCCACTGGACAGAGCTGTAAGTCTTTATCAACTCCACAAACTGTCCATGTCAGAAAGGAAAAAAAAAAACAACCAGGGAAGAGGAGGTCCATAATCTCTACAAGAACAAAGTTCAAGAAAAATAAATAAATAAATACAATAAAAAACTGAACAACCATTTCTCCCCAGTACTTTTTTCCACTAAGTATACTGTTCATTTGAAATCCTTTTGTGATGCTGAAACTAATTTCAATAAATAAACTCAGACTCAATAAAAAATGATCTGTTGATCACTTTTATTGTCAGAAAACATCATAAATAGGAGCTGCTTATATCAAGCCCCGGTGGTGTTTAATGCTCTGAGAGCAAGTATGAAAACGGAGTCCAAATGTAGTCTTAGTTTATGTGCAAATTTGATATAAGGTCAGCAAGTACAAATAGGTGTCCTGTTTTAGAATCATGTATTAACATTTATAGAACAATTAAATTGTTGTAAAATTGTTTGCAGCAGGAAAAAAGTTGTTTTAGAATCAATATTTACTGATGCTCATCAAGGGAAACACAAAGACATTAATTTTAGACCCTCCCACTATCTGGGCAGTAAGGGTTGAGGGATCTTCCAGAAATGGTGATGAATTGATTGGTCAGTAGGACCTGCTGATCTCTAATCTGGAACATAACCTGCACTTGAGCAGAATAGGGTTCGCGGCATAAGTTACCTTGGTGATTTTCCTCAGTAAGAAGTACCCTGAAGTTACATGGATAAGCCCAAATCCTGCTCTGTAGTACAGAGAAGTATATTATGAAGGAAGGGAAGTAAACAGGCTTTCCGGTGGCATAAGATTTATTTCCAAGTAGCATTGTTACAACAAAGAAATACACACATTTCATTACTTTTTACATCATGACAGTGGTTATCAACTTTCTCTATTAAGTCAGTCTTTTTCAGACTCTGTGCACACTCACATCAAAAGTGGAGTTTCATGTGTGACTCTTCAGCATAAAATGATGCCTGTGCGTGCAACCCACTCCAATCAGAGACTTTGTCAGATGACGATGTTAAAATGGTAAAATGCAACACTGTTACAAATAAGAAAAGAGATTAATGATGCAGAAAATGGTTAATCTTGGGATTAAGCACACAAAGCAGTAAAATAAACAGTTTAATTCCAGTTAAGTATTTAACACTCATCCTACCAACTGGGGTCTGTGCAGACTGCAGAAGTATGTTTTTTGACATATCTTACAGGTGCTTTTTTTTAAATCATTCCAATTTTTTATGACTTCAATCCATTTGTTCCTAATGATGTCACATTGCTTTGATTAGTGCTTTTTTAAAATCATAAATATTTTAGGGTCCCCCGTGGATCCCAGTCAAATGCACTCAAATCTGCCTATGCAGTATTAATAAATGGAACTATTTATTAACTCAATGTTTGCCATGACTACTAAATTAAAATAAAAGTATTCAGGGGATGTAGGAACACTCTGACAGTTATTTTAAAGAAGAAAGACTCAGATGCTATCGCTGCCTTGATCATCTGGATGGGGGAACTTACCAGACTAGAAGTTATCAGAATGTTTGAGATGTAGCCAGATCTGCTGTACCTGAGAGAGCTGGGGCATGCCCAACTCATGTCACACATGAAAATGAGGGCTGATGTTGCTACATTACAAGTCCTAGTTTGAGCAGCAATGACCCTCCAAGGAATGAGTAAAACATCACCTACTGCTCAACACGCAGTTGGAAGATCTGCTGGAAAAAGGTGTTATCTTTGCTCCTGAATCACAGACAGAAAAGTATCAACTTTTTGCTCCTGCTGCCATGTCAGCACAGCATGAAGCAAAGTGAATGCTGCAAACTGCCTATTGTGTCTGATAAGTTTTCGCTGTATTTGTCATTACTGGTCTTTGTACAACCGGAGCGAGAGCTTAGGCTGACTAATTGCCAGCAATAAATCAGACTGGGCAGACAGGCCTGCTCTTTCTCACCCATTCTGTTCACAGTATTTATGGACAGACGTTCTAGGCACAGCCAATGTGTGTAGGGTGAAGGGTTTGGTGACCTTGTCGCTGCTTTTTTGCAGATGATGTGGTTTTGTTGACTTCATCGAGCCATGACTCCAGCTTGCACTGGGGTGGTTTACAGCGGAGTGTGAAGCAGATAGGATGAGAATTAGCAGCTCCAAGTCCGAGGTCATGGTTCTCAGTTGAAAAAGGGTGGAGGGCCCACTCTAGGTCAGGGATGAGCTGTTGGTCCAAATGGAGGAGCGTAACGATCTTGGGGTCTTGTTCACAAGTGAGGGAAAAGTGCAGTGGGTGATTGATGGACAGACTGGTGTAGCATCTGCAGTAATGTGGATGCTGTGCTGGTCTGTTGTGGTGAAGGGAGAATTGACCCCAAAGCTGTTGATTTATAGGTTATGACCCTCACCTATGGTCACAAGCTATGCCTAGTGAACAAAAGAATGAGACTGTCGGTACAAGTGGCAGAAAGGAGCTCCTGAAGGGTGTCTGGGCTCAACCTTAGAGATAGGGTGAGGAGTTTGATCATTTGTGAGGGGCTTAGAGTAAAGCCATTACTCCTCCACAACTTAGGTGGTACAGGCCTCTGAGCAGGATGCCTCCTGGGTACCTCCTAGGTGAGGAATTTCAGGCATTAATGGAGGCCCCGTTACAGACCCAGGACATGCTGGAGCGATTGCATCTCTGGGTTGGCTGGTTGTGTGTTTATTTAAATGATTTTATACTGGGGTCAGTATAAAATATACTGGTGCTGGCTGATTATTTCTTTTATGTAACAATGTTTTTTGGCAATGAATCCTATACCATTGGAAAACCTGTTTATTTCCACTTAAATGGTGCCACACTTGTAAGGAAATGCATTTGTGGGTTGAGCAGCATATAGGAGTATGTGGGTTGCATCCATAAATATGAAATCTTCTCTGCCAGTGTTGAACTTTTTTTTTTTTTGCCAAAGATTATCACATTAAAAGTTTTAAATTAGTCAAGGACAAAATCTATGGTGTGTGTGTGTGTGTGTGTGTGTGTGTGTGTGGGGGGGTGCATCCATACAGGAAGTGATTTGCTTGTTGGGCATCACATTTGAAGCAGACAGTGGGTCGCTAGCAGACATTCCATGCTATGGCTGCCTGAGCAACCTGGTAATCCTGTAAATTATTTACTGTCCTGTCATATGTTAATCGTTGGTAGTCTCTGCTGCATTGCTGAAAATTGTTTCCTGTGTGGATGCTTAACTGTCATCATCATCTTCTTTTAGTAAACTGTTTTCTTTTCCTTAACTTGCATGTATACCTACAAGGATACTAAGAAGCAAACACAAAGGAGGAGGGGAAGATAAATTAAACAAGTGAAGAAATTAACTTTGGGAACATCTTGGGAAATTTAGACAAATATGAGTCAGGCTAAACTTCATTCTCAGCCTTACAGCAAGACAGATCTGGGTCATTATGGACTGTTCCAGAAAAGGCTCCAAAAATCATCTCAGATTGACTTTACTTGTTAGGTTTGTGCAGTGTAACACTTTTAGCATGCTTTTGAGTCACAGTCACATAACTGATTGGAGCCAGTGTTGAAGCCGAGGGATGCTGCAGCCGCTCCTGATGCGCTGCTGACAGGTTGCTTTTAGCTATGTCACCTGTGAAGACATGGTGGTGGTTGAAGAACAATTTCAGCTGACAGTGATAGTAACTGTTTTGACAACAAAGAGTTATGGGATATTCAAGGGGCTGAAAACATGTTAGATAAAACAGTAAAGTTTGCTGCATCCAAACACAACTCTCTAGTCAAATTGATCTATAAATGATATGTAGAAACCCACCTTCATAGAGGTTGAGATGAGCAGCTCTAGTTGATTAAATCCAAAAAGAGCATTGATTATTTGATTAGCAGCACAAGTCAGGTGATTACAGCCTGTACACAAAGAAAAAGCTATCAGAGCTCACAAAACAAATTATTATGACTTATTTCTAAGTCATTATTTTTCCCCATGCTGTCCCTGCACTTTATCTTAGGGTTCCCCCACCTACCAAATACCATATTAACTCCTGATTGCAACAATTAGTTAACCCCTTAACTGTCAGTAAAAAAAAATCACCTGAAACAACTACATAACACCCTCTGGTTATTATTGGCTCTGAACAACCCATTTTATAGCCTGTTAACCGGCCGCGTCTGGTCCGCGGGCCGAATGAAGTGCATTTATATAGCAGGCTAGACCCGCCCATTTTGATTGACACCTCATTCGGCCAATCATGTTAAGAAATGGGTTTCCCAGAGCCAATAATACTCAGAGGGCGTCACGTAGCTTTGTCAGGTGATTTGGTGCAGCCAGTTACATGATTGGCTAAATGACGTGTCAATTAAAAATGGGAGGGTCTAGCCTGCCATATAAAAGGGACAACAAACGGCCAGTCACCGGACCCTGGCCAGTTAAGGGGCTACGACAGTTATGTTGCTAGAATACTATGGGTTTGAGAGTGATGGAAAAAAAAAGATAATTCTGAAAAAAGAACAAAAAAGATCAACTGCAATCAATTCAAACCAGAAATGTTAAATGCACTGAAAAATATATGGTTTCCAGATACTAATCGTACAAGTTCAATACATTAATTGGTTTACATGATACTGTCAGTCTGAACTTCAGTTCATGTTCCAGAGGGGTGAGAAAAATTAATACGATCTCAGTGACTTTCACTATGGTGTGACAGAGTGCCAGAGGGGGTGATTTAATTATTTCATAAACTGCTGATTTCCTGAGATTTTCACACACAACAACATGAATGTCAGTTCTGTGCACAGAAACACCTTATTGATGAGTCCAGACTAGTTGGAGCTGACAGCCATTACTTAAAATTTCTGTTAGCACAAAATAACTCAAAATACACACACATACACACAACATCTACAACCTACCTATAACCACATTTGGTTCAGCACCAGTCAGGCAAGAATAGAAATTTGAGTCAAAGGGTAAATCTTCACCAAAACTGGGCACTTGAACACGAAAGTCCAAGCAAGATGTGAACTAGTTTTTTATGCCACAGCCTCCTAATGTGGAACTTGTAGTTCTGTAAATTGTGACTGTTGTCTCTTGTTGGCCAACACAACCATGGCTTTTTGTCAAGGCACCAATGCCCAAGGATACCTTATGTGTAAAAGTGGTGTCTGACAAAATGGCATTTTATTATACCCTGGGAAGATAATGTGTTAGTAGTTTGGGCAATGTTTTCCTGGGTTAATAAACAGAAAAGCTGGTTTTCTTGGGATACACAATAAACAGATACCCTATGTAGAGTGCATCTCTTTATCAGCACAGTTTGCTGATTTTAATGGTTATTTATAGTACGATTAAAAAGTGTAATGTCACAATGTGAAAGTCATGTCAAACTGGTTTCAGGAAGAAGTTCAGTGGAATGGCCTCAGCAATCTCCAGATTTAGATCACCTTTGTGTTATTGTTGTCCTGTCACTCTCCCCTCAGCTCCAACCAGTTGTGGAGATGACGGCCCCTCCCTGAGCCTGGTTCTGCCAGAGATTTCTTTCTGGTAAAAGGGAGGTTTTCCTTCCTACTGTCGCCAAGTGCTTGCTCACAGGGGGTCGTTTTGACTGTTGGGTTTTCTCTTTAGTTAGTGTGTGTGTGTGTGTGTGTGTGTGTGTGTGTGTGTGTGTGTGTGTGTGTGTGTGTGTGTGTGTGTGTGTGTGTGTGTGTGTGTATAGATAGATAGATAAAATGACTTACACATATTTATGGAACAGGTCATTGAATCTCTCTTCTCTCAAAAACAACCATGTATGTCTATTACATGCGTACTCCATGCTGTTGTAGCACACAAGCCAGTGTTGACAGGCCCATCCTCTTTATTTTGTGATATGTAGTGTTGTCATCCATGATGCACTCATGCATTTGTCTCTGGCAAATTCTGTTGTTGGCCAAGGCTATGTTTACAATAGCTGTTTTCTATTCAGCTGTGGCTATCTGCTGTATCCCACCAGAAACCTTTTTGTAGTGGTTGTTCACAAGAAACAAAAACATGTTACATAGAATTGTTACCAACATTTACTGATGTGTTTAAAAGAAAAAAATGTTTTGAAATAAAGATAATAATTGTTATTGCTTAGTAACCATTGGATAGTTTTGCAATTCTACACAATAAACCACTAAAAAAAAAAAAAAAAATTCTCAATGTGCCAATGTCATTTACGATTCTTGCAAAATAAAGCTCTTTTACTTTCATTGTAATGCACATGCATTACATAAACCGTAATGGAAACCACAGGTGGCAGAAGTTAAATGCAATTGCAGAAAACACAAAATTGATTGCACACAACAATGTAAAATCTTTCACAATGATCTGATGAAACTATTATATGTGAGTACAAAGAGCACAGGCAGAACGGGGGAGTTAAGGCTGACACCAACATTGTATCCTTTCAAAACTGAAAAGCAGAGGAGGAAGAGTACAAGAGGTGGTGGGTGTGGGGGAAGAGGAAGATTAGAGCAAAACCAAGAAGAGTAATTTTAGACTAAATTTGACCAAATGTGGTGAGACCTGCTCTTGTCCAGGAATTACAATGACAGAAGCAGAACAAAGAGCACAACTCAGTCTCAGCAGATTCATAGAACAGTAGGAAATGCTTTCTTTGTTTTTTGTCTATTTTTGAGCATTAAAGTTAACTTCATAAAAATTTGCATTAACTTGGTCTGCTAGGAGAACTGCAGGATGTAATATGCAGAAGGGTGCAATTTGGCGATTCGACACAGGTGGCAGGAAACAGAACAAAGGGAGGAAGAAGACGTGCATTCCAAAAAGGGATTACAAAGTAAAGCAGGATATACGTACAGTACCAGTCCAAAGTTTAGACACACCTTCTAATTATTTAAAAATTGTCTGGATTGTACATTAATACTAATGTCATGCAAACTATGGAGAAATACATATGGAATTATTTAGTTAAAAAAAAAGTGTTAAACAAACCAGAATATGTTTTTTATTTTAGATTCTTCAAAGTGTGCACCTCTTACTTAGATGACAGCTTTGCACATCCTGGCATTTTCTCATTCAGCTTGATGAGGTAGTCACTTGTAATGGCTTTCAGTTAACAGCTGTGCCTTGCCAAGAGTTAATTTGTGTTCTGTTGTGAAGAGGTAGAGTTGGTATAAAGTGAATAGCCCTATTTGAGTAATGTTCTAATCCATATTATAGCAAGAACTACTCAACTAAATAAAGAAAAACGACAGTCCATCATTACTTTAAGAAATGAAGGTCAGTCAATCCGAAAAAATTCAAGAACTTTAAAAGGATCCTCAAGTGCAGTCGCAAAGACCATCAAATGTTATAATGAAACTGGCTCTCATCAGGATTGCCCTAGGACAAGAAGACCAAGTATTTCCTCTGTTGCACAGGATAAATTCATCAGAGTTACCAGCCTCAGAAACCACAGGTTAACAGCACCCCAGATAAGAGCCCACCTAAATGCTTCAGAGTTCAAGTAGCACACACAGATCAACATCAACTGTTCAGAGAAGACTGCGTGAATCTGGATTTTATAGTTGAATTGCTGCAAAGAAGCCACTTCTAAGGAAGAAAAACAAGAGGAAGAGAATGGCTTGGTCCAAGGAACACAAGGAATGGACATTAGACTAGTGGAAATCTGTTCTTTGGTCTGATGAGTCCAAATTTGAGATTTTTGGTTCCAAACACCCTGTCTTTGTAAGATGCAGAAAAGGTGAATGGATGGTTCCTATATAGAGTAGAATAGAATAGAATAGAATAGAATAGAATCATATTTATCTCATAGACTCCAATTTGTTCATGTAAATGGGGAGTCTTCTTCACACACTAAGGTTAATTATGGAGTTCCACAGGGTTCTGTGCTAGGACCAATTTTATTTACATTATACATGCTTCCCTTAGGCAGTATTATTAGAAAGCACTGCATCAATTTTCATTGTTATGCAGATGATACTCAGCTTTACCTATCAATGAAGCCAGATGACACACATCAATTAATTAAACTGCAGGAATGTCTTAAAGACATTAAGGCCTGGATGACCTCTAATTTCCTGCTTCTAAATTCAGATAAAACTGAAATTCTTGTTCTCGGCCCCACAAATCTTAGAAACATGGTGTCTAACCAGATACTTACTCTGGATGGCATTACTTTGGCTTCCAGTAACACTGTGAGAAATCTTGGAGTCATTTTTGACCAGGATATGTCCTTCAATGCACATATTAAACAAATATGTAGGACCGCTTTTTTGCATTTGCGCAATATTTCTAAAATTAGAAACATCCTTTCTCAGAGTGATGCTGAAAAGCTAATTCATGCATTTATTACTTCTAGGCTGGATTATTGTAATTCATTATTATCAGGCTGTCCTAAAAGCTCCCTGAAAAGCCTTCAACTGATCCAAAATGCTGCAGCTAGAGTACTGACAGGGAATAGAAAGAGAGAGCATATTTCTCCCATATTGGCTTCTCTTCATTGGCTCCCTGTTAAATCTAGAATAGAATTTAAAATTCTTCTCCTCACATACAAGGTCTTGAATAATCAGGCACCATCTTATCTCAAAGACCTCATAGTACCATATCACCCCAACAGAGCACTTCGCTCTCAGACTGCTGGCTTACTTGTGGTTCCTAGGATACTTAAGAGTAGAATGGGAGGCAGAGCCTTCAGCTTTCAGGCGCCTCTTCTGTGGAACCAGCTTCCAGCTTGGATTCGGGAGACAGACACCCTCTCTATTTTTAAGATTAGGCTTAAAACTTTCCTTTATGATAAAGCTTATAGTTAGGGCTGGATCAGGTGACCCTGAACCATCCCTTAGTTATGCTGCTATAGGCCTAGTCTGCTGGGGGGTTCACATAATGCACTGTTTCTCATTCACCTTATTTACTTTGTTTATACTCCACTCTGCATTTAATCATTAATTGATATTAATCTCTGGCTCTCTTCCACAGCATGTCTTTCTCTCCCCTCAGCCCAACCGGTCGCGGCAGATGACTGCCCCTCCCTGAGCCTGGTTCTGCTGGAGGTTTCTTCCTGTTAAAAGGGAGTTTTTCCTTTCCACTGTCGCCAAGTGCTGCTCATAGGGGGTCGTTTTGACTGTTGGGTTTTCTCTGTATTATTGTAGGGTCTTTACCCACAATACAAAGCGCCTTGAGGCGACAGTTTGTTGTGATTTGGCGCTATATAAATAAAATTGAATTGAATTGAATTGAATAGAACGTTATTGTCATTATACATACAACAAAATTATCATCATACAACGTCAACATACAACATCAACATACAACGTCATAATATAATGAAATTTCGTTCAGAACAACCATCCAGAGGAGAACAGACAAGACTGACATTGGGGGGATGGGTGTCTGCAGCTACTGCCACTACTGGCGCCACCAGTACAATCAATCCCCAAAAGAAAGGAAACAAGCACATCATTGCACATTTAAAGCCAGGATAGCAATATGGTGGGGTAGGGAGGGTGGGGGATGCAGACGGAGACTAGGGGGTCAGGGCATTGTGGAGCTAGATGCCAGCTCCTAGCCAAAACAGTTCACTGATAGTGCTGGATGTTCGTCAGCGGCCGTGGTACACCAGATCCAGCTCACACAAATCACAGAGAGGGGGCTGAGGGGAAGTGCGTCCATCACACATTGTCCCAGAGAAATATGATTACCAGCCTCAAGGAGCCAAATTCCTGATAAAAAAACTTTATCTCCAGATCTAACCCCTTTCGCCTGCAGGCACGTTCTCAGCTGGACTACGCGTCCAGCTTGCAGCTCAGGTCCAATAGGCTTTGAGTCTGAGTCTGTACGGCTCTGCACATCCCATCCATCTAGTTATGCAGCCTCGGCAGCTGTCGAACTGCTGCCCAGATTTCTTTAATTTCCCGGTAAATAAGGTAACCTCCGAGCCCAAACAGAAGAGACTCTGTTACCAAATAGCCGAATATGTATACGTCTTCCACATCTTCAACCTCCAGAGCTGAGAGGCACACAGGTCTCCATGAACTCCAAGAATTGAAGACGTATCCGACTGGGTCTGTTCCACTTGGACACGTGGGCTCCCCTTTCCCCGATCTCATAGTGGAGAAAATTCGATCAGCGGTGTTGAGGGCCCAGTTTGCCAGATCCATGTTGCTTCTTAATCTTATTCTTATTTGGTCAGTGTGTAAGAGATGCTCTTACAGCAAGCAGCAAGCAGAAGAGATGGGGAAGGGCAGGGCGGGAGAGAGATAGAATGTGACCGTCGCCTTCAGAGAGCAGGAGAGGAACATGTGTTGTTCCCACCATGAAATATGGAGGAGGAAGTGTGATAGTATGGGGATGCTTTGCTGGTGACACTGTTGACGATTTATTCAAAATTCAAGCCACGTTTAACAAGCATAAATAGAAATGAGGACACGCACAATCCATAAATATAAAAAAGTGGGTGCCAGACTAACAAGCCATTTGAAAAAAGAAAAGTAGAGTCTGCACACCAGAGAATGCTCCTGAATGTTTTTAATACATTTACCTCAATGCAACATTTTGGGCACAACTGCCCTTCTTCAGGTCGGACTTTTAAGTTTACTACATGATTCCTTATGTGTTCCTTCATAGTCTGGATGACATCAGTATTAATTTACAATGTAGGAAAAAATTAAAACACTGAATAAGAAGGTGTGTCCAAACTTTTGACTGGTACTGTGCACCAACAGTACCAAGCAGGTCAGCAGGTCCTTCAAAACAATGCTGTGAAATGCAAAGTTATTGAAGACAGTGTAAATTTTGATGGGGAAAAGCAAAAATCTCTTACTTCAACATCGTCCTGCAGTCTGGAAAACTACAAAGAGGAGGACTGTTTTTATGAGTATTCTGTAAATAATGTTTCAGTGTTAAAAACCTGCAAAAAACATATTTGTAGATTAAAGGGGTGATGGTGCATTAGTAGTAGGTTTGTGAACCAAGAGACTGTGGTTTTGCCCTTTGTTTTTTGCCCTTTGTTTTACTATTTTTAAGCTCCTGAGAATGACCACTGGCCCTGCACTAAAGTGAAAAGTTTTGGTCAAACAATAGCTCTGATGCTATGTCTTCCAGCTCCTGTGAATTTATATTCATTTATGTGCTTCCAAATCATTTAAAAAAAAAATTGAATTCACTTACAAAATAGAACATTTTGGCAGGAAATTGTTGAAAATGAATGATTGCAATTGATATTTGGGTATGTATATTACTGCCATTCTAATATGTTGCTCTTCATATTAAAATCACTTGGTGATGTTGTTTCTATGGGAACAGCAAGGTGGAAAGAATAATGGTACAGATACTTTTCCAGAGATGACAGCATCCATACTAATGACCATACAAGCGCACACTCACCTTTTCTTACTAACATAACATTTGCTTTACTTATTTATATGTTGTCATTTTCTACGGAGGCACCTGTTGTAATGCTGATCATATCTGTTCATTATGATTTTTTGGTCTGTTTTCCTAAAATCACTTTTTTCTTGTTTGAAAAAAATAATGATGATGATGGTTGTGATGATTTTTACTATTCTTATTCTTAATTAATATCATTTATTAAATACTAACTTATCAGTGGATATTTAAACAGGATTAATGTGATCAATTCCTAAACTGATGAATCATAAATTTGGTGTTTTTATAAGTGAATAATTGTTTAACCAAAATTGTAATGTATGACATTATTGCTGTTTGCTGTTTTATAGAACATCATTTAAAAAAAAAATGTATCACCATAATCCGACAACAAATAGATATATAATTGAAATTGTTTTGTATACATATTAACAGGAGCATTCTCCTGTTTTGTCACAAGATGCCTGGATTTATTTGAGCCTTCCTTATATTCTGCTTTAGGCCTTGACAGCTGCTTAAATAGAGAAAAACTCATAGTTGTTCCAGAGCAGTGCACAAATCTGACTCAGTGCAATAAAGCTGTCAGCGTTTCAATGCTTAATTAATACTACAAGGCTTTAGTATTTTCTTTTAAAGATAGACCTTTAGTAGATCTAAGTCAGTTACTTGACATTCATTTGGACAGTTTGACATTTATGTAGAGTTTGACATTTTCTTTAGAAGGTGGGCAACTTTCAACTACTGGAAATATAATAAAGCTCAACATCTAAAGGAGTGCAGTGAGTTTACACATGTAAGAAACTGCTGTTTTTTTTTTTTTTTGTTTTTTCTTTAATAGTTCTATTCCTACTTTCAAACAGTTTGCCTTGCCTGCTGAGCGACCATGCTCATATTTACATTTTGCTCACGAATTATTCTGTTGACTAAATGGATATGAGAGTAGCATTTGTCAAACGCACACCTTCAGTTTATTAACTGACTCTTTAGTGACTTTGTAGTTCTAGGCTAAGTTAACCCACCGCTCACAAAGAAGCAGCTGCCATGCCTTTATGGAGACACACACACACACACACACACACACACACACACACACACACACACACACACACACACACACACACACACACACACACGGTGTGTGAAAAAGTATTTGGCCCCTCCCTGATTTCTTTTTTTTTTGGATACTTTCTTGGATACTTCTTTGCAGAATTGTTTGTTCTTCTGCATAACCCAAGTGTGCTTGAGCTTCAGGGCACAAACTGATGGCCGGACATTCTCTTTCAGGATATTCTGGTAGATAGCAGAATTCATGGTTTCATTATTTTTTCGACAAGCCATCCAGGTCCTGCAGCAGCAAAGCAGCCCTAGACCATCGCACTACAACCACCATGTTTGACTGTTGTATGATGTTCTTTTTATGAAATGATGTGTTAGTTTTACACCAGATATAACGGGACTCAAACCTTCTAAAAAAAATTAAACTTTTGTCTTGTCAGTCCACAGAACCCTTTCCCTAAAATCTTGGGGATCATCAAGATGTTTTTATGGAAAATGTGAGATAAGCCTTTGTGTTCTTTTAGGTCAGCAGTGGTTTTGTCCTTGGAACTATCCCATGGATGCCATTTTTGTCCAGTCTCTTTCTCATTGTTGAATCATCAACACTGACCTTAACTGAGATAAGTGAGGTTCTTTAAATGTTGTTTTGGGTTCCTTTGTGACCTCCTGGATGAGTCCTTAATGTGCTCTTGGAGTAATTGCCCCATGGGTGGCACAACCAGTTATTGAATTTAGGCGACAATTACCAAGGCCACTCTCGGGAAAGTTCAGTACCGTTCCAAGTTTTCTCCATCTGTGGCTAATGGCTCTCATCGTGGTTCATTGGAGTCCCAAAGCCTTAGAAATGGCTTTATAACCCTTTCCAGACTGATAGATGTCAATGACTTTGTTCCTCAGCTGTTTCTTTAGATCGCTGGCTGGTCAGATTCTGAAATTTCTTTATGCAATCATAAATATAAAATACCATCATTAGTCAAAAAACAAAGAAAAGAAAGAAAAGATTTAGCTTTTTACACTCAATTAAAAACTGTTGGAGTCCAAGTACATTGTTGAAATCCATCGCTCAGTGAGTTATTCTCAATAGTAAGTTATGCTTTCATAGCTTTCATATCATACAAAAAATAAATGAACATTTTGAGTTTAATTATGTGCCTCATGTCTAATGCCTTGAACAAACTATTTGAGAAGGTGAATCTTAGTTGCCAAAGTAAAACACTTTAAACGGATGGAAATAAGGTCCTGGAGCACAGGCTGAGTACTGATGAAATGCTTGAAAGAAAATGCACTGCAACCAGTTTAACTGATTAGACAAGTAAATGAGGACAGGGCTTTTTTCCCCAAGAAGTAGTTCATAAGCCTTCTCTCTCTGTCACATACTTACAGAGGAGGTAGTCAAGTAAAATGACTACATGCTCTTTTGTGATTTAACCACTTATAACGTTAATGAGAAAGCGACTACTACTACTGTCATAGGTTATGCTTGGGTGTGCTTGACATAAACTTTATACTGTACCTGCATGTGAATGTGTCCTTGACGTTGCAGTTACATAATATTTGTGTACAACATTCATACGAAACAGCCATGACCTGAATATTATGAACAGTGCTAATCTTGCCCAGAAGGTTAATGGCAGTGATAAATATTTACCCCCCCAAAAAAATGTTTCTGCTGTGGGAGTTAAAATATGTTACCATGCACCTTGGATTATTTTCCACACAGCTGCACATTCCGATAATTAAAAAGAAGGGAAGCCAGTTCATCCATGATAAATGCATATGTTCTAACAGGAACAAACTGCTGTCATAAAATGGTCCATGTCCCATTGATTGTTCATCTCTGCAAACATGACTTGTATTCTATCATCATCATCATCATCATCATCATGTGTGTTTGGTTGCAGTAACCAGTGTGTAAAGGAGTGACTGTGAAAATTGTTCTAATTTTTGTGTTAGTATTCTACATATTCTGGAAAACTGCATTTGTCTCAAGTGTATTCTTTCTGGGGAAAAAAAAGAAAAAATTAAATAATATATATTTTTTGTTTGTCTTTTTTCATGGTTTTGGTTTATATACAACCAATTTAGACAGTGATCTGGTCTCTTCACTTTTTTGCACATATAAATGATCTGCCAATTTCCACATCATTCTACACTCTTGACCCACAATGACAAAGACGTGTGTTTTTGCAAATGTATTACCAAATCAGCTGAAATCTATGATATCCAATTGTGTTCAGATGCATTTTTTAGTTATCCTTAAAATGTTACGTATAAAGTCCTACAATTTACACTTTATATAAACACATAAAACAAGCCATGGATTAACCCAAAGCCCCCACACTTAAACCTCACAGGACATTTGCAGTGACCCGAATGTGACAGTTCACTAACACTTCCCATCCAGTCTCTGAACTTGAAAGGACTTGCCTAAGGACATTGGATAAACGGCCTAAATCTAGGTGTGCAAAGCTTGAAGACAGTCACCCAAGAAGACCCAAAGCTAGGGAATTAAGGACCTAAGCTAGAGCCAAATATGTATTTAAATGCAACATTCAGATTTTGGAAATTTTGCAGATTTTTTAATACGTTTTGTCACGTGTCAGGTGACTCAGGAGGACAAAATAGTGCTATTTGAAGGCATTATGTCCTCAATCCCATTGACATGCCTTATTTAGTTGTTTATTAAGTTAAAAATTATAATTTCAAAATCAATTTAGAATTTACTTCACTGTACACTTGGCTCTTTATAAGGTACAGAATGTGCAGGCTGATAGAACAGTACTGTAATAAATCCATCAACAATAAAATGTTTTTTTATTAACCTGTATATAATGTTCAAAAAATCTCATAAATAAAGTGTTAAAAAAAAAAGTTTTTTAATTTAAACTGATATAGAAAAGTGAAGGTTTAATTGTAGCAGGATTTTTTTGGAGGCTGTAGCTTGATCATGGATTCCATCAGGGAAAGGATGGAAAGCAGTGCATGGACAGTGAAATCTTAAAAACAGACATCAGTTAAAAAGATATCATCTCAAAACAAATTCCTGTTCCATAAAGCATATTATGTAGCCTGCTTGCATCCATCAATTAAATGACTGCGATCTTATAATTTCAATAGGCTATTGTCTCTGAAACTACAACAGTTTGTCATTTTAATTGTGTGTCCATGTCCCTTTAACAAAGGCTGGAGCTGGGGATGCTTAGAGGCCAACAGCATTTTTCTGTTGTTTGCATTGTGTTGTCTAATGAATAGGTTTCTGTTCCATGTCACAAAGTTGAAGGACAAGATGAACAAAGAGGTTTCAAAAAGTGATTTGAAACTAAACTCACAGGTAGGTCTTCAAAGATACTTGGTGAGCCTCGGAAAAAAAACAGTTGAGTCAAATAATCAGTCATAATTGTCAGTATGACTCATTTGAATCTTGTGGTCTTTACCTACAATACAAAGCACCTTGCAGTTTGTTGTGATTTGGCGCTATATAAATAAAATTGAATTGAACTGAATTGAAGACTCATTGGGTATGGTGAAGCTAGAAATATTTTATTTTATACACAGAAGATGTTTTTCCATAGAAAGGCATTTAAGCTAGAGAAAAGGATAGTTGAAAGTGTTTATTGCACATATTGCTCTGTTACAGGTTCTCCAATAGAACTGAAACACTTACAGATTTGTCACCTGTCAGTATTTCTGCTCCTCTATTAAAATAGCTATCTTTTAAATTCTTTAAGCTCTTTAGTTGTTTTCCTGAAAAGGCTATAAATCAGTCTGCAGTAATCCATTTTGGCAAAAATCCAGTATGATGGTTGGTTCTAAGATAATATTTAAAGGTCCTGCATACCTTCATAGCCCTTTTGAGAGGGTGGGTGGTGGTGGAGGGGTTTTTAGTGTTCCTGCTGCAGCTGATGCAGGGTGAGAAACCATTGTTGGTAGTGCCCATGCTGTAACTGACAATAGGCCTAATCAGCTAAAATAATATCAGCTTTTTGAAATTAATGTAAGTGTGCAAAGCTGAAGTAGGCATTAATGTTACATTCTCACTGTGAATGCACCACTATAACAGGACAATTTGTCTGTCACGTGATTCAGGAGGGTAAAACAGTGCTATTTGAAGGAATACTTTGAGGATTTCCTCAATCCCATTCAATTCAATTCAATTCAGTTTTATTTATATAGAGCCACATCATAACAAAGAGTCACCTCAAGGCACTTTATATTGTAAGGTAAAGACCCTACTCACATGCCTTCTGAAGAGTAAGCAGAGTCTAGGGATGGAGTAACTGATTCGACTATTACTGAGATGGTTACACAACTCCTTAGTGGCAGGATCCCTGGGGTGGATGAGGTTCACCCTGAATTCCTCAAAGCTCTGGATACTGTGGGGTTGTCTTGGTCAACACATCTCTGCAACATTGTGTAGGGGTTGGGAACAGCGTCTCTGAACTGGCAGACATGGGTGCTGGATCCTTTTTTTAAGAAGGGGGACTGGAGGGTGTGTCTCCCCAGGAAGGTCTATGCCAGGGCGCTGGAGGGGAGAGTCTGTCCAGTAGTTGAACCTCATATTCAGAAGGAACAATACAGTTTTTGTCCTGGTTGTGGAACACTGGACCAACTTTTTGTTCTCTTGAGGATATTTGAGGGTACATGACTACCCTTCCACTTCCTGCCCCTGACGAACTCGTTTATAGTTTTGGCAGTGTGTTTTGGGTCATTATCTTGCTACATGGTGAAAATCAGTTTTGTTGCCTTTCTTTATATTGAGACAAAATGTTTTTGTAGACTTCTGAGTTCACTGTACTGCTACCGTCATGTGTGACATCAGTGAAGATTAATGAGCTCATCCCAGAAGAAACCATGCAAGCCCAATATTACCTCCACTGTGTTTCACAGATGAGCTTGTATGTTTGGGATCATGAGCAGATCCTTTCTTTCTCCAAACTTTAGCCTTTCCATCACATTGGTAAAAGTTAGTCTTCATCTCATCAGTTCATAAAACTTTATTTATGTTTTGCGTCTTCTGGTGAAGCCTCTGTACTTATGAAGTCTTCTCCGAACAGTAGATTGTGATACCTTCACTGCTCCCCTATAGAGGTTGTTGCTGGTGTCACTGACAGTTCTTTTAGGGTCTTTACAGCAATTACTAAATTTCCCTCATAAATTGCTGTTATTTTCCTTGTTATATCTGTTTGACATCTGTTACTTAGTACGCCAGTGATGACTTTTTTCTTCAGGATATTTCAAACAGTTGTACTGGCTATGGCCAATGTTTGTGCAATGGCTCTGATTTATTTTTCAACATCTTTTGTAAGGGCCAGTATACATTAAGTTTTAGTATTTCATGTTAATATAAATAGATTAACCAATGGAACTCAACCACAGGTTGCTATTAAAAGGTCCATTACAGTAATGTTGAAGATGACATTATTAATGGCATTCATTTTCAGAGGAATTGTTTCAGTCATAAAAGTAATCTCATCTAGATTGTCATATTGTCAGGATATTTGAGTATGGCATTTCTTTTTTGTACTTTAGTTTTTTATGGTTTTAGTGTATTCATACTGTGATCAGAGCATGTTTATGGAGCCACAGTGTCATGTATTTGCTCATCAGTAAATCTTGTTGCTTTTTAGACCATCACTCAGTCATATAATTAAAAGTGGTGTAGCCCCTTAACTGGCAAGGGCCCGGTGACGGGCCGTTTGTAGTCCCTTTTATATGGCAGGCTAGACCCTCCCATTTTTATTGACACGTCATTCGGCCAATCATGTAACTGGCTGCACCAAATCACCTGACAAAGCTACGTGACGCCCTCTGAGTATTATTGGCTCTGGGAAACCCATTTCTTAACATGATTGGCCGAATGAGGTGTCAGTCAAAATGGGCGGGTCTAGCCTGCCATATAAATGCACTTCATTCGGCCCGCGGACCAGACGCAGCCGATTAATAGGCTATGAAATGGGTTGTTCAGAGCCAATAATAACCAGAGGGTGTTATGTAGTTTTTGTCAGGTGATTTTTTTGCTGCCAGTTAAGGGGTTAATGCAAGAACGCCATAACACTCATGCATGATTCAGGATTATAAATTTACATTCTGCATATGAAGATATGTTTTTTCTGGTATTTGGGCATTTTGTTTAATCTGTAATTATTATTAAATTAAATAGAAACAGCTAGTTTTGCATTTTACAGGCCTGGTTCATGGTTATTACTTAGTTTTACCTAGTTTTCATTATATTAAAAATGTTTAATTCCAAATACTGAACAGAAATGACACCTTTATTGCTTGAAGGTTATCATATTGTTGTCACAGGACAAACAAAGTTAATAAGAAACAGTAAATTCTAAGTCATCATCTAAGCGAGGGCATTGGTTGCCTGTTTTTATAAATTCAAAAGGCTTCCCTCTGGTTAAATCTCCTTTGTCTGTCACCTTTTCATATGGAAAAAGGGATGTGGTAAATTCAAAAGGCTTTTAATGTGGATGGGTTATTAATATGGAAGTCCAGTTAGTGTCTGGCCATCAGGTAATTAATATTGCCTGTGCGTAAGGCATGTTTGTGTTCAGGTAACCTGTCCTGCAAATGTCTTTTTGTACTTCCAAAGTAAAAATAAACAAACAAAAAAACTTTAGCCAATAGATGACAAATGAGGTTTTACATTCAATGAAATGATAAATAGCAACTTTTGAGAAGAGAAATCAACAAATGTTTTGGTGTGTTTTTACGTTTATGCAGTGAAATTGAGTAATGGGGGTTCAGGGAAGATCTGTCAGTATATCATCACTAATACTCAGTATCTATTAATGAGTTGTTGTGCTGTATGTATGTATTCATCTTTGTACTGAGGTTTGTCTGTCAAAAAAGTCAAAAACTCCATGCATTTCCAAATGGTACAAAATGCAACCTCTGTTGGGTGCCACACATTACTGATATAATTTGTACTGTACTATACTAAAACACACAACTATGTTGTTACTTGTAGATAAGTTCTTCAATCATCTGCAGAGTTGGAAGATAGAAAAATCATCAAATGTTCTTTTACTGCACACTTCCACTACAGTTCCAAATGAAAACTATTTTCATTTTTATTATATAAAGAATAAGAATGAACCAGTAAAGTACAAACTGTATTGAGGCCAGAAAAAACTATCCACAGCTGCTAATATGGCTTTTATTCTGCATACAAAGCACATAGCAAAAAACAAACAAACAATAGCAGTGATGAGCAGTCATGTTTTAGGCAGGGACCAGAAAACTATGAAACAGTATCAATAAAAATGTCATACCACAGCAAAACAAAAAGAAAGAGCAACACAGAGCGAGGCAAAGAACAGTGGAAATGAAAAAAGAGGCAGAGAGTAATAGTCAGCCTGTGACCATAAGAAATACACATGCTAAAGCTGTCCTGACACACCAGACAGAGACGAAGTAGACAAAACTCACAGGAGGCTAGCGTGAAGAGACAGACATTAAAGACACTGGCATTGATTTGTCTGAATTATAAGTATAATTTTAAAAAATGTAAAAAGTTTAGAGATAATATAAGACTGTATTGCCAAAGTTGCTGCTGATATGAAAAATATGTACAGTGAATCATGAGTCAGATTCAGCAAATATCTTCTCACAGTCTGCTCGCTGTTAATTCTGTGTGTAAGCACTGCGGTGGCTTTGTAAATGGGTTGGAAAAATGTGTCTCGACTGATCCACGCACCACTTTTTTAGCCAGTCAGCAACAGGCTACAATAGTGTTTATTCAGTTCTCTCTTTTGTATAGTGAAGCGTAATGTTGCGTAACTTTTTGCATAGTAGTATGCAGTAATAATATAAATCTTATTTGGGAGCAAAGTAACTATAAGCACATTTTTTATCACATGACTGGTGATTGTATGCATGCAGTTTTATCCTGGTGATCAGTGAAATGAAAGACGTGACTCTAGTCCCACTCATTTAAATAATGCCTCATCAAAATAATGCCCAAATAACTACCTGGCAGTGTTACTAAGATGCTTAAGTGACAAAACTTGCTTATAGAGAAGAACTTTGTAGCTGGTAAGCATATTCTTTTTAAGGATTGTTTAGGTGCTCAGAGCACTTAGTTACAGTTGGGAAAAAAATATTTTAAAAAAATAGACAGAGATGAATATATATATATATATATATATATATATATTAGGGGTGGGACTTTAACGCGTTAATTTCGATTAATTAATTATGGGGAAATTAACGCGTTAAAAATTTTAACGCATTTTAATCGCACTTTGCACCGTGGAACGTTTCTCAGTGCACGAGTTCCCGGCATACAGATTATATTGACGCACAATGTCCAAATTAGGGGCCGCATCCTGCGAAGGACCCGGCCCACGTCTTTCGCAGCCCACAAAGGCCGGAAGTGAGGAGCTAGCCTTCATATCAGCTGCCGTCACCTCTGCGTAGCTCATGTCGCCTAGCAACCGTGAGTGCGAAGCAGAGCTGTGTAAAAGCAGCTGATTAAACGGAGAACGAACTTTTTCTCCTTTTTGTGGTTTAATTTTAAGTCTTTAATTCAAAATAAGCTGTTAAAACAAGCATAACACATTTCAACATCAAGGAATACAGCTGAGAGAATGATTAATTTCCAACTATAACAAGTGAGACATTAATGTTGAATAAAACTATCCAGTTATGATGCTTAACTTTAATTTCAGGAGTTTGCTTATCACAGGAGCACACACCCTTTGTTGGTCTGTGTAGTAGACTGGTGGGAAAATAAAATTATGAAGTTTAAGCTTATGTATATTGATTCATTCATCAACTAAACTTAAATTAATATTTCTCATGTCAAATATTGAAATGCGATTAAAATGCGATTAATTTCGATTAATTAATTACAAAGCTTGTAATTAATTCGATTAATTTTTTTAATCGAGTCCCACCCCTAATATATATATATATGTGACAGTTGATTAAGTTCTAACTGATTTACTTACACTCATCCAGATACAGAACTCTGGCATGGCAAGAGAGAGAGTGAGACAAAGGAAATAAAAAAATAAATAAAAAAAAAGAGACAGAGTAATAGTCAGCCTGTGAGCATAAGAAATACACATGCTAAAGCTGTCCTGACACACCAGACAGAGATGAAGTAGACAAAACTCACAAGAGACTAAAGTGAAGAGACTGGCATTAAAGCCCTCCACATGACACCACAAATTCTGCCCCCCAGACAAGGAGACAGAGGAAATGGCAATCAGACAAATGTGGGCTGTCTCTTCTAGTGTGCATGTATGTGTGTATTTTTCTGCATGTGCACGTATGCTGCACATATGCTGTATGCGTGTGTGTGTGGTTGTAATTCTGTTTGAGAAACAATGTAATGAATGCCAGGAGTGCTTCATTTTGTATCTGACTCACCAAAATGCTCATTCTTCTGGCTTCTAGCAGTCACCGTAAGATGCTTTATCCGCTGTAACAGAGTGACACAGATCATATAGACATCTAATGGGCATGCGTAGTACATATACAAGCTCAAGTGTCCTATTTTTGTATACTGTCGTACGCTAGCAAATATAGGTTTGTAACACATGCTTTACCCAAACGATGATCATTTTTCAAACACTAATTCAGTGCTTTCAAGGCCTAAACCTAGTTTCACCTAGCTAGGTAGGTTTGGTGCCTAAACCTAATCAAATATCTTGTGAAAACAAAAGAAATGTTATACAGTAACAAAAGTTAAAACACAAGTTTTGAACCTGTACATTTGAACATGGACTTCTGTTGCTACTTTAACCTGGAAATAAATCAGCAATTAGTGCTTCCATTCAGCAAGGCAAACTGACCTTCACTGAATGAGCTGATATGAGGTGACAGCCTCTCTGTAGCCAGAAAAAGCTCCAATAACAGCTGATCACTGTCATTCAGTTGTCAGGTAACGTCAAAACAGATGATTTTGTTTAAAAATTCAAACTTGGAAGCAATTTCTCAGTGATCACAAAAACAAAGCACCAAACTATATAATAAAATCGAGCGCAATGTTAGGATAAGAGGTGAAAAGCCCACTGACTGAAAAATCAATAATCCCAACAGATTTATGTGGAAGACAAACCTTTGCCAGTGTTTTTTTCCACTGACAGCACTGTTTAAATTTCAAGAGAAAAGAGGACAGAGACACATTTAAAAAAAAAATAAAAAAGTGCATATAATACCTGCTGGTTCTGTACAAAACAGAGGGACTTGATGATCACTAAATCTGAATGTGCTGAGTGTGTGATGGTCACAACTACAAAGCACTCAACAAGGAAAATGGGAGAGTTGATCACAGTATGTAATATAAATTCAGGAGGGTCTCATAAAAAAATGCACTTAATAATAACAAAATCTTTAACTGAGCAATTTCAATTCAGTTTTGTTCAGTTGCACCAAGTTATTTTATATTGCAAGGAAAAGACTATGAAATTAGAGAGAAAACCCAAGAAACCCCCTATGAGCAAGCATTTGTGACAGTGGGAAGGAAGAACTCCATTTTAACAGGAAGCGACCCCTGGCAGAACCAGACTCAGAGAGCGGCAGCCATCTGCTGTGACCAGTTAGGGGTGAGGTGGGGGAAGCACAGAGAGACAAGGATAAAATACAAAAATGCCTCTTGTTAAATCCTCTCTTTGTAAAAAAAAAAAAAAAATGATGTTCATGTGTAATAACTGCAAAAACACTGTTATGAAGTATGCAGATGGGACACAGAGATGTTGTCCTCTTTATAGTGATCACCATGAGTCTCTCACAACACGTAGGCTTCTATTTCCTGTTCTCATTTTCCAGTGCTCGCAGAACAAACAGTGATTTGGACAAACAATACACATGGAGACAGAGCGAGGTTAAATTGGAGAGTAGCACAGAGTATGTATCTGTATGCAATGGGAGAACATAGTCAGTGCGTGATTCCCCTACTGTGACTCACTGCTGTAGTCTGAAGGGTCACTTAAGGGTCTGGATGCAAAATGTAGTGAGTGTGTAGCTATGTGTCGAAAAACATCCTTTTGTCTGGTGGAAAGCTGACAGCAAAGCCTGTTAGCAGTCTACCAAGCTGCAGGCCTCAATGTTTGTGTATGAGTGTGTGTTTGCATTACCGTGGGTTGCAGATGCAAGCATGAGTTGGTGTAGAGATAAAGGGAGGTGAAGTTTGTGTGCTGATACGTTCTAAAATGTCAGTAAAAGCATATACTAAATATTATCAAATGAGGGAGAGATATTGTATTATTTTTTTGTATGTAAAGTTGTGCTTGTTTGGGATTTGTGACAAGCTTTATTTCTTCTTTTATGGCACATTATGAAGCCTTTTTCTCTGCTCTCCTCTGTAGTCAACACATTGATTTATTAATTTTGTTTGGCAGCTTAGAAGATTTTACTGATAAACCTTTGCATAGATGTTACAAACTCAGTGTCTCTTCTTGGTCTGTCTATGGGACACTTGAACAGGTTTAATCGTGTGTGTGTGTGTGTGTGTGTGTGTGTGTGTGTGTGTGTGTGTGTGTGTGTGTGTGTGACAGAGAGAGTGAGAGAGCGATAAATCTTGGCTTCACCACCCTTTGAAGTAAATACCAGTATAAGAGGCTTGGCTTGCAGGGAAAATATTTTCTTTTTCAAACTTTAAAGCTCAAATTATAGTATGCTCTCTGTATATATATATATATATATATATATATATATATGGTATTTGCAGTAATAATAATAATTTTGGTAGTCACATATCCATGAAAAACAATCACTGGACTTCACTGTGAATCTATGAAGTCTTGCAGGATCTTTTAACAAGCTAAACAAACAAATCAAATTATTAAAGGTAGATTAATCCATTACAAATCAAGGCGTTGCCAGCAGGATTTACCTTTTAGTTTTTTAATAAAATTGGTGATATGATAGTGTACTGTTTAGCACTGTCACCTCACAGTGAGAAAGTTCTTGGTTTCAACCAGCCTTGATTTGTTTTTTCCCCTAGGTGCTTCAGTTACCTCCCACAGTCTAAGGACATGGTAGGTTAATTCTAATTAACCTAATATCGTTAATTGGCTGCAGGTGTGGATATTAGCATCGATCATTGTGAGTCTCTTTCTCTCAGTTAGCCTTGCAGTAGACTGGCAGTTTATCTGAACTGTACCCTGTCTGTTGCCCAGTGTCACCCCCAGCTCAGAAAAAACTGCTTCAGCAACAAAGTGGTGAGTGGAAAATGGTAAGCTCAGTTTAAATATTATGTTTCCAGCCTAGGGGTAACATAGACAGGTGCGACTCCCAACTCCTACCACTCCCAAGAAAATTCAAGCAGCACAGAACAATCCAAGATGCTCAGCAGCAGTTTATTCACTATGGAGGTGAACAATGCCAAATCAACAAACAAAAACTCCTAATGATCCCTAAGATGATTCTCTAACATATACTGTTAACTCTTACAAACACCAGCAATCTCACTGGTGCTGTGTGCAGATAAGGGGGCGAGGTGGCTGTCAGCTGTCCATCCACTGATCCAATTTGCACACTGCAACTTCTTCTAACCAGCCAATCAGAAGTCTCTACCTGTCTCATCAGCAAACAAACAAACACACACAATTTCGTGGGAGGAGCCTCACATGTAAATAAACATCACACATGATCATAGATCATAACATAGCTATATATAACTAGAGCCAGATTGGCGGCATGGAGCTGTTTTACTTTTGACATACATAAGTAGCCAAAATATTCTTACCTTTTTTTATTTTGTAGATATTTTAGGTCATTGTGGATCTTACTGTAAAGCTTGCTAATTCCTAATTCATTTTCATTCACATTTCACACAGAGGAATATAAGTAGCTACTTATCAGTTAGTTCAATCCCATTTTATTTATATAATGCAGTTCACAACACAACGCAACACAGTCACCTTAAAGCGGTTTATATTGGAAAGACCCTAAAACATTAGACAGAAACCCCAACAATCAGATGACCCCTGTGAGCAAGCACTTGGCAACAGCTGGAAGGAAAAACACCCTTTTAACAGGAAGGAACTTCTAGCAGAACCAGGCTCAGGGAGGGGCAGCCATCTGCTGAGACCAGCCGGCAGTGAGGGGAAAGAGAAGAGAGCAGGAAGTGACGGGACAAAAGATGCACAACTACTGAATCAACAGAATGCAGTGCAGATTGCATGTTTTTTTCTTTTTCTTACTGCTGTTAATTCACTGAGGAATTTGTAGACTTATGTTGTAGATCATGGTTTGTAGAACAAAAGATTAGGAGTCCTGTCAGCCAGCATCTGTTCCAGGCAGAAAACAACAAATTAAGAAGAGAAAGCTGTCAGGGCTTAACCTTTAGAGTAATCTTTGTAACTAACATAAAAACTACCTAATTTTAAGTAGATTAGAAAATTATTAATATAAACTGGTGTTATTGACTTTCATTTGTAATTTGAATTACCCTCCAAATCTGAAAGGGTGGAAAGATAAACATCAAGCATCAGCAGTTAAGTATTTGACTTTGTCAATGCTGAAAGTCAAAATGGTAAGAAAACAAAAATGAAATTATATATTTAAATATATATACCCCCCCCCCCCCCCCCCCCCCCGAGGCACAAAAGGTCTTCCCTTTTCAATTCAATTGAATTTTATTTATACAGCAAATCACAACAGTTGCCTCAAGGTAGTTTTGGATGGAAGCTTATGTCACTGCAAAACCCGTTTATCATTCAGTGAGCCAGGTGCCTTCAAAGATATGTACAGTAAGTTACCCATGCTATAATACACTAATGCACCACTATAACATTACAGAGGATGGTTTTTGAACAGTGTAATGATAAGAGCTGGGTAGTCCCTTTCCTCTTTAGTCTGGAAAAATCCACAATTTCCAATAAAATTTTTAAATCTTGATTCATCACACCACAGGCAAGTTTTACTTTGGTCTATATTAAATGAACCCAGACTTAGAAAGAAAAAAGTTCATATAGTTATTATTATTTGCATGGTAGAGTTTTAACTAGCATTAGTGAATGCAGTGACCACTGTGTTCACTGGTATTTTTTAAGTCTTCCTGAGCACATTCCTCTATTTCCACTACAGAATAGTGTTAGGCCTTGCTGCCTGAGGGCCTAAAGATCACTATTCAATATTATCAGATTTTTTTAAACGCTGTCTTAGAAACCTTAGGCTATTTCAAAAAAAAAAAAAAAAAAAACACTACCCACAAAGTCTAACAAAAAAGCAATAAAATATTGCAGGGTTTTTTTTTCTTTGCAAAACTTATCAAACACATAAAATTTAATTTCTTTTACCTTAAACATAAACTATAGTTTGAATAAGAATACAAAACAACTTGCACACTGAAAACACATCTTAAGGCTCCTTGTGGCCTTTGCTTTTTATGTGTACAGAAGAAACAGTTTCCAGATTTTGTTATGCTGTTAACACGTGTAAATTATGTATGTATATTCACAATATAACACCCACATCATTGCAAATAAGTTATTTATTTTATTAATTGATTTTATTAATTCAAGTTATTATTATTAGTTTGTTATTATTAGTTAAAGTTATTAATTATTTTCTTTAAAAAGTCTCACCTCCAAAAGTGCAGAACACAAAAATATTTGTGCTTGACAAAAAGTACATAAAAAACTTTCCCTCAATTTTACCTTCTTTGTGGGTCTGGTCCTAAGATTTTATTCACACTGAATGCAGTGCTGGCTTGAGCGAGGGCAGCATGGAAAGTATACCTGCCATAACAGATCCAGGGCCTGAGATGACCCCTGATTCACGTTGCCACAAGTTTCTTCCATTGTCTGTAGAAAGGTTATACAGTTTAAAAAAGTGTATTCAACAACCAACTGTTCACTAGATAACAGCATCATGTGCTAAATGTGTGTAATACTAAGGACACACATGAACATCATGAGACATTAACAGGAAGAAACATAAAGAAAAACATAAACTCCAAAATCCAATAAACTCTGCAATAAACTCCCAATAAAGTTCAGCGTCAGTGCAGTAGGTTAACACCACATGTGGTGTGTCGGGCGGCTCTTGGGCACCTGGGGCCCTGGCGTCCTGCCGCCGGCCTGCGCAGGGGGCTTGCCTCTGGGGGGGTGGCTTCCCATTGCCTTGGGTTCTCTGGAGTCTTTGGAGGCTTCATCTGGGACCTCCCTCTCCCGTCTGCCGGGGTGGGCATGCAGTTGTCTTTGGAATGTGTGGCCATGGGTCTTCAGTGCTCTTGATGGGTTACGGACAGCCCGGGTGTCCTGGATCTTTCTCTATTCGTCTCAGACTTCTGGTGGGCGGGGCTGCGGCTTTCCACCCTCATTACTAAGTACATTTCATTAAATGGACACAGATAATCACGCTTACTCATGCAGGCACGGTATAGCAGGATTATTGGTTTGTGTAGCCATGCTTTGTTTCTGTTTTGTTTTTTCCTTATAAATTTATTTTTCCAGGTATTGTTTGGTTTTTTTTTTTGTATGTTGTTTCATCTTTTTTTTTTTTTTTTTTTTACAAGTGCAGCAGTTGATGAACCATTGTGGTTTATTTGCTTATGCTCTATTCTTGCTATCCCCTTTTCCTATTTTCTCCCCTTCCTCTTTTTTTCCACCTCTTCTCTCTCAGCCTGTCCACTCTGGTATTACAAGGACACAAGTATATGTATGGGAAAAATAACACAAATAAATAAATAAATAAAATAAAAGGACAAACATTAACAAGAGGACCTTTTTGGTACTCGTACTTTGTAGTCTTTTCTTTTTTTTTTTGGCTGAAAACGTTTGTCCCTCTTTTTTTTCACTTTCTTCATTCCCTCACATCCATTCCGATAGTTTCAGCAGTCTCCCTCCAGGAATTTGCTGACATTTGTGAGTCCTTATATTGATGCTTTGATTATTATTCCCAATTGTTATTCCCTCATTGATAAATTCAAAAACTGCAGAGAAAAGTAGCTGGAAATGCACCGGAGGACCTGACAGGGCTGAACAGGCCAATCACAATCGTTCTGGGCTGTGTGGACCCAGCATTAAGTTACATTTGTCAAGAGGTGCATGTAAGGTTATGTTGTAGGTTACTGCATACGATCAGAGGAGTTTACGTAGTCACACCCGTAGTTTCCCCTTGAGAAGTGTTCCCCACATTTTGCCATCATCCAGAACAAGACACTTGCTTCTATCTGTATTGCTATCTTACTCAAATAAACCCCATATGGGACTCTGCCACTTTCTCCCAACTTATGGTGTTGCTATTATTTTGCGGACTGGCACAGTGAGCAGACACAAACAGTGAGGTGCTATATGGTGCTCCCACCTAAAACTACTAGAGTGGGAATAAAAATATTTCATATCAGTCTACAAGGCTTTTAAATAAACTGACAAACGTGAAAAGGAAGGGCATTTTATCAATCATTTAGTTTTGTAAACCCACAGTGCAGTTCCAGTTATTGTTTTCCCTTTTGATTAGTTTTTATTCATTTCCGTTAACGAAAATGTTTTTTCAATTTCAGTTTTCGTTATTTTGTTTGTTTCCATTAACGATAATAACCTTGCCACAGTCACTCTGATCACCAGTTATTGCGTTTCTGGTGTCCTGTTCGCTTCCTCTCTTCTGTCCTCCGTGTCTTTCACTTCACATCCTCCATGTTCTAGTTCTCACCTTGATTACTTTCCCTCTGAAGAATGAATAATAGTGTTTAAGCTTTCAAAACAACTACAGTATTTGGCCTTGTTCTTGGCATACTTAATTCCCATTACGCCTTTCAAGTGACCAGAAATAATAAAATCTGCAAATTGTTTGAAATTTTGCATTGAGAAAATAAATTCTTAAAATGATGGACAATTTGTCCATATAGTCTATCACATTGTAGACACAGGAAAAAAAGCCATAAAATTATACTATCTGAGGTACTGATACCTTTGTATTTCTCACAGATACATGCAATATCCTGAAGAATATTAAAGCACCAAAACACATGCCAGCTATTTATCGACTGCACCATTTCAACAATATTTGTTCAGAAATCTGAAATTCATGTCATGTCATATTCTGGAAAAATTGGCTTTTGGATAGGCTGATTTAATGTACCACAATCTTTCAGTTTAACATTTTGGTTTCTGTACATTTCAACTATTTTGAACATTACACTAGTTAAAGAGCTACGGCCCAAGTTACACATGCAGTACTGGCAGGAGTTACTAAACAGTTTTAAAAAACTACAACAATATTCTCTCACTTTTTATCAGGCGGGAGAATAATAATCAACAGTTTAAAATCCCCATTGAAAAGCTTTTACTTCCAAAACCATGCAAACAAAATAATACACAACAAAACTAACTGGTTCTTTAAAATTAAGCAAGTGTTCATTAACTACACTGGTAAGATAATACAGCCATCTGTGTTTGTATATGGATTTGTGTACGGTTGTATAGTACTCTTTACAAGTTGGGATAGGGGTCTGCATATACTTAATGAATCAAAAAATAGACTGTATGAACATAAGAACATCAAATAATAATAATAATAATAATAATAATAATAATAATATATTTAGTTTATAAAAATATTTTTTTTAATTTGAAATTTTTTGCCTATAACTGCTTTGAAATCAACAGACTATGTGTTGCTGGTCCGTAGATCACACAATTACAGTTGACAGAAAATTAATCTGAATCTATTTTGAACATTTCAAGATTTCAGTAATTCTCATTGCAAAATGTAAACAGTGCCACTGGTTTCAGCTACAGTGTGAAAATGTGTTATGTTGATGTCTTAACTAAACAATAAACTCAATATTTTTTGGTTTTGGAGTGTTGGTCAAACAACACAGAGTATTTACATTGGTCTTCAGGAAACTGTGGTGGACACTTTTCTCCATTTCCTTATTTATACACCAAATTAATTATGGAAATTATCAAAACAATAACTTAACTGATAAGAAAAAGTATTAATAGTTGCAGCCCTAATGGACTGTATGACCTTTGCAATGACAGTTATTGCCTATAACTTTTTCAGATAAAGGACCTTGACCCTTCTGGGAGGCTGCTTCACTGCCTCACATCACTGGCCACCCTGCTGTGTACCATCCTGCAGGAGTTGTTGAGCTAGTTTCTCCTGGCAAATGTACAATATTTCATTTAGTCTGGTAGACTCCACTCAGGCTCGATGACTCTCCAGATCTGCCATCTTCTCGTCGATCATCAGGCATCAGTATGTCTTTAAAATATCTGCAGCCCTCCTCGGCTTTGTGTGCACTTAGAAGCTGAAACAGAAACATTTTAAGCAGTACTGCAGATGCCTCTTTGGGATTGCTAGAAGTCTCTGGTTAAATTCATACTGTAAGTATGAATGTCTGTCTCTTTGTGTTAACCCTACGATAGACTGGCAGCCTGTGCAGGGTGCACCCCCTCTGTGTTGCACATAATTCCCATTAGTTCCTAAAACTGCAACTTGGATGATGACAATGAATCCAGAAAGACTTTTCTGCACTGTCTTACACTGCAAAGAAGAAATAAAGTCAAATTCCCCCATGAAAGTATGCTCTTTGAAAAGTAGAGTAGCAAGGAGAGAAATGAGTCTTTAAAGGTTTATTGTACATTAATGCAAACTTCCACTGGAATAACCATATATAAAACAATTTCATATCCCTGAGTGACTGAGTAAGCATTCATCTAAACCAAAACTTTGAAACTAAAGCTTGTTTTCTGTAACTTTTTGTGTAACCCACAGTACCAAGGAGGTTTTTGATTACACTAAGATCCCTAACCCTAACGTGGAGCTGAATCAACAATATAAAATAAACCTTGCTTCTGGCTATCGCATATCACAGACTTTATTTTCCAAGTTTGCTGTTTTTGAGAAACTACACAAGATTGAACACTGATTAATATGGTCTGTCATGTTTCCTTTACAGTCTTCAGGGAGACCGCAGCAGAAATGGGAACCACTTTTTATTTTACTGTAGGACTTTGTTGTTAATAAAAAGCTGTCTGAAATGATCATAACTTAACCAGAAAAGCTTGTAACCTGTTTGGATAGATTTCTGTGAGCCCGTTAAATGTCATGGTTGCAGCACACCCACGGCACCTATTGTAGCTCTGCTTACTGTATTTCAGCTTAAACCATAAAACATATTGAGGCAGTGAAAGCTCAACAGACATTTATTGTTAATATGGACAGCTAGTAAAAAAGGCTGCGTGGAAGTGAGTTTCTACCTAGGGTGTGCTGCTACATTTTTGTGGCTAAAATAAGAAATGACACTAAGTTAGTATTCCTTGAATGGTCTGAACTGGACATTTTAAAATTTATGTCTAAGCTGCTTGCAGTGTGAGAGTGCAAAAATTACTTTTGCCTGAATAGAAGATCCAAATGAGGCTTATGTGGTATCTTTGAACAAATGGCTACAACTTTACGACAAACATTATCCAGTATCAATATCACATTAATTTAAAGGGAAGCCATGGATGACAAAAGGGCTGCAAAAAGCTTGTCAGAGGAAAAACTGACTTTATGTGAAGTACTTAAAAACAGAACTAGTGAAAATGAGAGAAATTATAAGGTTTATGAGAATAAACTAACTTCTATTTTAAGAAGTAACATTATTATAATCAAGCTTTGGAAGACAGTAAAAATAATTTAAAATATAACTTGGAAAGTAATAAATGAAGTCATGGCAAATAGACGTGCTAACACTGAGCCTCCAGGTTATATTATAAATAACACAAATACAAAATTATAAAATGTAGAATTTATAGTTGAAGCATTTAATCATTATTTTGTAAACATGGGACCTTGACTTGCAAATGAAATCACTTCGTTGACTAATGATCAGGGTTATTATAGTTAACGAAAACAAACGAAATAACGAAAATTGAAATTGAAAAAACATTGTCGTTAACTGAAACAAATAAAAACTAAAATTAAAAGGAAAAAACGATAACTAACTAAAACTGTATTGTGAGTTTAAAAAACTAAATAAAACTAACTAAAAAATATAGATAAAATGACCTTCCTTTTCTTGTTTGTCATTTTATTTAAAAGCCTTGTGGACTGATCATTTTCCGCTCTCCGAGTTTAAGCTGGGAGCGCCGTCAGGCAGCTGTGGGCGTGCGCGTGCTCACCGCGCTGGTCCTAACAGTAATGGCAGCGGTCTGCCGAGAAAGCGGCAGAGTCCCATATGGAGTTTCTTTGAATCTGAAAATACAGATAGAAGAGTGAGCACAAAGAGCACAAAACTGAGCACAAAGAGTGAGGACCAAAAGAAGTCCCAGCCGGCACCGCATATAAAACACCAGCACACGACCGTAAGGTAATGGACACACAATCCAGCTACACAAGAATAAATACGGACATGAGGTCGGCCACATATCAAGCATCTAACCAAGCTAGCTCCAAAACAGAAGCTGTTGTTAATCTGCTGCACTGACGCTGAACTTTATTGGGAGTTTATTGTAGAATTTATTGAGTTTGGGAGTTCATGTTTTTCTTTGTTTCTCCCTATTGAGGTTCATGTGTGTCCTTAATATTATACACATTTAGCACGTAGTGCTGCTGTCTTGTGAACAGTTGGTTGTTGAATAGATTTCTTTAAACGGTATCTTTGGTTGAATTTTTATTACACAAGAGTTACTCTTGTGCCTTGAATCTTGCACCAGTGTTAATTTTGACAGCAAATTTTGATTTAGTTTTAGTTAGATTTTCCTTTTTTTTCTTTAATTCAGTTAGTTTTAATTAGTTTTCAGAGCCGTTTTGCTCATTTTTATTAGTTTTTATTGCTTAGTTTTAGTTTAGTTTCGTTAGTTTCAGTATTAGTTATAGTTTTTCATACTTTGTCAAGTGTAAGACAGTGTTAATTTCGTTGACGAAATATTTTCGTCATAGTTTTGGTCGACGAACCTTTTTTCATGACGATAACGAGACGATAAATAAAAACTACCTAAAATGACGAAAACGATGACGAAATTGACACTTTCGTCAACGAATGAAAACGAGACGAAAATGCTTGGTGGGACGAAATCCAATCAGAAATGATTTAATTTTGTGACAGGGCGGGAGAAGTTAGGAAAACATCCAATCAAACGTACAGATGCACAAATTTGCTCTAAACCCGGAAAGGACAAACTAGCCTGTGAGTTTTCTTTACTTCCGATAGAACTAAGTTATGCAAACAATGTCAGCAGGGAGAAAGAGAAGAGCCGATGTATGGACACATTTGTCCTTTGATGCCGTGACAAACAAAACGATGTGTAAACCATGTTTAAGGTTTTTGGGTAAAAACCTTAAACATCTGCAAACCAGTCACCCAGATCTCCATGCAAAGGTAAGCATTTTAATGCCATGCAGGGTAAAGTGTTGTTCCCAGTTTAGCGTTTGTGTTTAGAGAAAATCACCATGCTGCTGTGGATTAGCCTTTCCTAATCTTAGTCCTGAACACTGCCCTGTACCTTTCAGACAGTGTCTTGCTGTAAAACGCTCGTATTATCTCAGTGAGGTGGTGTTAATGATCAGGTGTGTGGGAAGCAGGTGAAACGCTACTGTTAATATTATTAATAATATTGCATAACTTTAAAAAAATGTTTAATTTTGTGTAAGTGCGTATAATGACTAATTCAAGGGAACTGAAGAAAAAGCATTTACATTTTACACCCTTTATATTTTAGTCGACTAAATCGACTGGAGACTTAGTCGACTATATTCTTATGATAATTTCGTCGACTAAAACTAGACTAAAACTAAAACTATTCAGATGACTAAATCATGACTAAAACTAAATTACATTTTCATCAAAAGACTATGATTAAAACTAAATGATAATGTAAAATCCAAAACTATTATAACCCTGCTAATGATAAAACATTGTTTCAAAATACTGTAAACACAAATATGAAATCCGTGTTTTTAGGTGGTGTTATTGGAACAGATGCTATTCAGACTGTTAGAGGATTTAAAAACAATCAACTGATATAAATCTTATAGACCCTTTTACAGCCTAAAGGATGCGCACACATTTTGGCAACAGAAGTGAACCGCTACTCCATTCAAATCAATAAGAACAAGGAGATTGCACAGCGTTTAAACGTGATTTAAAAACGATATCAGCATCAAAATGTCTGGCTGTTGCGTGTTTGGCTGTCAGAATTTCTACTCTACCAAAAGCGGACTGATGTACCGAATCCCACGGGATCACGGCTGTTTAAGAGAAAACGGAGGCGTCTGTGGTTGCAAGCCATCAAATGTATTGATAAAAATTGGACTGAGGATACGATCAGGACTGAGGAGAGGATCAGAAGTGCTCATGTTTGAAGCGCCCATTTTATATCAGGTAGTTATTTGTCTTCCGCTGTTTATACCGGGATGTTAGGTATCTAACCTAAACAGCATTAACTGGTAGGCTATTTGGCTTTTAAACTGTAGTGTGGCTGGCTATTTACAGGTGAGGCATCGCTGGACTCAGAGTCCTGATTTTTAAATTAATATTTAATCGCACTATAGATTACAAAATGCAGTGCCAGTCAAAAGTCTGAGCAGACTCATATGAATGGTTGAGCGAGTCTCACAGTGTGACTGGAACAGTATATATTTTTTTCACTGTAAATCAATAATATCTGCAGCCGGAAAACTCTTAACAAGCTACAAAAGCAATTTGACGAAGTACTCACGCTGCCATGCAGGTACAATCCGCTGTGAGTACGTAGTTCTCTGACTTGTTTACAATGGCCTGAGCCTCATACTGTACACAGCGGTCCTGTTTCCTTGTCTTTGACTTGGAAGAGCGTCTGCTTTCATGACACAAAATTCAGAGTCTGTGTCATGATATTTGATGTTTGGTACATGGCTGCAAACATAATTGTAAGCATCCAGTGACTTATATGCGCTGCAACTTCTCTCCAGTGTGTACACTGGGTTTCTCCACCAAATACACGTATATATCCGCCCACGGATACTGGGCCACTTGCTAACATACCACAGGGATCAGAGTCGGTTGCTGGTGGTCAAAATGAATTTTTGCAGGTAGTTCTCACGATCTTTCGTTGATAATCCCTTCTTGTACATTGAAACGCTATTGAACTCCGCCGTACTTCCGTTTCCAAAATGCGCGCGTATCGCTACCTACGTCACCATTGTTTACAAACAGTAAAAGGGTCTATAGACATGGAAATAACTAAAAAATTAGTGGTCTCATTGCCAGGCCTCCGACTCACATATGTAACAAGGCTTTCCAGCATGGAGTTTTTCCAAATGACATGATAGCAAAGGTTATTCCAATATTCAAAAATGGTGATAAACACAATATGGAAGACTATAAACTGATTTCTCTTCTTCCACAACTCACAAAAATATTAGAAAAGCTTTTTGTTAAACAGTTGGATCTGTTTTTGGAAAATAAATTGCTGTGTGAAATATATGGATTTAGGAAAAACCAGACGACTACAGAGATTACCTCTACTATTGACAATGATGAATTTTCAATAGGTGTATACATAGATTTAACAAAAGCTTTTGATGCTATTTATCATAGACAGTTATTGGAAGAACTTGGCAAGTATGGGAGGAACTGTTTGTTCTTGGGTAAAAAGTTATTTGATAAATTGTCAAGAGTGTGTTCACCTAGACAATATAGTTTCTGGATTTAACACTATAACATGGAATACCACAAGGTTCTGTGATTGTCTAAAACTCTCCATTATCTTTATCAATGACATTTGTAATACTTCTAATTTATTTGGGTTTATTATGTTCGCAGATGACACGACAAAAGTTTCTTCTGGTAAATATTTGAATGAATTAATTAATATAAGAGGAACTAACGCTACTCAAAACTCGCCAACAAATTGTCTCTCAATATAGCAATAACTAAATTTATGGTATTATGAAATAAAAAAAGAGCTGCTTAAAGAGATAAAGCTTAAAATCAGTGGTGTTAAAATTACAAGAGTTTTTGATACAAAGCTTTTAGGGGTTGTAATTGACAGCAGGCTAACATGGAAGCAGCATATTAATTACACAAATGTATACACTTGGTATTTTGTATATTAGTCAATGATTTAGTTTTATTGCAAAAACGACCTATACGCATGATAAATAAGGCAGACAAAAGAAAAAATAAACTGAACTGAAGTGAACTGAATGTAGTTAGGTGAACTGTATGTGTGGAAGATGGGTTGTTGGAAAACACATTTTATACTCTGCCGCAAACCTTACAATGATGCACTTTTACGCCTCCTCACTGCAGAGGCTCTGATGAGAAGCATAATGTTTTGGGGTTTTCTATTCCATGGTGGTGAATGAGTTATTGAATTTTCACGAGACTCATGTCAATCTCATTGTCTAGAGGGATTGCATTAGCTCATCTTGATTTGGACTCTCGGATGAACTGAATGAAATTTGTTGATCGTTGTAATGAGATCTCACAAAATGATATTTTCCAAGTACTTCACGCATTTCATGCAAATGTTTTCGAACATGTGTACAAATGTTCGGGAGAATCATCAATTCTGCTGAACCTAAACCAAAGGCTGTTTTTGTTTTATCCACCTTCTAAACATAATTTGTTTGGAATAATTATGATTCTAAGCTATTCTTATGATCTAGTTGCTGAGCACACTTGTAAAGCAAGCATTTTAAAATTGTTGGCATTAGATGTTAAAGAACCTGCTTAAATTTACTTAGGAGTCTTGCAGAATTGTCCGATATCAGCACTTTTGTCTGGTGATAGGATTAATCTTTTATATTGTACAAGATTTCAGAAGTGAGGGATATTTAAGAAAGCATATCCAGTGTGTGCTTAAATCCAAGACTGTTTTTTCTAAAACTTAACATGACATTGTAGGTGGTAGCAGAGGAAGACCAACTGAAATTTATCAAGGCATCTGTCAGTGGTACGCATGAGGTAACTGGTTCAATGATTAAAGAACATGTCACTACTCATCAAATTACTTTGTAAATGGTGTTTCAGTTTGTGTGAACAATTATAAAAACTTCTAGATGTCACAACATCAGTGTTGAGCACAGTGTTCTCCTCAGGCATTTAGTGATGACACCTTCATAAGGTAATTTATCTTTCAATTTCTTCTAAGACTTTGGCTGACTGCCACTGATACACAGGAAAATTCTGTATTTTATTTGACAAACAACTGTAAGTCCATGTAGGTGTACACTTTACCTGAAGATTAAATTTAAGGGTCAATTGAACTAAATGACAATAAGTATTAGCCTGTTTTCCTCTAGTGCTCAGGGTTTGATTTGCATACTTAAATCAACTGTGCAACAACAAAGGTAAATATAATCTGTGAGGCTGCATTTGGACACAGCTGTGTTTTGAGCTATATGGAAATAATAAGCCTGTGAACATGCCCACAAGGAAAACATTTTGGTTAGCAAACTGAGTAAAAATCTGAGTGACTGGTGGTGCTAAATGAAAAATCAGGGGACAAATAAATTTAATAACAATCCAATGTATGGTTGTCCACCCACATATATTTTCCAAAGAGAAACAAAACAAAATCTTCTATTAAAGTGAAAAATACTTATAAGAAGCAGTGGTCCACTTCATATTTAAATTTTTTTTCTTCAATGCTCAGATGGGGTTTAATTGAACCAATGCAAATATGTTTGAGAACACTGAGTACATATCATGTTCTCAAAGTATTAGGCTACATTTTACATGATGTCTACAATAGATCAAGAGTGTCAAACTCAGTGTCATCACTGGGCACATCAGTGTTACATTTGTCCTGTTACCAGCTTGGTTCAGGCTATTTAAAAATAAGGAGAATCCACACACATCGTCTCAGGTGCAGTCACTTCTGTTGCTAAAGGAAATAGTGAGGAGTGGGTAATATGGTGGGTGGGCTATCATAGGCCTCACAGGGCAGATTATAACTATAAGACTCTATAAATGTATCTACTTTTCATCACTACAGAATTGCCACACCCAAACAAAAACACAAGTATAGAAAGAGTTCAGTGAGGCCATGGAACAAAGGTTTCAGTTGGACTTGAGATAATTCTGGCAAACCATCAGACAACACTGTATAGGATGGTAATGGGATGCTACTGACTTAAGCTGAGGATATATTGAGGTGGTGGAAGGAATACTTTGAAGATCTCCTCAATCCCACTGACAGGCCTTCAGCAGAGGAAGCAAAGTCTGAGGATGAAGTGGATGGCTCATCCATCCATGGGGGTGAGGTCACTGAGGTAGTTAACCAACTCCTTGGTTGCAATGCCCCTAGGGTGGATTATATTTGCCCTGAGTTTCTCAAGGCTCTGGATGTATACAGATTGTCGTGGTTGCCACATCTTGGCAAGATTATGCAGACTGGCAGAGTGTGGCGGTGGTTTTCAAAAAGGGGAACAGAGGGTGTGCTCTAACTTAAGTCTCATTGGGAAGGCCAATGCCAGGGACTGGATTCGAACTGCAGATTCAGGAGGAACAATACTGTTTTTGTCCTGGTCATGGAACACTGGACGAACTCTTTGAAGATATTCAAGAGTATGTGGGAGTTTGTCCAACCAGTTTGTAGACTTGGAGAAGGCATTCAACCATGTCCCTCGGGGTGTCCTGTGGAGACTGATTTGGGACCATGGGGCATCTGGCCCATCTCCAAGGGCCACTTGGTCCCTGTACAACTGTAGTGAGATTTTGGTTTGTATTGCAATAAACCATACACATTCCTAGTGGGAGCTGGACTTGGCCAGGTCTGCCCATTTTCACCTATTTTGTTCATAAATTTTATGGACACAATTTCTAGGCACAGACAAGTAGCAGAGGGTTTCTGGTTTGATGGCCTCAGGATCACCTATCTCATTTTTGTGGATGATGTTGTGTCAGGTTTCTTGAGATCTTGTTTGTGGAGATTTACATATTTGTGACATGCCATCAGTGATGCAGAAACTGTACCCATCTGTTGTGGTGAAGAGAGATCTGAGCATTAAAGCAAAGATGGTCACAAGCTATGGGTAGTGGCTGAAAGATTGAGATTGGTAGCATTCCAGAGGGACTGTGAGTAGGAGTTCCTACTCCTCCACATTGAAAGGAACCAGTTGTGGTTCAGTTGTACATCATTTCCCCTTTTGTCTTGTCTTTGGGTTTAAACTATGTTTTTCTAGTTCTGTATATGTAAAAAACTAAAAAGATATATATATTTTGATCCAAAAACAAATTTTACAAAATGATTCCAGTCACTAGTGATTTTCAATTTAGGCTTTAATCTTTTTACAAGCTGTTTTCCCTTCAAAAAATTTTTTCTGGTTACAAAATGACACACCATGTATAACAAAAATAACTGATCATGTAAATCAGATTAATCAAATGCAGATATGAATGTCTGCAGAATTTTTCATAATAAGTTTAGTGCACACTAAATGAATACAGCAATGAATGCAATATGGAAGTCCTCTGCTTTTAAATCCATCTGATGCATTTTTAATGCTTGGCCACTGAATGACTTTTTGCAAGCGAACAGAACTGGGAATGTTTTTTGATGACTGCACAACCGTGCCTGTGTGTACTGCAACATAGTGTAGCATTATTAAATTTGAATATACCAAGTGGCTACAGCATTTGTTTTAATGAAATCAGACAAGATAATCTGTCACAAGATAAGTGAATATAAGATAATCAGATTAAAAAAAATTTAACATCTTCAATATTTTGAGTATGATCACTATTTTATTTCTGTCTTTTTTCATTTTAAATTAAGAAAAATGTAAAAAGGCCTAGAGAAAAAGTTCAGACAACTATTCTCTCTGTAAAATGATTCTAGGTTTCTAACTTTTGTGTCTGTCTTGTATGTACTGTTCTGTTCTATCCACAGATTTTCGGTGATATTTAGGTAAGGCAGTTGTAAGGCCTATGGTAAAACCTTCAGATTGGGCCATTTGAGGTGGTTCATTGTGGATTTTGAGGTGTATATAGATGATAGTAAAACCACTTTTCATCACCAACTTTTTTATAGACTCTGAGATGTATGCCTCCAGAATCGTGTTTAATTGAAATTAATCTTCCGTTTTTCCGCTGAAAATTTCTCTGGTCTGCTCGCTGCAACACTTTGCTGCCCAACAGCTGTAAAGTTGTTCTTTTTATTAAATTTTGCATCTTTAAAAAAAGAAAAAAAAAGTTCTTGTGCGGTGTGTCTAGTTTTGCTTCCTGTGTCTCCCTCTCAGTGTTTCCTATTGTCTTGTTACCGGTTCCACCGATGGGGTTCTGGTGCCAGTGCCAGTATTTGAACTGTTAAGCGGTTTTTCCACCACGAATGCACTCAGTGCTCAGCCAAAAAAATGGGTTCAACTCCGGCCCCGCAAGCTAGCCGGTCTGGAACCAAGAACCTGTGACGAAAGCGGCAGAAGGGCGTGACTTTGTCGTCTCAACATAAACTTTTCTACCATATTACATGTGTATTACATGAGAAAAGTCAAGTAGTTTCACGGCTGTGAATTAGGTTGGGTCTTAAGGCTGAACTTGCTGCTTTGTATCAGTTCATATCACAGATAAAAGGATGCAAAGTACATACTTGTCATCTTGCTCGTATTTTCTGTCTGTGTTTACCTCTGTGCTGCACACAGATGCTGCAGTAGTTTTGTTTGGACCGTAAAATGTGTTCGCAGCACAAGAAAAGGGAGCGTGTTGTCCCACATTTGCGCGCTTTGGTTTCCGTTTCCAGACGAGGACCTGCCCACACTCATACGTAAAGGAGTGGTTCACAAGTGCGGTGGAAATGTGGGCCCGTTCCTAAGCCAGTTCTTTTGGAAACAGCACGGGCACCGGCACCGGAACCCTGGCGGCGGGAAAGGGGTATGTGTGTGTATTTTGCCACAGTCTCCCTTCGTTCCTCGTCAGGTTGTTGTTGATGTCGTCTGTTCCTGCTGTTTGCCTCATGTCTTGGAGGTTAGTCAGGTTAGTCAAGCAAAGTCAAGTTAAATTAGCGAGTTATGTATTGTGGCCCTGGCTCCCGACCAGCCCTGTGGATCAACTCCTGTTAATAAAGCTTAAATTTTAAATTAAGCTTTTCGCCTTGTGTGTCCTTCATTGGGGTCCTCTTCCTTGCCTGCCACAGTGCTACATGACAGGTTTGTAGTCACTTGTAGTCAGTTGGCGGGAGTCAGTTAGCTAGCTTTAATCAGACAAGTCAGCGTCAAGTCAGGTTCAGTTCTAAAGTGCTTCTGAATGAAACAAGTAACTTGTTTGGTGCTAAACTTTCACACAGGTGAATAATGAAAGCAAAGGGCACGGTGTCCTCCTCTAGCACAGTGAAAACTCAGAGCAGCTCCTTGGGGTAAGAAGGTGATCAGGCTCATGGGTGGCTTGTCATCTTCTTTGTCATGGAGAATCCAAAAGCAAATGGCAGTTTGATATAATCTTAAAACCCTGGATGAAACAAGGATGATACTGCAATCAATAAATACCAGTATTCAATAGTCATAATGAATATATAATCCAACACTTTTCAAAATACTACTATAACAAAAAGGAAATAAATGAATTAATATAACACTATATTTGGTGCAACAATTCTCACACAAAGTAGTTTTTCAGCTTTAATTTGACAATTATGATCATAAATTATCAACATTTATTTTACATGTATGTTTAGCTTTAAATCCTGAGTGAGTAATAGCAGATCATCATACATCAATTCATTTGGTGCGTCTAGGGTTATAATTTTAAATGCACATGTGCAGTAGTCATGCTAAACATACTAAAAATTATTATTAGCACTGATGATACATTGCAAAGCAGCCCCTGCAGCTGTACATGGCGTAACACTAACACAGGATAAGCATAACTTAGCATCAAATGAAAACAAAGCTGTAACTCATATTTAAAATTGCCATTTGACTTATTAAAGCAGAAATATGCTGACTTAACTATTTGTTTAAAACAAATGTTTATGAGTGCTGATTTTTATATTCATTGTGGCCATTGAACACTGGTATTTCTTGATTTCAAGCAATAACATCCCTGTTTTATACAGGCTGGGGCTTTGAGATTCTATGGAAATGTCATTTCCTTTGGGATTCTCCTTGATGAAAGAGATGGCAAGCCACCCCTGAACCTGATCATCTCTTTACCCTGAGGAGCTGCTCTGAGTTTCCATTGTGCTGGGAGACCATCCACTACTTAGTTCGTTTCAGCAGAGTGCACCTGAGTGAAAGCACAGGACTGAACAAGTTGACTTCTTTGTTTAATTCAGCAGCACTGAACCAGACTGGACACTGGACTGGTCTGACTTAAGCTAGCTAATTGATGATGAACCAGAGGAATTAACTAAGGAAATTTCAAACTCTTAAACATCCAAGAGACATTTTCCTGCATTGCTAGATTAATACAATGGATACTTTGTCTGTGGTGTTTACACTTGTTTGTGAAACTCTTTGAAATATTCACTACTGCTTTGTAATAACCCTAATATTATTATTTTTTTTAAATGAAGCTGCTTCAATATATTTAAGTTAAAGTACTCTGTGGCTCCTGCTGCTCAGTGTGTTTCTTTCTCTCTTAAACCCTCCTACAACCTCAGACTGCTCCTACTTACATTTCAGTATTCTGCAAACGTTAAGTGAATTATGCTTGCATAATGCAATAAATATTTTTATGTTCTGTATCACTTTGTGTTTTGTCTGTTTACTTTTTCTGTTATGAAAATAGCTGAGACTTTTGAGTACTGAGGTCCTGCTGACCTTCCAGTTTCATTCATAAATGCTTTGTAAGGCATAGATGATCCTCACTTTAGATGAGGTCATACAAAATACTTAACGAGTAACTGGATTAACCACGGATTACAAAATGAAATCAGCAGTTATTTTGTACTGTGTGAATTTTTTATTTTATTTTTTTTTAGTTTTGTATTGTGTTATTTTCAGCAGTTATTCCTGTTTGGTTTCTTTATGTTTATATTCTCGGGACCTTCTTAGTTCTGCTCATTGTTATAGTTTGCTTATTTTTAGTCCTTGAGTTTTCAGTTTATTTTATCCTGTTAAGCTGTGGTCTCTGTGTTAGGTGTTTTTCTCTCTCATTGCTTCCGGCTTTATTTTCATAGTCATTTGTCTCTATTGCCATGTTTTAATTTTTACTTTGCCATATCTTTGTTTCTGATATAGTTCAGATGTATCTCCCAGGTGTCTCCACTCTACATCAATCATTCATCTGTTCATTTATAGTTGGCTGGCTGTCTGAGTGGTGTCCAAAAAACGACGTGGGCTTCATAGATAATTGGCAAAGTTTCTGGGGAAAACCTGGTCTTGTTAGGAGAGATGGCATCCATCCCACTTTGGATGGAGCAGCTCTCATTTCTAGAAATCTGGCCAAATTTATTAACCCTAAAACCTGACTACCCAGGGTTGAGACCAGGAAGCAGAGTTGCAGTCTTACACGCCTCTCTGCAGCTTCTCTCCTCCTGCCATCCCCCCAAAACCCCATCCCCACAGAGTCGGTGCCTGCTCCCAGACCACCAAAAAACAAAGCTAAAATCAGCAAAAAGCTATTTAAGCATAAAAATTCAAAAACAATAAATAATACAGCTTCATCAACTGCACCAAAGAATAAAACAATTAAATGTGGATTATTAAACATTAGGTCTCTCTCTTCGAAGTCCCTTTTAGTAAATGATTTAATAATTGATCAACATATTGATTTATTCTGCCTTACAGAAACCTGGTTACAGCAGGATGAATATGTTAGTTTAATTGAATCAACACCCCAGAGTCACAGTAACTGTCAGAATGCTCGAAGCACAGGTCGAGGAGGAGGATTAGCTGCAATCTTCAATTCCAGCTTACTAATTAATCAAAGACCCAGACGAAGTTTTAATTCTTTTGAAAGCCTGACACTTAGTCTTGTCCATCCTAATTGGGTAAACTCAAAAACCTGTTTTATTTGTTATTATCTATCGTCCACCTGGTCCTTACTCAGAGTTTCTGTCTGATTTCTCAGACTTTTTATCTGATTTAGTGCTCAGTTCAGATAAAATCATTATAGTGGGTGATTTTAACATCCATGTAGATGCTGAGAATGACAGCCTCAACACTGCATTTAATCTATTGTTAGATTCAACTGGCTTCTCTCAAAATGTAAAGGAGCCCACCCACCACTTTAACCATACTCTGGATCTTGTCCTGACATATGGCATAGAAACTGAAGAATTAACAGTATTCCCTGAAAGCCCCCTCCTGTCTGATCATTTCTTAGTAACATTTACATTTACTTTAATGAATTACACAGCAGTAGGGAATAAGTTTTATTACAGTAGAAGTCTTTCTGAAAGTGCTGTAACTAAGTTTAAGGATCTAATTCCTTCATTATTATGCTCTTCAGTGCCATGTGCCAACACAGTACAGAGCAGCTACCTAAACTCTGCTCCCAGTGAGGTCGATTATCTCGTCAGTAGTTTTACAATCCTCACTGCGTACGACTTTGGATACTGTGGCTCCTCTGAAAAGGAAAGCTTCAAATCAGAAGTGCCTGACTCTGTGGTATAATTCACAAACGCACAGCTTAAAGCAGATTACCCGAAAGCTGGAGAGGGAATGGCGTCTCACTAAATTAGAAGATGCTCATTTAGCCTTGAAAAAGAGTTTGTTGCTCTATAAAAAAGCCCTCTGTAAAGCTAGGACATCTTACTATTCATCATTAATTGAAGAAAATAAGAACAACCCCAGGTTTCTTTTCAGCACTGTAGCCAGGCTGACAAAGAGTCAGAGCTCTGTAGAGCCGAGTATTCCTTTCACTTTAACTAGTAGTGACTTCATGGATTTCTTTACAAATAAAATTTTAGACAGAGAAGAAATTATTCATAACCATCTCAAAGATTTGTCTTCATGTTCGGCTGCTTTCAGCACTGCTGGTATTTGTTTAGACTCTTTCGCTCCAGTTGATCTTTCAGAGTTAACTTCAATAGTTACTTCCTCCAAACCAACAACATGTTTATTAGATCCCATTCCTACTAGACTGTTCAAAGAAGTCTTTCCAATTACTGATGCTTCTATCTTAAAAATGATCAATCTGTCTTTATTAGTTGGCTATATACCACAAGCCTTCAAGGTGGCTGTTATTAAACCTCTACTTAAAAAGCCATCACTGATCCAGCTGTCTTAGCTAATTATAGGCCAATCTCCAACCTTCCTTTTCTCTCAAAGATTCTTGAAAGAGTAGTTGTAAAACAGCTAACTGATCATCTGCAGAGGAACGGTATTATTTGAAGAGTTTCAGTCAGGTTTCAGAATTCATCACAGTACAGAAACAGCATTAGTGAAGGTTACAAATGATCTTCTTAGAGCCTCTGACAGTGGACTCATCTCTGTTCTTGTCCTGTTGGACCTCAGTGCAGCTTTTGATACTGTTGACCATAACATTTTATTACAGAGATTAGAGCATACTATAGGTATTAAAGGTACTGCACTGCAGTGGTTTGAATCATATTTATCTAATAGACTCCAATTTGTTCATGTAAATGGGGAGTCTTCTTCACACACTAAGGTCAGTTATGGAGTTCCACAGGGTTCTGTGCTAGGACCAATTCTATTTACATTATACATGCTTCCCTTAGGCAGTATTATTAGAAAGCATTGCATCAATTTTCATTGTTATGCAGATGATACTCAGCTTTACCTATCAATGAAGCCAGATGATGCACATCAAAAAGTTAAACTGCAGGAATGTCTTAAAGACATTAAGGCCTGGATGACCTCTAATTTCCTGCTTCTAAATTCAGATACAACTGAAATTCTTGTACTTGGCCCCACAAATCTTAGAAACATGGTGTCTAACCAGATACTTACTCTGGATGGCATTACTTTGGCCTCCAGTAACACTGTCAGAAATCTTGGAGTCATTTCAGACCAGGATATGTCCTTCAATGCACATATTAAACAAATATGTAGGACCGCTTTTTTGCATTTGCGCAATATTTCTAAAATTAGAAACATCCTTTCTCAGAGTGATGCTGAAAAGCTAATCCATGCATTTATTACTTCTAGGGTGGACTATTGTAATTCGTTATTATCAGGCTGTCCTAAAAGCTCCCTGAAAAGTCTTCAGATGATCCAAAATGCTGCAGCTAGAGTACTGACAAGGACTAGAAAGAGAGAGCAGATTTCTTCCATGTTGGCTTCTCTTCATTGGCTCCCTGTTAAATCTAGAATAGAATTTAAAATCCTTCTCCTCACATACAAGGTCTTGAATAATTAGGCCCCATCTTATCTCAAAGACCTCACAGTCCCATATCACCCCAATAGAGCACTTTGCTCTCAGACTGCTGGCTTACTTGTGGTTCCTAGGATACTTAAGAGTAGAATGGGAGGCAGAGCCTTCAGCTTTCAGGCGCCTCTTCTGTGGAACCAGCTTCCAGCTTGAATTTGGGATTAAGATTAAGATTAGCCTTAAAACTTTCCTTTTTGATCAAGCTTATAGCTAGGGCTGGATCAGGTGACCCTGAACCATCCCTCAGTTATGCTGCTATAGGCCTGGGCTGCTGGGGGGGGTTCCCACAATAGACTGTTTCTTTTCATTCACCTTATTTACTTTGTTTATACTCCACTCTGCATTTAATCATTAATTGTTATTAATCTCTGGCTCTCTTCCACAGCATGTCTTTTCTCTCCCCTCAGCCCAACCGGTCGCGGCAGATGACTGCCCCTCCCTGAGCCTGGTTCTGCTGGAGGTTTCTTCCTGTTAAAAGGGAGTTTTTCCTTCCCACTGTCGCCAAGTGCTGCTCATAGGGGGTCGTTTTGACTGTTGGGTTTTCTCTGTATTATTGTAGGGTCTTTACCCACAATACAAAGCGCCTTGAGGCGACAGTTTGTTGTGATTTGGCGCTATATAAATAAAATTGAATTGAATTATAGTCACTGTCTCCCTTCGTTCTTTGTAAGATCTTCTTTGTTCCCCACCTGTATAGTTCTTCCTGTTCATTAGTCAATTCTCTGTTTTGGATTTTTGTGGACTTATATTTCACCTGAATAAAAGTTATTTTTTCCTTATCAAGTTGTATTTGGGCCCTTTTCGGTGCAACTTGACACAACACCATTAAATCTTAATTTATTCCTTAACAAATACATTGTAGCTTTTTTAACTTGAGATTTTTTACTTGTAATTGCGCTTGATAAAAATCTGACAGAAAGTTCCCCTCAGTATTCTGTGTTAAGCTAATCCTTTTGGGTCCGTCCTGTAGTCTTTAAGGCTATCATTGATTTCTTGACCTGAATTCATAGAGCTGAGCCGAGCCAGTAAAGTTATGTTTTACTGTTAGTGTAGTCATTTCATAAGCAAAAAGCAGAGAGAACAAAACCCACAGTTTATTCAGCAAAACTGCACATGCATAACTCTCCAAATTGATAAATCAACTTTAATGTACTTTGCTTCTTTTACTTCTCTGTACAGTCATTATATTTATTTATATATACATATATATATATATATATATATATATATATATATATATATTGTAGCGATTCTCTTAGTTAGAGAGCGTGTTGATGTTGTGGGATTTCGGACTGTTCGGGAGGTTCGTGAAGGCAGCATGGAGAGAGAGAAAAGACCGAGAGCTTGCCTGTGTGTGTGTGTTGCTGTTCCGTTGTTGTAGTTGTGGTTGGCGTGGCTGTGGCCTACAGCAGCCGTTTTTCGGCTAATAAAGACAACCTTTGTTGTGAACATCGCCGACTGTGGAAGTGTGTTTACAACGTTACATTGGTGTCAGAAGTCAAACTGCTAACCGTCGGCTAGCCCTGCTTCGGCTACCTCAGTTGACAGCCTGCGCTAACTATGGCAGCGCAGCGAGATGTGGCCGGGGCCCGCCCGAAGATCAAGAGAGAGGCTATGGACAGTGACTTTGGGGGCACGCTGGGTCCTGAGGGAGCGGACAGTGCCGGAGAGCGTTTGGCCCGCCTCAGACGGACTGCCAGAGGCCTGGCGGCCGCCGCTGGCTTTAGCCCATCGACTGCAGGAATATACGCGGGCGCGGAGACGCCCGCCCCGAACAGCGCGGGGCCCGTGCTTGGCGATAGTGGCGCCCGGCCCTGCCAGGCAAATGTGAAAACCCCCAAGTACTCCGGTAAGGCTGACTGGGAGGCCTTCCATGCTCAATTTGAACTGTTAGCGCATGCTGCGGCCTGGTCCACAGACACTAAAGCACTCCAGCTAGCCTTGTGCCTCACTGACGACGCTTTGGCATGCCTGCTGCTGCTTAGCCCAGCGGAGAGGGGTGACTACAGGGCTCTGGTTGGTGCTCTGCAGCGGCGGTTTGGGCAGTGTGGCCAGCCTGCTGTCCTGCGGTCCGAACTGACGAGTAGACGGAGACAACCGGGTGAGCCGCTTCGCGCTTTGGCTAATGACATTGAGATGCTAGCGAAGAAAGCATATGCCCACATGCCCATCGACGTGCAGAACGAGCTGGCCAGAGACCAGTTCATCCGCGCCATTATCCCTGGTGAGCTGCGCATCCAGACTCAACTTTCCCACCCCCGCAATCTGCACGAGGCCCTGGAGATGGCCTTGGAGAGGGAGGCCGTGGTGGCTTCTGCGGGGTGCGACCATAGCGAGTATGACCCGGTGGTGAGGGCTGCGGTGCCGGAGGCCCCGGGCCAGGGGGTGCCAGCTTGGGCGGCCGAATTGACCGAACTGGTTCGAGGCGTGTCTCTACAATCTTCACGCCGCGGTGCTCGTCCTCGCCGAGACCCTCCTGTTTGCTGGACGTGCGGACAGCTGGGCCACATCAGCGTGCGATGCCCAGACCGTGCCGGTGTTCAGGGAAACGCCTCAGGGCCTGCGTAGGCGGGACGGCGCAGGCCCCTTCTTCTGTGTCCCAATCCGCCGGGGCGCCGGTGGACAGAGCCCAACGGTACAGCTGGGGGTGCGGGGCTCAGCTCCCCCCAGAAGCAGATGACAGCACGGAGTCCGCGAGGGTGGTGGGCTGGACGCGTGCAGGGGATTTTTGTCACATCCCCATCACCCTGGCAGGGGCTCCGTGCACAGCTCTGGTCGACACTGGCTCCACTGCGACCTTGATGAGACCTGACGTGGTGCCGGTAGGAACCCAGTTGGAACCAACTACAGTAAAACTGCGTACAGTGACTGGTGAGTTAGCCCCGATGTTGGGAAAAGGACTGGTCCCTATTCAGGTGGGGGGCCTGGGAGTGAACTTGGAGGTGTGGGTGGCAGCGGTGCAGGACGTTTGCATATTAGGCCTGGACTTTCTGCGGGCCTCACAGAGTGTCTTAGACCTGGGGAATAACACGCTGACCTTTCCAGGGGGCCCCATGGTTGACCTGGTGCGCCCCGCACAGGCCCCGAACCTACACCCGCCAAAGTCGAGAGCAGCGGGGGTGCACCATGAGGCACACCTTCCGCCCCCGATCTACCCCCCTGCACCCCTGTCCCCTGACCCTGATTTAGCCACCGTGGTGGGTTCTCCTGCCTCAGACCAGCACACTGTAATGGGGGAGGGGGATAGACTGGCAGTAGTGAGGGACATATGGACACGTAGCTGCCAAGATTTAGATCATCCACAGCGGGAGGAGCTGTGGCAGGTGCTGCTGGAGTTCAAGGACATTTTTGCTCTGTCAGAAGACGAGGTACGCTTAACTCACCTCCTGCAGCACGACATTGACACGGGAGATGCACGGCCTGTGAAGTCACGCCCTCGCCGCCTCCCCCTGGCGCATCAGGCTGCGGCTGATAGTGCGATCGGGGAGATGCTCAGGGCTGGCGTCATTGAACCCTCCGACAGCCCCTGGGCCTCGGGGGTTGTGATGGTTAAAAAGAAGAAGAGCCCCAAAATGAGATTCTGTGTCGATTTTAGGCCGTTGAACAGTGTGACTAAGAAAGACTCATACCCGCTGCCCCGCATCGATGAGTGCCTGGATTTGGTTTCCGGCTCTTCCTGGTTCTCCTCGCTGGACCTGCGTAGCGGGTATTGGCAAGTGCCCCTCAGCCCCGCAGCCAGACCAAAGACTGCTTTTAGCACAGGCAGGGGGCTGTGGCAATTCCGTGTTCTCTGCTTCGGCCTATGCAATGCGCCGGCCACGTTTGAAAGGTTGATGGAAAAGGTGCTGGCCGATATTCCCCGACAGGAATGTTTGGTCTACTTGGACGACATCCTGGTCCACGGAAGTTCCTTCGAGGCAGCTCTGGCATCCCTGCGGCAGATTCTACAGCGGATAGCGGCAGCGGGCCTGAAACTCCACCCTGATAAGTGCTGCTTTATGAGGAAAGAGCTGGAGTTCCTGGGACACAAAATCGGGGGTGAGGGTATCAGTACGCTGGAGGAGAAAGTGCAGGCGGTGAAGGACTGGCCAACCCCCACAAACTTGAAGGACTTAAAGAGCTTCCTTGGTCTGGCGTCCTACTACAGGCGGTTTGTAAGGGGGTTCTCCTGTATTGCTGCGCCCCTGTTCCGCCTGCAGAAAAAGGATAGTGACTTTGACTGGTCAGCAGGATGTGAACAGGCTTTTGAGCGGCTGAAAAACGCCCTAACAGAATCTCCCACCCTCGCCACCCCGGACCCCAGTCTGCCGTTTATTCTAGACACAGATGCCAGCGATGTCGGAATGGGGGCAGTGTTGAGCCAGGTGGGGCCAGCGGGGGAGAGAGTGGTGGCGTACTTCAGCAGAACCTTTAATAAGGCTGAACGACGCTACTGTGTGACGCGAAGGGAGCTCCTGGCCATAGTACGGGCAATAAGTCACTTCAGGTACTACCTTTGTGGCCTGCCCTTCACTGTCCGGTCAGACCATTCAGCCTTGCAGTGGCTAATGGCGTTTAAGGAGCCAGAGGGGCAGATTGCACGCTGGCTGGAGGAATTAGCGCCATACGTCTTCGAAGTGAAGTACCGAGCGGGGGCTCACCACGCCAACGCAGATGCCATGTCCCGCCGCCCCTGTGCTCCAGCTGGTTGCCGGTACTGCGAAAAGCGGGAAGCCCGGTAGGAGGAGCTCCGGGCTGGGGGAGAGCATGATTCCGGGTGTAGCGGAGGTGAGCTGGCCTGCAGAGTGGCACAGGTGATTGACCCGCTCGAGTGGAGAGCGCAACAGGAGCAGGATGTTGACCTCCGGCCAGTGCTACAATGGGTGGAGTCTGGTCAAAGACCGCAGTGGAGCGGAGTGGCTGGATACTCACCTGCAACTAAAGGACTGTTTGTGAAATTTTCAGCTCTCCGAGTAAAGGACGGAGTGCTGCAGAGAGCCTGGAAGGAGCCAGCTACGGGGGAGGAGAGGTGGCAGGTGGTGGTCCCCAGGGCCCTGAGGGAGGCAGTTTTGAAGGCCTCCCACGGAACCGCCGGGGTGGGGCATTTTGGAGTTTCCAAAACCCTTCGGCGGCTCCGGCAGAGTTTCTACTGGGGGCAGCTCAGGAGGGATGTTGAGGACTTTTGCCGCCGGTGTGACCTCTGTGCAGCGCACAAGGGTCCCTCAGACCAGTCCCGGGCCCAGCTACAGCAGTTAGCAGTGGGAGCCCCGATGGAGAGAGTAGCAGTGGACGTGATGGGGCCTTTTCCACGCACAGACAGAGGAAATCGTTATGTCTTAGTTGCCATGGACTACTTCACAAAATGGCCGGAGGCATATGCCATACCCGACCAGGAGGCGGAGACGGTGGTCGACAGGCTGGTGGAGGGCATGTTTGCCAGGTTCGGGATGGCAGAAACCATTCACAGTGACCAGGGAAGGAACTTTGAGTCGGCTGTTTTCTCTGTCATGTGTGAGCGCTTAGGGATGCAAAAGACCCGGACGACACCGTTACACCCGCAGAGTGATGGGCTCGTCGAGCGCTTCAACAGGACCCTGGCGAAACAGCTGGCCATCCTCACTGCAGAGCACCAGCGTGATTGGGACATGCATTTCCCCTTGTTTTGTTGGCGTATAGGTCCGCTGTGCAGGATTCCACCTTGTGTACGCCTGCCCTGCTCATGCTGGGGCGAGAGCTACGGACGCCAGCGGAGATGGCACTGGGGAGGCCTCCGGACGCTCCGGTAGTCGTACCGGGTCCGGAATACGCCAGGAGACTGCAGGACCGGCTGGAGTCGGCCCATGCTTTTGCCCGTGATCAGCTGGAGAAAGCGGGAATGAGACAGAAAAGGAATTATGACTTGAGGGTAAAAGGGAAAGACTTCAGGGCCGGTGACCTTGTGTGGGTGTACAGCCCGAGGAGGAAGAAAGGCCGGTGCCCTAAGCTGGACTGCCACTGGGTGGGGCCTTGTGTAGTGGTAGAGAAGCTGGGGGAAGTGGTGTACAGGGTTCAGCTGCCGACTAGGGGGAGACGAGTGGCCCTTCATAGAGACAGGCTGGCTCCATATAAGGGTGATGTGCGCCCGGTCCAGTCGACCCCCCTGAGAAATGAAACAGCCACAGCCCCAGACTCACTGACTGTGCCCCCTTCTACTGCCCCACAGCTTCCTCCACTTTTGCACCCCATCCCAGATCAAAAGCAGGGTGCTGCAGGACAGCAGACACAGCCCCAAGTGTCGTCTACAAGGGGGCTGCAGAGGCAGAGAAGACCCCCAGGTCACCTCAGAGACTTTGTACGGGATCCCTCGGGGCGAGGGATTTAGTGAGGGGGGGCAATGTAGCGATTCTCTTAGTTAGAGAGCGTGTTGATGTTGTGGGATTTCGGACTGTTCGGGAGGTTCGTGAAGGCAGCATGGAGAGAGAGAAAAGACCGAGAGCTTGCCTGTGTGTGTGTGTTGCTGTTCCGTTGTTGTAGTTGTGGTTGGCGTGGCTGTGGCCTACAGCAGCCGTTTTTCGGTTAATAAAGACAACCTTTGTTGTGAACATCGCCGACTGTGGAAGTGTGTTTACAACGTTACAATATATATATATATATATATATATATATATATAAAAGAATGGGGAAGCATCAGAATATAGCATCAGAATGGGGAGGTAAGGTGATTTTAATGTGGCATGGTTGTTGGTGTCTGACGGACTGGTCTGAGTATTTTGGAAACTGCTCATCTATTGGGATTTTCCTGCACAATCATCTCCGGGAGTTACAGAGAATAGTCTAAAAGACAGAAAATATCCAGTGATTAGCAGTTCTCTGGACACAAATTCTTTGTTGATGTCAGAGGAGAACAGCTAGCGTGCTTGGACCTGATAGGAAGGCAACAGTAACTCAAATAACCATTTGTTACAAACAAGGTATGCAAGAAGAGGATCTCTGAACACCCAACACGTTGACACTTGAAGCAGAAGACCACACCAGGTGCCACACCTGTCAGAATAGAACAGGGAATCAATCCTATAGTTCTCATAGGCTCACCAAAACTGAATAACAGAAGATTAGAAGAATGTTGTGTGGCCTGATAAGTCTCAAATTCTGCTGTGACTTTCAGATAGTAGGGTCAGAATTTGACATAAAAGTATGGATCGATCTTGCCTTATATAAGAGATGCGCAGGACAAATCTAAAGGAAATCTATCTTTGAGGAATGTTTCCAGCACCTTACTGAATCTATGCCATAAAAATTTAGGCAGTTGGTACAGTACAAAGTGTACCCAATAATGAAATATTGTAGATTACTGTCTGTCTTACAATAATGTCTGGTGCCAATGACTGTAATAAATTTTGCAAAAACATTAGCAAACCTGCTGATACAGCAGAAAGGTGATGTTTTGCAATGAATGTGCATTTAAGCAGATGTATAGTAGTGGTAACTTCACTAAAATCAGATCTTTCAGAAATTCTCAGAAATATTCTGTGTTCTTCTACACATCTAACATGTCAGTTGTTTCAGATCTGTGATTCTGTGTTTTTAATAAAGCATCCTCTGTGTGTATGAATCCCTAACTTCATCTGAGCTATCCAGAAGCCATAATTATGCACAAAATTTAATTTCAGGAGCATGAGTTAACAACATTATTTAGCATAACCACCCTAACGTTTGCCCAGTGAGATAATGTGAAGAATCAACACCCACACACAAACACTTTCCCCACCACTGAAAGGATATTCCAGCAATCAGTTTTCTTTTGTTAGGTGATAGAAAAAAAATAGTTTCAAAACTATTTGGGGCATTTTGAATGATTTGTGCTTCATGAACAACTTAAAGTTCAAATTCATAGTTTTAAAACAATTAAATCTTTCTCTCATCATCAGGCAAGAACATCAGCAATGCAAACATCAATTTCAAGAGGAAAATTAGAGTTAGGCTGAATTCAGCTACCAAAATGAACCTGATACCCATTTATAATTTATTAGCATACTAACAATAACAAAAATCCCAACTCTGTGTCCATTTCCCATTTCTATTGATTGGTTATAACTCTTGCTTGATCACGCATGTATTTCATACTGCAAAATTTGTAAAATTTTCATAAGATATAAAAAACTAACAAAAACCCCCTCCATGTATCTGCACATGTAATGCAACTCTCATTGGAGAGATTCATCCAGCAGTGTTTCCCATACCACTTCCATTGTCTTTGATGGTGTATCATTGACATTGCTTTATCACATATTTTAAGTTTACACTGTTAATACTGAACCATAGCTTAATTAAAATAAATAAATAAATCACAAAACAAACTGCAAAAATGGGAAAAAAAATGCAATTAGGTATTCCCAAAATTATTTAGCCCGTACGTCTACAGTGTTACATTGTTGACCTGGATATCATAAAGGGAGAACTCATTTTAGTTGACCTTAGGCTATTTAAATTTTGCCTCGATTGCCAAGTTTCCCCATCTCCCCTTTCTCTCTTTCCTTCCCTCTCTCTGTGTGTACCTCAACACTATTAGCATATCTTTAACCTCCCTTTCCCATTAATGAAACCAGGGAATAGGTGAAATGTATTTAATGAAATCAGAGTGTGACCAGGCCTTCTAAATCATCTGCACAGGTTAAAGAGCAGATGGCTTTTTACATTTCATTATGCAGACTATAAAGCTCCATACTCTGTATAAATTCTGATTATCAAACTAATTTTAGAATTTGTTTTAAATGAAAAAGTAATGGAACATGACATGATAAAGGCATGAAAAAGTTATTGCACTTTTCACATAATCTTAATATAACTGAACCAAAAGCCTATAGAAGTAAAAACTCACATTTTTGTTTTGCTCACAAAAAGGAGACTCACTTCTCATTTATTTACAATATTTCTCTGCTCTAAAAAACTGTGTATATACTTTTAAAAAGGAGTTCTATTTATGAAATAAATAAATGCGCGCACACACACACACACACACACGTGTGTACATACACATTCCCCACTCACCCTGTGGCCGGTCTTTTGTACTTCAAGCTCAGGTCCTCTACCACAGGCCTGGGAGCTTTAAGGTCCTGTGCAGTATCTTAGCTGTTCATAGGACTGCACTCTTCTGGACAGAGATCTCGGATGTTGTTCCTGGAATCTGCTGGAGCCACTCCCCCAATTTGGGGGTCACTGCCCTGAATGTTCTGGTTACTACAGGGGTGTCATGGTCCTGGGCTGGTGGCCCAGTGTTTTGGTTCTTTTGGTTAGCTTTGTTGCACTTTGAGTTGTGTTTCTTTGTATATTGTCTGATCCCCTTTGTCAAGTTTTCTGTGTTTAGTCTGCGTATGTTATGTTGGTCACTTTCTGTTTTATTTTGTAGTCTTGTGCTCCTTGTGTGTTGTGTTCAGTTTACTTCCCCTGTGTTATTAGGTTCATTTGTTTCACCTGTTGTTCCCTGTTGTTTCCACTCTCCCTGATTTCCTCGTGTGTTTCCCCTGTTCTTGGTTCGGGTCCTTGTCTTGTCTATGTCAGTTTTACGTCTGCTGTGTGTTTTGCTTTCTAGTTAGATTTTTTTGTGTTCATTGTAAACAATATCAATAAATCTACACTCAAACCCTGCTCTTGCCGTGTCCTGCACTGGGGTCCTCCCTGCCTTGCCTGCACCAGCTGTGACAAGGGGGCCACTGTTATCTTCACCTTCCACATCCTCTCTAGCTCTTCTCTCAGCCCTTGGTATTTATCGAGCTCATGTTCCTTCTTCTTGGTGTTGGTGTTGTGGTATTGCAACGTCTATCACTATGGCTTCCTTCTTTGTTTGTCCACCACTACTATGTCCGGTTGGTTAGCCATCACAAGCATGTCTGTCTGTATCTGGAAGTCCCACAGGATCTTAGCTCTGTTATTCGCGACCACCCTTCGGGGCGTATCCCATTTTGACCTCAGGTTTTCCAGGTCATACTCAGCACAGATGTTCCTGTATACTATACCAGCCACTTTGTTATGGCGTTCCATTTATACCCTGCCTGCTAGCATCTTGCACCTGGCTGTTATGTGCTGGATTGTCTCAGAGGCATCTCTGCACAGCCTGCACCTGGGGTCAGAGCATCTCTCTAGTGTTGTTCTCCACATTCCCACTGAGTTCTTGATGAAGGCTCTTAGGGTCCTGTTGATCTTGTATTGTTCTAGGTATTCTGGCATCTATGTGTGCAGCATCAAATTGCAGGCTTTTTTGCAATCAATCAAGTCTTACAGTCTCGAGTCACTGCTCCCCTGGTATTGGTGCCAATTCCTTTCTGGGCCCTGTTCATGTATTGTGCCATGTGCCTGCTTATCTTGTGCCGTCCAGCTCTTCATCTTCCTTGGATGTCTACCACTGTGATGGTTACTGGATCCTGTTCAGTGGTCTGCTCTTAGATCCACTAGCCAATGAGCACTGGTGTTGTGTGATGCGTCCTTCTCCCATATGCTCTTCTAGTATTGCTCTGTCTCCGGCCTCGGTGGGGGTGGTTTTCTTATATTGTTCCCATATTGAATTTTGGATGGTTCAGTGGTGAACATCTGGTTTATTCTCCTGGCTGCAGTTAGCCAAGGCTGTGAGTCTTTGCTTGGCAGTTTCTAAGGCCTCAGGAATAGACCTGTAGTTTTTTCTTGAAGGCCTTTCACAGCTCCACTGGTGCTAAAAACTAATGTTTGACTCTGGCTTTCTGAATACAAGTAGGGCTGCAACTATCGATTATTTCAGTAATTGAGCATTCAATCAAATATTTAATCAAGTAATTGGATAAGAAATAATTTTTCGTATTAACAATTCATCTGCATATTTTAACTTACGTACTGCAGATGTTTCTCTGTGTGACCATTCTCCTAAATACATTTCTACTGCAGGTCTATTTTTAGTCGCTAATCAGGGATTAAAGCATAAAAAACATTTTGACGGAGCGCCTTGGTACTTGGGCGGGGTGCGCTCCTATTTGCGAAATGCAGTGACAGCAGAGTTCCGAAAATGAAGCGGTGAAATCCTCAGGCTGGCGCACACACATACTTTTTCTTCAATATTCTTTCAATTTTGCAATGCTTATTAAAGCTTATTGGTGAAGCAGAAATTACATTCATATTATTTTCTTTTTTTCAGGTTGGCATCTGTTTTCCCAGAAAGATCAACAAAGAAATTGCATGGCCTTCGGTATGGACAGACTAATATTTATGTAGTTAGGATGATAAATATAGCAAGTTTAAAACTTCCACGATTTCAGACTATTTGTATGTGTATTTTCAGAGAAGGCAAATCAGACCATGTAAAGTAAAAGATCAAATAGAATTTTTTTATGCTTTGCTCCTAGTATTTACGGATCTGTCAGGTTTCCGATATGTGTCCCCCCCAATAGTAGACTCCTTCCTACGCCCTTGTTCCAGGGACAAAAACAGGAGTGACTACACTCCTGAAACAACTTTCACTGCACGAAAAGAAGCATATTCGTCCCCGTATACTGACGCGGGCGCCGCTAGTAAACGGCAGCTTTCGTCAGCATACGGGGATGCGCACTTTCGTTCGCCTGAGACGGATATGGTCGTTTACATACCACCAGAATCAGCGGGGGGTAAAGGTACGGGGGAGCCGGCCCGCGGGAGGTGTTAACGTCTCTACTTTACATATGAATAGCAGCGCTGCAAGCCGAAGCAGCGGTAACAGACCCACGTGGCTTCTCTGTCATTGGATGAAAAAAATGCCATCACAATTCAGCACTCACATGTGATTGGCTGGTAGATCTGTCCCCCATTGGCCTTTATAAAGACAGGCCTGGGTAAGCCCCTCCCTAATAAATAAAAACCCAGTAATAAAAATTATTTTTAATTATTATTTCTGTGATATACCTTGTATGTTATGTTGTATTCATGCCATGCTAATAACCTCAACTAAAAGGAATTCAATTAAGAGAAACAAATTGTGAGGCACAAGTTTGAATTTCTTTTTTTTTTTTATTTACAAAGCAATATGCACATACACACACACACACATCATATATAAGAATACAAAAACATTATGACATATAATGCTTTGCTACTTCTGGGCCATGTGGTGGTGGTGGCTTTCTCTCAGAGCATGGTCCAGCATACAAACACTTATGGTGCACGGCGTTGTATTTAGGGTGAGCTTCTAGTCTGTCTTGCAGTTTGGCTCAGAGGTCACTGAGCTCCTGGCTGGGGAAGCTTGGGGGTCTTAATCCAGCCCGATACGCCCTCTGAGACGCCATCCTCCTCATCCAACATGAGGTCAGTGGTGACACCATCCTAGAAGGCAACCTCCTTCACTGCCAGGACACTCTTCCTCGCCTCCAGCAGCTGCTGACACAGAGCACACATTAAGTCATTATGAAACTATATGAAATATTGTGAAAAATCAGGAAACTACACTGAAAGTTTGAGTCTCTTGACTTTGAATGCACACATAGCAGATAAGACCCTGAGTGCAAAAAAAAAAAAAAAATTAATCAGCCCATCTTTGTCATCAGAAACAATGGTTATGTGACAAAGTACCAACTCCTGTGCATCCTGTGAATAAAAGACAAATGAACAAGTACTTTGAAAAAATGTAACATTGATAAAAGTACTTCAGTGATTTTGGTCATTAACCCTTGAGGCACCTTTAAACTGATTATACATTTTTTATCTTTTAGGTCCCAAAATGTTACAGCTGCTAAAACTATTAACATTCAGTGTTAATTATTTTCACCTTCACTGCATCATCTTTTTATAGACATTTTGGGTTGTTCAAAAGAAGCCAGATTTTATATAAAGTTAAAAAAAACAATAAGTAATATTTCCCAAAAATAAAACTGCATTTCCAAGCTAACTACACAAATACAGCAGACCAACAATCCAATCCAATACGTCTTACCGGCTTCCTTCTTGCACGTCACCGGGCAGGATTTTTAATGGCTGCCGCCTTTTCCGGAACGTGAGGCTGACTGTAGCGGAAGCTGCGGCGGACCGTCTGTAGGTTTTACAAGAAGCTGGAAAACATTTTTGTACATTGTAAATAAAGAGCATAAACACAGTGTATACATAAACATATTCAGGCAAAAAACACACAAACAAACAACACCAATAGATACTTACACACAATTATATCATGGTCCACACATTAGGAACACTCACACTCGCGTTGTGAGGCGAACACAGTCTGTGGAAAATAAAGGTGAAAATAAATAAGAGTAAAAACATTTTAAGTTCTTTTCTCCTCCACACATTGAATACTGCTGGTTTGTTTCTGATTCTTACCTCTGCAGAGGATCATACCAGCTTTTATTGGATTCAGAGTTGTGCGAACTGCTTCTTATAAGATGAAACCAAATAAAAATAAGAAACCAAATCACAATACGTCTGTCAGCTTACTGTGACCATTCCTCCACTCTTAGTATTTTTGTTTTAGAAACGACCAAGTCTTACCGCAGTTTTCGGATTGTGCTGCCATCTTTTCTTTGTTAGAGTCCAGAGCATCGAGTCTCTACACAATAGACGCCATCTTATCTTTCAGCTGCCCTAGTAGAAACTTGAGTTAACTGAGGAGATAACCCACTCATTGCAGCCAGCAGTGTCTTCTCGTCTACAGCGGGGCTGGTTGAAGCTGGCCGGTAGAGAGGCCCGCTTTCATGAGGAGCTTCTGGGGTGTTGAAAATATAGGTGCCGTTTACACGAGACCGTTTTCATTTTGAAACGGTGTCGTTTTGATGCGTTTCGGCCTTGCGTTTACACGACAACGGTGTCGTTTTGATGCGTTTCGCCCTTCTGTTTACACGACAACAGAGTGAAAACGATGTGTTTCAGAAACGGGGTCCAGAGTGGAGCGTTTCAGAAACGCACCGGCTTGCGTTTTCGTGTAAACACTTGAAACCGGGGTGATTTGAAAACGCTCGACTCGCACATGCGCACTATGGTTGCGACGGCCAGTTTTTCGCGCACGCGCAAACTGATAAACAGTACTCGCGGATTCACGAGTGCTTCTTATGCTTTTCCTGTGTTTTTACCGTTTTGTAATTCAGCGTTGTGTGCAGCAGCGATCCAACCTCATCATCGGTCCACACAAAACCTCTCACATTGGCCGTTTTGTAAGTAATGAACAATTTGCCGCACTACCTACTGTGTCACTCCACGCATGCGCGTCTTGCGTAAACAAACTGCAAAGAGAAAACCAACGCCAACTTGTGGCCTGGCATGGGAACTACATCGTTTTCATCGTTTCACATGTCCTCGTGTAAACGCGGATCGTTTCTGAAACGCCATCGTGTAAACGAAAGGCTGAAACGCATCAAAACGACACCGTTTCCAGTGAAAACGGCTTCGTGTAAACGGCACCATAGACGATGCCCTCCATTGTACCAGGAAAGCAGCGTAGACAAAGAACGCCATTCAGTTTGAACGGAAGAGAACGACCGCGCTGATTTCCTTTGGTCTTGCGAGACCTTCAGCGCGATCCTGCACGTGATCTGTATTGTCCAATCACAGGCGAGGAAGTTGCCACACGGAATTCAATTCATTTCATTTCAACTCAATTAAATTTTATTTATATAGCGCCATATCACAACAAACAGTCACCTCAAGGTGCTTTGTATTGTGGGTAAAGACCCTACAATAATACAGAGAAAACCCAACAGTCAAAACGACCCCCTATGAGCTGGAAGACACACATCCACTGTCCATTTTTTTTTTTTTTTACATTTTTCTCATGAAGGTTTTGCTGATATCCCTTATGTACATCCATGTATAGCAAAATGAAAGTTTATATGTTTTATATGTTTATATGTTTTCTTATTACATCTGCCTTGGTAGTCTTTAATGTCATTGATGCATGTGAACATTCACTGAACGTTTATGGCAGCGTTCATGCGATGTTGTCTGAATGTTCAATGCTAACTGGGAAGCCACTGCACAGAAGAGGATGATGGTGTGACAGACTTTTTGTTACAGTGAATTAGACTGAAAACTGAGTATGCTTTTCAATGAAAATAATGTTTGTGGTGTCACCAAAATCAAGTTATAGCCTTTGTTTATCTCCCTCAGTCCACTAAAGTTCAGGGTTCACAAAAAACTCCATGACAAAGGCTCACAAGACAGAAGCTCACAGCCTTATTGGAAAAAGGGACAAAAGCTGAAAACGTCCAAAAGTATATTTCTAACTAGATAATATTATTTTATAAAATAGAATGACTTCTTCTGAGTTTAGTCTTGTTTGAATGTTTCGCTGTATAATTTATGTGTAGTCACATTGTAATGGAAAAAGGCTTAAAAGATGATAATGTAAATTTGATTATATATATCTCAAAATAAAAATATGTTACAACTGTTGGGAGGGGTAGACCTCTGGTGAGTACTGGTGACCACTGGTGAGTACTTGATTTGCATTTGTATTACTCACAGAAACCTCCTTTACATATGAGAGCCTGCCCTAGACCTGAGGAGAGGGGAGGGAGCTCAGGGAGCGCTGACACAGAGAGTCCACGGCAGTTTCCCTACAGTTTCTTGTTCTGGCCAAAGCCTCCTGCTGAGAGCCCTAAAGCTCAAGGCGCGCGGCAATATTACATACAAGAAACTGTCGAAAAACCCACTTTTCATTCAGTGTTTGCACCCAGCTGGTTGCCATTCACTGTGTGGCCAGATGCGAGGCGTTGGTGTGGCTGATGCAGCTAAAGAGGTGCCCTACATCCACAACACTATCAAGCCAAACAGTGTGATCTATAAATACCTTTGACAACAGCAGCACGTGGGCGGCAGCTCTTCACTCACTGCAGGTTTGTTTTCAATCTTTATCGATGAAACCTTTTGTTCTATTTTTTTGTTATCTGTATGGATTTCAAATAGTTTGTCAGCTTATATGATCTGTTGTTAGACTTTAATAAAGTTTTTTAACTTTTTCATCTTTATTTTGAAATAACACATTTTTCTTTATAACAGGAGATCATAGATGATCCATTGTTGAAGTTGAAGGATGCTGATGACACTCGATGGCTTTCCACAAACAAATCTTGCCAAGTACTGCGCCACTCAATCAAGTCGGTTCTTGTCACAATGGACCGTTGTGCTGCAGGCTCTTCCAATGCTGCAACAATGGGCTTGAAAACAATTATGAGCAAGTACAAGTTTGTTGCGACACTATCTGACCCGTGATGTTCTTCCGCCTTTGGCTGTTCTCAGCAAACTCTTTCAGGCCACAACCCTGGACCTAATACAGGTGCGTCCTCTGTTGTGGTCCACCACTGCATAAGTGGAAGAGTTGATGGCCTGGCAGACAAGAGCATGAACTGCAGGACCAACTGGATGAGCCAGACAGTGAGATAGCCAAGTTGCTCATATATAGATGTGCAGCACAACACATTTCGACAAGAGGTACGATAAAATCGCTTAATAATGTACCAGTAAGTGGTGTTGTTGTTGATAAGCAACATGTGAATGTTTGTTTCAATAAGGAATTTAGTTTTACTTTTGAAGTAAATATCCATCACATTCACATAAGATGCAGGATGTCATTGAAGTTTCAAGCACAGAGTGATAAAATTTATATCCTATAATTTTCTGTAGGTTCAACAGCCATTTCTTGAGGCACTGGTCCGATGCCTATGGCAGCAATTTCCCCAGGTTCAGCCTTTTTGATCCAAGGCATCAGGATAATAGTGTTCATGTAGAACAATGGCTTTAGGCTCTGAAGTTCTATGGTGGTGAAGATGGCCTAGTTGACCATGAGATGACAGAGGCTGAGTGGGACACCCTCCATCAACACATTATCAAGAACATCAACAACATGACAGCTGCAGAGGTGATGGGATGACTGGCAAAAGATGACACGCTGAAAGGACTGTTCCCTAACATGTCAAAGCTAGCCACTATTGCCCTCACCCTACCTGTACACACAGCTGACACTGACATATGAAACAAATTAAAACTGCACTACACAGCTGCATGAAAAGATCCACACTGAATGATCTCATGATGCTCTTGGTTGGAGGGCCGCCACTGTTGGACTTCGACTTTGACACTACATTACCCCCCGTTGGGGTGCACTGAGGAATCGGCGCGTCATCATGTGAAGTTCAGTGATCACTGGTAAGTTGCACCCATGGTCCTCCGTGCAAACGTAACCACTGTCTGCAGTGCCTCATTCTCTGCCACCGTGCACCCAGCATACAACATTGTGAGGCAGGTGGTCATGACACTCTCTACTACACAGCTGTAAAAGGACCTGAGGATGTCTGTGTTTAGGCCTGCCCTCTGCTTCCTGAGAAAGTTGCAAGATACACTGGAGAGACTCTAAACCAGGGGTCTCAAACTGCAAGGTGTAGGTGGGCTTTCTTTATGACAAATGTGGTGTTGGTGTGCCAGGTGTGTGTTGGTGAGAAGTACACGAGTTACTTGCTAGAAGGGATCATTTCCACCATTGTTCCCTTGATGTAGAGAGGAGGGGGTGCTGCGCCAATCCTGCAAAAGGGACTGAAGAGACCAGCTATCACTGTCATTTGCAAATTTCACTACGAGACTGTTCTTGAAGTGAGCTCTGCAGTCATGGCCTGAACACACAGCCCTGTGAGGAGCCAGTGTTCAGGATGATGGTGGAGGATGTTTTGTTGTTGATTTTGACCCTCTGTGGCCTGCAGGTCAGGATGTCTAGGATCCAGTTGCATAGAGATGAGGTTTCCAGTGCTGCCAGCTTGGACAGTTTCTGCAGGATGATGGTGTTAAATGCAAACCTGAAATTCAGGAATGGCAGCCTGGTAGGTCACAGCTGCAATGGTCTTGGCTATGGACTGGTTCTGCCTTTATGCATACTAGTGGGAGTCCTCTGCTGCATTGGTGGTATGCCTTAGGTGCTTCATCACCAACCTTTCAAAGCACTTTATAATGACAGGGGTGAGTGCAGTGGGGCAGTAATCATTGAGGCATGACATTGAAGAGGTTTTTAGCACAGGGATGATGGTTGATGTCTTGAGACATGATGGGACTCTGGCCCGGGACAGCGAGATTTTAAATATGTCCGTCAGGACCTTTGACAGCTGGCGTGCACAGTCTCTAAGAACTCTGCCTGGGACCCCATCGGTGCCAGAGGCCTTCAGAGGGTTGACCCTCTGAAGCGTTCTGCACTTGTTACTCTGCTGGCTGGAGGTTTGTGGGTGAGTCGAGAGAGGGTGGTGGAGTCTGAGGCCTCAAAGTGAACGTAAAAAATGTTCAAAGTGTCAGGGAGTGCTGGGTCATCAGGGCACTGTGTATCCCTTTTCTTGTAGTCCGTAATGCACCCGATGCCCTTCTACATGCTTTGTGGGTCACTTGTGTTAAAATGGCCCTGGATCTTGAGAGCATGTGTGGACTTTTATACACACTGTTTATATACCAGTCTGAATTTAATCATTACTTATTATTAATCTCTGGCTTTCTTCCACAGAATGGCTTTTGACCTGTCTCCCTCCCCTCAGCCCCAACCGATGACTGCCCCTCCCTGAGTCTGGTTCTGCCAGATGTTTCTTCCTGTAAAAAGGGAGTTTTTCCATCCCACTGTCACCAAGTGCATGCTCATAGGGGGTTGTTTTGATTGTTGGGTCTGTATTTATTGTAGGGTCTTTACCCTACAATACAATGTACCTTGAGGTAACTGTTTTGTTGTTATTTGACGCTAGATAACTAAAATTGAATCAAATTGAACTGCAGAGGGCATTAAAAAAAAAAATTAAAATTATGTTTCTAATTTTAGAAATATTGCACAAATGCAAACATATTTGTTTGCAAACATATAGGCATTGAAGAATATATCCTGGTCAAAATGACTCCAAGATTCCTCACAGTGTTACTGGAGGCCAAGGCAATGTCATCCAGACTAAGTGTCTGTCATAGTAGACAGTATGTTTCTAACATTTGCAGGGCCGAATACAATAACCTCAGTTTTATCGGAATTTAGAAGCAAGAGATTAGCGGTCATCCAGGTCTTTATATCTTTAAGACATTTCTGCAGTTTAACTAATTGATGGGTGTCATCTGGCTTCATGGACAGATAAAGCTGGGTATCATCTGCATAACAACGAAAATGTATGCAATGCTTTCTAATAATACGGCCTAAAGTACCAGTCAAAAGTTTGAACACACTTAGTTATTCATGCCAGTGGGTAAGTGTGTCGAAACTTGATTGATACTGTATGTATAGAGTAAATAAAATTGGTCCTAGCACTAGTGAGGGGAATTCCAGCTCTTTTTTTGAGAGCAGACTCTTTTGGCTCCCAAGTGGCTCCTCAGATTTTTTTTTTTTTTTTTTTTTTTAAATGTGTAAAATTAATTAGTAATGTCAAAACATACATTATATCAAATGTTTCTTTATATACTCAACATAGAATAGAGTGCTCCAAATATAAATTATAAAACAAAAGATTGGCACTCAGAAAAACCAAGGACATTTGAGGAGTTGATCATGTTTCTCCTTCCTGATATGACCTGCTCTGTTTTGATCTTCTAACTGCACTGATGGATGAACAGTTCGTATAGGTCTGTGCAGGTTGTTTGTGGTGCCTGCTCGATATGAAATTTTAACTTTGCAGTCTACACTCTGCCTCACTATCACATTAAAATGTGTCTAAACTTTATATTTTGTGTTACTCATTTTCCTCACTGTTCCCACGTGTAGCCTCTATGTAAAGCGCAACTTCCTTTAGCTCTTTCCTGTCTCCAAGCAAACTTTGCAGGAGCCTCTCCCTTTCTGGTGTTTGTGTACTCACTGTGCAGTGTGTGCGTGGCCCCTCCCCTCCCACTCAGTGAAGACACACAGATGCTGCCACCCATCATGTGCGGCTTCCACAAAAAAAGAGAAAATAGAAATGGCTCACAATCAGGAGCAGGCTCCCATTGTTCGTGTCAAAGAGCCAGCTCTTAGAGCCAGATCATTCGCCACTGAGCCATCACTACCTAGCACAGAATGCTGTGGAACTCCAAAATAAACTGTAGTGTGTGACTCCCCATTTATATGAACTAATTGCAATCTATTAGATAAATATGAATCAAACCACTGCAGCACAGTACTTTTAATACCTAAGGCATGCTCTAATCTCTAATAGAATATAATGGTCAACAGTATCGAAAGCTGCACTGAGGTCTAGCAGGACAAGCACAGAGATGAGTCCACTGTCAGAGGCCATAAGATCATTTGTAACCTTCACTAATGCTGTTTCTGTACTGTGATGAATTCTGAAACCTGACTGAAACTCTTCAAATAAACCGTTCCTCTGCAGATGATCAGTTAGCTGTTTTACAACTACTCTTTCAATAATGTTTGAGAGAAAATGAAGGTTGGAGATTGGCCTATACTTAGCTTAGACAGCTGGGTCAAGTGATGGCTTTTTAAGTAATGGTTTAATTACTGCCACCTTAAAAGCCCTTGGCACATAGCCAGCTAATAATGATAGATCAATCATATTTAAGATTGAAGCATTAATTAATGGTAGGACTTCTTTGAACAGTCTAGTAGGAATGGAGTCTAATAGACATGTTGCTGGTTTGGAGGAAGTAACTACTGAAGTTAACTCAGAAAGATACACTGGAGAGGCTCTAAACCAGGGGTCTCAAACTCAAATGACCTGGGGGCCACTGCTGACTGTCATTTCAATGAAGGCCACTGTGTTTATATACGTATGTTTTTTTTCTCTTTTTTTTAAAATTATATTTCATAAAAGAAGAGTTTAGTCGACTACGTTGCTTTGTCAGCAAACACTGATTGGCGGATTAATTAATTATATATGTAAAACAGTGTTTATCAACAGAGCAACATAGTCAAATAAACTCTTCTTTACTACAACAAAATAAATGATATGTCTGGCATAAAAACTGATATTTTCTAAATATAATAAACGTCATCCCACTGTGTACTCATATGCAACTATCAGCAGCTTGTGGGTTGGCTGGGACCGACCTCAATAAGTATTGGCCAGCACACACCAATACACTGTCAGAATACCTGTGGTAACAGGAAGCTTTGATTTCACGTGGAGAGTGACTGTAGAGCCGCTGTGTCAAGCGCTGGACAGTGTTTGCTTGACTTGGCTGGGTCTGGCTCACTGCTATCCCCGGTGTTGTTAAATATAAATGGTAAATGGACTAGTTCTTATATAGTGCTTTTCTACTCTAGTTGAGCACCCAAAGTGCTTTATACGAGTGTTACGTAGGTCAACCAACCTAGTTTGTTAAGGCCATTACACACCAGAAGCATTGCGTTTTGTGAATAAATCGTCCTTATAAAACGCACTGTGAATAAAATTAAGTCGACATCAAGCGATGATGTAATGAGGTCCTGATGTTTCTAAACAAAAGAAGGAAGAAACAGATTCTGGGTTCATCCAACTCATAAGAAAGCAGCAGCAGGGAGAGTTTCATGGTTTGATCCCGGAGTAGAAGCTGCATCACGGTCGCTTTCACACACATTTCAGGATGTCAAGGGGCAGTTTGAGCTTTTGTTGGCAGAGTTGGGATCACATCTGAGGAGGCAGAGAATAATTTCGGAGAGCCAACTGTGCGTCTGAGGTAAAACTATTATTTTACTGTTGCCACATCACTGTATATTCAGTGTATCGGTGCGTGTTTTGAGCTATAAGCTCACATATTGCTAAATGCAGTGCTCTGATTGGTCAGATCAGTTTTTTGCTTGGAAGAGTCAGAAAATTTGAACTTGATCTAAAGAAAAATGTCGCAAATTCGTCCTGTGAAATGATGCAGTCAGTGTGAACGGCTGCATTAAGAACAGGTGAGTCCAAAAAATATTTTTAACACAAAATATTTGCACGAAATTTACACAACCTATGTGTAACGGTCTCAACAGGCACAGGAACCAGTGAAGCTTGTGAGTTTAATTTTAGCAGGAACGTATCACATGACCGAGACAAGGTGACACACGTCAAGAGTGAGCCATAGACGGATGTAACGAGAGAATCCGCCCATTTTTCAAAATAAAACGTCATTCAGACTCTTAAGAAAATTTTGCTCCCCCCCTCTAATTAAGGTCCCCAGGTACCAAATGACCTAAGAACCGGTACCTGGGGACCTTTGATTTAAATTATATGAGAAATGGTTGTCTTAATTAGAGGGGAAGTGAAATTTTAAAAAGTAACTTAAAGGGCCAAATTGTATTATACTTTTGACATCAATTCACAGCTTATGGGTTATCTACTTTAAGCTATACATTTGTGAGTTGTGTCAGGCACTTCTGATTTGAGGCTTTCCTTTTCAGAGGAGACACAGTAGCCAGAGTTGTACACAGTGAGCATGTAAAACTATTCACAAGATAGAATACATTCTGTTTCCAGTGAGGTAAGCAGCTCCTCTGCGCTGTATCGGTACGCAGCATTGAAGAGCATAATAATTAAAGGAATTATATCCTTAAACTTAGTTACAGCACTTTCAGAAAGACCTCCACTGTAATAAAACATATTCCCCACTGCTGTGTAATCCATTAAAGTAAATGTTATTAAGGAATAAGAAGACAGGGCGCCCGGGTGGATTAGTGGTGAAGCTAATGACCACATACATATGCCGCGCTGCGGTGCAGGCGGCGTGGGTTCGAGTCCCGGCCTGTCGCCAGTTTTCCTGTGTATCTTCTCCCATTTCCTGTCTCCCTCCATTGCTCATAAAAGCCACAGTGGCCAAAAAAAAAAAAAATCTTAAAAAAAGAAATAATCAGACAGGGGAGAGTTCTCAGGAAATATTAACAAGTCTTCAGTTTCTACTGTATGCCATACAGTACCAGTAAAAAGTTTGGACACACTTTTGACTGGTACTGTATGTCAGAACAAGATCCGCAGTGTGGTTAAAGTGGTCGGCGGGCTCATTTACATTTTGAGAGAAGCCAACTGAATCTTGTCACAGGCTGGCTCACGGCCTGTGACGAAGAACCTGAGAAAACAAATGAGGTAAAATTAGAACCCTGATCTGAGTGAATGATTTTCGGAATACCAAACGTAGAAATGAACTGAGTCAATGCTTTAACAACTGATTTTGAAGTAATAGTGCAAAGCGGAAAAGCAGCAGGATATCTAGTTGCCTGGCACACCACAGTCAACAGATAGCTATGTCCCGTTTTTGACTGTGGTAATGGCCCAACACAGTCAATAACAAGGTGTTCAAACAGCTGCCCAATAGCTGGTATTGGGTATAAAGGCGCTGGCTTTAACACTTGGTTCAGCTTGCTGGTGAGCTGACACGTATGACAAGACCTGACAAACTGACTCACATCTCGCTTTAAATGTGGCCAGAAAAAATACTTAAGTATGCGATCGTAAGTTTTACGAACACCCATAAAACCTGTCCCGTCACCATGCGAAGTCTGTAACACCTTATTTCGCTACACAGATGGCACAACAACTTGAAATATCGGATCTCCCAAACTCAGGTCATTATGTGGAACCCATTTCCTGACTAAGACCCCATCTTGCAGAAAATAAAGTACTCTCTCTCACTGACTTGGGCACAACCCTGGCAAAAAGGTCAGACAAGGTTGTATCCACCCCCTGTTCAGCTATTAATGCATCTTTAGAAGTATGCAACTGGTCTGTCTGGAGCATAACCGGCAACTCAAGATCCTTTGGCGTAACCACACCCTCTTTAACTTGAGAAGCAGCACGGGTTACTGCACAAAACTGTAAAAACATCAGGAGGCACACCACAGCCGTCGGGAGATGGAGCTGCTGGGGACACAGAAAGCTCCCTGTTGGAAGTCCTAGGTTTGCCACCTGCCCACACTGCACTTCACTTCACTTGACCCGAGCTCTTGGATCTAAGTAGGGGACACTCCCTCCTTCAGTAACCCTAAACAATATCTACATGTATTTTGAGTCACTGGTCCTTTTGGTCCCTTATGACCAAACTTCTACTGGGACTTATGAGGCAACGCCCCAGACGAAGACAAACGACCATATTTTTAATCATTAGGGTACAACACATTGCATGGCTCAAAGTAACTCTTGTGGGTCAGCACATACTCATCCGCAAGAGCAGCCACTTCAGATGGAGACGTCACCTTACATTCATCTAAGTAGCAATCGCTTCAGGTACAGAATTTTTAAAGTGTTCTAACGCCATTAAGTTACAAAGATCCTCAAAGGTAGTAGCCTCAGAAGCTGTAGACCAATGGTTAAATGCAAAAGTAAGATCACGAACAAACTCAGAATAAGTCTGAATCCAGCTTTTTCCTAAACCGAAACAGTTGGCGATATGCCTCCGGAACAAGCTCAAACATTTTCAGCACAGCAGTTTTAACGGTAGCATAAACTTTGTTGTCAGCCACACTCAAAGCTGAAAATACCTTACATGCTCTACCAGTCAGAACACATTGCAACAGCGTACACCTCTCCAAATCTGACCAACCTCTATAATCTGCTATTCGTTCAGAGTGAAATAAGTGTCCACATCAGAGTCAAACTTAGGCAACAGGCTGAGATTTTTTGCAACATCAAACTGAACTCCAGAACCTGCAACTGGTCTATTAGAACGTCTCAACTTTTCCAGCTCCAACTGCATCTGTAACAGCTCCCTCTGCTGCTCAAACGTCAGTGCAGGTGGACCAGACTGATAACTAGCACCCTGATCACTAGCAGCCTGCCTGCAAAGAACCCTGCCTCCACAAGAGCATGTTTTAAACCAACCTTAACAGAATCTTTTAACTTTTTATCAGCAATGTCAATTTTGTAATGTCAGCTATCTCAATCAACTGTTCCTTAGTACACAGTTCCAATGCCATTTCTGAAGTAGCCTGAACAAAACTATGCAAAATAGAAGCCATTTTCAACAAATTCCATAACCATTAAATTCACAAAAGCAACCCACCTGCTGCCAGACTGGGCCTAGGATAGGGCCCTTTTCCCTAATATCCCAAGTCGATGTTAGGGAAAAGGGAAACTCTACCCACATTCACTGCCACCTACAAAACAAAACACCACCAGTGTCCTAGTGACACTCGCTGATTAACCTCAAATGGGCAGGACTCCCACCAAACACAAACCCAGTACAGGCCCAAAGTGAGTCACAAAACCAAATAGCAAATGCTAACCAAAGAAAAGGAATCAATTCCCACTGCTCACTCCAACCAAAATGGCCCAACCAAAATCTCCTCCCAACAAACAGCCAGGGAAACAAAACCAAGACCTAACAAAACACCCAAACAACCAGAGTAGCCAAACAACAATGACACCAAACATTTAACGAGCCCCCACTTGTCACAGGCAGGCTCACGGCCCGTGACAAAAAATGAGGGGAGACAAAGGTATAGGCCACAGATTAGTTTTATTGAAAATTAAACAAATCAAAAAGAAAGATAAATATGGGATGTGAATATGTCAGTATGTCCTGTGTATGAGTGATTGGACATGTATGTGGAAATCTGAATGAATATTGCAACCCAAAACCAAACCAGAATAGAAGATAAACCAAGGTTACCTGGAGGAGCAGAGAGGGGCAAATGGTTAGTGGAGCCCTGCTTAAATTAGTGAGCCCAGGTGGCTCCAATTACTCAAGGCCCACCTCTGCCTGCAGGAGGCACCGCCCCTGCAGGTCAGAGGAGGGGCCGTGACAATCTAATAATAGATCAAATCCAGTGTTGAGGTTATAGTTTTCAGCATCTACATGGATGTTAAAATCACCCACTAAGCACTGTCTGCTCGCTACTGAACAGTTCATGCACCAACCTTTGTTGAAATATATGCAGAGGCCTGCTGCAGTGTGCATCTTGTTGTTTTACTGGCAGTAGTAGTGCTAGTAGTGCTAACTTTAACACTAACATAGAGAGCTAGAGACGCTGCTGCACTGCCGCGTGCCGTCATCTTGAGAAAATGGGCAAAAGACCAAGGCCCCAGGTGTAGTGTCTGAAGCTACTTTGCATAATCAACCCCTCACCTCCCCATGTCCAGCAGATACGCAATCAGCCTTTCGTTTGCTAAAGTGAATAAAGGTGAAATAGTGTTAACTAAGGACAATCACAATTCAACCCCCCCTAAAAAAACAAAACAAAACAAAACAAAAAACAAACTGTTTTTAGAAAAATAAAACTTGTCTTTGTACCCTAGGTAAAACTGCACGATTGCATTTGAGTGCTAAGTGTGAGTGTTTGAGAAAGGTCACTTGGAAAGTGGGACATGATTGGCGAGTGGTTATTTGCAGTCAGTCATCGTTGTGACGTAAAAATCCATAGGGAAGAAGAGTTGCCTCTCTCTCCTCGGCTGGAATGGACCACCAATCGATGGTGGAGGAAATTGGTCGGTGGTGCACAGCTATGGGGTACGGAGTGAAGGGGGCTGAAACTGTTTGGTGAAGCATTAGCTAAAGATTATTTATGATCACACGTATATTTCTGCTGACACATCGGCAGTTATATCCTGGATTACTGGTCTTTCTTTATTCGCCAAATGTTTCTGTTTTCTTATTTCAAATGGCAGTCTTGGAATTGTATTTCTCAGTAAATGGCTACTCTGTGATTACATGCTGGAGTCCAAATGAGGATCATTTACTCATCTACATTGTCCTCTCTTCTGGGCACAGGTCTGCAAGCCCAAATGTGATGGGCTCTCTCTGCCATTTTCTCATTTTATCTCTTTCCTTCGTCTTACCCCCTCTACCTCATTTCCACTGGTCTTATTTTTTCTTTCATTCCCTCTTCCTTTCTGTCTCTTATTTTCTCTCTTCTCCCAGTACCACAGAGACTTGGAGATGAGCTTATCACTTTCTGCATCACAGGACCAAGCTGTCATGCTGGCTCTGAATAAGCCACTGTGTGCGTGTAGAGAAAAAGAAGTAAGCTTGAGAGTGCAGGTATGCTGTAGAACAGTACTTTTTTTTTTTGCTTTAATCTTTCTTTCTGGATACATATATCACATGACATACTTTTGATTTCATATAAACTTTTCATACTATACTAAAGAAAGCAGTTATTGATTCTTAACTAATAATTAGTTTGCACAGGCAGGAAAGTGAATGGCTACAGGCTCGGTATGGCCCATAGACCAAACTGAACTGATGCAAGAATATACACTCAGTGTATTTTATTTTGTAAACTAAAGCTGATCTTTAAAGGTTTTCTTGTATAGTGAGGTGTTATTATCAACAAATAAAATTGTCCTATATTCTTCCTTTACCCTTTTATGAAATTAAGAAAGTAACATTTCCTCAGAGTATCTTTTACCTAACCTACCTTTTTACTTTTATCTAAGCAAAAAATCCTCTGGGGGACTACTTTCAACTGCAAGGTGACAGGTCACATGGTGGGAGGCAACCTGTTTCAAAACAGTCGCAGACTGACTCAGACTGTCTGCAGTTACGCTTGGACAGATTGGCAAAGGTTTGCAAATAATCACTATCTAATTTTATAAACAGACAGCTTGCCAACATGTTGCAATGAACTGGAGTCAGTTTATGCCAGGCATGTCCAACATCTGGCCCATGGGCCAATCACGGCCCAATCTCGGATTTTATGTTGCCTGCGCGTTTTGTCTAAAAATGTGTTATTTTTCACCTGCCAGCACAAACAATGAATGAATCCTCTTTTTAACTCATGGAGGCAGCATTGTGTAACACATGTCTGCCAACTGCCATAAAACCTCAAAACGAAGATTGTGGGGCTTGGGTGGGGTCAAAGGTGACACAGAGGGCTCTGCAGGTGTACATTGCTGATTCAACATTTAACTGGTCGAATGAACTTTGCTCTGGGGCTTCCGCTGTCATGGCTGCAGCAAGTAGATAAAGGAAAGTTGATAATGAAGGTGCCACTTCCAGGAATAGAGGAAAGTACAATATTATTTTTTCACTGAAAACCGAAATAACTGTTTGTCAGATTTGCCATGAGACTGTTACTTTGTGTGAGGAACATAATTTGAAGTGACACTATGAGATAAACGTTGCTAATACATATGACAAGCTGCTATACAGTGACCATGCTGAAAAGCAAAGCAACTCCAGGACATTTCTGGTATTTCTGGTATTTTCCAAAAAATTATTACTTTTTGGCCTATAATCTGTGAAACATATGTCAAATATATCTTTCATGAATGATATAGTGTGAGACTGAAACAACACTCCTGTCACAGGGTAGAAGCTGCAATAAGGTTTTGGCAAAGTTAATTTTATCCTTTATTTATCCAAGTAAAAACTGTCACTGACATTAAAAATGTCTTTTTAACAGAGATCTGGTCAAGAGGTCAGCAGAAATTGCAACAAACATCAGAGTTTCCAAGTAAAATAATGCAGACTCATAAAGATACTTGCAAAGCAGGTAATTTTTTTAATTTTTTTTATTTATAAGCCCTTCATAAATCCTGTGGACTATAGTCAATTTAGCAATGTGAGCAAAGATATTACATATTAAAAAAAAATCAGAAATCAGTTTTTTTTGCAGACGATCACTTTTTGGCACAACACCAGCAGGTGGATAAGATCAAGTTTCCAGAGATGCGAACATTTGCAAACATGCGAACAAAGAAAATGTTCAGCTTGTTTGACTCCATGTATTTGTGAGCTGAATGTCTGTATTCTGAACTTAAACATGAACCGCTTGAGATCAAGACTCCCACCTAGTGATATTTTATGCACGTCTACCATTGCTCTCAAACCAGACCTGGCCTGTGTACCTATGTGCCTTTCACATTAGTGTCAGTAGCTTACCTGTTGCTCTCTTACCAGAATTACAGAGTTGTACTTTGTGTTTTAAATTTCTGCTGGAAGTTCAGATAGCTTTTATGCTTTGTGTTATTCTTAATGGTTATATTTGCTTACTTCATTTGTTTGCTGCATAAACATGAAAATATTAAATAAAATAATATTTATATGCATCTTTTATTGTTTAAAATAATTTCATCAGGGACTGTTGGCCCTCAGATAGTTTCACATTAGAGAAAATATATGCAGACACAACACAAACATACAAATTCTAAATAAAAAGGTCTTAGTCCACTGGCAGATTTGAAATCAGAAACTTCTTACTGTGAGGCACTATCCTTCAAACATTACTAATCAGCAAAACATTTAATATCTAGTCTACAAACTCAGCAAGGAATATTTTTTTATTGCAACTTTAAATACTGAACTCAAATTATGAAATACGCTCTAGCTTACCAGCCAATTTGTTTTTCTCCACTGCATACATCAGTGTGCTTTTAATTTATGATTTTAATTACATTAAGTTTAAAAAATTATACAATAAATAATATAATTAATAGTCTATACTGACAGGCACAGTATTTGTAAGCACAGAAATGTTCACTTCCATTACGTTTTAATATTGGGTCTATTTTCTCTCTCTTATTGCTTAAGATATACATGGATGGATGATTATGCTTAATGTAATAAAACTGTATACCTTTGGCAGTGTTGCCTTATTTTTGAACTGACAGGGACATAAGCACCCAGACATGCTTTCTGTTCAATCTGTGGACATAAACCTCCTTGCCTGCTATGTCACGCAGTGTTCTGATGTCCTGTTTTCAAACAAGCATCAACAAACAGGAGCAGGGTGTCTGACAGTATGAGTTCATAGTGGTTTTTGAAATTGCCATAAAATAGTGAAGCTGATGGAGCCCCAGATATCATAAGTAGTTTTCTGCAAGGAAAGTATCCTGGGTTGATGTAATAATGAATGCAATAATTCCAGTATTCCAATATTTTAAGAAATGTTAAATCCAAATAATGATTGATTGATTAATGATGGATTTTCACAACTTCACATCATGGAATTTCTTGACCTGATTAGTTTTAATTTATTAGGTTCCTCATTAACTGTAGCACTGCAGCAGCTTTTCTTCTTGTGGTCGACAAAAAAAATTTTTAATTGTGACAATGCACCATAAAACCGAAACAGTGTCTTATAGCATTTCAACAGAAACAGAACAGTGACAAGAACAAACAAAAAAAAAGTTCCTTATAAGGCAACCATCAAACCACATAAACTTTAATTGTTTCATTTTTTCATTTTAAAGGTTTTATCCAATACTGGAAAAACTGTGAGATCAACATTCATATTAACATTGAATTCCATCCATCCATCCATCCATCCATCCATCCATCCATCCATCCATCCATCCATCCATCCATCCTATGCTATGGATCCTGGTCCAGGCAGCAGTCTAAGCAGAGACACCCAGACCTCCCTCTCCCCACCTCTTCCAGTTCTCTTGGGGGGACACCAAGATGTTCCCAAGCCAGCTGAGATCTCTACCATGTCCTGGTCTGCCTCGAGGCCTCTTGGTAGGACATGCCCAATACACTTCACCCTCACTATGAGGATCCCAGAAAGCATCCTTGTCAGACGCCTGACTTACCTCAACTGGCTCCATTGGATGTGGAGGAGTATTGGCTCTATTCTGAGTCTGTCCCGACTGACTGAGCTCCTTAAGCTATCTCCGAGATCCAAGACTCTGAGTGCCAAGACAGCCTGCGGAGGAGGCAAATTTCTGCCAGTTGTATCTGTGCTCTCATTCTTTCAGGCTTTCAGCTTGTGGCCATAGATGAGGGTGGAAAACCAGATAAGACTGGTTTGCTATCATGCTCAGCTCTCTTTTCACCTCAACAGACCGGGATAGTATCTGCATCACTGTGGACCCCACACTAATCTCTCTGTCAGTCTCCCCCTCTACTCTTCCCTCACATGTGAACAAGACCCTGGGGCACCAACTTTCACCCTTTTCCATGGCCTCAGACTTGGAGGTGCTAATTCTCATTCTGGCAACTTCACACTGAGCTGCAAACTGCTGGGAAATATGGCTCAATGAAGCACATCATCTGCAAAGAGTAAATGGACTAGTTCTTATATAGCACTTTTCTACTCTGAGCACTCAAAGCACTTATACAACATGTTTACATTTACCCCATTCACACACATTCATACTCCAATGCTTGCATCCAATGCTTGCATCGGAGCAAATTGGCAAAGTACCTTGCCCAAGGATACATTGGCATGCAGCCTGAAGTAGCCAGGAATTGAACCGCTGACCTTCCGATCAGCAGGTGACCTGCTCTACCTCCTGAGCTACAGTAGAGAGTAGATCCTGAGGACACCAAACCTGACACCCTCCATCCCTTGGCAGTGCTTGGAAATTCTGTCCATGGAAATTATGAACAGAATCAGTGACAAAGGGTAACCCTGGCAGAGTCCAACACCCACCAGGAACAAGTGTGACTCACTGCTGACAATGCGCCCACTACAGCTGTGCAAGGACTGATTAGCCTGCAAGAAAGGGTCTAATACCCATATTCCCAAAGCACCCCCCAGAGGTTCACGTCCCGACCTACGGCCATTACTGTGTGTCTTCCCGCATCTCTCTCTTTCTCTCTCTCTACTGCAACCTGGTGAAAAAAGGCCAAAAAATATTCTCAGAAAAATCTTATCATACATTCTTTTTCCCCCAAAATATTACTTAAAACAGGATATAATTAGTGGATGACCATTAGACGCGCACAGTGGTATACCTACCATATACTCATTGGCTCTTTTGTTGGTTTGACATTTATGATAGTAAACTTTCTCAGTGGTGCATGTATTTCAACCAGTAGCAAGAACATGTCACATCATTTTAACAATGTCTTTTTTTTTCCAGGATTATTTTCATTCAGTGAATGGTGCTTGTAACTGAGGGTTGGTGAAGAACCCCAAGATCCCGAAAGTGACTTCCTCCAAAATTTCAAAATTAGCTTTGGAGTAAAATTAATCAGATCCTGTTATTTCTTTTATTCGTGGACAGATGTGATCACTGGACCAGTGGCTGCTGCTATGGTTGTGAGGATTAGTTCTGTTTGTGGATTTAGCAAACTGCATTCTAAAATAAATGAGGAGATGTTACATGACCCACCATACTATAACAACATTAGCTACAGCATAAAGGTGGAATACTATGGGGCTATTATTGTAGCAAAAGTTCTGTGTGTCCGTAAATGAATCCACGTGTGTGTATCGCGATCTGTCCGTAACTGGATCCACGTGTGTAGAGATTTGTGTGTGCCTAAGTGGATCTGTCTGTAACTGGATCCATGTGTGTGTATCGCGATCTGTATTTTGATCTGTCTGTCTGTAATCAGATTTGTAAATGTTCAAAGAAATCTGCAAAGTCTTAAAGTTTTTCTCAAGTCTCTGAAAACACGTACCTCAGGCCGCCAAGCTTTACAATTGGCTCTTTTTACACACGTGACTTTTGCTACACTTCTGCCGCCGCAGAATCTGTGACAGATTTGTGCGTAATCGAGGGCTCTTTTATACAGCTGTATAAATTCTGCATTGTGTGTTTTAAAGGAATTTACAATAATAAAATGCTTTTTTCCCCTGATGACACTGATGTTTGCACAGTGGGAGCTGCTTGGTTTGAAGATGGAATTTGCTCTGGAAATGCTTAAAGTACTAATAAAGTTTAAATGTTTTGAAACTTTGCTGATAATGCTGCATTCTTTAGTAGTTTCTGAAAGCCAGACTCTTACTTGTAACGGAGTATTGTCTAAGTGTATTATTAATAATTTTCCATAAATAAATGGAGCAGTCAGTACTGACAGAGGTCACAGACTGCTGCAGAGAAGCATCACTCTGTATGTACTGTGACTGGGCTTTGGACACAGAGGCATTCATACACAGTTATTCTGCGTATTCTCGTTTCATGATTCCTTCAGTGTGATAAAGCTTTGAGTACTTTTCTTACATCAGTCATATCCTAGTCTGCCTCTACTGATCAGATCCACCAATGACTCCTACACAGTCAGTTTTAGCTAACTGCTTCAGCTAGCTGACATCAGTTGGCTGGTGAACCGTCAGCTGAGTGATCAGCTGTTCCAGTTACAGTCTCCATTCCAGCTGCATTTGATTTTTCACAGGGCTCCAATACGAGCTGCTGATGAAGCTACTGAACAAACTGAAAGAGGTACTTACAGTTAGCATGTGCTGAATCCAGTGAAGTGTCCATCTGAGCCAGCCTTGCATCGGCACAGCCACCGCTACCAGCAGGCTAATGTGACGCTGTTAGACCGAGTAATAAGTCCAAGCGGACCTGAACGCAACCCGCCTGTGAGCCTGACTGGGGGTCAAAGAGCCCTCGATTACGCACAAATCTGTCACAGATTCTGCGGCGGCAGAAGTGTAGCAAAAGTCACGTGTGTAAAAAGAGCCAATTGTAAAGCTTGGCGGCCTGAGGTACGTGTTTTCAGAGACTTGAGAAAAACTTTAAGACTTTGCAGATTTCTTTGAACATTTACAAATCTGATTACAGACAGACAGATCAAAATACAGATCGCGATACACACACGTGGATCCAGGTACAGACAGATCCACTTACGCACACACAAATTTCTACACACGTGGATCCAGTTACGGACAGATCGCGATACACACACGTGGATTCATTTACGGACACACAGAACTTTTGCTACAATAATAGCCCCATAGAATACGAGTGGCACTAAAAGCCTCATAAATTTCAACATGAATTTGTGACTTCTACACCTGACCTATAAGGGACAATGTACACCGCACCCTGCCCTGCACCAGGAAAAATTAATAGTAATTTCATTAACAAAATACTGAAAACTACCCAGTTCCATGACCTACACTTGTTTAAATTGTACAGTATTCTCATACAACTACCAAATGGCAAAACATTATTATTGTCAGACATTTTACAAGCTGAAATGCCCACTTAAAGACATTAATACTGTACATATCTACGATCTGATAAAAAGAAAAAAAAACTACATTACTTATCCAAGCTTTAAGGTTCTTCAAGTTTATGAAATGTCACTTACCGAGCAGTGCTTAGCCTTGGATGTAGTCACTCATCTTTTTTTCTGCTCTAGCCTTCTTCATCTTTCTCCATCTTTGACAGAGGGATTATTCAATTCAGCTTTATTTATATAGCACCAAAGTTACAACAACAGTCTTCTGAAGGTGTTTTATATTGTAAGGTAAACACCCCACAACAATACAGAGAAAAACGTTAATGTTAATAATCCACTTTGTAACACAGAAATGCATCTACTATACTGGTAACTAGCACAACATAGCTAAGTTGCACATCAAAAATGGCATGTTTTCACTTGCATATATACAGTGAGACTACAAAAATGGCTGTGTGTTGATTGTGGTAGTGTGAGAATTCCCATGACATTGCCTGGAAAAAAAAATACCAGGCTCCAGCCCACAAAAACTTGCTTGGCCTATTTGTAACCACAGTGCCCCTTGGGAAATCCTGATTTCTATATTATATATTTTTAATAAACAGTGAGCATTGCTTATTTAAATATTATATTATAGGCTATATGCAAAAAAACTACTGATAACCTGGACTTATTCTTTTCTATCAAATGTTTTATGGCTTGAAGAACATCAGTATCATTGAATTCATAAATTTTTATATATATCTGTGTACACACTATTTATCTGTGTACAGTACGCTTTGATTCTTGGTGACATGGATTGGCATATTCCTTAAGGTGACGTGATGGCACCACAAAGGTGCTGTAATAAATCCTCTGTGAAAAAGTTTCAGCTTTTTTTCCCTGCAAACCTTCTGCTCTATTTTACCCCAACAGTTTATTATAACTTTACTTTTACTTTTTAACTTTTACTCACACTAGGCTATCTGTACTGTGACCAAGCATGTTTGATTAATGTGTTCACTACATGCCATTCCCAGGCCTGCTTGAAAAGGTAGGTGTAACCCTCATTTCTGGTTGTGGGAGTGTTCTCCTGTCTCTCTGGGCTGCAGGTGCGCAGCATGCTACAGTTTCTCTTAAAAGTGTCTTCTGCAATAAACGGCGACATGCCGGGACAGCGTACATTCAACTTTTGTATTAAGTCATCTTCCTAACACACATTACTCAGAACATGTTACATTCTAGTCCAAGCATAAACACTACCAAGTATGAATTATAATTACCTTTCAGAAGGTGCTACTGTATAATAAATAAGTACTACACATAAAATTATAAAGTGCTGCAAATAATCATGAAGTAATTAATTAAATAATAAACTCAATTATGCAAAGTCATAAAATAATAGTGCACAACCTAATATGCAACATAAGTTAATATTATAATCAACACAAATGTAATTAGACAAAATACAAGTGCAATAACTAAGGTTACAGTGGGTCTGCGCTTGATTTAGCTGAATTTGGACACGGTAAACATGCTTTGTGATTGCCCAGTGTCGAGTGAGAGTACGCCATAAATTTTCAGTTTGGGTGAGGCTGTGCTCTCTGCAGCCTCCGATTTTTGTTCTTGGCTGATAGAAGAGAAACACGATGTGGCCATCTGCTGCTGCAGAACATTTGCCTGAAGGTTAAATATAGGTTGTTTTTCTACCACAATTATAAAAACTGGTAAGATAGAAGATATGAAGAAATACATTTCTATAATATTGAATATAAAGTGCCCATCAATCACGTTTCTTATCTTGTTGGAATATTTATTTATTGTATCTGCTTTTGATTATTCAGGCAAGTGAATTGCTTTTTTGAGGGCCTAAACATGCTCAAAAACTCATGAAATTTTGCACGCATGTCAGATCTGGTGAATATTTACGTATTTTAATGGTTTCAGACGTGGCCCTTTCAAAATGGCTCTACAATGCCACCTTTAGTTCGATTCCCGCTATATGTAACATGTCCAGACAAGCAAAAAAGACCACTGGGTCCAATGCCCTAAACCCAACAGGAAGTCTGCTATTTTGAATTAAATGGGCGATTTTAGCAATTTCCTGCCCTCATACTTTGTCTAACTACACTTAGGATTTGGATGGGATCAACTTAATATTTGGTGTAATTTACACACCAGGGACAATCTAAATTTTAAAACTGGTGAGCTTGTGCCAGCGGTGTGTGGCCGTGACATCACACGGAATTTTGATCATTTGCCAGGAAATTTTGATTGGCTCTCATTCACACATACCTAATCCAATCTGGATGAAACTTCTTCGGGAGGATGAGGGTCCACCCCTGAACACATACATATGACAATATTTAATGAAAGTTACAGCGCCACCTTGTGGGAACAGGAAATGTCATGTTTTGCACTTTGAGGTACAGCTTCAAGGTAGTTGAGCAGAACCATCTCAAATTTTGCCTGGAAAGCCTTAAGGAGTTGGTCTTACATTGTGACTGTGAGTTTTTACCAAAGGGCGTGACCCTGGCGGGATGGCGAATTTCAGTGTTTCGCCATGATGACAAAAATAGCAGTATTTCAAAGCCACATTGCCCAGTCTGCACCAAACTAGAGTGCTTTGATAAGCCTCCTGTCCTGAACACATTGATTGATATGCATACAGTCAGTAAAAGTTAGAGTGCCACCTGGTGGGACCTGGAAATATCATGAAATACCATGTTTCATACATAGCCCCGGAGCTACATTTTATCTAAGTATCTGAAATTGTGCAGGCTCATGTAACATCCTAAGACGTGCAAAACAGTCTCTTGGAGCCATACCCAAAACCCAACAGGAAGTCAGCTATCTTAAATTTAAGGTGTCATTTTTTGCCATTTTCAGGCTTCATATTTGAATGAACTCCTCCTAGGGCTTTTGACCCAGTGAGACCAAAATCGCTCCAGATCATCTAGACAAGTAGCCCATCAAACATAATTGAAGGTTTTATAGAATATCAAACACTGTTGCTGTAACAACACTTTGATTTGGGGATTTCAATCATGGGACACCAAATTGTCACATCTCAAATATACATTGTCCAATCTGTCCCAAACTTCATATGTGGCATATCATAAGTTGATATGCCACCTTAACATTTAACAGAGAGTCTGCACCAGCTGCTAACAACTGCAAGGTAATTAAATAAATAATATAGCACTACAGGCTTGCAAAAACAAGCTTTTCAGCGGTGTTACATGTCAGATTAGTTGTCTCGATCTCTTGACAACATATGCAGTAACTATATTACATTGTCACTATGTGGCGTCGTAGCTTTCCAAACTTCATAAAAATCTTTCTTCACACATTTTCAGGATCACTTCAAGCTAAAAATCATTCTTCATCCTAAACCTATTTTAGATCAATTGGATAACATTATCTCCTGAGGCAAGTGTGCACTGTTGACCGTCTGGGTAAGTCTTCAATAATGCAAGAGACAATAGCATAGAATTATTAATTAAATGAGGTGCACAGGAGGAAAGAGTAGCACGATAACATGATTAGGTATTACAAGGAATATTTGCTGGAGATGTGTGTATCTTTCTAAGGATGATAGCGTAATCTGCTGTATATGGACACTCTGTGTTTGTAGGACTCAGCCACTGACCTTCTGATGTCACTATTACTACTAATGATGAAATAAACAGATGGTGTCATAGCCTGCATTTTTGGGTCATGATGCCCTGTGACTCAGGGGTCAGATGAATCATAGGTTTCACTCTCCAGAGTTTCAGCCCACTCTCAAGATTAAAAGAGAGACTATTATAGAAAATATATTCATGTTCAAATTTTAAATGAATCTGATGACCCAAAAGTGGACCCCTGTGAGCAACGAGTGCTTGACAAAGACTCCAAATGACTCCCAGTTTGCCTGTACAGCTTGATTTCCAGTTTGTTATACTTTATATTTATACCCCATTTCATTTTTAGAGAAAAATATTGTGTTAACTTTGACAGCTTTAGTTACAACTCAGTTTTCAAATTAATATTTTGACACACAAAATGTATAGAGAGCTTATTTGGTAATACCTTGTGTTAAATAACACTAAAACCCACCCACCTTTCACGGTTCTGTCTTTTTACATGTATGAATTTCCTATTTTTCCTTTTAATAATTTTGATAATTTACCAAGATTGTGTCACACTGAGAGACTATTTTCTTTCTTTCTTTTTTTTTTTCTTATTTCTTACAGAAACCTGCTGAAACCATTTTCAGGGTTTTGAAACTTGTAGATTAATCATCTAAAGTGACACAGGTTGGAAAAAAATATTTCTCACACCCTTACTAATTCCCACGCAATCATAGTTGCTTGGGATGAGGAAAAATACAAAACAAAACAGACAATCATAATCATGTGGCAAAACAACTAATAAATGCAGAAGATATGCTGCTTTAAATAGAGAATTAATCTTATTGGTACACATGGATAAATCCTAATGTGTGGGTTGCAGCTTTAAAGTTTTATGCTGCACTATAGTGAGCCACTATAGTGAGAACGATAAAAGACATGTTGCTTATTCACCAATTCAGCCCTGTTTTGTAAATTTTTTTAGTACCTTAAGAGCGTAAAATGTGATTTATTTGGAAAAAAAGAAAGTCCCTGGGGTCAGATTCAAGAGGAGCTTGACCTTGGAGCTTGGGTACTAATAAATATTTGCCAAATGATATTGATCTTTCAGCAGTTCATGTAAAATTATGTTTTCAATAATTTTCATGTAATTGGGATGTAAATGATTTTTTTTCACTTGCTAAAGATCTTAACAAAGAATTAAAATATATGCAAAATGTAATGCTTATACACAGCATTCTTTTTAGTCTTCATTCAGAGAGGCCCAATTGCAATAAGGACAACAATGTAAAGGATAAAAGCTTTATTCCTGCTTACAGAGTAATATTATCTATCTTATGTATGTCTGATGATGATTCACAAATCTACAAACTCACATGAGGCACTGCACCCATAAGAGCCCACACACATTTCTCTTTCGAGAAAAATGTATAAAGAATTTCAAAAATCTTTTAAACTACAAACTTATTTAAGGAAATTTCCTTGACATGCGAAACTGTGACAGACACCGGTGTCACTGTAGGTTCTTATGGGTATGAGCTGGGTCAGGGGGGTAATCTCTGTGCAATCACCAAGGGTTTACATAAAAATGCAAATTAACTAATAAGTTATCTGTTGTTTCTGATAAATAAAAATGTACAGATTTAACAATATAGACTTTTAATGTTCTTCCATCACACAATGAGCTTTTATGTTTTTTTACTAAACAAGTTGTGTAAAAATTTGAAAAAATAAAAGCTGCAGGTTGAGGGTTACTGATAAGGATCCAGATTTAAAAGAACTTTCTGTAATGCAGGAGGAAGAAAGCCATTTCCCCCCCCTTTCTCTCACCTATCCTGGCACACCAGCATCCTCCCTATTTCCAGGGTTTTCTTGATTTATAAATTAAGCATTGAACATTAGAATATAAAAACATTAATATTAATAATAAGGAAACAGATGAAAAATAGCTACTTACTGTGTGTATTTCAGCACCAGAGAGGTCTTGAGAGCAGTTAAGAGAAAACGACAGAAATACTATTAAATTACATCAGCTTTATGCTTTAATGTTGTTTTGGGGTGATCCATAATAATTAGAAATGCAGTGCCTGACAAAACAGGCAAGTGGTTCAGACATCATTGAAATCAGACTTCCTGTGAAAGCTCAGACAGCACAAAAAGTCATAATAAGCACAGAAGAAATATGCACTTGCTTACTTTTGGACAAAACTGAGGGTCAAACTGGGATCTTGTTCTTTGGTCAAATGATGCCATACATTTGTTCATCTCTGCTGAAGTCTTTTCTTTTGGTCTGAACCTGGCCAGGAGCAACATAATGAATGTATATTCCTGATAGTAAGGCACAGATGATATGGGGCATGAGTGCAAAGGTTTTTGGGGAGATGACATTTATCAGTGGCACTTTAAATGCCTGTGGATATACCAAAATAATGGCTGACAAGATGACTCTCTGTTGCCAGAAGCTTGGCAGAAGAGGAATACTCCACAATCCAACTCGCGCTGTCAAAAGCACAGAAAGGGTTTCCAAAGAAGAAAAAAAGTGAAATGTATGTCACCTAACTTGAATCCAACAGAACGACGTTAGGATATTTTAAAAATGTGACACTTTGATTTGTCACTTTTTCAGCAAATTGCATTGAAAATTCAAGTGTGGCGAGGCAGAGACAGAGAATGCAGTGAGTATTTAACCACAGCTAAAGAAAATCATACAAAAAGAACAACTTACACTTACTGGAAAGTGAAAATGTGGTAGTAGCTACCTAAATATTTACTGCATTTTCTTTAGGCTGGTGGGAAAACTACAGCCTATTATGTTGGCGCATCATCCATTAACTGGGAAATGAGTAATGAGGGGCCAAATAAACAATAAAAACAATAAATGTGTTATAAAGCGTAAAGTGTTTGTGGTGTCTGCTTGTACCTCACACTTTAATATTGTCATTTACCTTAATCTGAGAGGCATTTGTTGAAGTGGTAAGAAATGTTGCATCCTAAAACCACATCTGCCAGTGGAAACAGCATGACCATTAACATACACTTGTAACATGCTCAGAGTAATTTTTGTAATCTAGGAGTTAATAAATGAGCCTGGCAATAAATGATAAATGAGTGTTCATCTGTAATCACTGAAGCACAGCAGATATGAAGTCTGCATGCACTCAAATGTGACAACCAGTATAAGATGCTAACCTCCAGAAATTCACCTCTTATCTCATGCATCCATAAACAATTACTAATCATAATTTTGAATGGGTTAATAAAATACTAGTGCCCTTTGATAAAGCGTTTTACAACATATTGTTAAGCGAGGACCCTATGTTGATCATGGAACATATAAAGAAATAAAATGAAAGTCACCTAACTGTATATGACAAGAGGGAAAAAAAGAGGCTTGAAATAGCTCTCAAGTAATTACCCTGTCTATGAATCTACATGCACCATTGCAGAACCATGATGTTAATGTCTTGTGGCAATAGAAGTATCTGATAAAAGGCTACAGTGAGAAGCATGCCACTTCTTTCATGATTGCACTTTTCTCTCTATGTTACCTTTGTTGTGCTTTGTTTGTAGATGAAATGGCTTAGATCTTCTTAAAACTGACAGTCATGCTGGACAAATTATTCCATTCCAGCTTTGATCCCCAGCATGGCCTTCCAAGGGTGAGAGGCATCAAAGTGTACTATAACTGAAAAGGGACATGCTACAATACAAGAGGCATTCTCAACACTCTTGTTAACCAAGACCTAGACATGGGTCACATTGGCATTCACATATCCTGTTGCATATGTCAAGTTAGGATCAGTTATTGATTTAGATGCTGGATTATACTTGATTTATCACCTAATATACAATACTATGCAAACTGCAAACTGCTCATGGGAGGTCTGGTCTCTGGAGAAGCCAGTCCATGACCATATGTTTTTCTATCAAGTTATGCTTTTACTGCATTGGCAGTATGTTTGGGATCATTGTCATTGGCTTCTTGACAGCCACCCTTCTATTGAGATCATTTCTGATGAGGATTTGATGAACAGAAGATGGATCAACTGAATGGTCAGATGCATTTCCAGGGTCCTGTGTTGAGTCTTTGATAGATTTTCCCCTTTTTTCTTTAGGACATGACTTTCAGGTACTGTTCATCCACTGTAGATAGATTTTTTAGTCCTGCCACTTCTTTTTTTTTTTTTTTTTTTTTTTGCATTTTTGGCCACAGTGGCTTTTATTGGCAGTGGAGAGAGACAGGAAATAGGAGAAAGACGCAGGGGAAGACAAGCGGGCAAATTGGCAACGGGCCTGGACTCGAACCCGCGCCGCCCACACCGCAACACGGCATATGTATGTGGTCGCCAGCTTCACCACTATGCCACCTGGGCACCCTGCCACTTCTTTTTTTGACCTTCACTTTTCCAGTTTCCTCAATTTTTATAGGCCACAGTACACACTGTGTTGAGATGTGCAAAGTTTCTGGCTAATAGCTCTTAGAAAATCACCTTGTTAGTGCACAATACCATTTTATGTATGTCAAACTGTGTTATCTTTGGCATTTATCATAGAATAAACTAAAGAAATGGGAATTAAAACAGGCTGCTAGTAAAAAAGTATGTAAAGATCCGATGAAAATTGTCTTTTTTTTTGTTTGTTTTGTTGCTGTGTGTCTGTTATATTACATTATCTTATGTGTAAACATAACACTGGTTCATCCATTGAGTTAATAATTCATAGGTCAGTGTTGAGTGGCCAAATACAAACCGTCCTGCTGCATGAAACTGGTCAGGTATGAGGACTGGACTGGAAATGTCTGAAGAAAAACTTGGAAAGACTTTCAAAAAAGGCTTGAGAACTATTGTTAAGATCACTTATAAAAATATATATATATATCTACAATAACAATAATTATGATTTTAAAAAAGCAGTTATTTGCTTTATAGGATTTTAGGTGTCATTAGTTATTGTTGCAAAACAATATACAGTAATGGTGGCTCCCTGTTATCACTCAGATTGACATGAAAGCAGTGAAGAGGCTTCACGAGTGTGTGGAAGGATAAACTGTTGTTGGTGGATAAAAAGCTTTAGCATCTAAGTCCCTCTAAAACCACAAATTGTCATTTTTCTACATTTCTCTGAACAGAATTAGCAAACAAGATACAACATGTGATTAGTGTTTGTAGGCGTATGTTTGAACACAGATGGAGCCCGGCTAACAGTTTTTTCTTTGCTTCATTGGCTCATTACTTAGTACACAGACGTGATATTGGAACTGATCGACTCATCTAACTTTCAGCAAGAAAGTTTATAAACCCAAAATGTTCAACTACCCCATTAAATAGTTTTTTACAGCCACATTACTGCAGTGATTATCACAAGATGTATCAGAGCTCAAATGACTTGCAAAATGTGTGCAGCTGTAACTGCTGGGATACAAAACATACTCTGTATGATCTAAATCTTTTGTCCCAGCATCAGTTGTACACCGTGTGACAAAATAAGACATCCCCCAGGGATGATCGTGTTTAATAAGTGTGTGAGAAAGGTTGTTTGAGAGTTTTACAGTTCACTAAACTCTTTGCTGATGCAAGTACACACAAATCTGGTTGAGGTTGAAAGGAGGATTCCTGCGAAGGCTGAGAGGAGAGAAGAGTACTTCTTTGATAATCTCATTGTAAAGGCAATTTCGTGAAATGAAGAGAAAACATGTTTGTAGTGGCGCATAATAAGGAAAAAGGGAGAAACTGCAGCCTCACTTTATTGGAGTTTTAATGGTTTCGCTACAGCGAGCTATAATTTAATCAGACCACTAGGGTAGAACCAAAGACAGACAAATCAGAAACTACCAAAGGTGAGAAAACATGTTGTTTGAAGTAAATATTTTCTATGAATGGTCAGTAATGTTGTTGTCTGACCCACAAAACCAGCACATGATTCACATTGCAGTTAAGTCATGAAACTTCCTTCACATTTCCTTTAAAAGCAGAAGCTTATTCCCATTATTTCTGGGCTTTCAGAAGACTGTTACGGTAAGATTTGAAATCAGTGAGAAGTAGAGAAATGTAGTACAGAGAATATCGGTAGGTAAAACTACAGTGTAACATTTTACCACAAAGTAAAATCACATGGAACACACTGATGATAATAATCCAAACATATCTGACAGCAGAATTTCCCTCAAAGCATTCTCATTGATTATTCACATTGATTATTTTGAGATAAATAATATGTGATGCTTATTAAGAGCATTATAGAAGCTGAGATGACTGTAGCTGCTGGCTGAGCAAGAGCTTCAGTACAAACAATGAGTGTTTAATTATTTATGGTACAACGTCACAATGAAAGCATAGTGTTGTTCATTTATTTTGCCCCTGGGCACATTGCCCTTATTTAAAGGGTCACTGTCATGTTACTGTTTCTAGTGTCTAATCTAATTCTTTTTTTTAAAAATCAGAATATTTCTTTCCCTCGTGTACTGTAAGGGCTTTGGACTGAAATAGTCCACAACAGCTCAAAGCTGGTCACCAGAATATCCCCTCTGAATGACAACATCAAAAGTACAAAGTCAGAATTGTTTCAGAATTGTTGAGGAGCAGTTTCAAGCATTAAAAAAAAAAGATCAAACTTTCATTTATAGATATCCGTAGCTTCAACATGACTGAAACTTTTCAACAGTGACAAGCATGTGTAAAAAGGCAACTAGAGATCGCCACTCAAACTGAATTGCTACCTTCTAAGAAGCTGCTGGTTTCCAGTCATTTAACTGTGGTATTATGAGCAGCATTTATATTTGTATTTTAAAATGTTATGTGCATAGTCAAAGATATGGCTTACCCATAATGAGATTAGTTTCAAGTATCAGTGGATGAATTCATAGTCAAGACTGCAGAAGAAAGACTGAGTTAACTGTGAAATGAGTAACACAACAAAGCCACGTGGCTCTGTTTACCACAGCCATTGCTTTTTATCACAGTGAACAAATAAATGACGGACAATGAGAATGATTGCTTGCTTAATTGCTATTTATGATTTCATGGCAGTATTCTCCAATTCTGTTCGACGAGGAACACCTTCCAGGTGTTGTGTTGTATTATTCTTAACACACTTTAAGCTAACCATTCACTCTATTTCCTCTGGAATAAAGTTTTCTTATAATTTATTATTATTGTAACTAAAGCTTCACACACATGAAATGGAGCTCCAGTGGCTAAGTGGGTGATTAATTGCATTGTGCGTTAATGAGCCAGTTTAGTTTAAAATAAGTATCCTGTTGTTGAGGAACAGGGAGTGATAGGGCATAATGGATAACAGACAGATAGAGGTTTAAGGTAATTACAGCACAAGTTGCTCATTACAGCCCATAAAAACATATTACTAATTAATGTTTTCATCAATTATATTATTACTCACAGCAAAACTGAAAATGTTGGATGGCTTTGTACTGGTCTGGTAGCTGTGAAATCCATCTCATCAGAAAATGTGTGAAAGAATGGTATCACAATTTTTTTTGGATATTAACTGTAAGCGTGAACAGCCTGAAAATGTACAGCGCATCTATAAGGTATTGTTGCCATGCAATGATTGGACAAACTCCAATGCAAAACTAAAAATGTGTTCATATGTTGCAGGGACCTAATGTAGCATCGTTCTATACTGTGATGCAGCAGTTAGAATTCCACATTTACATTTTAGTTAAGATTTATAAGCACCGCATTAATTTTGTGTTTCAAAATTAAGTATAAAACTAATATGACAGCAATAATCCAGCTGATCTTTTAAAGTGACTGAAAATAAGCAGCAGTCACAACTTCTGGTATTGCAGAGGACAGAAACATTATAGATCTAAGTTTCAAAGTATGCAACAGCATGTATTGATTTCCCTCAGCTTACAGGTTTATCACTGCTTGTGTCCAGGGGTTAAAGTTAGATTTGGCAGGTGGAGGAACCCTAAAATCGGATGTAGTGCTGCAGCATGGGGTAAATGATTGCTTAGAAATAAGCCACATAATAATTTGTTTTGTGAGCTACAGTAAATTTGTCTGTGTACAGGCTGCAATCAGCTGAACTGTGCTGTTACTCCAGTAATCACAAGTCTGTGTGTATTTAGCCAGCTGAATTCAACAAAATATAAGCAGATGTCACATGAGCTATCGCTGATGATTTCCAACCCCTACACAGTATAAACATAGTGTAAGAGGTCGAATTTGGAGAACAAATCTAATCAGCATCATCGCTTATGTTTAAAGTGATGTCTGCAACTCTTGATGTAACCTAACATTGACCATGAACACCACAGCTTTCCCCGCACTGGTGTAAGTGCATCTCTGTAAAATTAAAGTGTACCCCGATGATAATATGGGGATTAAATAAACATAATTCTTCAGGACCCATAAGCAACAGTAGCATGATGTGATGTAATGTGGATGTAATGTGTATTATATTATTCAATAAAGAAAGATTCATTGAGAAACAATATTGTGGAAACATACAATGATGGTTTCATATGAAGTCAGACTGAAGGTAACAGAGATAACTTTATTCGTTTATTTTTTTTCTTGAGAGGTCAGTGAAGGTGGTCTGTTGGTCTACCTGTTTTAAGTGGTTGGGATGTGATGGTCTCTGGAGCTGGAAAAAGAGCAGCTGGACTTCTTTAAGTTTTTGAAGACATCATGGAATGTCATTATTGTGTTATTATTATTGAGCAAATATCTCCATGTGGTCAGCCAGAAACAATGCCAGGCTGCAGCACATAAAAAATTAACTCACTGGACAGTAACATGCATTTACCTGCCTATTGGATGTAACCACTCATCAATTATAGGTGTTCTAGCCCACTTTAATCACCACTTGTGCCAAATATATAGCTACCAGACAACAGCCTCAGCAATTAGATAATTAATATATACATCTGCTGTTATGGCTCTTCCATTTACTGTATAGCTTAGGAAAAAAAGTTCAGACCAGGGTTTAAAAGCACTAACAAAATAAATATATATATTAAAGTTGTTACTGAGGGGTCTAAAACATTAACATTAAAACATTTTAATAATTTTGAAGGAATTATATAATTCCTATTTGAGAAAATGTAGCCTTTACACATATTTAAAATATTCTCTTAAGTATTTTGCTGGCTACACTCTACATTGATCACTTAATAGTATGATAAATACTGAAAGGGTATACCAAGGGAAATGAGTGTTGGCAGGTAACAGACAGCTCAAAGAAATTGCGTTGTCTAGACTGTTTCCCTAATAAAGTAATCTTTATCTTAAGATTTGGCTATGTGGAGTGAACTTAACACCTAAAACATGGCACATTTAACTGGAGGTGTCTTGAGCTTCACACTACAATTGGTGTCTTTTAGATTAAATGCACACACACATTATATATATATATATATATATATATATATATATATATATATATATATATATATATATATATATAATTAGACAGAGAGAGAGGACTGGGAGAACAGTATCTTAGCTATATCTTAGTATCTTAGAGAACAGTATCTTAGCTGTTCCAAGGACTGCACTCTTCTGGACAGAGATCTTGGATGCCATTTCTGGAGCCACTCCCTTGGGTCATTGCCCCGAGTGTTTTGATTACCAGGGGACCGCTGTTACCTTCCGCATCCTCTCTAGCTTTTCTGTCAGCCCTTGGTATTTCTCAAGCTTCTTGTGTTCCTTCTTCTTGATGTTATCACTTACATTGCTGTATCTATCACTATGGCTTTCCTCCTCTGCTTGTTCACCACTATGTCCAGTTAGTTAGCCATCACCAGTTTGTCCATCTGTATCTGGAAATCATACAGGATCTTAGTTCGGACATTCTCAACCACCCCTGGGTGAGTATTCATTTTGACCTCAAGACTTCCAGGCTATTCTTGGCACAGATGTTCTTGTATACTATGTCAGCAAATTGCTTATGGCATTCTATGTATGCACTGCCTGCTAGCATCTTGCACCCTGCTGTTATGTGCTGGATTGTCTCAGGGGCATCTCTGCACAGCCTGCACCTGGAGTCTTGCCTGGCATAGTAGAGCCCAGCCTCTATGGATCTTATGCTTAGAACTTGTTACTGTGCTGCTATGATTAGTGCCTCTGTGCTGGCTGGCAGTCCAGCTTTGTCCAGCCATTGGTAGGATTTTTTCTATATCAGCCACTTCTTCTGTCTACTTGTGGTACATGCTGTGCAGGGCAGGTTTTGGTGTTCATAGTCAATGTTATATCAAAGGTAGCAGACCAGTCCTGTCTCTCCATGATGGTTCCTGTTCTCGCTTTTCTTCTTTCTCGGATTTCTGCTGCCTGAGATATTCACTAAGCACATGATCAGCTGTACACATGGATCTTTGTTGTTGTGGCCATTTCCCCTCCATGTGCCATGTTAAAACAGACACACAGAGTGAAACAGACAGATATAGAGCTGAGGTGGAACAACTGAAATAAAGGAAACCTTAGAGGAATTATGATGGCACAATAAAGCACGAGGACTTCAGTTCTTGCTTTAAATTCCTAGGAAACACCAGCACAAACTGCAGCTTCCAAAATTAACAAAGTTGACTCAAAAGCTGTAAAATGTATTCCACTTTATTTTTTACTTGACTAAAAGTGTTTTATAATCCATCATAACTACTTAAAAAAACACTACATAAATTTGTCAACTGTTTGGCTCTGTTTACCATATACTGTACAGATACCCAATATTTACAAAACACCTGCTAATCCAGCATTCTGTCATAATTACATTTAAGTACCTAACGGTCTACTGCTTAACATCTCTGTTTTACTCAGTAACACTGAAGTGGGTTGTGTGTGTTTTTGCAAACAGTATGCACACAATGTGAAAAGCCAAGTCAGTTCTTCAACTTCTGAGATGGCCAAGACTCAAAGGAATCTCTTGAGGCCAATTGCATATGCCAGTACCTCTCAGATATGGACCTCAGTGCCAGGAATGGGCTCCAGCTTCAAGCTCACTGGTGAAAGTCAACAGGTTTAGAGAGAAACAGAACATGTGATGGGTTTATAATTTCTGAAGCTTTTCCCTGTGCTTCTTAGAAAGATGGCTCACTGACAGGAAAAAAAAATAAAACAACTTTCCCAAAGTATTTTCAGTTCAATTAATTATAACAGTACACAAATCCACTTTTTCTTTACTGCTACAGTTGCTCTTGTAGTAATAATTGGTTAAAGTATTATTTCAGTTATATATTAATTAATAGTACATTTGTTAAATATATACTAATTCTATCTATTTATCTATCAAGATAGATTATAACTTTAATCAAGCTCAAAACTTAAAATATTGAAAGATTAAATGTTCTGGTAAATGAATATGTATTAGTTTAGGTGTAGTAGTTGTTTTTGCTTAAGGAAAAAATTTACATATTTTCCACTTCAACAAATTAATTTTTCTCATGTTTGTTAAAAATACAAGTCCAGTTCCAAAAACGTTAGGGTATAAACATGTTTAAACTGACGCATTTAATTATTTTATGAAAAATATTATTTCATTCTGAATTTGATGGCAGCAACACTTCTTTAAAAAGTTGAGACAGGGCCATGTTTAGAGCCTGGAACATCCCCTCTTTTAACAATCAGGGTAAATGTCGCGGCACAGAAAAGACCAGTTTCTGTGGGAGGAGAATTGTCCCGTTCTCCTTCTGACAAACTCTGCCTCTCTAAGGTGCTTTTATTTATACCCAGCATTATTACTGATCTCTTGCCAGTTTACCCAATTAGTTGCAAAATGTTCCTCTAGCTTTTTTTTTTCATCAATTATTTTTCCATCTTTTTGTTGCAGAAACACATCTTTTTTTAAAGATGTGTTGCTGCCATCAAATTCAAAATGAGACAGTATTGAAATATTGCAGGTTAAACACTTCCCTGTCATGATCCGGGGTCCGTGTGACCCTGTGTGCTTTTATTTTGGCTTTATTTAGTCTGTTCTGGGGTTTGGTTATGTTTTTATTTTCTAGTTCCTTTTGTTACCCAGTGTTCAGTTTTGGGTCTGTGTCTCTGCTCCCTTGAGTCACTTCCTGACAGTCTCGTGTTCCCTGTGCTTTGTGTTAGTTTTGCTTCCCCTGTGTCATTAGGTTCATTTGTTTCACCTGTTGTTCCTTGTTGTTTTCACTTGCCCTAATTACCTTGTGTGTATTTAAGCCCTCAGTTTTCTTCTGTTCTTTGTTGTGTTGTTGTCTGTGTTTACCCCTTAGCTGTGTGTCCTCAACTTTAGTGATCTGAGTTCAGCTTTGGTGGAGAGTTTAGGGATTTGTATTTTGTTTTTGTTCCTTTGCTCCTGCAGCAATAAAGCTGTTTTGAGTTTAAGTTTTTGTCCCGTGTCCTGCGTTTGGGTCCACCCCTTCCTGCACACAGCCCCAACTGTGACATTCACATTTTTTGTGTTCTCTTTTGAATAAAATATGTATTTATGTAATTTACAAATCATTGCATTCTGTTTGTTTCTACATTTTACATAGGATCCCAACTTTTCTGGAATTGGGTTTGTGAAAATATATGCAACCAAATTTTCTGAAAATGGCAGTCTGTGAAAATGCATATTAAACTATAAGGTAACATGAAAAGTGTGACCTCTGTCCAGGCAAATGTCCTACCAAAAGCATTCTGCAAAGGCATTTTGTGGCAAAAGATCTGTGTAGTCAAACAAACAGCACTGACCACATGGTTTGGCTCACTGAAAACAATTTCTAATAATTTAAGGAACACTGGGATACATTTACTGGTTTAAGCTTCTCAAATATGGGGACTGGAGGCTTTTCATGTTTTACATCTGAATATATTAAATGGGTTTTGGACAGAGTGGACAAAACAAGCAAACAACAAGCACCTATTACTATGCCAGATATAAGAGGCAGGGAATTTGGGTAACAGGCATTTTTTTTTTTTTTTTTTAACACAGAAGTAAACCACTAATTCCTTCTCCCACACAAAAATACATACATTACTAATGGCTAAATTTTCTGGAAGTACCTTCTGAATATTTCTTTTGTACTGTACTATAACATACCGTTGTAATAGACTACGCACATGTACCTTTTCTACTTCAAACCCTTTGGGAACTAGTTTCATTATCAAGACAATTCTTGCAGTGTCCCTGCTAATAACAAATAGTCCTTTGTCACAATAAGTTGGCAATTTTGTGAAAACATTCCAAGGACTTTATTTTCCAATGCTCTGAGAGGATAAAAACATCTTGAAGGTACAGAGAAGCATGAATAGATGTGATTGCCTATGGGATTGTCCATAACAGAAGGTGGAGGTGAGTGAGTGGAGGGCCTAGTAAATCTGCTGCAGCCTTCCTAAAATAATTGTATTATAGTACAAAACAATTTGTTTTTATTTGATTTTGCAAAATCATGCAGGTTTCATTGTTCAGAACTGTTTCAATTTGTTGAGCCCAACAAAAGAGCTTGAATTATAGCCTGGAGGCATGCACAGTGAGCAGAAACACAAGATCATTTACTCAAAGAGTTATTGAGGGATGCTGACCAAGAGCTGATACATGGACTTCGTTATTAGTGGCTTTTTTGAGCTGCAGTGATTAGTTATTTAATTCATCAATGTGATGAAGGAGAGTCAGGGTTTCCCCCAGGGTTTCAGTGCTCCTGAGTTAGATTGTGCCTTCATTTTGATTTCAACCACACGTCTGAACATTTTCATAATTGTGCCTTGCACAGTGGACAACATCTGACCACAAACAGACATATAGTCACCTGCAAAAGTGCTACTGCTCTACTACGACCACCACTATTCATATTTTGACCTTGTGAGCCTGCTTGTACAGTCGTAGTCAAAAGTGTGGTTACTCATTCATATGAATGGGTGAATGTGTCCAAACTTTGACTGGTACGGTATGTCATCTGTTTTTGTGTCATAACTATAAAATTCACTGTTCAAAAAAATTAAAGGAACATTTCGAAAACATATCAGATCTCAACAGGGAAAAAAAAAATCATTCTGATATCTTTACTGATATGGACTTGGAAATGTCTTTATGAATGAAAGGATGCCAAAGGAAATTAAAATTAATCAGCCTACAGAAGGCTAAATTCAAAAACTCAGAAAAATCAAAGTGAAAAGAATTTATGTTTCATTACACCAGCTCAGAACGGTACTCAGTAGTTTGTATGGCCCCCATGTGCTTGTATATATGCCTGACAACACTGGGCATGCTCCTAGTGACGCGATGGATGGTGTTCTGGGGGATCTCCTCCCAGATCTGGACCAGAGCATCATTAAACTCTGCACACTATTATACCTCAGGTGTAACCTGGCGCCGTTGGATAGACTGAAACTGTCAAACTAGATCTGAAGCCTGGTGTTTTTGTGTTTGATGGACTTTCAAGGATTAACTGTTTACATTTGTGATCTCTGGTTTTGATTTCTTCTGCTTCCTTGTATGTTTAATTGTGTTCTCAGTTTTGATGCTTAGTTCTGTTCTTCCTCAGTGTTCCAAGTTAGTTGTCCCAGTTTAGATTTTCCTTTGTTTAATAACCTGCCTTATTTGTTCGCCTTTGTTTCAGCTGCAATAAAGGCTTATTTTTGTTAATTTATGACTGCCTGCTCCTGAGTTCTGCATTTGGGTCCTAACCTCCACACACACACACATACCACAGGGTCAGCTCCATGCACTGTGACAGAAACATAATGTCCCAGAGGTGTTGTATTGCATTTAGGTCAGGCAAGCTAGGGGGCCAGTCAGTGGTATTGATTCCTTCATCCTCCAGGAAATGCCTGAATACTCTCGCCACATGCAGCAGGGCATTGTCATGTACCAGGAGGAACCCAGGACTCAATGCATAGGTTCTGACACTGGGTCCAGAAATTTCATCCCGATTCCTAATGATAGTCAGGGTACCATTGCCGTAGAGGTCTGTATGTCCCTCCATGGATATGCCCCCACAGAACATCACTGACCCACCACCAAACCGGTCATGCTGAACAATGTTACACACAGCATAATGTTCTACACGTCTTCTCCAGACCCTTTCACATCTGTCACATGTGATCAGGGTGAACCTGCTCGCATCTGAAAAACACAGGGCATCAATGGAGGACCTGCCAATTCTGACGTTTTATGGTAAATGCCAGTCGGGCTCCACAGTGCCAGGCAGTGAGCATGTAAGCTGCTAGAGGATGTCGGGCCCTCAATCCACCCTCATGGAGTCTGTTTCTCATGGTCAGAGACATTCACACCACTGGTCTGCTAGAGGTAATTTTGTAGGGCTCTGGCAGTGCTCATTCTATTCCTCCTTGCACGAAGTTGTGAATACCAGTCCTGCTGATGGGTTAAAGACCTTCTATGTCCCTGTCCAGCTTTGCTGGAACTAACTCCCTGTCTCCTGGAGCTATTGAGACTGTGCTGGGAGACACAGCAGACTTTCTGACAAAAAGCTGTATTAATGTGCCCTCGAGGAGTTGGAGTAATTGTGCAGTCTCTGTAGGGTCCAGGTATCATCTCAAGCTAAAAGTAGTGACACTGACCCTAGCCAAATGCAAAACTAGTGGAAAAAACAAACAAATGAGGAGGAGGGAATAAATGTCAGTGGCCTCCACCTATAAAACCATTCTAATTTTGGGGGTAGTCTCATTGTTGCCCCTTCACTGCACCTATTGTTATTTAATAAACATCAAAGCAGCTGAAACTGATTAACAACCCCCTCCGCTCCACTTAACTGACCAGATCAAAATCCCAGAAGTCTGACTTGATGCTATACTTTCATTAAAAAGTGTTCCTTTTCAGCAGTCTACCGTTTATTGACACCTACTTTAGCAGGAGCTGCCACGAAGATAGTTTTAAGTAGATTAATATCTGACAAAATATTTGAATATTTCCACAAAATTTCTGCTGAAATTGCTGACAAGAAAATTTGATGTTTCCCACTTTGAAAAACATCTCTCATATGACTCTTCTGATCACTGCTGTGCACATCAATTTGTCCTTAATGACTTCTATGCGACTGCTAGTGCATTTGCTTTGAGAAATAACTGTTGAAAATAATGAGGAACCATATTCCTGAGCAATGACACAAAAAGCCATTTCCAGCATCACATCAAACTGCATTTCACCCTGAACAGTTATCATGCTTAAATTTGTAGGTCAGATGTATACTTACCTGCCAAAATCTTGATGTACAAAAACAAAAGTGTTACTTTATTTGACCGTAATGAGTTAACCTAAAAGCATAATGCTCTAGGCATGTGTTTTATTGAGACCAAATAATGTTTCACAAAAGTCTTACATCCACTGTGAACAACAGCCAGTTGCTGAATTAAACATTGGACTGTGGGCGGCATAAAGGACGAAAGGTTACTAAGTGTGGCATTCATCTTAGTACGGTTACAGCACTAAACTGAAATATGTTTTTGAATAAGATTCTGAACAGCAAATGACTGGTAATTACTCTTTCTTCCATAAATATATATTAAAAACAAATCTTGAGGCTGAGGTCAGATTGTGGTACCCAGATGACCAAAGCCGTGCAAAAGACAGTTTCATGGATTATTAAGATGACGACTTTCGATGCTGGGTTTCGGTCAGTAAATAATTAGTTTTAATATTATGGTTAAGGTTGGACTCTTGGAGTATAAGAAGCTATATTGGGCTTGTATTTCAAACAGAGCATAACTATACGCAGTCTCAGTAAATTCAAAGTTAAATGTGACATTAAGCCAACAAATAAGAAACTTATATTTGCAAGGGCATCCCCTATCAGTGGAGATAGGGTATTAATAAAACTAAAGATTCAGTTAATGATTTAGTGTGCTTGTGTCATTTAAGCTTAGTGTGACAGCATCTGTTGTATTTTGGTGTCATTTACACTTGTCTTTTCAGTCTTGTCTCTTCAGTGGCCTATGACACTCTGTGTGTCTTAAGCAAGGGGTGTGAGGTAAGACAGAGACAGGTGAAGTTTTTTTTTTTTTTTTTGCCTTCTCATGAAAACAATTCAGTAACCAGCATGGTCCTAAATACTCTGAAGCATATTAGACAGGATTTATTACTCCTATCAATGTTATTTCTATAATATAATTCTGAACTTCTGCTACGCAAGTTCAGAACTTACACATAACCACAGGTGCAATATTCTGTTTTCCTCTTGCAGGCACAGATGATCCAATCAAACAACACAAAAAATGCCATTTTAATTTCAGATTTAAATTCCCCTTTCACTTAACCTTCAGTCAGGTGTGCCACTTCAACATTTCTTCTGAAATAATCTCAAATTCCAACAGCAGAGTGTAAATTTTGCTACAGTTGTTTCATGAGAAAACAGTCTGCCTTGATGACAGACTCCTTTCACGTGGAAGGTCATCTACAGTGTGTCGCTCCTCTTTTACCCACATCTGCAAATCGTTGGATGGGGAAGGAAGCATTTACAGAATTTGAGAGTCAATAAATGTCTGAAAATGCCTCTGCTCTGTTATGCGTTTAAAACCTTCATGGACTGCAGGTTCTACAGTAACTGTTGCACTGAATGAAACTGGAGTGAGTTTGCAGCATCACATGCAAAGCCGACAAACTTTGGACTTAATATTTCCTCAGAGAGTAGATGTCCCCACTTGTCATGGTCCTGGATCAGTGTACCCAGTTTTTGTTTTTGTTTTTTTTTGTTTGTTTTTTGGACTTTCTACCTCTGGTTATTTAATTATTCTCTGTGATCTCTGGTTTGTGTAATGTTTATGACAGGGGTCATCAACTATATTTGTCCAAGGGCCAGAATTTTTTTTCGGCAGACACTGTGAGGGCCAGATGCTCTTGTAAAGTATTATATAAAATATAATATTGTATCCTAACTGATATATATTAATTTTCCTTTCAAATCTATGCTATTTTTAATAATGTTCTTCTCTGTTATGTTGACGGTTATTATGGAGACACCACAACCGTGCGCAGTTGTGCATGCGAAACAATAAAATGTTAAATGAAAGTGACGAGTTAATCATCATTTTTGATTTAAGGCAGGCTATTGTACAATCTACTTTTCAGATGGTGTTTTTGTCGCGGGGTCGGGTGGAAAGCTCTGGTGGACTGGATGTGGCCTACGGGCCGCCAGTTGACGTTCACTGGTTTATGATAACTTCATGTATTCCTTAGTATGCGTAGTTCTCAGTTCTAGTTGCTTTAGTTTAATTCTTCTCCCAGTGCTCCTCCCTCCTGTGTCAAATCCCTTATATTTAGTTAATTCATATGTCTGTGTTTCACTTTGCTGTAAGTTTTGCTTTGAGTGTTTTGTCTTCTGTGATTCAGTTCACCTGTATCCCCTCCTCCCCAGCCATCTCCACATCCCCTAATCACCCTCCTGTGTATTAATTGTCTGTCTCTCATGTCAGTCAGTTTATGTTCCTGTTTGCCTTCGTAGTGTTCCCTAGCTCTAGTCCCTCTCTTAATTCTAGGCTTCTGTAAGTTTATAGTTTTCAGTTCCCAGTTGTACTTTATATTTCACACTTAAAAGAACCTGTCATCAGCCATCAATAAATGGATTGCTTTGAATTCAACTCTGTCTGCCTCCATGTCCTGCATTTGGGTCCTCACTCCTTCCACGTGCCACATGTTCTAAAGTGTCTTCAGAACATGACACCACTGGGGAGAAAAATAATTTAGCAGAGACATGTAGACTGGAGCTGAAAAAAACTTTCCTCACTTGATTAGCTATTTTTATTTAAATGAGTGGACTTTTTCAATAATATAATACCAAACAGGAGAGGAAAAAATTGAAGAAACACTGTTTAAACTTAAGCTACATTTGTACCAGTAAAGCACTTGTAACAGTTTTGTCAGTGAGGATGGAGAATTCTGCTCCATTTTCAATTTATCTTGAAATACTGTAAAAGATGTAAATTAAATGATATTAAATGAGTAACAGCAAATAGAAACAGTTCTCTTTTCAAGACAAGACAATGTGTTTGCACACAGGTACATGGAATGATGAGACTATTTGTTCAGATTTTATGCTGTACTCCATTTGTTTGTATGTCTGAATCAGACTGTAGACATCATTGACAATTTGTCAGGAAACTGTTGCAAAGGATTGCATTATTCCTAAATGAATAAAAGAAAAAACATTTATATAACAGAAGCTTAGACACAACTATATGTTTTGGTCAAGGTCTGAAGAAGACAGTTTAAAAAATGCTCAGGTAAAAAGGCTGAAACCCAATTGGTGCACAATATACTGCTTTTTAGCTTTTGGCACAAACAATTCTAAATCTAAATACACAGCATATATGCTTTATATAGAAGTATAAACATTATATGCTAATTCATATGTGTTTGTGTTAATCATTTATTCAATTTGTTATTGAACTTTTAATGACCAGTAATCATGAAGAGAAATTTGTCAGTTACTTGAGTGGATTAGCAACAAAAGGTCCAGATTTCATTTTTCCAGTTATGCTTATAAAACTTCCTGAAGATATTTTAAACTGGCAAAAAGAAAAATAGCTTTGTCAGAAATATTTACTGGTCTTTACAGATGTGTCACGTACTGCTGTGGCAGGCAAGGCAGAGGGCCCCAACACAGGAGTCAGAGGTGAGAGCTAAATTTAAATTTCAGCTTTATTAGTGAGTATACAGCATAACGCAGGGCTGGTTAGGAGCCAGCAGCACAAAACTATGAACTTGAGCTAAGGAAATGAGTAATGAGCAGAAAGTACACAGCAGAAGGGCCAATGACGACGAGGACACGACAAGGAACAAGGGAAAATGCAGACAATATATACACAGAGGGATAATGAGGGAAGTGGAAACATCTGGGGAGAACATGTGAATGGATGAGACACAGGAAGTAAACATAAACACAAAGTATGCAGGACAAGGGACTGTCAAAAATAAAACAGGAAGTGACCAAACATGACACAATCCAGACTTGACATAGAGGAAGGTTGGCACACTGAAGGATGGAAAGTAAATGCAAACTTAAGCACAGCACACAGGCTTGACATAACAGGGGGAAGCAGGTCCACAGAGGAAATACCAAAACACAGACATCAAGCCTATGACACATGAACTGGACGTGGATGCAACTACATGGGAAAGACAGACACCTGAAACACAAACACCGAAGACTTGACACAAGCGGGATAACAGACACGGAACACAAGAACACGGGGATGACAAAAACAAGGGAAACAGGAACTAAATACAAATAGCCATAATAACAGAATTCAGGAAACTATAACAAACTAAGGATCTAAGCAAACTTTGAAACACGACTAGAGAAATAAAACAATAACAGACTTCAATTACAAAAACATAAAACACTGGGCAAAAGGCTGAGGACCATGGCAAGGTGGTCTCTTCCTATCATTAATTAAACCCCTAAACATGCATCTCTGTTAATCAATTATACGTTTAGACTTTTTCTTGAAAATTATCAAGAAACAAAACTGTTATCACAAAACATAAATAATCCAAAAAAAGATAAAGCCTAGATAATAAAGTACTTTACTTGCACAGAAGATGCAGATTAGACGGTGACAGAGAACCTACATTCCTAGAGTGTCATTATATTGACAGATGCTGAGTGTGGCAATGCTTTTCTTTACCTGCTCAGTGGTTGCTGAGCCTCCCTGAATCTCTATTTGAATAAGATTAACAGATTACTTGCTAGAGTTATCAAGAAAAAAATGTGCGACTTTCTGCAAAGCAGAATAAGATGACACATGAATAGGTATAATAGTGTGCATAATGGGTGTTTTAGGTATTCATTATTAAGACAAAACACACACATGTGCAAGATGGAGACCTCACAAAGGCCAAAATACACCAACATGCCATTTTCATGTACTACTGCTGTCTTGCAGTTTTCGAAAGAATGCATTTTTACCTTTTGTGTTAGTCATTTGCAAAACTTTTCTCTGTGGCTCTGAAATAAATAGTCTGTCCTTTTTTCCACATTTACTGCATACAGCATAACACATCCATAATGACTACTCTGCAAAGACATTGATTTAAATCTTAGAAAAAGCAACCTCAGAAATCAAATAACGGGTTGAAAAATGGGGCAAATATAGGAAAACAGGCAAGGGCAATACAGGAAAAAGTCATTTTTTACTGTTCTTTCAATATATGCTCCTGAGCTCCAGTAGTGTTGTTTTACAGTAACAATATTTATTAAATACCTTTACCCTTAAGGGATGTTTCTTGGCAGAAAGAAGCCTTTTCATGCTGCATTATACACATACACAGTCACATTTGTTAAATAAGGTTAAGGCTGTTTTAGCCCTCCCTGTTATGATTTTCAGAAAATTATCAAAATTGCTGGACAACTCGGTGCATATATTGTCAAAAACCAGCCTAATTTTGTCAGGCCACTATTTTTAAAAAAAAATTTAATTGCGATTTAGTGTCACCACCCAATATGACTGAAAATCAATCACATAACCTAAATTATTGCAAAGAGCCATTTGCGAGGTGAAAATCAAGGGACAAATATTTCTTTTCCACCACCACTGATGATTATTCTTAAAAGTGAAAGCATTTTTAGCTGTGTAAAGATGTTAAAAAGACATTTCCAGTCTGGGGCATTGCACAGCAAGGAAGCAGAATAAACACAAAAGTGCTCTTTATTTGTTTTGACCTCCACTGTGCTTGTCTTAAATAGGCCAGAGTCTTCTATATTTTATCAGCATGATGATAAACACGTAACATCAGAGAGTTAATGGATAGCTGCATATCAAAAATGATTTGAGGAGTTTAAATTAATAATAGTATCTTTAATACATATTCATTTCAATTTTGCAGTGGCTGAAAACTTTTGCACATTGTAATTGTCTTTTTCATGTCTTTTTATTTGAAGGTGGGAAAAACTTTGAATTCTTATAAGTGTTAAAGTGAAACAAATATTTGTCTTTTTCCAAAGTACACAGGTCAGATTCAGAGTTTGCATTTACTAAAATCCCTAAACATTACTAAGCAAAAGTAATTATCCTTATTTGTTTTTTTGTTGTTGTTGTTGTTGTTGTTGTTGTTTTTTAAAAACTTATCTTCTAATTTACTGTTTGCAATCAAAAAGTCCTTCTGCTGACTCATAAAAACTTATCTGATTTTAATTTGGTTGCTGCCCTCTTTGATGCTATTTTTGTTGCCAAGTGCAGCACTGCTCCCAGTCCTCTTGCAGCTTTGGATCACTCCTGACCACTTGCACATGCACATTTGCTATTTTCATTTAAAGAATTCTGCACTGTGGATTTGTGCACCACAGTCAGACTGTCAATGTGGAGTTCTGCTATAATGTCCTAAGAGGTTTGAGGTAAAACAAAACAAACAAACATCTATCCACTCTCTTCTGCTTATTTGGGGCCAGGTCGCAGGGGCAGGAGCCTAAGCAGAGAAGCCCAGGCTTCCCTCTCCCCAGCCACCTCCTCCAGCTCATCCTGAGGGACCCCAAGGCGTTCCCAGGCCAACCGAGACATATAATCTCCCCAGCATGTCCTGGGCCTCCTCCTGGTGGGACATGCCCTGAACACCTCACTCAAGAGGCAGCCAGGAGGCATCCTAATCTGATGCCGAGCCGCCTCAACTGGCTCCTTTCGATGTGGAGGAGCAGCGGTTCTACTCTGAGTCCCTCCCAGATGGCCGCACTCCTCACCTTATTTCATTTCATTTCATTTCATTTCATTTCATAAACCTTTATTTATCCCCAAGGGGCAACTTAAAGCACACAGAGCAACAGCAGCATAAATATAAGTCCTACAATAAATAAGATAAAAATAAAAATAAATAGAGGCACAAGCCGCACTATGACCGTGTTCCTATCAAGTGTAATATATCTATATACATATCACATCAGATTAATTTAGTATAATAAAGTAAATGCAGTGCTTCACATGGACAAATGCAGATAAAATAAAGTATGGTGTTTCAGTGGACAGTGTATTATGAGTTATAACCAATTTAAACACATTATTAAAAAAAAAAAGTCTGAACTCAAAAGCTGAACAGCTTTGGGAATAAAAGTCATTCTCCTTGTCTGAGTTTTACATGCCAGGCACCGAAGCCGATGGCCTGAGGGAAACCATTCAAATGCTGAGTGAAGAGCATGAGAAGGGTCCTGGATGATCCTATGTGCTAGTCTATATACCAGCTGATCGTACACCAGAGACAAGTTCCTGAGCGGCAGACCAATTTTTTTTTTTCCCACATAATCCTATGTAGGCGGTTCCTGCACTGGAGACTGGTAGAGTGGAACGAGCATGTGATAGAGAAGGTGAGAATACTTTCGATAAATGTGCAGTAAAACATCCTCATAGATTTTATACTTACTCCAAAGGAGTTAAGCTTTCTGAGAAGGTACAGTCTCTGGTGGCATTTTCGGATAATGTTCTCAGTATTCGCTGCAAAATTAAGATGACAGTCAAAGATGGTGCCCAAATATTTATATTCCTCTACTATTTCAACAGGCATGCCATGGATAGTTGTAGTAACCACTAAAGCTGGATTATACTTCCTGTTGGAGAAAATCACTACCATATCCTTAGTTTTGCTGACATTTAGCTCGAGACAGGAGTTGTGATGCCAGTCTACAAACTCCTGAAGTGCTGTACCATGGTTATGTGCTATGTCTGATAAGAGAGATAAAAGGACGGTGTCATCAGCATACTTAACTAAAAAGGAGTTATGAAGGCGCAATCTGCCGTTTGTAGTCCCTTTTATATGGCAGGCTAGACCCTCCCATTTTTATTGCCACGTCATTCGGCCAATCATGTAACTGGCTGCACCAAATCACCTGACAAAGCTACGTGACGCCCTCTGAGTATTATTGGCTCTGAGAAACCCATTTCTTAACATGATTGGCCGAATGAGGTGTCAATCAAAATGGGCGGGTCTAGCCTGCTATATAAATGCACTTCATTCGGCCCGCGGACCAGACACGGCCAGTTAATAGGCTATGAAATGGGTTGTTCAGAGCCAATAATAACCAGAGGGTGTTATGTAGTTGTTTCAGGTGATTTTTTGCTGCCAGTTAAGGGGTTAAACACAGCACCAAGCTGTTCAGCGCAGTGCTTAAGCACATGGCCACTGATATTGTCAGGGCCAGGTGAGCTAGTGTCTTTGGTCCTCTTAAAGGCTCTTATCACCTCAGCACAACTGAAATTGCAAGCGCTGTTTCTAGAATGGAGTGTCGCTTTGATCCTCTCTAACTGAGCCAAATTATCCCTCTCAAATCTGTTGTAAAAACAACTGAAGTCATGAGGTAAGGATACAGGATTGCATCCATCTACCTGAATTGTATTTTGGATGAAGACATTGTTTACAGAACCCATGTTTTTGAGTCCCTTCCATGCTGAGTGAAGGTTGTTTTTTTGTAAAATATTCCTCAATCTTGTTTTTATATTTGCATTTTTTAGAGCTAGCTTGACTTATTGCTAAGGAAGAGGCCAGCCACCCTTCAAAGGAAACTCATTTCTGCCGCTTGTATTCACGATCTTATTCTTTCGGTCACTACCCAAAGCTCGTGACCATAGGTGAGAGTAGGAATGTAGATTGACCGTTAAATCGACAGCTTCACTTTTACACTAAGCTCCCTCTTCACCATGACAGACCAGTGCAGCATCCGCATCACTGCAGAAGCAGCCCCGATCCATCTGTCGATCTCCCGCTCCCTTCTCCCATCACTTGTGAACAAGACCCCGAGATACTTGAACTCCTCCACTTCGGGCAGGAACTCGTCCCTGAGCCGGAAAGGGCACTCCACCCTTTTCCGGCTGAGGACCATGGCCTCAGATTTAGAGGTGCTGATTCTCATGCCAGCTGCTTCACACTCGGCTGCGAACTGTTCCACTGCGAGCTGAAGGCCACCCCCTGATGAAGCCAACAGGACCGCATCATCTGCAAAGAGCAGAGATGAGACTCTGAGGCCACCAAGGAAGAAGCCTTCCGCCACTTGGCTACGCCTAGAAATTCTGCCCATTAAAATTATGAACAGAATCAGTGACAAAAGGCAGCCCTGACGGAGTCCAACACCCACAGGAAACAAATCCAATTAATTAATGGCTATACGGACCAAGCTCTCACTGTGGTTGTACAGAGACTGAATGGCCCACAACAACGGGCCAGACACCCCATAATCCCGCAGGACCTCCCATAGGATACCCTGAGGGACACAATCGAATGCCTTCTCCAAGTCCACAAAGCACATGTAGACTGGTTGGGCAAACTCCCACACACACTCGAATATCCTTGAGAGGATAAAGAGCTGGTCCAACGTTCCATGGCCAGGACGAAAACCTCATTGTTCCTCCTGGATCCGAGGTTCATAGACCTTACCGGGGAGGCTGAGGAGTGTGATTCCTGGAAGTTGGAGCACACCCTCCGGTCTCCCTTTTTAAAGACGGGGACCATCACCCCGGTCTGCCAGTCCACTGGCACTGCCCCAGATCTCCACGCGATGCTGCAGGGGAGTGTCAACCAAGACCGCTCTACAACATCCAGAGCCTTCAGGAACTCAGGGCGAATCTCGTCCACCCCAGGGGGCCCTGCCACCAAGGAGTTGTTTAACCACCTCAGTGACCTCACCCTGGTGATGGGTAAGTCATCCCCCTCATCCATAGACTCTGCTTCCACTACAGAAAGCGTGTCAACGGGATTCAGGAGGTCCTCGAAGTATTCCTTCCACCGTCCGACTATAGCCTCAGTTGAAGTCAGCAGCACCCCACCCGCACTATAAACCGTGTGAGTGGAGCACCGCTTTCCCCTCCTGAGTCGTCTGATGGTTTGCCAGAATTGCTTTGATGCCATCTGAAAGTCTTTTTCCATAGCTTCACCGAACTCCTCCCACACCCAAGTTTTTGCTTCGGCCACTGCCCGTGCTGCATTCCGCTTGGCCTGCTGATACCGGTCAGCTGCCTCTGGAGTCCCACAGGCTAACCAAGCCCAATAGGACTCCTTCTTCAGCTTGATGGCTCCCTTCACCTCCGGTAACCACCATGTGGTTCGGGGGTTACCACCACGACAGGCACCAACCACCTTGCAGCCACAGCTCTGAGCAGCAGCCTCAACAATGGAGGTGTGAAACATCGTCCATTCAGACTCAATGTCCTCAGCCTCCCTTGGAATGCTGTCGAAGTTCTGCCGGAGGTGGGAGTTAAATATCTCATGGACTGGGGCTTCTGCCAGGCATTCCCAGTGCACCCTCACAATACATTTAGGTGCACCATGCCTGTCCAGCATCTTCCCCTGCCACCTGATCCAACTCACCACCAGATGGTGATCAGCTGACAGCTCAGCTCCTCTCTTCACCAGAGTGTCCAGAACATATGGCCGCAGAGCTGGTGATACGATTACAAAATCGATCATTGACCTGCGACCTAGGGTGTCCTGGTGCCATGTGCACTTATGGACATCCTTATGTTTGAACATGGTGTTCATTATGGACAAACTGTGGTTTGCACAGAAGTCCAATAACAAGACACCATTCAGGTTCAGATCGGGCAGGCTGTTCCTCCCAATCACACCCCTCCAGGTCTCACTGTCATTGACCACATGAGCGTTGAAGTCTCCCAGCAAGACGATGGAGTCACCGAACGGAGCACCATCGAGGACCCCACCCAGCGACTCCAAAAAGTGTGGGTACTCTGAAATGTCATTCGGCACATAAGTGCAAACAACAGTCAGGACCCATTCCCCGGCCCAAACGCGCAGGGAAGCAACCCTCTCATCCACCAGTGAAAACTCCAATGTACAGGCAGCAAGCAGGGCGGATACAAGAACCCCCCCCCCCCCCCAGCTCGCCGCCTCTCATCGAGGGCAACTCCAGACTGGAACAGAGTTCAGCCCCTTTCCAGAGACTGGTTCCAGCACCCAGGAGTTGCGTTGAGGTGAGCCCAACTATATCTAGCTGGTATCTCTCAACCTCGCGCACTAGCTCAGGCTCCTTCCCCACCAGAGAGGTGACATTCCATGTCCCAATAGCCAGTCTCGATAGCCGGGGATCAGTCCGCCAGGGCCTCCGCCCTTGGCCACTACCCAACACACACTGCACCCGACCCCTACGATGTCTCCTGCAGGTGGTGGGCCTACAGGAGGGTGGGCCCATGTAACCTCTTCGGGCTGCACCCGGCCTGGCACCACGGGCTAATGCCCGGCCACCAGACGCTCTCCTTCAAGCTCCCTCCCCAGGCCTGGCTCCAGGGTGGGGCCTCGGTAACCCTATCCTGGGCAGGGTAAACTGTTCCCTCGTTGTTGGAGACATAGGGGTCCTCTGAACCACTCTTTGTCTGGACCCTCACCCAGGACCAGTTTGCCATGGAAGACCCTACCAGGGGGACAAGTCCCCGGGCAACATAGCTCCTGGGATCACTGGGCTATACAAACCCCTCGACCACGATAAGGTGGCGATTCACGGAGGAGCAAACAAACAAAGAAACAAACAAACAAACAAACAAAAAGAAACTCAGTGCAAATGACTTGGCCATTGTACTTCAAAGACTGAACGTGGTCTGGGAAGAGAGCCCAGACAATAACAAAGCACTGAAGAATAGTGTTTCACTGTTGTTTGGATTGGTTAGAATGAAGGACATGTTCAAGCTCATGTGTTCTTGGTACAACAGTGACTTGTGTCAAATGTCAATGAGACCAGTATGGATGAGATTCCTGCTGGGATGCTAAATACTTCAGACATTGTGGACATTGGACTGTCTTGATTGGCATGCCTCTTTAATGTTCATTGGTGGCGCCAGGGGGGGTGCTAGGGGGTGCTATAGCGCCCCCTGGAAAAGTCATAGCACCCCCGTAGCAAATTATACATGCAATAATATAGGTGTACACAAACACTATTTTTCCAAGAAACATTTGAAAAAGAAGAAAGTAAAAGATTAAATAGCATTTTTTTTATGCTTTGCTCTGAGTATTTACAGATCTGTCAGGTTTCCGATGTGTCCCCCCCGATAGCAAACTCCTTCCTACGCCCTTATGCTGCAAACACATTTTACGGTCCAATCAAAAATACTGCAGCATCTGTGTGTAGCACAGAGGTAAACACAGACAGAAAATACGAGCAAGACGACAGGTACGCACTTTGCATCCTTGTATCTGTGATATGAATTGTTCAGCCTTAAGACCCAACCTAATTCACAGCCATGAAAATCGCTTCAGTTTTCTCATGTAATACACATATAATATGGTAGAAAAGTATATGTTGAGACTGCAATGTCATGCCCTTCTGGCGTGCCCTTTTGGCACGCGTTCTTGTTTCCAGACCAGCTAGCTTGTGGGCCCGAGATGAACCCGTTCTTTGGCCGAGCACCAAGTGCATTCGTGGTGGAAAAACTGCTGAATGGTTCAAATACTGGCACCAGAACACCGTTGTGGAAAAGCTAAGACAGCTGGGTCAAGTGATGGCTTTTTAAGTAGCGAATATATGCATAGAAGAAATTAATATTTATTTCCAACAGTTAAAAACTTTTGGTCTTACACTGTTGTAGTTCACAATGTAAAAATATGTTTTATTTTATGTATGAGATGCATTTATTTTGCCAGAAAGGACAATTTTTTTAATATGTTAATTTAGAGTGTACAAGACTTTAAGAATATTCGCCTAGGATCTCCGAAGTAGCAGGCGGCCACGAGGTAACTTTTTGTTAAAGCACATGTGTTACTTGTAATGTGATGAAATGCCTATAGCCTTTGTGTTTTATTTCTGTAGTTTTCACAGCGTTCAATAAACCAAGGCAAAGTGCTCGTCTAGAAGAAGCCGTGCCTGTGTTGTCATTTTGGAGTTACACTTCTCGTTGCAGCCAACCCTTGCATTCAGAAGGACCGATACAGATTCTGTCCTTTTTACCCTTGCAGGACTTGAGGATAGGTAATGGGTGTTAGGCCATTCTGCTGACGTGTTTTGTGGACTCTGAGGAAGTATATGACCTGGTCATCATGGGCGTCCTGGAGGGTGTGCTGCAGGAGTATGGGTTACCTTGATGAATTTGTTGAGGACATCAGGTCTTTGTACAACCAAAGTGAGAGCTGTGTCCATGTTCTTTGAACATTTTGAGTGGACATAATGACAAGCTATATCCATGGTGAAGAACATGTTCCTTTTGGGAACCTCAGAAATGCCTAGCGCTTTTTGCAGACGGTGTGGTTATATTGGCTTAATTGGCACATTCTTGTTAGCATGCATGGATTGGTTTGCAGATGAGTGTGACACAGCCAGGATGAGTGTCACCACCTCGAAGTCTGATGCCATGGCTGTAAGTAGCACAAGTTGTTAACCTGCACTTTGAATTTACAGTCCTGTTAACTGATAAAAATAATGGGCCTCAATTCATGGAATGCATTATTTTATTATTTATTTATTATATTATCCTCATACACTAGGAGGTACGTGAATAGTCAGTTGAAAAGCTCTGCGTAATTTGGTAAGTCACCAAATTCAAACTATTTGAACATAAACATGAAATTATAAGGCACCCCATAATGAGTACAGGGTGGCGTGGCACTGACTGCTGATGTAGAAAAATGTTATATTCTTGTTTATGGAATTGTTATTCACCTTTGTGAAGTGACGTGAATATACTAGTTATGCTAGGGCTTTTACTTTAGAGTTAAAATCCTACCCATGCTCGATCCCTCCATCCTAGTCCCACTTGTTTTCATTATACTATTAAAAATTAGAGTGGAAAGATTCTGAGGAATCTACAAGTCCTTGTGTTACTTTGACGGGTACATTTAGGAAATGAGTCAGTACTCAGGATGAGTCCATTGTGTGAACTATTTAAAACAGCTTCCAGCTGACTACTGTCTTTACCTAGTGCGAGAGTGGCGTGTGGGTGTACATGAGAGAGAGAGAGTGAAAGAAGGTGCAACTTTTCTACCAGAATTATTGTTGTGGATTTTGTGTGTGCCAGTAAAAGCAGTATTATTAGTCAATGAAACAGAAAAGTAAAGATTTAGTTTAAAATTAACATGCCACTCTGTTTGGGTTTTGTGGTAATCTCCAATAATTTTATTTTTTATCTCAGAGGTGATATTAAATTTAAAATTAAATCGTATTTGCATACTGCTAAAAAAATAATAAAGGAACACTTTTTAATACATCAAGTCAATTGAACTTCTGGGATATTGCTGTGGTCAGTTAAATACTGTAGCAAAGGTTGTTTCAGCTGCTTTGTGTTAATGAAATTAACAAACTAAAGGGCAACAATGAGGGGAGACCCCTGACATTTTTCTCTCCTCATCTTTTCTGAAGGTTTCTTCTCTAGTTTTGCATTTGGCTGGGGTCACTGTCACTACTGGTAGCATAAGGTGATTCCTGGACCCTACAGAGGTTGCACAAGTAGTCCAACTCCTCCGGGGTTGCACATCAGTATGTGCCACTGCCAGAAGATTTGCTGTGTCTCCCAGCACAGTCTCAAGAGCATGGAGGAGATTCCAGGAGACACTCTAGGAGATCTGGACAGGGCCATAGAAGGTCTTTAACCCATCAGCAGGATTGGGATCTGCTTCTTTGTGCAAGGAGGAACAGAATGAGCACTGCCTGAGCCCTACAAAATTACCAAAAAATGATCAGTCCATCATAAATAGACTTCATGAGAGTGGCCTGAGAGCCTGATGTCCACTGGACTGGCCCTCACACTCAGTGGGACATTATGTTTCAGTCTATCTGATACCATCAGGTTGCACCTCAGACTGTCCAGGAGCTCAGCGATGCCCTGGTCAAGATCTGGGAGGAGATCCACAGGACACCAACCATTGTCTCATTAGAAGCATGCTCCACCATTGTCTGAAATAACCTGTATCATATCAATTTTTTTTTTTCATGGTGTGTTTGAATTCAGCACTCTGTAGGTTGATCATTTTCACTTCCATCAAATGATGTGGCATTCTTTCATCCTAACACAATACCCAGTCCATATCAGTATAGACATCCAACATGATTTTTCTCCTATTGCAAAGTGTTCCTTTAATTTTAGTATGTATGGGGATATAGCCATTTTAAAACATAGTTCCCAGGTTTAGGGTTTCCAAGTAATTAAGAATATCCAAGCAAAATTAAATTGTTGGTAATGTTTTGTGGCAAATAGGCACCCCTGAATTCTTGACCAATAGCAGATGCTTTCACCGGTGATTCTTTCCAGGCCTATACTGCAGCAACTCTTGATGATTGTTGGGGTGATGCAAACCTTCGACTTCATCATGCATGGTGAACTGGACTGTGATCCGGTGACTGACTCGGTCTCTAGAGTTGGCTCTATCTTTAGGATAGTTTTCTTGCTAAATGACGAAATGCACTTTTTAATTTTGGCTGAAATTTGACACCACAGAATACTTCTGGATACTCTGTTAGCAGTTCAATCATCCATATTAGTGTGCCAGGTACATTTGGAGTTCCACATGCTTAATCCATAACAGAATTACCACCATTTTTGCTTGATAAATGTGGTTTTATTCTTAGCAACACTTGCCTCATTATTTTATTTTGATAGAAGCTGATTCTTGTTTATATAGTTCATAAAATTTAAGTCTGAATATTCTCGCAACATTAAGTCCCCCAAATCTTTCCTTTTAAAATATTTTTGGGAATTCAGATTTAGGGAGCTGTAAATCTTGCGATTTCCAACTATACGGTTCTGTTATGGCTGTCCTGGAGTTTGTATCTTGTAAACCAATGGGTTACAAAGTGCTTTGAGTGGTCCAGAAAGTGGATTTCAGTGGTAAGGACACACACAATTCAAACAAGTGAAAACTGGGTGCTAGGCCTAAAAGGAGCGAACGAAAAAAGGAAGGAAAGTGGACCAGAAACGTCCTATATAAATGCACGTATATTATGAATTCTATTCTTAAATGTATACATGTCTGCCTACATCTTGGATATCATTCTTGACTTGCAGAGTAGTTATAGAGGGGTTTTTTTCCTCCATCGTGTCACTCAGTCATCCACCTTGTTCATTTGCCACTTTTTTATGTGTGCCCATTTCTGCTTTATTAGAATGTACCCAAATAATGTTTTTGGCCAACCAGTTCTTTAATCTTTTTTTTTTTTTTTGGCACATTTTGACAATTTTGACATTACTTTTTTGACTTGCATGGCTGTCACATACTCAAGGGCGTAGGAAGGAGTTTTCTATTGGGGGGGGACACATCGGAAACCTGACAGATCTGTAAATACTCAGAGCAAAGCATAAAAAAAATGCTATTTAATCTTTTACTTTCTTCATTTTCAAATGTTTCTTGGAAAAATAGTGTTTGTGTACACCTATATTATTGCATGTATAATTTACATATATATGTTTTATAATCATAAGACGTGGGCAAACCACCAAACAAAATGGCTTGAGTCTTTTATGAAGCATAATGACCATGTCATTCCAGGCCATAGGGCTTACTTTATCAGCTGGCCGCACTGGTACTAGTACAAAAGAGTATTAGGGTCACACTGAGAAAAAAAAAAATTGTGCATTTTGAGAATAAATTCAAAATTTTGAGAAAAAAGTCGAAATGTGCAGATTAAAGTCATTTCAAGTCAAACAACTGCCACGACACGTCTGTTATACCCTCCAGAATGTCTTGTATTATGAGTTAGTGAAACTATACTTTAGAATCGGTTTTGGTAACAAGGAAATGATTTCTCTTTTAGTACATAAACATGAAGTAGTGAAAGTATGAGGACGTTAAAGAGAGAGTGCAGAAAGCTGCATCTGCTCAGAAGGAAAAAACCACACAAACTGGCAACGGTTAGATGCAAGGATGGCTGCACCTTCGTACAGTACAGAGGGGACATGTAGAAACACAAGACACAATAACACAGCTGATCAAGTTGTTTCTACTCAAGGCATTTTGTAGAGAGTATAGGAGCTGTGGCCGTTATTTGACTTGAAATGATGACTTTGACGAATTTGACTTTAGAAGAAGTTTACTTACAGGAATTTACTCGGAATAAACTAAGAAAACACATGGTTGATTTTAAGCGAAATGGAAGAGAGAGCCCTAAGTAGATAATCTGAGCCAGGTTTATACCCAGCAAGGCCCAGATGAACTGCATCATGTAACAACTCTCCCATGTCTGTCACTTTTTATACAGTGTAGGTTGAACTGCCTCCAAAACAGTAGGAGGGTTGTTTAAGGTAGCATTATGTAACTTAAGAGCGGTCACAATAGCAGTTTCAGTGGACATAAGTGGATTTCTGTGCATTAAATTTTGCTTGATTCTGACAAATTTTAAATGGGAACAGGAACTGAAAGCCAACAATTTAGTTGTCCAAAACAGCAGGTACATGTTGAACATGTGCTTCAGTTGACTCAGAAACTCAACAGCTTCCTTTATACCATGCACAGCTTTGCAAAGCTTTCTTTTATTGCTACTAAAATGAATGAATAAAAAATTGTATTCACACATTAAATTGATAAGTAAACACATTTTGAAATAAAAGCCAGCATAAATAATTACATTATCTGGCTTAGTATTAGCTTTTGAAATGTGTCTTCAAAGGACAGCAGGATGGAAACAGGAATCTTTATTTGGGTACTAACCAAACTAGTTGATGATTTCTAAATTTTCAGTTCTGTAACGCATATACTGCCTACCTCAGTCTCTGTCTCCTTTTAGCATGTTAGTTATCTTAAAATATGTTGGCCTCTGCTATCTCTGTAAAAATAAATAAATCTTTTTTTGTTTTTAATGATATGTGTCAAGTGACTACAAGGAAAATGTTTGCTAGCTAGCTTCTCTTGCATTTAATAGAAGTGTTATATGCTGTAGTACCTTAAAACATTACACTAATTGTCTCAAATAGTGCCAGAAATGTGCCAGTATTTATCCCGCCTAAGGAAAACAGTCCATAAACAAAATAACAGGCAACAGCGCAAAGCTGGCCTACAGTCCAAAGTTAAAGTCTAGGGGTCAACCAAGGGAACACCACCAAGGGGGCTGTCTGGACGGCCAGCAGTAAAAGCAAAGCAGTTCAGGGGGCCGACCACGAGGCCAGCTGCATGGACGAGGCAGGACAGGGGGCCAGCAGGAAGGCAGGGGGCCGGCCGTAATGCCAGTGGTAGTGACGTGGTGAACCAGGGGGCCGGCTAGTATCCCAGCAATGGAGATGCCACGCAGGACAGCCACATGGCCAGCGGTGAAGAAGGAGGAGGCCTGGTTGTTGACGCTGGTGGCAAAGACCCTCAGGTGGCATGGCAGGAAGCCGACATTGACGGAGGGACCCTCAGGCGCCCAACTTAGCAGGGACCCTCAGCCGCCCAACTTAGCAGGGACCCTCGGCGGCTCGGACTGAGCCGGGATCCTCGGGCAGCTTGGACTGAGCCAGGACCCTCGGGCACTGCGAGGCTGCTGCAGCCGATGTGGACTGTGGCTCCGGGGCTGCTGCAGCCAATGGCTCTGATGCAGGCACTGTTGCTGAAGGCTGCTAAGGCACTGCAGATGCTGCCAAAGACTCTGGCAATGACTGGGGTGGCTTATGCAGCTCTGCTGCTGCTCCCAGAAGCCGGGCCTTAGCTGCCCCCACGTGAAGGCCAGACATAGGTACAGGGAGCTCTGGCACTGAGACAGCTTCTGCTGTAACAATAGTCTCTGAGGAAGCTAACACAGGTGCATGGCATGCAGTTGCTAAGAAAATCTGTGTCTCCAGCGCTGCCACACTACTGGTGGTTTCAGAAAGAGCTAGCTGGGAAGAGACATCATTTTGAACATAATGACCAGCAGCAAAAACAGACTCAAGGTTTGCTGGCAAAGTTTCATAAGCAGTTCCTAAAAAAACCCAACTTTGGGGCACAGTCTATTGTCTCTGACTGAGCTGAGAGGTGAATACAGATGGACCTTGATCTAGTTGGAGTAGCAACACGATCAGTAATTTATTCTGATGCACAATGTCCATTACTAATATTTTCAAGTACAGAAACACTAAACCCGTCCTCTTTATTTGAATATTTCCCTGACTCAGGGATGAAACATGAAATGTTAATTGAATTGGCCGGCTCAGGGACATGACACAAAACTTTATATTTACAAACAGGCATGGTTATAGGATTAGCCAGATTGTTTGCTACCAAACAGGCTGAAAACTAGCTAGAATGGAAGTACAACAGGCAGTCTTTGCAGATGCAGCCTTGACACAGACATCAATGGCTGAATCTGACTGGTTATAGTCCTGGATATAGTCGGCCCAGTCACTGATTGAACAATGTTAGCCTGCTCAGAAGTGCTACAAGCGAATCTGTCTTCCCTGACTGGAGCAGGCAGAGAAATTAGCTCACTACACGTACTCTTATGATTGTCACTATTCATATAGACAGGCGTAGGGGCTAAACAGTCAGTGGTCTCTTGAGTCTTGAGTCATAGAAACTACTTGGCAAGACATGGAACAAACGAACACACTACCACACATGGAATGGATGACAACAACCTGATAAAGAACTGACGAGAACATAGACCATACACACTGGGTAATGAGACAATGTGAAACAGCTGGGAGGGAAACACAGGAAACAAAACTAAACCCAAAGTACAAGGACCAGGATACACCAAAATAAAACAGGAAGTGGAAACACAGACCAAGACTGTAGCAGTGTCCAAATTCAGGGGCCGCATCCTTTGAAGGCCGCATTTCTAGGCCAATTACGTCACAGCGAGGCGACGAAGGCTGTCCAAATTCAAAGACTCCTCCAAATGCGGTTGACGAATGCATCCTTCTTTTGTCGAATTTGAAGGATGGGTCCGGTCTGTCCTTCGTGGTCTACCATATCCCATGATTCATTGCGCATCAAAACTCAAACATAACAATTGCGGAGAATAGCGACCGAAGGTTTGAAAAATAACTGTTTCTATGACATAAAATAAACTTTTAAGATGTTTTCAGGCGAGAATGTAAATGTGTAAACCTCAAATATCAGCTCGTTTTGTCAAGATATCAGCTGTGTCCAAATTCAGGGGCCGCATCCTTCGAAGGACCCGTCCTACGTGGACCGGATCCTTCACAGCCCACAAAGACCGCAAAAGCTGGAAGTTAGCAGCTTTGAAACTGGACAGTCTAGCCTTCATATCTGCGTCACCTGCCCAGTTATGAAGCTTAACTTTAAATTTCAGCCAAACCAATTTGCTCAGTAACAAATAAAACACTGCAATAAACCAAACATCAGCCATTAGAGATCATCTGAGTGAGTTATATCTGTGTTTAACTTCCACTCAGCGGAGAAAGCCAGCGGGGGTTTGAAAAGAATGTGCCAGCAGTCGGGCGTTCTTTCCGGCTAAAGCGAGCCTCGATAGTCAGCTGACAGCTAGCGAGGTGAGCTGCTGTTAGAGCAGCGGCAACGGACAGTCCAGAAAACAGTGGAGGACTTTGGTTCTTTGGCATGTTCTTTGGCCCCTAAGTAATATTTTCAGAAGGTTTCATCAATTTTGGATCAAAGGTTTTTGAAATATGTGAATATTTGCATCTAACAATGGTAAACAATCCTTTTTAAAATTCCAGGATCTTGCTCACAATCTGGCAGGGGGCATGTCCCTACCAATATGAAATGACTACAGTTATGTCCCTACCAATATTTGCTCCGCAGGTGTAATTAGTGCCACACTGGACCCCGTGTCCCTACCAGTGTTAATGACAAACCATGGATCACCGTCAAAATTTAATTTAATCATGTTCCTTCTGCCACCCACAACAACTCCAGAAATTTCAATCAAAATCCTGCTAACAGACAAATAGACAAATGTGACAGAAAATATAACCTCAAGGTAATAATAAAGCTACATTATTCCATATGTTTAACTAAAAGAAAGGTCATTTCAGAATAGAAATGTTTCATTGGCACTTTAGTATTTGTCAAGCAAACAGTATAATATTACATTCCATCACTGTATTTGTCCAACATTGAAATGATTAAAACTTGAGCTCCTTTTTTTTAAAAAAAAAAACCAAAAGATTATTTATATGCATTGCTTACTCTAAAAGTATGAACTTCCCCACTTAATGGAGAGGTTAATAGAGATAAACAAAGTCTCTGTTAGGTCACTGTTGCCTGCTTTTAAAGAAACTTTACTTGAAATACAGTGGCACCTACAAATGAACAGTAGAACTTTGTAGTTCTGCTTGCTTTACATAGTTTCCATTTTCTCATAGCTGCTTTTGTTTGTGTTCATACATGCTGTAGTAAGCTCTTGTGGAAACAAGTGCTCATCAGTCTTGGCATGCGTATGGAGCGATTTATAACAGTGAGCTATTGTGGCATGGGCCTGTGGCACATTGGGCTAGGTCAGCAATCTCTCTCAAGGCTTAGGTAATGAACAGATAGAGCTGTTATCATTACTGTGATAAAAGTGGGACAGTGGCACTTTATCAGTATAGAAACATGCTGGCATGCTTTGTCAAACTTTTCATCAGAGAATTTTTTTTGGATTATCCACACAGACTTTCTATCAGAAAAAGGCACTCCGCTCATTAACCAACTGCAATATTGTGACTATGTATACAATCTTTATTTAGTTTTCAAGCAATATCTACCTATTAAATTTGCTAGATGACAATGTAGCTCTCAGTAATTTTTTCAGGTGTGGGCCATCATGGCTGTATGGACTTCTCTGCTTGCCCAGAACTTATCAGATTCAGAAAATTTGGACTTTTTCTTCTTTTTTTTTTCTTTTACCCTCATGGTTAGGGTTAGGGTTTGCCATTTTTCCATGTGTGGTCACTATATGACTTAATGTGTCTGGTAACTGTGAGTTCTTTTTCCTTTGATAATTACTCTGGCAATGCCTACCTATGATGCAGCATTCTATCATACTGAGTAATAGAGGTACATTCTTTCAGTCGGGGTGTAAATTAGCATTCTAATGGTTGTAAGTCTTGTGTTAAATCACTTTATTCTTTAGATGAAGGTTAAGTAAGTTGATGTGGTTGCATCCAAGGTCAGTAGCCTATAGCTCTTGTATCATGTTAAAGCTTTTGAATGCAGTTTAACTGAAGGAGAACAGCACGGAAGTTCTAGATGTAAAATATTCTGCCCACCACTGTAATTTTCCCATCCATTGAATCTCCTTTGTATTAGTTTTTCTGTTTATTCTCTTATTTATATTGCTAATGATTTGCTTCTCTTTCCACCTCCTCTATTATTTTAATTACCCTTCGTCTCACTCTCAGCAGTTATTTTCCCCTTTTCTTACCCTTTCACAAATCTTCCGCCACTTCCGTTTTGCCAACAACTCACCTATCATCCTCCCCTCAAAACTTCATCATTCCATCTTTGCACTGGTGCAGCTGCAAAAATGAGACTTGGCTGTGACTAATCTGCTGGCAAAGCCTCCAAGGGCCCCATGTGGTGGTGCCTCTTCACAGAGGACACATGTGATTGATTGATCCTGGGGAAAACTTTGTCAGGCTGGCTATCATGACTGGATCTCTTTCCTGATAATAAATTCCCTCCTTCCCAGTACTATGGGGAGGCACGAGTGTCACGTGGTGCCTTTTTCATGACATATGGTGCCTTGGGTTAGTATTATGGTTAATCTTCATCTCCGGATGATGCTTTCTCTTGTATGTAAAGTCTATGTCTGTTTATGTTTGTGTCATTCCATTTCTTTGACCATAAACTAGCCATTGTATTTTAATGTGCAGTATGTATTTCAGTAAGACTGAAAGTAACAGTAAATAATTTCTGTGTTATTGTGACTATGAGTATTTGTTCAAACATGAAAATGCAGTTGTATATTCTTAAAGTGTCTGAGTGTGTATCAACAATTAAGCAATCTTAGTGTGCATATCAGATGAGGGCAGAGACAGTCATGATAAATTACTTAAAGGTTGACTGTTTCTCTCCCTAAATGGTCCATTTTCTCTTTTCCTTCACATATCAGCAGCACCAAGTCATCAAGAATCACATGGCAGACCCCAGTGCCAAAACTAGAGGGGCTACTACACTGAATCTCGCTCCCTTTTCCCCCTCTCTACCCTCACATATTCATTTATCAAGCTTGCTACTGGTCGCTCTGGACGATAGATCCACATGTTTTATTGCAGGCTAAGTCACCCATTGTAACACTTTGATGTCAATTTGTCAATGCCTGCAAGAGTCAGTGACATTTGTACATGTACGTGTATATATACATCCATAAACTACCATATATATAATTTTTGCAGTAAAATAAAGAAGAAGAAAACTTTAACGTAATAAAAAATATAGTACACAAATATGTATAAAATACACACACACACACACACCACACACACACACAACACACACACACACACACACACACACACACCACACACATATATGCAGGTTACTGTAAAGTCTTTGGAAGTAAACTTTACTTTGCTAAAATAAGGAGTTGCCAACAGCTACATAGATTTTCTTTTATCAATACATAATTTTTAACAATTAAAAAAGAAGATTACATCAGATAGTCAGATAGCTTTCTAACAAGCTATAGGCCAAGTAGAAAGTCAGTTTACAAAATGCTGTCCCACAAAGACATCCAAATATGCCAACAATCTCTTGAATGAATGTTAAAATAGACTCATCTAGCTTGACTGCTGTCAGTATCACACCTTCACACATTCATGTGCACTGCCCTGCACCTGCAATCCTTGCATCTGAAAAAAATGATTGAAAGCACTGCTCCCTGGTTTCATTATGGGCTCATGAACTGAAATATACAATTGTTGATGTTTCATTCTGTGAGCGAACTGCCCCCAAGGTTGTAGTATAGAAAATAGATTTGCAACACCTTTTTTACAAATTAACCTTCCCATTTATATTTGATTTTTTCAACAGGCATTCAAATACATACATTGCTGAACTGATGATTTGTGCTTTGCTGCACAGTGTCTTCAGCTTTTCCAGTCCTGGAAATTAGATGTATGTTTATGTGCGGTTGTATAATTCATGTAAACCATGGCATTTACAACCACATGTCACTACCCACTGCAGCCAGGTCTCATGGTAATTTGTAAGAAGTCATCTGAAAAACCTAGCACTCTGCTTTTGTAAATCATCTACTGTATAATTTATGTCAACAGGAAAAAACAGGTGCTATGACCTACCATATATAACTATATTTTAAAGAAAACAGTTTTTGTGATTCAGCTCTTACCAAAATTTAAACTTTTGTATATACTAAACATCCTATTTTGTATTTGATTGGATACAGTACCTGGGAGTTGTCTGCTGGGAGGACTGTAGAACCTTTGCAAAGGTGTTAAGATTTGTCTCTGTTTCTTTTTACTAAATACATACTGCAATTTCTAATCCAGTTTGGAGGATGTTTTCTGAAGTGCATGGAGTCACTGACTAGTTTGACTATTTCTCTTGACAGCTACAGCTTGCCTCTGCCTGTGATAACACCAAAATGAACATGAATGCATACAGTATAATATGTTACACATCTCAGAGTAGGCACTGATCTCTGTCAACACAGAAATGGTAATGTAAATTATATCAGTCATACACATGACATTTATTTGCCAAATTTTCTCAGTTAGCCTTTAGTCTTTTTTTCCCTTCTGCCTATATGTATTAATGACCCAATTAAGTGCCATCTATACCACATACACATGGTATGCTGACTGCAATGCATTTAACCATAAAATGAATGAATAAAGTAAACTGAAAGCAGCCATGGCCTCCAAATTACACACCAATAACTGGCTTTGGCACTCAAGGAAAAACAAATTAAATCATGCACAAAAATGTTTGACACAGCAACAGACTATATATGCATTTATAAAAGAAATTTGTCAAGGCATATTTAGAGAAACATGGGGCCAGGGCTCTATCAGAGCCAGGAAAAAGAACATCTGATTGGGCTGTCATCTCAGTTTCACTCCTTGTGTAACAGCTTTTCTCTGTCCAGACATTTGAATGGAAGTGTAAATGTAATGCTTGTAAAACTCCAGTATACAAGGAAAACATTTATGCCCTTGGAATCAGATGTCAGATACCCCTAAAATTGTGTTTCTATGTCTGTGTTATGGTCTGTGGGTCTCTTCTGCACTTATGAATTCTTTATATTTGAGTTTGAGTTTCTGGTTAAGTTTTTCCTGTTATTCCTTAGATTTTTGTGTTTGCTGTATTTTTTGTTTGTTCCCTTTGTTACTCTAGAAGTTTAAGTTGTAGTTTTGGAAATATTGAGTTTCAAGTTTTTAATTTTGTGCTTGGGTTTCTGTGTTGGCTTTGTTATTCCTGCCTTCCCAGTGATTCTTATGTATCATGTTCAGTGTGAGTTTCTTGTCTCTCTGCTTAATGTGCAAGTTATATATTGGATATTTCTGGTTTTACTTTGATAGTTGTCTCTTGCCTCGCTTTAAGTTTGCACTTTTGTCTAATTTCCCCCAGCTGTCTCCACTTCCCTGATAACCCTCTGTGTATAAATAACCCCATCTTCCTCTCAGTCTTTGGCTCAGCATATGTTATGCTCGCCAGTTGTCTTCAATGGCTGTGCTGTAGTTTTTTTTTCCTTGTTGGACTTTGTTAATTTTTGTATGTTTTGTAGGTAATTTCAAATGAAATGTTTCTAACAGCTCAACAGATATCAGCAAACACATAAACAGTTTCTGTACAGTTTGTTAAACAGTGCGTCTGCTAGCTAAAGGTGCAGCTGCTATATTTCCCAGGGAGAGAAAAGAATGTGAGACAACTTCAATCAGAGATGGAGAGAGATATTAGAAGGACTGAACAGGAAAGGAAGAGAGATTACGTTTAAAGGCAAGGACAGCTCTGTTTCATAGACTGGAAATTTTAAGCTAACTGTTCTAATTCTGGTGAAGTTTACAAAGGTTTTTGTTGGACTGGTGCATCTGTGATGTTCATGGCCAATGTTAGGTTACATCAAAGGCAGCATCCATCCATTTGCTTCCACTCATCCTGTTCAGGGTCATGGGGGGGGGCTGGAGCCTAGCTGTCATAGGGCAAGAGGCAGGGTACACCCTAAACAGGTTGCCAGCCTGTCACAGGGCCAACACAGAGAGACAAACAACCTTTCCCACTCACACCTATGGGCAATTTAGAGTAGCCAATTAACCTAAACCCAGTAAGTGCATGTCTTTGGAATGTGGGAGGAAACCCACGCAAGCATGGGGAGAACATGCAAACTCCACACAGAGAGAAGGATCGAACCCAGACCTTCCAGATATTATTCTAACTGTGAGGCAGCAGTGCTAACCACTGCGCCACCGTGCTTGCCCGGTAGCATCCATCTATGAAAATTTAAGCTGATGAGGCTGATTAGCGTCACTCACTGAATTCTACCTATATACTTGCTTTAGGAGTGGGAAATCAGCCATGATAGCTGATGTAACATCAGCTTCTATCTTGTTGAATTCAGTTTGCTAAATCCACAGAGAGCAGTGAATCTCATAGCAACAGCAGCACAGCTGAGTCAATCACAGCCCATACACAACATCTACTGGGGCCTCTTCCAGAAAGCAGGTTTTGCTAACAACTCTGGGTTTGTTAATCCTAAAATGAGGGAAACTCGGGTTTTCAGTTCCAGAAAGAGCGCTAACTCCAACTCTGCAGACTTCTATGTTTTTACAAACATTGAAATCCCAGTTAGACGTTAGTTCGTTTTTTTTTTTTTTATTTGTACGTAACATGAAGCTTTTACAGTCGTTCACTCCTCAACAGGCTGTAAGGATGGAGACAGTGATGATGTCACGGATTTAAAATGAGTGAAGCTGCAGCTGTCAGACTGTCAGTCAGTTCCTCTGAAACATTTACTGTAGTTACTGTAGCATCACTGTTATATCACACTGATCTGGATGAAGCTTTAGACACAGAACACACTGTGGATGGAAGAATGTCTGGATCCTGGAGACGATGTGAATGCTTGACTGAAGATGAGGCTGAAACGATTCTAAGACTTGAAAACTGAACTAAATGGATTTAAAGTGACTTAAATCAACATTTTGAAGTTATAATGTTTATAATTCAGAGTGTGTATCTCAACGTATTTTCCACTGAAAATCACCTAAATCGGTGATCATAGGCAAACCGTGTCAGAGTCCACCTAAATTCTCCATTAAAAAAATGAATAAAGTGAGGGTGCTATTCCATCAATAGATTCCATTTTTACTGTATGATTATTTAAACAATTAAATGGACATAAACTGAACTGTCATAAACTGCAGCAAAAATAGTTTTTATTAAGTAACAAACTGACCTGAGGTTAGCTCTGCCCCGGGGTCTGCTGCTGTCTCAGTCACTAACACACAGGTCAGTCAGTAAACTCAGTCTGAGTTGTTTCTCCACATTTTTTATCTTCACTTTTTGTCTCCTGCATTTTGTTCATCAGGCTGCAGCTGAATCATTAGATTTTATAAATCAAACGTATAATTAGGATTCAGCTTCATCTGATGATGTTTCAAGTTGTGTAAATGATGACAGCAGACATTATAAAATAAATTATATATTTTACAACAAACTTTTATTCTGTCTGTCATGGTGACAGAGTGGGTCAGGCTGATTAAAGTGACTCATCATGCTCCAATTCAATTCAATTTTATTTATATAGTGCCAAATCACAACAGTCACCTGCAGGCGCTTTGTATTGTGGGTACAGACCCTACAGTAATACAGAGAAAACCCAACAGTCAAAAACGGCCCCCTATGAGCAAGTATATGGCGACAGTGGGAAGGAAAAACTCCCTTTTAACAGGAAGAAACCTCCAGCAGAACCAGGCTCAGGAAGGGGCAGTCATATGCTGCAACCGGTTGGGCTGAGGGGAGAGACAGGACACACTGACATGCACGATCCTCCATCCATCAGATTAAAATGGAGGCTCCGCTCTTTACTTACCCAGTGCCGTGGTGAATCCTGGTGTCAGTGCTCCATTGATGATGGCTTTCTTTCCTTACTGTTGCACGTGCTAACTCAGGGTGATCATACTCAGAGTTGATTGAACTAACTCTGATCAGCTGTTCTGGAACAGGAAACTCAGAGTTGCCGATCTCAGAGTTGATCAACTCAGAGTATGTTCTTAAACTCAGAGTTTGTTGAACATGCTTCCTGGAATAGGCCCCTGGAGCTCACAATAGCAATTATTGTGATTCATTCTTAAGTGATTCTTTTCCCCATGCTGCACCACTACAACCAATCTTAGGTTTCCTCAACCTGCCAAATCCCACTTTAACCACTGAATATGTTTATTTTCCTGTTTAGGTGCAAAGGCAAAGTCACCCATTGTCACGATTAAGGTGGGCCCAAGTGCAAGACGCATGAGGCAAAGCTAAAGGTTTAATGAAGTTTTAATGCTGAAGCTCTTTAACGAAGTCCAGGATACAAAATACCAAAATCCAAGGTGAGACATAAAACTTTAAAGACATACTGAGAAAACAAAAGGGAAAGCACACACACTAGGTAATCAGGAATAAAAAGACAGCTGGGGAGGATGAGGCACAGGTAAACAAAATGACACTAATGACACAAGGAAGCAAAACTAAACACAAAGGACAGGGAATAAGGGGCTGTCAAAATAAAAGAGGAAGTGACCAACAAAAACACAAATGCAGACTTGACACAAGAGGAGGCAAGCATACTAAGGGAAAACAGGTCTATACATGAGGAAGGAAAACTCTAAAGCTAACGGAAACAAGATTGTAAAGGGACAAAAAATGGGGACAAAATAGACACGGGAACACAAACACGGGGATAACCAGAACAAAATACAATAATAACAGAATACCCAAACCATAACAAACTGAAGATATCTAAGAAAACACAACTAACGTAACAACAAAGAACAGGACTTCACAGGAAAAAAAAAACACCGGGCGAACAGCCCTGGAGCCTATTCCAGGAAGCAGGTTCAACAAACTGAGTTTAAAAACATACTCTGAGTTGATCCAACTCTGAGATCGACAACTCTGAGTTTCCCGTTCCAGAACAGCTGATCAGAGTTAGTTCAATCAACTCTGAGTATGATCACCCTGATTTAGCGCATGCGTGAGTAAGAAAAGAAAGCCATCATCAATGGAGCGCCCTGTGTTATTAGTTACTAAGTCAGCAGCAGACCGTGGGGGCGGAGCTTCCCTCAGGTTAGCTTTTATTTAATAAAAACTGTTTTTGCTGCAGTTTATGACAGTTCAGTTTATGGCCATTTAATTGTTTAACATTTTTACTGAATAATTATTCAATCTATCGATGGATTAGAAACCTCATTTTAATTGTTTTTTAATGGAAAATTTCAATATTTCTGCTATTACTGGATAAAAATGAGTAACGAGATTTTTAGTAAAGATTGCAGATCGTGTTGGGAAAATGAATCCATTATTAATGGATCCGGACTGGATGAGCTGGAAAATGACTGGAGCCTGAACTGGATCTGGGCCTTATCCGGTCTGGTTCTGTGATCCATATCCATTTGGATCCTCCTGCTGTGAAGGCGGACTCAGACACGGTTTGCTGATCCATTATAGAGCCGATGATCTCCGATTTAGGTGATTCTCAGTGGAAAATATGTCGAGATTCACACTCTGAATTTCAGATACCATAACTTTTAAAGTTTTGACATCATTTAAGTCACTTTAAATACATTTAGTTCAATTTGCAAGCCTCATCTTCACTCAAACATTCACATCATCTTCTGATCCAGACACTTTTCCATCCAAAGTGTGTTCTGCGTCTAAAGCTTCATCCAGATCAGTGTGATGTAACAGTGATGCTACAGTGACTACAGTAAATGTTTCAGAGGAACTGACCGACAGTCTGACAGCTGCCTCATTATAAATCCGTGACATCATCACTGTCTCCATCCTTACAGCCTGATGACGAGTGAACGACTGTAAAAGCTTCATGTTACGTACAAAAATAACAAACTAACGTCTAACTGGGATTTCAGTGCTTGTAGAAACATAAACGTCTGCAGATGAATTTGCTTCTCTGATCGCTTTGCAGTGTCTTTATGAATGAGGAAATGAATCAGAGTGTCAGACAGGTGGTTCAGGTACAGCAGGAGGAGAGGAGTCAGAGAGACACTCAGAGTTTGTTGGATAAAACCTGCCAGTGAGCAGGTTAGGTTCACAGAGTCTGTTACCCCGTTAACTGACTCAGAGTTGGAGATAGCTCTCTTTCTGGAACTGAAAACCCGAGTTTCCCTCATTTTAGGGTTAACAAACCCAGAGTTGTTAGCAAAACCTGCTTTCTGGAAGAGGCCCCAGGACCATGAAACACACCTACAATGTCGGCATCCACAAATAGAACTATTAGTTTTGGTTTTGGTTTTTTGTCCTTGTTTGTGTTCTACGTAACAGACTATAGTACATTAAGTACAGTTAGAATTTAAGTTGAAGTGAAGTTTGTGTCCCTGTGTATTAGCATTATTATTATTATTATGTTAATTTTATTGTTTTCCAAGCTATGCCAGAATTTACATTAGAGCATATCCTGACACAATGGACCATTAATCTGTTAAAAATATAGATGCTCATTACGGGAAATGTGTAATTGTGAACTATGTAGTTTTATATTTACAGCAGAAGGAGTGAGTGCTTTAATTTGTTTTTGCAAAATATGTAAAATTGATCAGTTGGCTCCAATACACTTTACACTGAACACAGTAATACTTATATTTACGTACAGTTAATATGCATAGGCTACAGTAGTAAACATCTCAGAGATACTATTATTTTTTTTTTATTCATAATACTAACAAGCACCACCATGTAGTACAGGAAATTGCTGCTTCTCTTGTATTCCTGCAACTTCTATATGGATCATTAAGTGGTAGGTTAATGCTTAGAACAAGTTAGCTTTAGCCTCAGTCTTTTTGTGCATCATTACACCACTCTTAATTAGGACATCATGCAGTGTTTAAATTCATACTTGGGATTCTACTGTAGTTTTTTTTTTTTCTTTCAAAGAAGAGAGCTGGATAGTAACAGGGACACAAGTAGGCAAAGGTGAGAAAACTGACCCCAATTAGGTGGATTATTATTATTATTGATTATTTTGCACACACACACACACACACACACACACACACACACACACACACACACACACACACACACACACACACACACACACACACACACACACACACACACACACACACACAGAGAATAGTGGAAAATCCCCTGAAGTACAGATGCAGAGAGCAGATAGTCAGCAGAACCCAATAACAGATCACTAAGAGTCCCACGTTTTGCGTTCAGAGCAACCCACAAACAGGCAGTACAGGGAACTGTTCAATCTTTTGCATGGACAATTAATTCCTCCTACCTTTAGCCCTCAGGACCAGTTTGCTACCACAATTATAATAAACATAACCTGGTTCCACTTTTATCCAGCTGTTCATAAATAAAGCATTAAAAACCTGCACAAAAAAATTGCACATATATCACATGTAGTTCTGTTATGCTTCTTAAATATCAAAATTAGCATAAACACACAACATTAAGTAGTGCAAGACAAAGGAAGTAAAGTTACATTCACACAGATGTTTTCCCAGGTGAGAAATCAACCTAGACTACTGGTGTCAAATTCATTTTAGTTCACAGGTAGCAAACGTAGTACAAGAACATTCTGAAAATATTCATATTTTTGGACCATCGATATGCAAAACAGATGGTGGTCTGAGATGCCTTTAGAAGGAAGTGCAATTTCAACAGTATATATATCATTAGATATGCATTACAATTGATGGTGGATCTACATGTACAAAGACAAAAAGCGATAGTGTTTTCTCTTCATGATTCAAACAATTTGTCAAATTTGAGAACTCAGCATATGTGACCTTTTAAGAATAGTGGTGCATATAAATAATGCAAAAGTGGAAAGAAAGAAAGAAAGAAAGAAAGAAAGAAAGAAAGAAAGAAAGAAAGAAAGAAAGAAAGAAAGAAAGAAAGAACGTATCACTGCTCTTTGCAAACTTTGCAAACCCAGTGCATATAGCTCAGTGTGCCAGATTGAATCCAAGCTTGACACGCCTGACAAAAACAATCTGTTGTTCAAAATAGTGTTGTCACAACTGAGGTGCAGTTCAAGCTTGAAAATACAGATATTCTGTCACATTTACAGTCCACATAGACATCACAATTTGGCACAAATGGAACCACATACTTTAGTTTGCTGGGTGGAGGCAAAATCTGCTTACCTAAATCCTGGTGCTTTTATAATTATGAGGGTTTTTTTTTGTATATTACAAATAATTCACTGTGCAAATAGCTATATCTATTTTAAATATGGTTATTTGCAACTCTCTTTTATACACTCACTTTCTTCATTTCTATTTCCTATCTTCCATATGAGTTTCTTTCAGTTTTGTTGTTCAGAATTTATCAGTGCAGTGTTACTAATCACTTCAAAGTGAATTTGTTTGAGAAGTCAGATCTTGCAAGCCCAAGAAAGAACAAACAATTACTACCATTATTATGGAGACTTGCTTTCTCACAATGAGAAAAATGGACAACTCCCCTATTTTTATACACACACTTTGAATTATCTTTCACAGCTTTTCATATTTCCCCTTCAGAATAATAACACCACTTGAACATCACAAATTCTTCCTGCTCCCCTCTATAGGCTTGTCATGGCTTTGCAGCCTGTCAGCATGCTCACAGTGATGTCTTACTCTAGGGTTCACTCTGTGATGACCATCCAGTAAACCAAGGAGTCCCATGTAAAGCTGACTTAGTTTATCATCCAGACCATGTTTCTCTGTGTTCTCTCTGGCTCTGTCCTCCCTGGTGACCATGGTATGACATGTGTCAGTGGTGCGTGTTAGTGTTGGCCGATGGAGTGGAGAAAGCGCAGGGTTAGCCTCCCTTGTATCAGAGGTAAATGATTCACTGGGGTGAGAAGGACATTCTGCAACAGTGAACAGTTCCTTTAGAGTGCTCTCTTTCCCTGCAAAGGTAGACTTAAAAGGACTGCCATAGAAAGAGGTGGACATGTAACATAAAGAAATCTAGGAATAAGGAGTCTACCAGAAGATGTTGAATGGTAATCAGACGGTGTTCACACCAGAAGTAAGTACATCAATAATTAAAAGAAAAAAAAAAACATGTCACAGTGGTTTGAGCAGAACTGACTGAGGATTCAGAGTTTTCTTGTTACGTAAAATTATTAAAGCAGCAAACATGAAGACATTTTTTTTCTTTTCTAACAGATTTATTGGCAAAATGCCAGGTAAGCAGTTGTTTATTTGGTTGCAGTAACAACTAGACACTTGTAGAAACAATCCAGATCTACATGCTCACTGCCTGCAATCTGCATATTATCTGTATACTGCCACCTCTCCATTTCTCTATATATAGTAACAAGTTAACCTTGAGGTGAAGTGGAGAGAGCAGTGCTGATGTAAGAGGAAGGCCTGCACTGCTAAGACAAGAAAAGTCGAGAAAGTCAGATTGAAGAAACTTATTAATAATGTCCGAGGAGGAAGTCAGGAAAGGGTGACAACAATTTTTTGTTAAAGTATGCTAATAATAGGGTGCTAAATATGATTTCTCCTGAGATAATCACTGTAGATCAGGTTTAAAAAAAAAGGAAAATGTAGACATCTATATTGATATGAAAAAAAGAAAAAATAAACAGACTATAAGACAAAGGAGAAATCAGGTGGAGAACAAGGAGCACCTGATCTGTCAGCTGAGATGAGAATCTCACTATATAATATTAATTTTTAAAAATCCAGATTCATAAGCATTTGGGAGGCAAATTAAACTGTAAGTGATGACATCCACCAACGATAGAAATTGTTTTTAATGAAAGATAAGATAATATTATTATTAGTAGTAGTAATAGTCCGTTTAAATATGCCTACTTACGTTTTCTAAGATATTGCCCCTGACTATGTAAACAAACAAATTATAGAGTACAAACAAAGTGAGGTATAAAAATATTGACTAATCACTGATTTGTGTATGAAACATTCATATGCATGGTTTATGCAAGGATTTGTGCATATGCACCATTTGTAAATGAGGCCCATTGTCTCAAAGAACTTTGCTGTTTTTAGCAAGTAAAATACTGGGCAGATGACTAGTACTGGTCACGAATACCACTTTTCCCTTTGTCTCTGTTCTTTTGAACTTTGAAATAGATGGGAAACAATTTGCCTTCTGCATTAGTTCTGAATTCAACATTGTCACTATGTCAAATTTGGTTTGATTTCTGATCTACAAATAGTACTGTATGCGAAATAATCATTCTCATGTTCCATAACTTATTGTGTTTAAAGTTCATAAAAATAAAAATATTTATGTTAAGTTAGAAGAGAATAGAATAGAAAATGTGTTTGTACTCTTAGCATTCAAACAAAGCAATCTTTATTTGATGATAATATGAAAAATCCACTGCTTTGGGTATCAGCAGCTCTTCAAACTGTAAAAGAATACACTTTTGGAAATGAACCACCTTGTTTGTTTGTTTAATCTCTGCTCCACCTCTGGTGCCAGCAAAGATTCAGATTAGGAACTTTGGTTTAGATTGTGGATATTTTTTTTTTCATTGAAAAAAGTTTATGTATACACGCTGTGTGCGTGTAGCTGTATGGAACATAATGGTCCAGACTGAGGACCATTTGGTGAGCAAATTCCACCATTTTGCTCTGTGTGGGCAAAAAAGTTGATATTGTATGTGTTTGTATGTATTTAATGTAGCAGCCATCATGTGACTTTGCTGTCTCCTTTGATGGGTGTCATAATCACCCCCTGCTTGTTTGACTGGCCTTGAGGATGTTAAAAATGAGGGCTCTTGGCTAGGTGACATAAAACTTCTTTAAAAATTATGGAGAAACTTTGATCAGTCTTCAGCAGGGACAGGGATCTGTCAGGAAGACGGATACCTTAAGTGAAGCAGGGACCTTTCATTAGCGTAACACAATCCCTCCATCATCTGTTTTTGCTGACATCAAGAAGGCTGTGTTAAGGTATCCTCCAGCATTGCTTATCATTTGCTCTCTTATGAATCTCTTGGTAATTAACCATAATATTTTGTTTTGTTTTAACATCAGGACTAGTCAAGCAGTATGGATAGTTCTAATTGAAGTGTGTTTGAGTGTGTGTATTGGTTTATGTTTCAAATCTAACCTTACAATAATCTTGACTGATGTTTCATTATAAAGGGGTGTGCCAGTTCAAAAATGATGTGGGCAGGGTATACCTTTATTCATATGCTCATAAATATTTCTGTCATGGGTAATTTTGACTGTTGGGTTTTCTCTGTTTTTACTGTACAATATAAAGCACCATGAGACGACTTTGTTGTGATTTGGTGCTATATAAATAAAATTGAATTGAATTGAACTGAACTGAACTGAATTGAATTGAATTGAATTGAATTGAATTGATTTGAAAAAATTATAGAACCTTATTGTATGACATGTCTTATGGTGAACCTGTGTAGCTTCAGAACGACAAAAGTAGAGAGAAAGTGCTGCAATTTCTATTTTTGCCAAAAGTAGCATGATATTAAAGGACTCTAATTCACTTTTCAACAGACCCCGTAAAACAGCATTAGGCTATAAATTATACTGGAAAACCCGAGTTAAGAACTGCCCAGTAATATTACTGTCAGATGCTAAAAACTCTTATATTAGAATTTATACTGACTTTTCCAATCACATTAGTAGTTTTTCCTGAAAATTATTTTAATGTAAAGTTAAACCAAAAGCCTTTTTTTTTTTTAACCCTTTTTATGTTTTTCCAAGTAATGCACATATATGTGTTTCAATAGTAAACTATGCTGGAAAGTCTTTTAATTTCTCTATTACAATATTGACAAATGCCATCTTGCAGTAGAGGAACATTTTGTTTCTCTTGTACTCCTGTTTCTTCTAGCAGTCATGAAACATTAACTCATAGATTAATGCCTGGAACAGGTTAGCTTTAGCCTCAGTGTTTTCGTGAATCATTACACAGTGCTTAATTATCATATCATTTAGTATTCAAATATATATTTGAGACACTTTTCCAGATTCCTCATTTTCATGGTTGCCAGATCATAATTTATTGGTAGATATGGAAAGTAGGGCTGCAACATTAGTCGACATTGTCAACAATAATCAACAATAAAAATACTTGACGACGAATTTAATTGTCGATAATAGTCGTTTATAATTACTGGTGATTTTTTTTTTTTAAACGTAGTGAGACATCTTCCTATCCGTCTATCTCTGGCGAGCTTCACACATGCGCAATCCGGTTGTTAAGTGATGATGTAGAATTCCATTTCCGGGTCCAAACTGTCACGTGATCAATTTGCCATAATGCTGTGTCCCTGGTTGTTTTAACTTGAAAAAAACACAGTCAGCTGTGATTTTACCGATGAGAAAGAGAAGCGGAAATGGCTGCAGTTGACAAGGTATGTTACAATCATCTTTAATAGTGAACAGCCATTGGTTATACCATTGCTGTTTATTTAGAAGCATTTGGACCCGGAAATGACGTCAGACTTAAAGACCGGATAGCATTCAGCTGCACGTTTAGTGATGGAGGATACTGGTGAAACTGTGCCAACTTTGTTTTACAGGGATGAAAAAGTACTATATATATATATATATATATATATATATATATTAGGGGTGGGACTCGATTAAAAAAATTAATCGAATTAATTACAAGCTTTGTAATTAATTAATCGAAATTAATCGCATTTTAATCGCATTTCAATATTTGACATGAGAAATATTAATTTAAGTTTAGTTGATGAATAAATCAATATACATAAGCTTAAACTTCAAAATCTTGTTTATTTTCCCACCAGTCTACTACACAGACCAACGAAGGGTGGAAGTGCTCCTGTGATAAGCAAACTCCTGAAATTAAAGTTAAGCATCATAACTGGATAGTTTTATTCAACATTAATGTCTCACTTGTTATAGTTGAAAATTAATCATTCTCTCAGCTGTATTCCTTGATGTTGAAATGTGTTATGCTTGTTTTAACAGCTTATTTTGAATTAAAGACTTAAAATTAAACCACAAAAAGGAGAAAAAGTTCGTTCTCCGTTTAACAGCTGCTTTTACACAGCTGTGCTTCACACTCACGGTTGCTAGGCGACATGAGCTACACAGAGGTGACGGCAGCTGATATGAAGGCTAGCTGCTCACTTCCGGCCTTTGTGGTGTTCGTGGGCTGCGAAAGACGTGGGCCGGGTCCTTCGCAGGATGCGGCCCCTAATTTGGACATTGTGCGTCGATATAATCTGTATGCCGGGAACTCGCGCACTGAGAAACGTTCCACGGTGCAAAGTGCGATTAAAATGCGTTAAAATTTTTAAATAAGTGCCATTAGTTGACTAATCGTTGCAATAGTTGATGACTAATCGACTATCAAAATACAGTAATCCCTCGCTACTTCGCGGTTCGCTTTTCACGGACTCCCTGTTTCGCAGGTTTTCAATCAATATTAGTGTAAAATATTCATTGCAGTATTTTCGCTGTTTCGCAGGTTTTTGCGGTACTCATTCTTCACATGCGTAGTACGTGTTGTACAGTAATGTATATATATGGTGTATAAGTGTGTGGGTTTATAAAAACTTAAAACAGTGTATAACTACTAACATAATGTATAAGTATTAAAATAAATATAGCGTCCCTACTTAGCAGATTTTCACTTATCGCAGGTGGTCCTGGAACGTAACACCCGTGATAAGTGAGGGATTACTGTAGTCGTTAGTTGCAGCCCTAACTGAAAGTAATACATATTTTATTTTCAATTTAGTCGTATACAGATCTTACCAATCTGATTTCAGATCAGTACATGCACATACCAACTAGGGATGGCACAATACCACTTTTTTTGGTCCGATACGATACCGATATTTTATCTGCCGATACAAATCTGATCTTTTTAAAAAAAAAAACAAAAAACAATTGATTTCAAATGCCTGGATACATTTTACATACGTCAACAGTCTCACACACAACAAAATCAAAATCTTTTAGGTGTCCCACGTACAAGACTAAGAACCAGGGAGGGGCAGAGCTTTTCAGGCAGTGGCACCAAAGCTCTGGAACTGTTTACCACTCCAGCTCCATTTAGCTGACTCTGTGGAGTCTTAAAAAAACAGTTGAAAACCTTTCTGTTTAACCAGACTGTCTGTTGACTTTATTTTTATTCTTTTTCTTTTAATATAGTAATGTTAATATGTTTTTAACATGGTGTTTTATCTGGGTTTTTTAATATTGTGTTTTAATTATTGTACAGTGCTTTGTGACTTATTGTCTGTGTAAAGCACTATATAAATAAACTTTACTTACTTAGAACCAGAGGTGGGAAGTAACGAAGTACAAATACTTCGTTACTGTACTTAAGTAGATTTTTCAGGTATCTGTACTTTACTTAAGTATCTATTTTTCTGACTACTTTTTACTTTTACTCCCTACATTTTTACACAAGTATCTGTACTTTCTACTTCTTACATTTTCAAACAGACTCGTTACTTTTTAACACGTCAGAGAGAAGTTTGCATTTCCGGTCAGTGCGCCGTCAAACATCAAACGATCTGAGCCTAAACGGAGGAATAATAACACATAAGAGACAATCGTACTGGTGTATCCTCCATCACCGGGGCTGATCTCGTACAAAGGGATTAAATACGCAAACCCATATAATTAATGTATCATTTATAGCGCTATAATCGGGCCGGACCGAGTCCGTAAGTTGCGCTGCGGCACATAAACAGCTTAATTAGCGCTACTGAAGAGGAGCGAGCATGAAGGGAGTAACGTGTGTCAGGTAAATGCAACGTTTCTAAATGCTCAACAAATATCAGCAAACACACAAAGTGTGTGCAGTTTGTCACACAGTGTGTCTGCTAGCTAAAAGAAGAGCTGCTGTATTTCAGGGAGAGCAAAGAGAGAGAAGTTCACTCAGAGATGGAGAAAGAGGACAGGAGAGGAAGAAGAGAGGTTAGATTTAAAGGTAAGGACTGGAAAATAAACTGAAGTATGCTGACTTTGTGTAATTCAAAGATTGTATGAAAATACTGTAGTTTAGTGTGATAAACAGGTTAGCTTGTTGTACTGTATTTACAGTAAAGCTCTGTGTTGGACTGGAGCACAGTGTTTGTGTTCATGGTCAGAGTTACAGGTTACATCAGTGCAGCAGAGATGAGTTTGAATCAAAGCTGCTGATGCATTTCTACAGCCTGTATGCTGTCAGTGTAGGGGATGGAGATCAGCTCAGATAGCTGTGAAATACTGGGTTACATCTTTGTGAGTTCACTTCATCCACACAGAGCAGTAAACCTCAGAGCAGCAGCAGCAGGTCAGCTGATCACAGCCTGCACATCAACATCATTTACTGCAGCTCACAATAGAAAGCTGTGATTCTTCTCCCCACGCAGAGCCACTACAGCTGATCTTAGGGTTCCTCCAGCTTCTGAATCCCACTGTAACCCCTGAGTATTCTCATGTTGGTGTTTAGGTGGAGGCACAATCACCCTCTACTATGGAGGACACAGAGAACAGAGCTGTGTTTAAATTCACTTTAACAGTTTGTGTCCTACATAACAGTTTCAAGCTGAGTGCATTCATTAGGATTAAAATTTAGATTGGAATAACATTTGTATTCTCATGTAATTTTATTTTATGTTATTACAATAATATATAATGAGGTTCGGTCTGTTTTACACAAAAATAGCAGGTAGAAACATCCTCCAAAGAACTACTTTTACTTTCTTACTTTGAGTACATTTCAGAGCCTGTACTTTTTTACTTTTACTTAAGTAGAGAAGTTGAACCAGTACTTCGACTTTTACTAAAGTATTTTTTAACATAAGTACTTGTACTTCTACTTAAGTACAGAATGTCAGTACTTTTGCCACCTCTGCTTAGAACAATCGCTCTATCACCTGAATTCTGTTGCTCCTATGTGAGAAGGTGATGCATTGGCTTATGGTATGTTGCAAATTTCAGCAGGGCTGCAACTATTGCTTAATTTAGTAATCGAGTATTCAATCAATTATACCATCAATTACCCGAGTAACTGGATAAGAAATACTTTTTTCACATTAACAGTTGATCTGCATATTTTAACTTCCGTACTGCAGTTTTTCCCTGTGTGAAACAAACAGGGTGGATGGAGCAGCTACAAAGTTCTCGTTTCTTCACTTACTGATCAGGTGGTTGATGAAGGACCTCCAGCTGTTTCCTAGTAAAGGTTTAATGGTGCTGACACTGAGAAAACTTTCTTCCGCTCCATCTGAGCTCACCTGCTCCGCCTCTTTGCACTTGTGCAGACAGACTGCACGTAAATCAGCTGACTGCTGCTGTTGCATCATCAGTGTTTATGTTGAAAAAGTGGGGGTTGCGTGAGTGTAATCTCCTAAATACGTTTCTACCGCAGGTCTATTTTTAGTCACTAATCGGGGATTAAAGTATCAAAAATATTTTGACGGGGAAGGGGTCCTTCCGGTACCGGACAATCACTAGCTCGCTAGCAGTATGTCCGGGAACTGAAGTAGAGAAAAAAATAACAGCTGAAATTCTCAGCACAGCAAGCACAACACACGAACACAGCAGAGGGCGGTGGGGGGTGTGGAAAAACATGTCAGTGATCATACACTCAGTGTCAAAGGGAATCCGTCGCAGCGAGAGAGAACTGAGGGGGTTATTTCCTGATCCCCACTCCATTCCGGTAGATGGCAGTAATGCAGCTTTAAGCTGGTTTGGTCAACCGCAGACCCACAAGAAGAAGAAGACGACGGAGAACTGTAATGCAGCTAATGTGGGTCGGATCGGATCGGAATGCATTTTTTATTTCTTTCCGATATCCAATCCAGTAATTTAGGCCAGGATCGGACCGATACTGAATATCGGATCGGGGCATCCCTAATACCAACATGCTTAATATTAGATTGTTATAGTTAATATAAACTAAGGAAGTGCATTGTGTTCTCTATCTCGTGGATATGTGTATATGATTCAATTAAAAGTGTAATAAAGCAGCTATACTACTGGTCAAGTGGGAACATATAAGCCTTTTCCTCCAACTCTTTTCTGTCAAACTTGAAAGTGGCTAACACACCACTTGATCAAGATGGTCTTATATTGTACTAACTCCACTATTGGTATTCAAGGCACAGGGCAGAGACACATTTTCAAAACAAAGCAACCGCAGCAGACAAAAAGTGCCTCCACATCGAGCTTTAGAGCTCACTGGAAAAGGCCAGAAGGGGAGCTAATTTTTCATAATCATTGACAGTTGCACTGATGTAATCTTTGAGCACAAGCACAACTAGCTTAGGAGGCATCTGCCAGAGTGACACGGGTCTAAAGGGGAATAGGCTGAAGTGGGAAGGCCAAAGCACTAATCCATAAGACAGGCCAAAAGAGAGAAATGTGAAGAAAAATCCAGAACCTCTAATGAGCAAGGGTAGACACTAATTAAAGTTGAGAGCAACATATCAATTTAAAACTTCATTCCAAAGAAATGGCTGATAAAAGGGACCTCTCTTTAAATATATTGTCTCTCTCTATTGTTCTTTGAGTGAGGGTCAGTTAAAATCAGTGGTCATGCATGACTGAAAATGTTCAACAAAGCAGACAGGCATGTACACACAGACCTGAGAGATGCGGCGCTCAATTTGAGAGGTGTGAAGTGATCTCACAGTGTTGGGGGTAAAAAAAGAGCTCTTAAATGAAAAAAAGATGGCAGATTAATAGAAACACCAGCTCTTTCCTTGGAATCTCATTTTAAAACATTTTCATTTTTTTCAGTGTATCAGGGCAAAAGCCACTCTGTACCCAAGGATAAGTTTTGTAAATGGACTCCACAGGCTCTAGTCATGGTGGGATTTGCCTGAAACTGAATATTCTGAATATGAGGGGTTTTTTTTAGCCTCTTAAAAAAAAAATCTGAGTAAAAGGTGTTGCTGATGATTTCACTAATGTATTTGGAGAGTTCAGTTAATACTGAGAAAGAAAAAAAAGGGCACAAAAGCAGACAAATTACCATTCAGAGCTTGGCAGTCACAACACAAAGAACTTTGTTCAATTAAAAATGTATCAGAAATGAGTTTTTTTCATAAATACAAGCACAAACATTTCATTTATTTAAATAAAAGAAGTACACTAGGTTAATAATTTATTTTAGGGTATTCATTTAATATTTATACTAGGGGTGGGACTTTAACGCGTTAATTTCGATTAATTAATTACGGGGAAATTAACGCGTTAAAAATTTTAACGCATTTTAATCGCACTTTGCACCGTGGAACGTTTCTCAGTGCGCGAGTTCCCGGCATACAAATTATATCGACGCACAATGTCCAAATTAGGGGCCGCATCCTGCGAAGGACCCGGCCCACGTCTTTCGCAGCCCACGAACACCACAAAGGCCGGAAGTGAGCAGCTAGCCTTCATATCAGCGTCACCTGCCGTCACCTCTGTGTAGCTCATGTCGCCTAGCAACCGTGAGTGCGAAGCACAGCTGTGTAAAAACAGCTGGTTAAACGGAGAACGAACTTTTTCTCCTTTTTGTGGTTTAATTTTAAGTCTTTAATTCAAAATAAGCTGTTAAAACAAGCGTAACACATTTCAACATCAAGGAATACAGCTGAGAGAATGATTAATTTCCAACTATAACAAGTGAGACATTAATGTTGAATAAAACTATCCAGTTATGATGCTTAACTTTAATTTCAGGAGTTTGCTTATCACAGGAGCACTTCCACCATTCGTTGGTCTGTGTAGTAGACTGGTGGGAAAATAAACAAGATTTTGAAGTTTAAGCTTATGTATATTGATTTATTCATCAACCAAACTTAAATTAATATTTATCATGTTAAATATTGAAATGCGATTAAAATGCGATTAATTTCTATTAATTAATTACAAAGCTTGTAATTAATTCGATTAATTTTTTTAATCGAGTCCCACCCCTAATTTATACTGTTAACTGCTCTAAACTATATAAACAGTCAAATCCATAAGAAGATCTCTATACTGAGTTTCTCCTGAGGGTTCAACAGTGACATGGCGGGGGGGTTCTCTCATTTTCCCATATTTAAGGTGAAGCTGCTATCCAGCTGTGAGTGTAAATATAACATTTATCTCAACTATACTACTTATCTTGTTCATTACTTAAATATTATTGTGATTCATACAGGGGCATAGGAATGAGTTTACTATTGGGGGGACACATATCGGAAACCTGACAGATCCATGAATACTCTGAGCAAAGCAGTAAAAAAAATTTTTCATCTTTTACTTTCTTCTTTTTCAAATGTTTCTTGGAAAAATAGTGTTGTGTACACCTATAATATTGCATGTATAATTTACATATGTATATGTTTTATAATCGTAAGACTTACTGGCTTGAGCACAGATAATTGTTACCAATGTATATGTAATTGTTACCAGTGCATAGATAATTGTTACAAATGCACACATAAAGGTTACCAGTGCACACACAAATGTTACCAATACATAGATAATTGAAAGCTGAAGGCTCTGCCTCCCATTCTACTCTTAAGTATCCTAGGAACCACAAGTAAGCCAGCAGTCTGAGAGCGAAGTGCTCTGTTGGGGTGATATGGTACTATGAGGCTTTTAAGATAAGATGGTGCCTGATTATTCAAGACCTTGTATGTGAGGAGAAGAATTTTAAATTCTTAGATTTAACAGGGAGCCAATGAAGAGAAGCCAATATGGGAGAAATATGCTCTCTCTTTCTAGTCCCTGTCAGTACTCTAGCTGCAGCATTTTGGATCAGCTGAAGGCTTTTCAGGGAGCTTTTAGGACAGCCTAATAATAATGAATTACAATAGTCCACCCTAGAAGTAATAAATGCATGAATTAGCTTTTCAGCATCACTCTGAGAAAGGATGTTTCTAATTTTAGAAATATTGCGCAAATGCAAAAAAGCGGTCCTACATATTTGTTTAATATGTGCATTGAAGGATATATCCTGGTCAAAAATGACTCCAAGATTTCTCACAGTGTTACTGGAGGCCAACGTAATGCCATCCAGAGTAAGTATCTGGTTAGACACCATGTTTCTAAGATTTGTGGGGCCGAGAACAAGAATTTCAGTTGTATCTGAATTTAGAAGCAGGAAATTAGAGGTCATCCAGGCCTTAATGTCTTTAAGACATTCCTGCAGTTTAACTAATTGATGTGTGTCATCTGGCTTCATTGATAGGTAAAGCTGAGTATCATCTACATAACAATGAAAATTGATGCAGTGCTTTCTAATGATACTGCCTAAGGGAAGCATGTATAATGTAAATAGAATTGGTCCTAGCACAGAACCCTGTGGAACTGTTACCAGTGCGCAGATAAATGTTACCAATGAACAGATAAATGTTACCAGTGCATAAACAAATGTTGCTAGTGCACTAGCATGTTAAAAAAAGTTTCATTACAAATGTATGTGAGCTTGGGGGCCCCCCTGGTGGTCAGTGGGCCCTAGACAGCAATATATGTCACTATGCCTCAGGCGGCTCTGTTCATGGCAACGTTCCGACAGTCCGTTTTACCTCACTCGGAAGCGTTTCTCACTCCTGCCTCTGTCTCCGCCTCCCAAACACTCAGAGCCGTTCAGAGGGGGGCAGGGGAGCGCAGTGACATGACTCTATGTTGTGCCTTCAAAATAAAAGCATGCGAGTTAAAGATTTCAAAATCAAGTATTTTTCTCCTCCGCGTGTAATATTTGGGTGGGACAAATGTTCCTGTCTCCAATATTGGGGGGACACGTCCCCTCCGTCCCCCCCGGTTCCTACGCCTATGGATTCATATGATTCAGTTTACAAGAAGACTGAAATTAAACATAGGTGCATTTAGTTCCTAGAGCAGCAATAATAATAATCTCTAAGGCAGCAAACTTACTATGTACACTCAGTCTCACTAGAACAAATTTAGAATGTCAATAAACTAAATTATATTCCTGCCATGAAAGCCCTGAGTGAAGTTTAGGAAGAATGAATAAAAAAAAAAGACGAGTCATCATCAGTCATCTTGTCCTCCTTCCTCTGCTGCTGACGTGGATTCATTGCCTCCGAGCGATGCTGGTAGAGAGACGAGGGATCTGCCTCATTTTATGATAGCAGTAACACTGCATACGGTAAAGTTTTGTTTTAGCCTGTTTTCAACAATTTGCATAAGGTGTGGTTATGTAAAAAAAAAAAAAAAAAAAAAGTCTAGAACTGAAAAAATAAACTTTTCTACATGTTTAAAAGATTTTGATCGCACTTAACCGTAGTAATTGTTGTCATCTCAAGTATATTATCTTTCGCTTCACTGGCTCCGCTGTCTTCATCACCGCTTCTTTGTTGTCTGGTGTGTGTGTGTGAGTCTGTGCATCACACAGACAGGGGAGGCTGCAGCAAAATCAGCTAGTGAAGATTGTGTTATTGTTCTTGTGTTATCATCCTTTATGTAAAAAGAAAAAAAAGATACATTTTTTAGTTGCAAACATGATTAAGTGCTCGCACTGTTTTTCTATTATATGTATGCATAATATATACTTTCACTGTCACATCAGCTGTACATTATTGATGTTTTTGTGGGTTTGTGCAGTTTCTCATTAGCCAAGAATTATAACTAATGGATAATGAGAACCTATGTTCATTAATCACCATTCATTCCATGGAACTGGGAATGTTTTTTACATCTATATAAATGGATAGATATTACTCATCTGTTAATAAGGTACAAAATGTGATGTGGGTTTTTATTTTGCAGTCAACTCACATGAATTACATGTCAGACAGCACCTTACCACATAAATTTATCAAGCTACTCATCAGGGTGTCCTAAGGGCCTTTTGATGGAAAGCTAACACATTATATAATGCTGCAGTAATTCCTATTTTTCTATCAAGCTGCCTCAAGACACACAGCAATAAAGTGTGCCATTATGTTGATGTAACACTATATACTTTACTGACTCTGTGTCACTGGCTCTCAATTAGGGAAGCCCCAAGCTGATCCTAAAGATTGGTGTTTTGACCAAGCCAGACATATTTTGTTGTACCGCAGTGACTAAAATAAAGATGATTAAAATTTGTTTTTGTCCACAGCCACCTGTGAATGTTGCACCGTTGCTCTTGAGCATTTGACTGCATATAAGAATAGAGAGTACAGTGTGTGGATATGAAAGTTTTTCTGGTCACAGCAGTGCTAGACTCTGTTGTGACACTGTTTTGACTGGCAAAAATTCACTGAACCCAGACAGTAATAAAATCCATTATCTCTCGTTCATACATTCAGTCAATGGCTTCTCATTTTAGCCTTTGTTGATCATCACTTTAACTGTTTAAACTGAAAAAATGTTGCCTGTGATGGCAGCTGTTTTAAGCTGACTTCTTTCTATGATTAACTTGAAGACAGACCAAAAATGTGCCTATTGTCAAGTGTGCCTACTCTCTGCATTTTGTACTCTGCCAAGGATTCTTTATAAGGCAAAGGAAGTATCACTCTATCTTTTCTTTAGCTCTCCAACAGAGAGACTTTATGGGAGGTTATGTCACACATCTTTTTTGGATCTATTAAAGGTGCAAACAAGTACAATGCTAGCAACAGTTTTGTTGCTTTACTTATCTTGCTTTGTGGCACTAATTTCTTCTTTGTTGTATAATCTCTCTTTTTTTTTGGTCACAGCTGAATTTAAAGTCATTTTCCATGAAAAAAGAACAGTAAAGTTCTTAAATATGTAGCCAGTATGTCAGCAATGAGTGGTGTGAATGGTTATGCACTGTTTAAGCAAGCCAGAAAATAATGCAAGCAAAGTTCAACCAAACCAAGTGGGGTTAGGCTAATTGGTGATTCTAAATTGCCAGTAGGTGTGAATGTGAGTGTGAATGGCTGTCTGTATCTCTGTGTTAGCCCTGCAACAGGCTGGCGGCCTGTACAGGGTGTACCTTGCCTCTTGCCCTATGACAGCTGGGATAGGCTGGATAGGTTGTTCCATTTAGTCACTAATACAGTATTAGTGTCTTGGCACAGCAGTGCAACATGTCTGAACTGAAAAAAGTGTGATTCAACAAAAGTCCAGATCTTTAGTTTTAGTTTTGAGCTGATCAGAAAATATTGAGTCTCAGACGTACTAACATAAATATAATAATGTTAAAAACTTTAAGAATCTTTTGTTGGCAGCAATTACTTGAAATCTGGAATCCATGAACATTGATAATTAATGGGTTTGCTCATTTGTCATAGTTTGCCAGGCCTTTTGTGTGTGTGTGTGTACTTTTGTGTGTACTTTTATTGCTCTTTAGTTTAGATCTTCAAGAAAGTTAGTTTAGTCTTCAACAAGTGAAATGTGTTACCTCTTAAGAAAGTGGCGGAATAATCACGAGTGACAAAATGTTGGGAGGTGTGGGTGGAGACAAAAGCGATTAGTTTCAGGCCACCAGATTCTGACCACTTTACAGATTAATGAAACATTAATATAGCTTAATTTTAAAATTTTCTAATATTTATGTTAATATAACTTACTTTTTAACAAATACTTTTTAGCTTTTAACTCTTTTTTTTTTTTTTTTTTAAAACACAATGTATTTTTACTGTTGTCATACCTGTATGATCCATTTAACTTTTTCACAGAATTTTAATCTTACTGAAGACCCTGGATTTCTTATTTTAATTTGTCATAAATGTATGCTGTATTGGGCTGAGATCAGGTGACTCACTCAGACACTGCGGAATGTTAGAGTTCTTCACCGTTAAAATTTACTGAACTACTTTTTGCTGTGTGTTTTGTGTCATTGTCCGCGTGTACTATGAGATGCTGTCCATCCAACTTTGCTGCATTTGGCTGAATCTGAGCAGACACTCTGATTTCACAGATCACATCTTGAGTAGATGTCACAGTTCTCAGAATTTACAAAATTCTTGATTTGCTTACTCTTAATTTTCTTGCCATCTGTGGTTTTGTTATGTTTTTGCAGTCCAAGGAGTCCAGAACCTTTACCTGCTCAGGTGATGAAAATTAACATGTCCATATCTGTTCAAATGTCTGAGTCTGAGTCAAATGTTCAACTATCTTTGGCCCCTTAAAAACAAGGGTTCTGCAGGCTATAATTGTGAAAGCCTTCCTCTAGCTTGGATGTGAATGCCCTCAGATTAAAGCTGAGCGTCTGAAAAATAGGCCAACTTTTATGTTTTAACTGTAAGTAAAATATGTTTTGGTAAACAGCTAAAATAACAAAAATTCAAAGGGAGGACTTCTAACATTACACCAGAGCACAAAATGCATGACATGTCCATTTTAAAGGATAAGCATTGAGGCATGTGTGTCTTGACTGGTAACTGTCCCTCTAAGCATATATATACATTATAATAATTGTGATCAATTGAATGCTCTTCCTAAGGGTCAGTCCTGGTCCTGTGTGTGTGTGTGTGTTCTGAGTAGGACTTCCAAGGCTGTGAGTGTGTGTGTGTGTGTGTGTGTGTGTGTGTGTGCTTTTTACACAAACCTATGTTACCACAGAAGCCTAGACTTTACTTAAATACTCACTGCTACATCACTGCTACATTACTACAGCAAAATTCAGTCAAACAAAAATAATGAGTCTTATTCCAGTATGTTAGATTACCACATAAAGCTGCCCTTGCATGTTCGTGTTGGGTGATTCATGATGCTTTATGCAACCGTATCTTCTTTAGTTACTACTGCTGTGAAACAGCTGTTTTTTTTGTGTTTTTTTGCTGATCCAATCAAACACAGTTAGAATCTTTTGCATAAACACTTCTTTTTGTCTTCTCTGTGTCATGTGCACGCATTCACACAACTGCATGACTTCCCTCTTCTCTATTAACACCGCTTGCCTATAGGGAGATGGCAAAGTTAAGTGAGCTCTCCATCTGTTAAATTAGAGAGTGTCAAAACTTTTAGCTGCTGAGTGATCCAGAGACATAATCCCATGTCTCCCTGGGTAATGAATTGTACTCATGCTAATTAGCATGCACATGGCCAGCAGTAGCAGTGAGACTGTCCTAATCAAACAGACTTGTGGTTTTGTCATGTCTATGGTTACTCTCTTCTCTCTGTGGCTGGCAGGCTGGGCCTCAGTTAAACCCTTTGCAGCTCACATTTCCCAAACGCGTCCCACTGAAGGACCCAATTTTGTTAGCTAGCATAAAGAAACTTTATATTAGCAAGGAGAGACCCATGACATATGACAGCAGTCCCCCCCTTGCACTCAAAAGCAGGCATACTGCAATCATGCAATTTTTTGCAACTGGTATATATATATATATATATATATATATATATATACATTGCTAGGAAATTTACATTTTAATGGAGTGACACTTGACCCCTTGTGTACAGATGACATTTCATATTATTCACTGAAATTCACATTCTCAGAAATAGTTTTAATTAATAAACAGCAATTAAATAATACAACACGAAACGCATGAGTTGCATGAAATGCCTGATATATATTATTAACTGATAAGCTACCAAATGGAGCATTAAAGGACATAGCTGGACAGCATGAATCAAACTCTAGGTTATACATTAATGTAAAGAGTGAAAATAAGTGACACAGTCAGTCCCTGTGGTGTCACCCTGGTGCCCCATGTTTATCCACAGCTGGTACACGTTACACTTCACACAGTCACACAGAAATCTGACTCTCTAAACATTCTTATGGTACAAAGTACAGAATTTATTTTTCTGTTCACATTTATGCCTTTGTAAGATTAATAATTGGTTATGACATTGATATTAGCAATGACAAACAGATAATTATAAACCCATTAATGAAAAAGACAAACAGGTGTTAAAAACCTTCCTTTCTCAATCAATATTTACATCTTATACATGTTTATTATTAATCCGTGTTGTAGTTGATACAATGATAGCATGAGAGTTACGGACATGGAGAAGTGTTCAACAGTGAATGGAGCAGAGGGTGTCTGTGTTGCTAAACACTGGCTATAATAGAGGCCAAGGATTAGATTGCAAACTTTATACCTCTGCCCCCCCCCTCCTCCCAACACACACACACACACACACACACACACACACACACACACACACACACACACACACACACACACACACAGCATTTCATCAGGGCTTTATCTGGCCTTTTATTTGCCTTTATCGAGCATGGCGGAGGCAGCCCGCTCGGCGTTAACAATGTCGGGCTAAAGTCATTTCACACAACACTACTTGGTCATGTAAGCTGACAACTTTTATATTCCCTTATGTCCTTGGCTTGCTCTGTCGTGTGGGCTTATCTGGAGCGAGCAGTGGCGCAACCGGTTGGTTTTCAGCACCACGACGTGCCACAGAGTGGGGTAAATTGTGCTAATTTCAAGCCTGGAGGAACCATTACTGGGAGGTGAGCATAACTCGTAGTGGCAGACAAAACTGCTTAGGAGGGAGCACACATTGCTCATGGCTCTACTACATGCTGCATTGGGTTTAAGTGTTCAATACAGGATGTTGGTGTGCATCAGTGGTTTCACGTGGTGTTTATTCTTTAGTGACGTGGGGGTGGGGGTGTTGCCTGTCTTGTATGTATATCTGTGGTGATGGTTGATTTTTTGTAGTTGGAATAAGGGGTTCATATGCATGCTCTTTTAATTAACCTCATGCCCCGTTACTATTCACACCGCCAGGACATTGTTGACCTTACACCGATTTATGCCGCAATAAAAGTGGCAAGGTTATGGAAATACAGGCTGATGTAGGACGTGAGAGAGAGGTTGCTGGACCAACCTTTAACAGGCTGACTGAGGCCATTATCCTTGATGTCAGATGAAGAGGTGTGAGATGGAAATGCCCCTTGCATTTCATGCTTCACTACTTGCTTAATGCAGGGACGGCACCGAGGGAGATGGACTAATAGTGGACACTCAAACATGTCCTGTTAATTTAAGACCGACTCAGACATGTACACACACAGACACAAAAGCCAAACACACAAAAAAAAATAAAAGACCTTATTCATCTCTCGAGGGGTGAGGAACAGCACTAATAAGGGATTAAAACTCACATGAATGTTATATTACAAACATTTTGATTTGTGTATATATTCTCTTAACCATTCAAGTGGGACTAGAACTAATCATTTTTTAATCATTAAAAAAAGCAGATACATTTTTTTTTTTTTTTTTTTTGTGACTTTAGTCAAAATTGTGAAAAATATTTATCACAATTCCCATGTTTTATCCAAAAACTGCGCAGGGTGCCAAAATATTCTCTTTCCTATCACCTGAGGAAGTGGAATCGTTAACATCTTTGATGACCTTTAAATTTTAATTTACTTCCTGACAATGAATAGATTATTTAAGCCAACTGTATTCCACATGAGTTAGTTGAGAAAATTATGTGACACCATGGTATCACTATATATGTAGAGCTGCCTCATGCAGCCAAAATGACTTTTCACTCATTACATAAAGTCATTTGCTTTGCATTCTATTGCCAATATTATGTCTTTCTCTGGCTGCCGTATGCTATTAAGGTAATTGTATTAGATTTTGTCTGAGTCATTTTTACACTTTATTTTTTGGATATGTCCTTGTTTTACTTCTTCATCATTATATAATCCTTAATCTAAAATGACATGGGACACATACAGCATATGGATTACTTAATAGAAGAACTGTCATAACTGTCTTAAAAATACCATGTTTATTAAGTAAATGAAAGAAGAAAAAATAATAATTCAATTCAGTTTTGGATTGCTTCTGTCTGAGCAGATTCAGAATGATAATGCTTGATTGAATATTGTTTTTTTTCTCCTCTCTCGCTTTCTCTGTATTGCTAAATCAATTAAAAAGTGTGATATGGGTCCATTCAGCAGTACATAATTATCTTGTCATTCCAGTTAATTAGCTTCCTATAAGGACTCACAGCCCACAAGGTAACTGCCTATCAAACAGCAGGGCGGATGACTACATTATAAGATGACTTGAGGGAAGTGCACTTGGGTCAAAAGGTAGGTCTCTTTCCCACTGGAGCTGTGCACAGTAAACCTGGGGTCAGACTGTATTCAAACTCTTAGTCATGCATATTAATATAAAATCCAGAGTTAATCACAAAACAGCATGTACTGTATGGGCATAGACAGATATATGAACCTAATCAGTAGGACATAGACTAATAAGGAGATTAAAAGTATTGCAAATGTTTTCACAGTTTTCTAATTGTGCAATTGGTGCATTTTTTTGGTGACCACATTGTGGAATGCATTTAATGAAAACATATGATATGCACACTGAGTGAATGTTATCTCACTAATAAATCAAGGATTCTCTCTATGTGCCTGGCATGTGTTGAATAGGTAAATAAAGAGCTGCAACTAACAGTCATGAGTGTTTCAGTTTGAATAATCCATCTAGTTCCTTGAATGATTAATCATTTCATTCCATTATTAATCTAAATTGCAAAAAGAAGGGGATTTTTTTTTCTGCCTTGCTGCCTTACCGCCATCACGTTTACTTACAGCACCAAATGCACACTTCCATGTTTATCATAATCTTCATGTAGTCTGGTTTGAATTGTCCCTTTGGCTTTCTAACTTTCTACCATCAGATACGTGAGGACTGAATTTGGAATCAGAAAATGACAGACATCTTTGAAAATGGCTGTTTCTTTATCTATTTAATTTTTTCTATTTTTAAATCCTGGATGTTCTCCCTGCTGTTCTGTCGAGATACTACAGCTTCCTCTAATTGTCCAAAAACATATATATTAGGTTAATACCGAATGTGTCCCCTGTGACACGACATACTTCAAAAGTGCCGCCGTTCGTGGACTTCCGGCAACAAATACCGTAATACCCCTATATGGCTGTGACGTGCAATCTCTGGGCTTTCAGGAACCGTTTGCATTTTTTCGATAGGACAAACGGTTGCGGAGTTACGGTAATACATCAGCTGATCAACGTTCCTTTGATCAGCCGACTCCGAGCTGATACGCCACGTCTCAATCAGCTGTTCGCCGCTATTGAGGGCAAGTAACGGGCGCTTCAGCAGCGATCGCCCGGCGTTAAAGGGCTACCTGGTGTGGTTGTCTGTCCCTTTGTGTTGGTCCTGTAATAAAATGGCAAAGTCAGCTGGGATAGGCTCCATTCCCCTGTGACCCTGTTGGATAACTGGTTAAGAAAATAGATGGATCAGTGTTGTTTTCTATCATATCACTCGTCTCGTAGTCCTGTACTAATTCTTCCTTTAGTCTGAACCCACCTACATTTTGATTTTAACTAATTAGTTCAATGTAATTATAGTCAATATGCAATGTCAACTGCCCCAGCAGAGTAATGGATGGGCAATTACAAATGGTCAGATACTTACATCTCCAATGACAACCTGGTTTTATTATTTATTTGAGATGAATATTTTCTCTAGATTTTGTGTATTAGTGTATTGCCAGTTTATCTACCACTTAATGAAATAAAACAAATGTTTAAAACATTTTTTTTTCTGAGTTGTCTTGACACTTTTTAGGATTACTGTACACATGTTCTTCAACAAAAAAATATGCCATCTTAACAGATTAACAGATTTTGTTGTATGAATAGTTTATGGCAGTATTCACTGATCTGCTACACGTTCTGACTGGATGTTGTTTTGGAGATTGGGCAGGATGAAGCAGTTATGTAAGCAACAGCTGAAGTCATCAGGGGAAGCAGAGATTTAGCCATACATCTCTGTTAGAAAGAAGTGATATTACCAATATCAACAGACTCACACTGTGCTTAAGCACATCCATGGACTCCAGAGGCTGACATACTGCTGCGGAATGGCAAAACATCAGTGCTCTGCATGAACATCTGTTCATTATATGAAACTGTTATTACCAGTTGAAAAAATTAACTGGGATCTTGTGCCATAATGACACTAAAGCTGAAGGAAAATAGGGAAAATATGTGTATTCAAATCATTTTCAGCTAATTATGCCACATTGTTCTTGCAAACAAAATGAACATATATAGCAGGTTTCCAGATGATAAGAAAACACTTAAACTCTCTCCGGTACATGTACCGTACAAGGAAAGCAGGAGCAGAAAAAATAAATAATAAATCCCCCTAAACAATACATGTGTGCTACAGACCACTGCAAACATTATAATTTTCAATAATTTGTGACAGAATAATTTGTAGATTCAAATTAATCATCTGGACTGTAAATTACTTAATTTGTTCCAATAAAGTAATAATTAATATTAACTAGATTGAAAAAATTCCTTTATACATTCAGACCTACAGCTCACATATGCTTTCCTTTTTCTTTGTTTCTTCCTTTGTGCCATTGGGAGGAGCGGGAAAGCTGTTAAACAAAATGGAAACATACACTGCTCAAAAAATTAAAGGAACACTTTTTAATCAGAGTATAGCATCAAGTCGATTAAACTTCTGGGATATTGATCTGGGCAGCTAAGTAGCAGAGGGGGTCATTAATCAGTTTCAGCCACTTTGGTGTTAATAAAATTAACAACAGGTGCGCTAGAGGGGCAACAATGAGAAAACTCCCAAAACAGGAATGGGTTTACAGGTGGAGGCCACTGACATTTTTTTCCCTCCTCACCTGGACCCTACAGAGGTTGCACAAGTAGTCCAACTCCCTCCAGGACTGCACATCAATGCGTGCCATTGCCACAAGGTTTGCTGTGTCTCTCAGCACAGTCTCAAGAGCGTGGAGGAGATTCCAGGAGACAGGCGGTTACTTTAGGAAAGCTGGTCAGGGCCATAGAAGGTCCTTAACCCATCAGCAGGACCAGTAACCAGTCCTTTGGGCAAGCAGGAACGGGATCCACTGCCAGAGCCCTACAAAATGATCTCCAGCCACTGGTGTGAATGTCTCTGACCAAACAATCTGAAAGAGACTTCATGGGAGTGGGCTGAGGGCCTGACGTCTTCCAGTGGGCCCTGTTCTCACTGCCCGGCACCGTGGAGCCCGATTGGCATTTGCCATACAATACCAGAATTGGCAGGTCCATCACTGGCACCCTCTGCTTTTCACAGATGAGAGCAGGTTCACCCTGAGCATATTTGACAGATGGGAAAGGGTCTGGAGAATGCTATGCTGCCTGTAACATCGTTCACCATGACCAGTTTGGTGATGGGTCAGTGATGGCGTCCACTGAGAGATGGTAATGTGACTGCCATTAGGTACTGGGATGAAATCCTTGGACCCATTGTCAGACCCTACACTGGTGCAGTGGGTCCTGGGTCCCTCCTGGTGCATGAAAAAGTCTCATATGGTGAGAGTTCGTAGGCAGTTCCTGGAGGATGAAGGAATTGATACCACTGACTGGCCCCCGCACTCACCTGACCTAAATCCAATAGAACACCTCTGGGACATTATGTTTCAGTCCATCCAACGCCGCCAGGGTGGACCTCAGAGAGTCCAGGAGCTCAGTGATCCCTTGGTCCAGATCTGAGAGAAGATCCCCCAGTACACCGTCCATCATCTCATTCGGAGCATGCCCCAAGGTAGTCAGGCATGCATATAAGAATGTGTGGGCCATACAAACTACCGAGTACGATTTCGTGTTGCTGCATTGAAAATTCGTCAAACTGGACGAGCCTGCCGTGTAATTTTTTCACTTTGATTTTTGGGGGCATTTGAATTCAGCCCTCTGTAGGTTGATAATTTTCAATTTCATGAAGTGGTTTGACATCATTTCATTCATAACACATTACCCTGTCCATATCCAAAATGACTGTTTTTCCCCCCATTGAGATCTGATGTGTTTTTAAAGTGTTCCTTTAATTTTTTATTTTTTTTTTGGAGCAGTGTACGGCTACCTTACAAAAGAAATTTTAGTTAATGCGCTAGCGCTAGCTAGCGCATTAGCGCTAGAGTCTGTGGAGGACACAGTGATAGGGAGAACTCTAGTGCCCCTGTGACTTCCAACAGGCAGTAGTATTACCTTACTATATGACCATTTTACAAACCCTTTCACTACCGGATTTCACCAACACAAAGACCCCATGAAGCAGGAAATGAAAACATTCTTTCTTCTTTTTCAGTAGACACAACATTGACCATTCAGCTGGAGCTTGATGTTTACTCAGCCAGAGCTTCATGTCTTTTTGTTTTGTCTGTTTTTTTGCTTGTTTGTTTGATCCACTTCAAGGTAAATGTAGACAAATGTGGGTACCGCAGTGTGCAGATGGCAGATAGTGAGCACACAACTATTATCTTAGAATTCTGATTCAGTAACATACACATAGTGGTACTGTGTGAAGAAAAATGGCCAGTGTGTATGTTCTGTGAATCCAAAGGTCATTTCATGAATGTACTCATATTTTGCACAAGGTAAGAACATCTCTACACTGTAAAAAGAAAAAGAAAAAATAATCAGCAAAATATGGGAAAATATCCTGGTAATTTTCTGCCAGTACATTATGTTTGGATTCTCATAATATTTATGGATTCATAACTAATTAAAAAATAATAATTTGTAAAATTATTTTATTTTAAAATGTTACACTGTACTGCATTTTGACATATTACTGAAAGAGGCCCTCATCTTGGTCACGATAAAGCTGTGATAATACTTTGTTTACATTGTGAAGTTCCCAGAACTCCATTTCTCTGATCTTTTCAGAAAGATGTGATAAAAAGCTGCCATTTTTACATCTGTACTACCTGTATCATAAAGCTGCAACTAAACCACAAGATGACTGAGTTTTATTACCATGTTACATCAGCAACAGCCAAAGGTCACGCTGCCTACAGCTGTTTTGTGACGCGTCACATCTGTTTCAGGGTAATTAATTTTTGTAAAATACCATGGTTTATGCAAGGAAAAACTTGTGACATTGTGCTGTTTAAGATCATATTTGTTTTGAGTTCACTGAACAGTTGCTTTTAAAGAAATCCTCAAGAAGGTGACCCAACCTAACATTTCATGACATATTAACCTGTCCTTTGTTTAACCTGTGTATTAACTCCATTGTAATATTCATACTGTCAATATGTCCTTTATGCCTTTGTGACATTATTGCTTCCTCTCTGTCATTAGGTCTGAGTTGGATGCAAACAGTAATTCATTTTTGGAACAATGAAAATAAACAACCTTAAGTCAAGTAAGTGTTAAAGCAAATGGTAGAACTTTTTACTACTTTCTACTCTTTTTTTTTTTTCAAATAGAGTAGAGAGAAGCTCAGTTTTCCATTTTCAGATGACCGTATTAAAAGCATTCTTTAAATAAATATGCAGTGAGGAAACTCAGAGCATATTTCTTCCAAGACCAAAGAATTGGTGAATTCCAATTAAATAATGCCCTTGGACATTTTAATACCAATGCTGCAACTGCATAAAAGATACCTACTCATCGGGCCAGTTGTAATGAAATAAAAATGGAAACTATTAACAATGAAGTCCGCCTCAAGAATGTGTCCACAATGATTTGGTACCTATAGTTCAGAGAATGTGACATCATCAGAGTGAATTCAAAAACTTTGCTTCCTTTAAAGATTTTTCAGTGCAACCAAAACTCTCTCTTTAAGGAAATATGGCTGTTGTCATATGCAGTGTTTTATTATTTCAATGGCTCTCTCTAGGCTGAAGGACATATTCTACCTTTGCAAACATATACCACTTGGTAGTGACTGATGAAGTTAAAACAGTACAATGGACTTTTGCTGATTAATAATTGCAGCTTATTTAATATTTAAGATTTCTATGGTCCTGCCCAACTTCCAGTAAAACTCTCAATGTATGAGTTAGATGAACTGGATAATGGAATTCTGTGCAGGATGTAGGATAGGTAGGTTGCAAACCCGGTGAAGTCAACATTATTGAGGTATCAGCTGACAGGACAGAGCGATGCTCCTTGGGCTGGAGACTGAGGAGACAACAATTGACTCTGACTCAGGAATACGGGAAATATCAGTTGCTGCAGAGCCAGAAGGAAGGGGAATGTTGGCCTCAGGGACAGGAGGAAGCTGACTATAGAGCAGACAGGATTTTGATTGATTTGGAATCAGGGAAGGTGCCGGGCTGTTTAATCAGTCTTTGTGTGACTGACTTTGACCGACTTAAGAACAGTCTAAGGGAACAGCTGACTCACATTCTGTAACATTTTTGTTTGTTTGTTGCAAAGGAACCGTCTTTCCATGGTACCATATGGGCAATGCATAGGCTGACTTGGGTACACACTTAGGAACTGAAAAGACACGAGTCTGCGCACACACAACCGGGAACAAATGAGGTGTTGGTTAACTCAGGAACAGGGTGGTTATTGACAAATGCAGGCGAGTTGGTCAACTCAGGAACAGAGAGGGGTTGAACAGGAAAGGGGGGAAAGGGGCAGGCAACTCAGATGATAACTTGGGGTTGACCGAACCAGGAACTGTAGAGATACTGGCAGAGGCACTGGGTGGACCTTGTGAATAGTTACAAGCCTGGCAGAAACCACACTTAGCTACACTGGCTTTAATTGGTTGTTTTTAAACCATTAAAACTGAGCTGGCAAAATAGCTTTTATATTTGTAATTATAACTGTCACAATTTCTGCTGCCCTCTTGGCCAGGTCACTATTGAAAATTTGTCTCAATGACACTTTGACTCTTTAACCTGGATGAAAAAGGGATATTATTATACCTCTAAAACAAGGAATTGTTCTCAGTTTGAATAGAAATTTATTTTCTGGAACTCTGGAAACAAATACATTTCTGCTGTTTTTATTAAAGTATTAACTGTAGTCTGCCAAATCACCCAAAGCCAAGGATACATCTGCTTACCTGTTTAATTCAGTGTTTGTTTTTTCACTTTCACTCAGGTTCAAATACTCAAAGTTATTATGTATTCAAAGCTGAATGAAAACTCCATCCAACCGTTAGTTACACCTGCTTAGCCTTGAGTGTTTCTGGGAGCTGAAACAAATCCTGACACGAGGTAAGAAACAGGATTCACACCACAGGTTGTACTTTCTAGATACCACAGATCAAGTTGGGAGCAAAAAAGGCTACACATGGATCGGTTTGCATTAACCTGGTTGTACCTCCCCCTTTCTCCCTCTATTTCCTGTTTCCATATCTGACTTCTTTTGGATGTGTTAGAGAGTCGTAGGAGTGGCACACCCGTTGCCTGCCTGTCTCCTTTCCAACCAGCATGCACACCTTTCCTGTGGACCCCAGGCTTTAGCTGGAAACCTTTCTCCACAGGGGTTCAACTCATCATTCACAGCATATCTGCCCCACCCTACCACTTGCTGTCTGCCAGATTGTTCTGCTTGCCTCAGTGATAATGCTAGATCTTTGCGCTCCTATAGCTGAATAGGGTTGTTCCTTTGTTCTGCTTTTCTTTCTGTGGTGTGCTGTGCTTACATTACTGCGTCACATCACTTGCCAGCCAAATCTAGCTTTAGCTTCTCTGTATGCTTGAAGATCCATTCATTTGCTTCCCATTCTGGCTGCCATACCTTGGTGGCTCTGCCACCAGTTACTCTGCCTGCTAGCTCTTCTATCCATGCTCTACCTCTCTGCACACTCATTTTCCAAAGATCCATTTCATCTTCACCCTATCTACCATGAGCATATTTAGGACAGAAAGCCCTATTAAACTTGTGTCCTGCTTTTAGGTCCAGAAATTGTTCTTACTGACCTTAACACAGTTCTGAAAAACAGGTCAAGCCTGACACCCTGAAGGGAAATACAAAATACAACTTCAAACTGGGGTACATCACATGCTATCAGTGTCATACAGTATAACCAAATTACCAAACAACCTGAAAAGAAAAAGAGATATTTGGATTTTTCATGATGCATAAACTGTTGAGTTGACTACATTTTCAAGTGTTCAACAAATTTACAAACAGTTGTTTTTGATTATGAGGAGCAAAGTTACTGCCTTGATTATACCGTCTTAACTTTTTTCCAAACACAGTAAACTTTCTGTTGTCCCAGTAGCTTTGAAAATTTGCATTCAAAGGGATGTATTCACCCAATGGGACATACACTCTTATAAACAATGACAAAGTCTTTCATGAATAATACATTTGTTGGGACTGCTTTGAGAATGCTAAAGTTGTAAGAGGACAGGTCTGCGGTTTTATAGACTCCATATATGTTTAAACAGAAAAAAGGAAAAAATGCTTAAAGACCTAATTTGTCGAGAAAGATATAATCATGGATAACAAGGCAGTATAGTAAATATATTATTATTTTAATGCACTGTTTGCTTTTTGCTTCAATGTAACATTCTTTTTTTTCCTTTTTTTTTGGCAAGGGGGAACCAAAGAAAGCATTTCAGTTACATTTGTTTTCAACCGTCCGCTGGCCTAATTACTCCATTATTTAATTAGTTGTTAAATTGCAATCCCCACACGTGCATAACATAATGGCTGTTCCTGCATAAATCTCTTGCTTTGATTTTTTTTTTTTTTTTTCCTTTTTGAAGAGACAGAGTAATGCTGGAAGGAAAAGACAGGAACCATATAGCTAAATTAACATTAATGAAGTGAGTTATGCAAAGGGGCCAGGTCACAAAAGGCACTCAATATCAAGTGACAGAAGGAGGTGAGAGGGAGGCATGTATTAACACGCAAGGAACTTCCTTGACACTTTTTAATTGCCACCTTAACCTCTGGTGTCTGAGCCATTTAGTCACCACAAAAGCATCAAATGCAAAAGGGAGGAGGAGAAAATCCAAGCTGTGCACTGCATCAACCTCACTTATCCTCCTTAGCCTCTGACACTGTGTTCCCTTATAGTGCTTTGCCAATAAACCACTAAAACTCCCCCAAGGCTCTGGTACACATGACAAGCCCACACTGCTGTTATGACCCCTCTCGCTTGGCGCTGGTAAATGTGGCTCTTAATTGCCATCTTCTGTCATCTGGGTGAGCTGTAAACCTGTAACCACAGGCATCACTGGTTGCAGAAAGCATATTACATAACCTAAACTCACTTATAATGCACAAAAAAAGGCTTTTTGCACGTTAATTACAGTTAGGGAAGGAAACTGCATAGGAATGGCACAGAAGTTAAAAGATAAACTTAAAGCCTTTGCAGACTTATTTTCAATACAGTCCTCCTTATACTGAGGAACTGATTTACCAGTTTATTACATACGCCTTGCTACAACGAATGTAGTCTGGAAAAAACATGTCTTTCAGTAAATCCTGCCATGTGGTTATAATGTTTAATCTTATTAAGACTCTTTTCAAGAGATGTAATGATGTTATATCTGGATGAGGTTGGGTGACTTCAATATTATCTGCACTGCAGTTGTCATGGTCCTGAGCTGGTGGTCCAGTGTTTGTTTGTTTTTTTATCTTTGGATTGGTCCTCAGTTTGTTATTTCTAGTTCCTTATGTTTTCCTGGTGTCTAGTCTCCGTCTTTGTTTCCCTCTTCTGTCTTCCTGTTTTACTTTGATAGTTGTCTGGTCCCTGTCTGTTGTCTTCAGTTTTGCTTCCCCTAGTATTGTCAAGGTAATCAGCGTCACCTGTGTTCCCACCTGTTCCCTCTTCCCTCATCAGCCCTTCTGTGTATTTAAGTCCCGTGTTTCCTCTGCCTGTTGTTGTGTCGTTGTCATTCGCTCCCCTGCTGTGTCCCGTCTGTGTTTTGCATTAGTCTCGGAATTCTAGTCTAGTCTAGTCTAGTTATCCTTCTGTTTACCTGGATTTGCTGCTGGTTCTGTCCAGCCTTGTTTTCTGCCCTGCACCCGCCAAATAAAAGCTGAATAGACACCTTACCTCGTCTTTCGTATTCTGCGTTGGGGTCCACTTCCTGCCTGCCACACAGCCGATACATGACAGCAGTCATTTTAATCATGGCTAAAGTGCATATCTATAGCATTTTCCTATTTTATTTAATTTTTTTTACTGACCACTCCAGCAGCAATTGGAGTCCCAGATTTTAGCAAGAAGTGAGTTTTCCAGATTGTTGCAACCTACTTCTTATCTCTGCATAAGGTTATTGGTTCAAAGCAACAGAGCTGCTGCTAACATAAATCACCCAAATCTGTCAGTAATCAAGACACATTGTTGGTAATGTAGGCAGTAGAAAAAAGCTCAGAATACCAGAAAATTATACTGCTGTGGTCTTAACAGATAAACTATTCAAGATCACGACGGTGCAAGTCCACCTTCCAAACAGGCAAATAATTACTTTTAACACACTATTAAAATAATACGAGGATGACTGAAAGGTTCTTTACATCTCTGCAGAGATGATTAATCTTGTTTTAATGTGATCTTGCCAAAGTTACAGGGCAGAAGTCTCATGTTGTAATGTGACATTTTGCTCTATTTATAATCAGGAATGTAGATTGATTGGATACAAAAAAGCCCTCAGTTTTAAAAGACAATTACCTCTTCAATCTCAAAGCAATCAAAAGACTTGTTCATCATTTCATCATATTCAATTTCTCTTTAAACCAGAAAATGAACAAACCTGGAATGTAATCATATAGAAATGCTTCAGGGAAATTTTCCAATGGCACACTCTTCCATTTTTTTTCTGAGTAGGTTTTGATGGCACCTAATCAAAAGACTAATCAAACAGATATAAAAAAAAAAAGAGAAAGTTTTAAAAAAATGAGTTTCACCCGTCTCGTCATTTCTTTGATGTGAATAGTAAAGTGCTGTTTAAAGCCGACGCATTCCAGTGCGGGACTTCAATGTATTCTATATTCATCTTGTGTTTGTGGTTAGTCCTGGACAGTTCAGCAGACCATGATATTTCCTTAAACTAAATGTCATGAAGTCATTCAAGCATGAAATGTCAGACTAATTCAGGGCACAAGCACAAAATGTGAGCTTGCAAAGGACTTGCTCAAACCATACAGAGCAATTCATCAAAGCGAAAAGGTGGCCCGAGAAGAATGACGTAAAAAACAAATGGTCAGCAGACAGAGTTTCAATTGATTTTGCAACAAAAATTGTGCTTAAAATCTATCTCAATTTCAATGAAACATTGTTGCTCACAAATTCTTAAAGCAAAATCTATAACCTGTGCCATTTTATTTTAGGTGTCTGAAATAACACTGAGGGCATTCTGTCCTTGAAAGATTATTATTGACTAGATATTTGGCAGGGATTAAATTCACAGTAACATCAGTGCTGCACATCAATAATAACTTGGCACAGATTCCAATATACACAAGATGAATATTTTGAAATCTTTTTATATATTCTGCAAAATTTTTATTTATTTTTGGTACTTGTGATCTTGCCAATAATGTATATTTTGTGAGCTTCCTGCCAAAATAAACAAATACATAAATAATTTTTTAAAGTTTTGTAAAGAAGAGGGAAAAACTGCAGGATGTTTGGGTACGCCATCCAAGAAAGCTATCCAAGACCTCCGTCTAGAAGAGTCCAAGGAACAGCTAAGATACAGTACCATGTAGGGTATATGTTTGTTTATTTATATGTATGTAGGTAGTAGTATTTTGATAGTTTTGAAATATTTATACGAATATTGTAGTGACCGATGCTGTCAGTGGGACAACTGACTAAATTAATTTACTTAATTATCTGAAGTTTGTGAAAGACTTCTCTTAATTATGCTGCCAATCTATGCATGCTCAATCTGTGCCAAGGATATTGTGAAACCTATAAATGTATTTAGATGACTATAAATTGACTGCTGAAATATTCCTTGCCCTATTAGGGGTTGGGGGTGTGAGTAGGTACTTTGTGTGTTTTATAAAATTCAAAAAACATGGCGCATTTAGCATTATTTTAAAAATAGTGGATCACAGTGCTGTACTAGGGTGCATTTTTTTTTTCCATATTTTGCTGGAAACCAATCAGTGTTTATGGACAGACTGAATGATAAAAACAACTAACTGGAAGGGAGCCAAGCCATATTCCAGCACACCCTGCAATCTGTTTCCTGAAACAAATCCATTAAGTTTTTAATCTCTTATTTGTAGGGACCATCAATTATAATGTAAGGGAGAAACACAAATCTATAAAACACATAAATTACAAAAGTATGGAGTATATAAAAAAAGTTACAATATTCTGATGTAAGAAATTGTCCAGGGAAATGATGCAAACATAAATGTGCTGTCTATGTCGTCCACTTCAGGATTCCTCAGTAATCGTTTTGGTGAGTGCTGATATTTCTCCATGACAGTGTTAGTGTCCAACATCAACAACCCTGATGCCCTGGTGGTCATTGATCATGAAAATTTATAGTGAAAAATTGCTGAATCAGAGAGGGGGCTTATTTTACTGCTACAATTGACAGAAAAATATCAATACTCAAAGAGGGAAGGAGGCAAGCTAAAATGAGTGGAATGATCAAGAGAAGATGTAGCTTGTTTTTATTAGGAAGTGGCTGATAACATCAGATGATTAATTACCATCTTCCCCTTGGCTATAATTCCTTACATGAGCTAGAAGAGATATGTAGCAACCAGTCACAATAACGTATTCTCCTTGGTATAAATCAAACCCAGTAAGTACATGTCAAGAGAAAAATAAATAAATGTGAAAATGCTTAGTGTTTTGGCTCGAACTCATTCACAACCTCACTGTTTTCTGCTCATATGAAAAATCTATGTCATGTAAAAACATTTGATCATTTATATAAGCAATGGACTTTTTTTTTTTTTTTGGTGTTGGTTAAACAGAGGAGAAAGATGTTATCTTTGAAGTTTGTCTTAATCCTTTAAACAAAGCAGTTCAGAAAACAAGCAATGTACATAATACATGGTGAATTTCTCCCACAGAATTCATATTTTGTATCTTTAGTTCAGCTGGAGGCACATGAAAAAGCTTGCACAAAGTAAAAGCTCAGTTTTCCTGTGTTTGTAGTGAACTAGGGCATGCTGCTCTTACAATGGCCGATATGCCAGGCTGGTCTGATTTCCCTGGGGACACGGAGGCTATCATATAACCTGGCACTTTCTTTCAACTCTTTCCCAGTTCAATTTATTGGGTACAAACAGGGTTCAGATCCCTGCTTTGTGAAATTCAAAAAGATGGCTTCAAAACTATAATAAACACGTTGAAGAGAATGTCTCAGTCATAGATTTACACTCTACAGAATGAACTTCAGGGAGAATCACTGCTGGTACTTCAGTAGTGAAAAAGAGGTGCAGAATTAATAAATATAATAATAATATCATCAGGCTCTAGTCTTTAACATAGAACACCCGGCCAACAAGTTTTTATGTTAGGAGTGCTGTTGTATTTTGTGACAGGAGGCAACTTTAAGAAATATCAGATAAAATAATATCTTGGGTAACTTTGGTTTGTATTTAATTAAAGTTATAAACTTTTTATAAAAAAAACTCTTCATAAAATCTTTGTTGACCACAAGTATAGTCTTCCAGCTCTGAAAACACTCCATATCCTCCCACAGAGAGTTTTTACCTCTTTCTATGCTTCTTTCTCCAAAATAAGGGAACAAGCAAGGTCTTGTACTATCTCTTAAATTAGATAATAAGCTACTGGGCTGGCCTTTAAGCCTCCACAGATGCAAAATAGAAGACAGATGATGGAACATGCCAGGGCAAAGGTCCTGAGGTCAGAGCATCACATTTCAGAAAGGGGCTCTAACTTTCTAACGAACCTAACTTAAAGAAAGTGGATTACTACATCATGCCTGAGCTACAATTCTTAGTATCCCCGTCTCAGTCAGTAAAATCTTTGTTGTCTCCTAATACTATGTCAATCTATTGATATATAATTACAGTATGTTATGCTTCTGTAATAACTATGTAGTTCACGTCAGTGTGCAATTTACTAGAATTTTTTTTTCTTAAAAACAAAAAATGCTGTTTATCTTGTCACTGTGAGAATGAATGTGTTGAATTCTCAGCTAATTAGTGGCCATCCTGCGTCCCTACCTGCTGCTTGCTCTGCATGTGAGAAACTGCAACTTCCTTGGGGCGCTCGGGTGGCTTAGCGGTGAAGCCGGCGGCCACATACGTATGCTGCATTGCGGTGCGGGCAGCGCAAGTTCGAGACCCGGCCTGTCGCCAATTTGCCCACTTGTCTTCCCTTGTATCTTTCCCCCATTTCCTGTCTCCCTCCACTGCTGATAAAAGCCGCTGTGGCCAAAAATGCAAAAAAAAAAGAAACTGCAACTTCCCAGCCGGATTGTCCTGACACTTTACAGTCCATGCTGAAAGCATTTACAAAACAATTGTTTTGTAAATGGATGAGCCCAAGAAACTAAGGTTGTTTTTTTGTTTGTTCGTTTGTTTTTTCTTTATTTAAATGAGAAAGGAAAGCACCGCATAGTAATTTTAAATGTGGTGCTGGTCAAGTCATGGTTTGACCCAGTTTTGCAACATGTGATCACCAATGAAGAAAAATGTATCCAACTAAAATGCTGTTCCTGAGGGGACACTTTATGTGAGGAGACCCAACAACATCCTGCATTTAAATGTGTTTGTGTCCTTCAAGCTGATACAAAGGGTTGATCAACATTTAGTGGAAATTTTTAGTTGTGGTTATTACTGCCCAAGAGTTAACACAGATCCTGAAAGAATTCCCCTCACAGATGTATAATAAACAACCAAGTAAAAAATTTTCATTTGTTTATTTCTACTATCATGTTCTACTTTAGGACTATCAGATAATATTTTAGAGCAAATTAATGCCTAATTATAGAAAGTTCCAAAGGACTCACATATGTTTCTCTGCAATTCTGTATAAATGTATAATGTATACCACTTGTCCATTTCTCTTTATGACATAAAAACAAAACAAACCAAAATAAAACAAAATAAAAAAACAAAAAAACAAAAACACCAGTGCAACTTGTTTGCAAGGCACGTGTCCTATATTTTGCAGGAAAATGGCATCCAAATCAAAACCAAAACAATAAAAATGAAATTAAAACAACAAAAAAACCCAAATAAATACAATTTAATATTTCCATATTTGATGTCATTACTGAAGACAAGAAACCTTACTGAAGACCAAATATAAGTGTGTGTCCACGGCCAGGAAACTGTAATTATAACTGCCCTCTAAATCTTGCATGGCAAGTACTCGCCTTATTACATGCTGGTTTTAATAAAGCTGTCAATTTTTAAGATTGTGCTAGTGACCTCTCCAGGGACCAGTTGGCTTTATAATATTGCTGCCAAATCATACTTAATCAAACACCTGTACCCTTCTCCTCAGTTCTGAGTTTGTGATGTTTATGGGCATAATATATCACTCAAGCCTGTTTAACTGGAGATCACTGCAGAAAGAATGGCATTATCTGTCAGAGCAGAAACACATCTGAAACTTTGCTTGTTTTGGATGTTTTTAAGTCTCATAAAAAGTGTTTTGCTATAAATGTATTTGGTTAAACTGAAAAAATGATATGATTTTGGTCTTTTCAAACCATTACAAACAAATCTAAACTGGCTTTGTTCAATCCATTTAAATTAAATATGCCATCTAAACCCTGTATACATCAGAATAAAATACATTTATGAACTTAGAATTTGTCATTCTCATAATGTACAGTCATTTGGCAAACCATAAATCACAACTAACAAACCATACTTATAAATAAGACTAACATGAATCTTGCACTGTCACTTTTTTAGAATGATACTGAGCCACAGAAATCTCTTCTGTGAAAGAAATCAGCACGATTCAGTGTGATTTTTTTTTTTAATGATATTCAGTACTCTAAAACCAAGGATGTAACTGTCATCTATTTTCATCTCTGCATTATAAAAACATGCTCAAAAAAGCCTGCATGCTGCCAGTAGTTGCACATGCACAAGCCACTCTAGTTCTCATTACAAACTACACACAGAAATAAATATGTCCACAAAACTGGTGACATGAAACAAAGTGGATTCTCTGGCTGCAATACACACTGCAGTTCGAACAACTTTTTTTTTTTTTTTTTTCCCTGCTGAAGCTAAACTCAGCCAACCAGGCTGGCAGGTCTACAACTACTGTGACTAATCTACTGTATGTGACAAATGATGTTCTGAATTTATTAGGTTTGCCCAGTCCTAACAAAGCTGGGCTCACTCTGGGACTCAAGCTGAATGTATTTTGTCTAACTACTGCAATATGTAATGTGTACTTATTTTAGTGTGGGGGTGAATGTTTTAGTTGGAGGTACACGTTCACGTTTAGTTGACCACTGATTAAGTCTGTCATAGAGAAGGAGGGCACCTTTATAACAATGTGACTGTGATTTCATCTTTATTATTTATTGTTTTTTATTATTATTATTTTTATAATTTCATCAAAGGTTTCACCTGCACTCCTTATTCACCTGCATTATCTGATTTTTGCCATTCATGGAAATCATAGAATAATTAAGCTATAGTATATTTAATTAAAGTATATTAACAGTTGGACAATACATAATTGCTTTGCTACACCACCACAGTGGATTTAAAAACTATACATTTTTTAAAATATTTTTATAGTGCTAGAGATAGAAATAGAGACATAGAGAGAGAGAGTATAGCTTTCATTGATCTGGTTTAACAAGTGTATTGCAATAACTGCTTCCATCTCTGCCAAAGTCTAATCTGGCCTTCCTTTTCTTGAGTAACTAGTGTTTTGTATCTTATTGTAAATCCTCCATATTTCCCAACCCTACGACAGAACCTACAACGTAACCTATGACGTAACCTACGACGTAACGTGATGTGCATCTCCTGAGAAATGTAACTACATATTAGGTCGACCACATCAATTCCTCCTGTGGATTTCCGGCTACTTTTTGCCATAGTTTTCAAATTTTTCAGAGAGAACAACAATTGTCATCTGTGTATAAGGAATAATAATCACAGCATTAATATAAGGACTCTCAAATGTCAGCAAATTTCTGAAGGGAGATTGCTGAAACTTTTGTAATGGATGTGAGGGAATGTACAAAGAAGTGGGAAAACTAGAGGGACAAATATGTTTGCATGAGAAAAAAAAAAAAGACAAAAAAGAGCGAGGACCCTGGAGGGAAAAAATTCAAACCATTTTATTTGTTTCTCACATGTAAAACAGGACATGACCACACAGTAATTAACACATAATGCACCTTGCCCAAGCTTAAATGCAGGCAATGATGTTGGCTACTTCCGTAGGTTACATCATTGGCTCTACAAAGATTTCTCTGGTAACATGGAACCCATTGGCTCTGGTGACTAGGGTCCCACTGGCAGTGATGCAGGTGCAGCTGAAGACTTTGATGCAGGCGCCACTAGCTGTGGCATCGGTGGTGCTGCAAGTTGCCCAAAGGCCAAAGCAACGAAGACAGTTCTGGTGGTGGCGGTGTGGCTGAAGTCTGACAAGATGCTGTAGGCCCAGGCAAGGATGACAATTCTGGTGTCGGCTTTGACGATGCTGAAGAATGACGAGACGCAGGCTTGAAACAGGATTAAACGTAACCTCAACTTTATTGTCGATCAAACAGGACTAACAGAGCTGGATGGGGCCAGCAACACAAACTAGAGCTGCGTCCAAATTCAGGGGTCGCGTCCTTCGAAGGCCGCATTTGTAGGCCGATTACGTCACAGCGAGGCGACGAAGGCTGTCCAAATTCGAAGGCTCCTCCAAATGCGGTCGACGAATGCGTCCTTCTTTTCTCGAATTTGAAGGATGGGTCCGGTGTATCCTTCATGGCCTGCCATATCCCATGATTCATTGCACATCAAAACTTAAGCAGAACAATTGCAGAGGATAGCGGCCAAAAAGTTTGAAATATGACTGTTTCTGTGACACAAAATAAACTTTTAAGATGTTTTCAGGTGAGAATGTAAATGTGTAAACCTCAAATATCAGCTCGTTTTATCAATATATCGCTTAATTGCAAAAAGTGCTCCGCTGTTTTCGGAGCTGTCCATTGCTGCTGCTCTAACAGCAGCTCGCCTCGCTAGCTGTCTGCTGACCAGGCTATCGAGGCTCGCTTTAGCAGGAGAGAGCACCCGACTGCCAGCACATCCTTTTCAAACCCCCTCTGGCTTTCACCGCTGAGTGGAAGTTAAACACAGTTATAATTCACTCAGCTGATGTTTGGTTTGTTTCAGTGTTTCATTTGTTCCTGAGCAAATCGGTTTAGCTAAGAATAAAGTTAAGCATCATAACTGGATAGTTTTATTCAACATTAATGTCTCATTTAATATAGTTGGAAATTAATCATTAGCTCAGCTGTATTCCTTGAAGCTGAAATGTGTTAACAGCTTATTTTGAATTAAAGATTTAAAATTAAACCACAAAAAGGAGCAAACGTTCGTTCTACGTTTAACCAGCTGCTTTTCCACAGCTGTGCTTTGCACTGTCACGGTTGCTAGGCAACATGAGCTATGCTGAGGTGGGGGCAGGTGACGCTGATATGAAAGCTAGACTATCCAGTTTCAAAGCCGTTCACTTCCAGCCTTTGCGGTCTTCGTGGGCTGTGAAGGACCCGGCCTATGGAGGATGGGTCCTTCGAAGGATGCGGCCCCTGAATTTGGACACAGCTAGTATCAAAATAAGACAGGAAGTGACAACACAGAGACACAGACTCACACCTCTGAAACTGACACAAGGACAGGGAGGTAAACAAACACAGAAACAGAGACAAAACTAGGGCACACTGGATAAGAATGGAACTAAGATAAATTTAGAGCTACAAAAACACAATAAAGTAAGGATCAAACAAAGATATAAAGTAACCAAATTTAAGAGTCCAAAACAGAAAACGCTGGGTCAATGACCCAGGACCATGACAGTAAGTAAGAAAGTAACCTTATAAGAATATAAAAGTCAAAACATTTCTCTCAGGAAATGTGTGGTTCAAACAGAGATGTGCTTTGTTAAATATTATTAGAATCACAATATGACTTTTGTGTATGGTGATTTTGACCACTGTTGCCACAAACTGAATGATATTTGAATGATACCCTATTCAAATAAATGTGGACTTTAGTGTAACCTATGTTTGAGAAGCTGACTGAGCTGAATACTGCAGTTTGACTCAGCATATTTCCAGACTCAGCTAGCACCAGCTAGCAAATCTCTGAACACATACTCCTATACAGTTGTTGGCCCAGAATGATGTCAAAGTAGAACCAACTATGGACATAAGTAGCGATCATTTGCAGATACTAGCTGGAGAATGCTGTTAAACAGCAGCATTTTCCTGGTACAACAGCAGCAAAGCAATGGCAGAACAACACAACTATAAATCCAATAGTGACACTAGGAGAGACGAAACAATACTCAAGGGCAAGAGCTGACTGTTTCAACACACACAGTGCAGCAGATGTTTTCTTTCTGATACATGCCTGCCTTGCCTGGAGGCTATGCTGCTTTCTACAAGTTCTTTCTCATTGTACTTATTCAAATGAAGGTTTCTTTGAAAACTCCTTCTGAAAAAAATGAAACCTGACAGTGTACATATATAAAGTGTATCTAATAATGTACTGACAATGCTATACTTAGAAAATTGCAACAGCTCATCATTTTAACAAAGATTTAATAACGGCTCTTTTTAAAATTTGACAACCTTACCTCCCATGCATTTGACATGGATACTTCTTCAAAACCATGGGTACCAAAGCTGTTAATAAAGTCATAAGATGGCACTGTGCTCTCATATACATGACATTTTGGAAGACATAGACTAATTGGTAAACTGAAAAATGATCCCTGTCTCTGGTTGGGAAACTAATTTGGCCTTATTAATCGTGTGATTAATGAGACCAACACAGTGACTATCGGGAAAAAAGAAAAGGAGATGCTTCAGATTTTTCTCTCTTGCTCAGTCAATTAGTAGCTAAATTGCTTGATTTATTTACAGCCACAGCAAAAAAATAAATTAGCTAGCCTGGATTTTATAAGGGATAAAATCACCACAACAACATTCCAACTGTCCTAATTCAAAAGAGGCACAGCAGTTTAATAAAGCCTCGCTTACAGCGTAAATGTTATCACAGACTTTCAAGTTTTACAACACATAAGAAAACAATCCACAAAATAATTGACTGCATATTACTATGTACCGAAAAGCTATTATAAGCGTAGCTAGGCATAGTGGCCAAGTTATGTTTCCCCCGAAATGTTTAAACTTATGGGCCCACATGAAGATTGACCCACATTTGTTTGGACTAAAGCCAAGTGGGCCCAGCAGGTATTCAAAGGTAAGCATCACTTTAAAGTCTGTTGTGAATATCAGATTTTTTATTTTTTTTTGTCAGTGAGATTTGTGCATTGGCTCCACAGCTCTCCCTGTCAAATTTGCCACAGTGGCAGATATTTCCACAAAGATGTATTTAACAGTTGTGCAGCATACTAAAACATCATATGAGTAAATAGAAAGAATAGTACATAAACTGCTAATCCATTAAAAATAATTGGAGTCAATTAACAAGATCCCTAAGACTGGGGTAATTATGCAGCAATTACCTTAATTTTTCTTTTTTGGAACATGTCCACTGTCTTACAGTATAAACCTAACACCTGCTGTTCTGTGCGCACAAAAAAAAAAATATGCCAGCAGCCTAGAAAATAGCTATTGTTTTATTTTTATAAATAAATAGTTTTTAATTTTCTTTTAGGAGTTCTCCTCTGAAATCAGTTTGTGCATGCCATCTGAAATATGCTGTCAACATGTGCTGCCATGTTAGTCTGAGGTAGCATCTTTATTTTGCTGTAGAAACATAACATCCATTGTGTTTTAAGCACCATTTAAAATTGTTATGAAATGCAGGGAAAAGCTACTTCCCACTCACTGGGAGTTCTGATTCCTTAAAATGTCCTCTTAACCTATTTTATGAAAAAAATGACAATCATGACTCTCTGCTGTTAGGAGGGAACCTACACATTTGTATAAATGCTTAGGTATTTAGAGTTAGATTATAATGTATTGAAATTCTTTAACAAAAAAAGAGTGAAAACAAAACAAAATGTATTATTATTATTATTATTATTATTAAAATGCCAAAGTTAGTATGCCAAGCGGCACATGCTGAGATATAACCTGTGTCCTGTTTTGAGTTGTTCTGCTCCATCATGGATGTTTCCTGCCTCCTCTTCCTGTTCAGAAGAGCATGTTTACTAAGTTATTATTAATGGTAAAATGCTTCAGTCAATGTCACAGAATGATTTTTCTTATTGTGGTGAAACAGTCATATAATCCATCTTTCAATTGACTTTCTTGAATATTTCTTTTTAAAATTGTGGTATTTGTTGTATAGCTATCATAGTTCCACAACTGCTACAAAATAATTTCTCTTTAGAGATTATTAAAGTTGTTCTTATTCTCACTGCCATTGATCCTAACATAGTCAAAGGACTGTGAAAATGAGAGGAATTTCACACTTCACATATGACTGTGTGCACAATCATATATCTATGACTGTACATGCAAGTGTGCGCGCACGCACACACACACACACACACACACACGCGCACGCACACACACACATGCACGCACGCGCACGCACAATACACAGCCTGAACTGTGAAAAAACAACAGTTGCGATGGTTAATATTTGAAGGGGCTTAAACCAACCATACTGTAGGTGACCTTCTGTGGTAGTGTGAGCAAGTACATGAAAAATGTCCACGGTTTTCAGAAAAGCAGTGTGTCATGGAGGCAGGGCTTGTCACTATGGTAACGAAACAAACAAAAGAAAGAGAAGCTTAGTACAGATGAAAGGAAAACCCACCCTAAACCTAACCAAGACATATACAAATCCAACCCAAGTAGAAGTGGTGTTTATTCTGTCACTGCTATTTCAATAGGAGAGATCATTAGAAGGAACAGACCATGATTTATCGGTATACAAAATTCAATTAAGCTATTTGGCGATTAGACTCCGATGGCCCATCATGGCAGAATCGAATCCCAGCGATGTCAGGAATTAGGGCAGGACCACCCGCAGTCAAGGCGCTGGCGGTGTTGAAGATAAAGATGGAGTAGTGAGTGACTTGGGAAAGGTGGAGATGGGGAAGAGGTGGGTTGCACAAATGAGTTTGCAAGGGACAATGATGGCTAAGTGGTGAGATTTAAAGTATGCAGAGTGGAGGCTGATTGGCTTGAAGAAGGTGGTCAGAAAGATGATTGGACTAGAGCAATGATGACAGCTTTGAGTTTGACAGCACGTGAATATGGAAGTCATGTAAAGAACAAACTTGCAGCTGTTCTTCTTACAAGCTTCATTTTAAATTAGAAAACAAACAAATAAAAAACCTAATACCACATCACATACATTATATTGTCCAAAATATTCACTTACTCATCCCAACCACTGAATTCAGGCGTTCCAATCACTTCCATGGCCACAGGTGTATAAATACAAGCACCTAGGCATGCAGACTACTTCTACAAACATTTGTGAATGAATGTGCCACTCTCAGGAGCTCAGCGAATTCCAGCATGGCGCTGTGATAGGAGGCCACCTGTGCAACAAGTCCAGTTGTGAAATTACATCGTTACTAAATATTCCACAGTCAGCTGTTAGTGGTATTATAACAAAGTGGAAGTATTTGGAATGATAGCAACTCAGCCAGGCCACGTAAAATCAGAGTTGTGCATCGTGTGCAGAGGTCACCAACTTTCTGCAGTCAGTCGTTACAGACATCCAAACCTCACGTGGCCTTCAGATTAGCTCAAGAAGCTAACTAAGTTACAATGCATCGAATGGCAACATTTATGTTAATATTGTACATGCCCCATTTTTAAATAAATGAGTAATATAATAGAATAGAAAATAACAGAGGAGGTTGCCAGTGGATGGAAGTCTGGGTGTTGGACTGCTGTCCCCCAGCAACCTTGACCTGGAGGTGGAAAACGGATGTATATATGCATGTATGGATGTATGTATGTATGTATGTATGTATATATGCATGTATGGATGTATATATGCATGTATGGATGTATATATGCATGTATGGATGTATATATGCATGTATGGATGTATGTATGTATGTATGGATGTATATATGCATGTATGGATGTATATATGCATGTATGGATGTATGTATGTATGTATGGATGTATATATGCATGTATGGATGTATGTATGTATGTATGTATGGATATATGGATGGATGTTGTCTGTACAATAAAAAGACAACATCTAAGTGGTTGTCCAGCAAGTTTGAGAATTTGCATGCAACAAAGTTGTTAAGTTCAGTATGGAAGCATGCATGGTTGCAAAAATGCAATAATGTTCTTTTCACAAAATAAGCAGTGCAAATTGATCCTATTCATGTTTTGGCAATTGTCTGGAATGGGGACATTTTTCCTTGCTACTAAATGTTCCACAGTCCACATTGCACACAACGATCAGCACTGTAATCGTTATGTGCGCTCCAGAGTAGCTACTAAATGCCAAAACACTGTTTACATTTTTACATCTTTTGTGATGGATGTTAGCACATAGAATGCTGAAATAAAACTTTGCTTTCTGAAGGGTGACTGGCCACGATGGATGTGACCACACTGCACATGGAATTCATTATTACAACATGTATTAGTTGCATAGGGCGCAGTTCTGAATTTCCCAAAGTTTGTTACGTGTTTTGGTGAGCAAAAACATTGCGGAAGTGACGCTGTTGTATAAATCAAGGAACCAGAGTAGAGCAGGTGTAGTTAAAAAGTAGGATAAATGATGTGTAAATACTTTTTAAATCTTTGTCTAAAACTTGGTCACTTCAAGCGTTAACCCACATTCAGTTCAGTGCTGTCTAAAATCCATAATCCATGGACTTAGGATGTTGTCATAAAATAGAGCAAATATAACATCTGTACCAGCCCTGTAAATTTTGCAGACACTGAAATTCATAAGAAAATTTCTCCTGTGGCACATGTGTTCACTGCTTCATTAGTCCCATATTTGCCACCAGGTGGCCTAATATGATCTAAAATAGACATTATGCAATTCCTTCCATGAGGAATCTATTCAAAGTTGTTCATGTAACAATCCATTGAATTTTCAGGTTCAAGGTAGCTTCCAGTCATGAGATAATCTAATTTTAATTTTTGTATAAATTCTACAGTGGCCCATAGAAATTATACAAAAAATATTCAGATCTATTCGTGGGCCTCCAGGTGATCATGTATGCTTACGCTGATATATGTATGCTTTTGCCCAGTAACTACCGTTCCATTACTAACAGCATCAACTGACAACGGGACAGGTACTATGCTAGTCTAATTATAAATCTTACTCCTTTAATATATTTATTGGGCAGTTGTGTCCAGAATAACTAATGTTAGGCTTAGTATAAGCAGTGAATGGAAAGAGATCTTGATTAACCTTCATTAAAGGCATGAGCTCAGACTGCACGTCGGCCAAATGTCCTTGATTGATCTCTAACATGACACATTTCTGAGTCAATAGCAAAGAAAAAAGCATTACTCTTTCTATACCTTACTGGATATTGATTATTGTGAGAAAAATATGATGTGTGAAGCACAAAACATGGTTGACACATTTTAGTTGATTCTGATTCCTGAGTCTCATTAAACATGTGAGCTGATAAAGTATGCTGACTAAACAACCTTGTTTAAACTCTAATAGCACCCTTCTCAGAGTAAAAATGTAGTGGCAAAGCAAAAGAATTGATTCCAGTATGTCTTGCAGATATTGATTACTGTAAAAACAATTGTGTGTTTGACACTGACAGCTCACTCAAATGAAGCACAAATGAATGGTTTGTCTCAGTTAATTAACTCTATGCATGCAGTCAATATTACACAACTTTAATTAAATATTTTTTTCAAGTTATAGCCTTACATTCTTTGCCATTATTACTGATCTGGATCCCACCATTCCACCATAAGTGATTGTAACATAATTTAAATCCAGATAACTGATTTAGATTTTGAACAGTCACTATGCCATTGCAATTGTATTGTCTTAACACGGAGAAAGAATATTACCGCACACCTTGACATTAAAATTCTCTCTGATTAATAAATATATATGTTGCTGAGATCAAAACTTTATGATGCCATAAATGCATACATAGTATCCTGTGATAAATTGGAAATACTGCAGGCAATCGCTAGCCACAAAATATGAGGTGCTCTTGTTGTGACAAGTATATTCCAAAAACGCTTCTTATAATCGTTTTGTGAAAAATGAGGCCTTTCTGCCTGTCATCACTCTCCTCATGTGGTCAACTATACTGCTGTCATTGCCTGTTTTCTGGGAATAGAGCAAGTATTTAAAAGAGACATCTATTTGTTTTGTTTTTGTTTTATATGCCCAACTTCTGGGAAAGCCAAAATAACACAGTGCACAAGTGTTAATTAAAAAAGATACACATAATGCTTTGGAAACTAGTCCTTGATATTGTGTGGTTCAAACAAACATTTCTGTCTTTTCAAAATCTACAATTACAGAATACCTGATGTCATGAGATGCATGTTTAAAATAGAAAGTTGGATAGGACAGGAGGATCTTGATGCCTGTTGTTTAAATCTAAACTAAAGAGCAATAAAAGTACACACACACACACACACACACACACACATGTTCAAAATAAAATGTCATATTTCACCAATTATAGTTATTTCTATAGGGCAAATCAGACTTCAAGGTGCTTCTGATGGCATATAACATTTTAGATGGACATGCCTGTTTACAGCTTTCTTAAAACTTATTCAGTGTCACGCCTTTTTCTTTTATAACATACTGCTTCTGCCAGTCTAAAGTCTGTTAAAAAGCACTCAGCAGGCTGCAGGGCATTGTCATATGTCTTTCCTCTGAAATAACCTCTCAGCTGACATCAGACAGACAGAATCTGATGAGACCTGTGGATAACAACTTAAGGGATAACTGCACCCTTAAATTCTGCTAGAAGCCTCTCTCCTGGTCTATTCTGTGTATGACGTGGAGCTTGGGAGACACTATTGCTCTGTGCAGAATGGAGCCAACAGCTATGAGAACCTTCTGTCAGACTCTACTTTTCATTCTGAAGGAACTTTGACAATCACTGCCTCTGTTGCAGTGGAGCTAGAGGTGCTTGGCTTGGCAGTGTATGATTCTCTGTGTAACTACTTGAATTAATTATTTAAGTAATCAATTTAATCATTAATTAAATTAATTATGAATTAATTAAAGTTAGCTCTTTCTAGCCCCTTTTGACTATGTGACATTAGGAGGGGAACAGGATTTTCATTTCACAGATGGCATTTAGGGCTCAACCCTGAAGTTTGTTACTCTGGGTCAGCAGTATTTTGATACACCTATCAGGTGGAATGCAATAATACTGTGAGAGAAATCATGTTCTGTTCAATTGTTAGCTTTCGTAGCACACAGATAGGTCTGGGAAAAAAGAAAGAAACTGAATCCGTTTCCAGATATCGACTTCATTTCCTGACATGATGATCCGAAGCTTTTGATCTAAAATAACAGCTTGTAAAAACAGCATGTTTTCTTCAGCAAGGAAGAGTAATACTGTAGGCAATGGTTAACATGGTAAGTGGTAGAAACATTAAGAGATTAAGTAAGTGCAGCCCTGGTACAGGGCTGTGGGGAAGACTGGGCTTTAAACTTAAAAAAAAATATTATATCATAAAAGCAAGAATAATATTTCTTTGATCCTAGTGAAGGAAATGGTTGACACACAGCAAAAAAAAAAAAAAAGAAGAAGCTACAGCTTAATATATCATAAAGTGCACAAAAGTATATAATTTGCACATTTAGGCTCATTTGACATTTATAATCTGTCATGCACAATGGAATAATTTTCCCAATTTTTTTTTATCAATTACAGCATGTTCATTTGTATGAAGAATGCCTATGAAATATGTGTCAGCTAGTACTTAGGATACAAATGACTAATTTTTTACATGGCTTCTTTAAATCTGACTTTGGGCACATCTTCAGGGGTTTCATAGCTCAAAACAGTTCTGTTGTTTGAAAAAGGTTCATTAGGCAATTAGAGTGTTTTGTGGCATCAATCTGCATCACTCTCTGCAAGCAAATGGTCGCTCTCTGCGGGGGTGTATATTACTGCCAGAATACTTGGAAAGATGATTTAATGTTTCCATTTGACTGCCAGCCTGCAACAATGTCACATTAATTGATTGAATCTATTTTGAACTGCTAACTCGATTGAAAACAATGTGTGCAGTGCAGCTGAACACATCTTGAAATCAAATAGAGGGCTTGTGGCATACCCTTATTTCCTGTGAGAAAATGTACTGTCACTGCATTTAGGCTTTCAAATGGGTGTCTGCCGATGATGCGCTTCCCTTCGTTCTTTCTCACACTGGCTAAAAGGCTGAGACGACCTTTGTGGGTGTTGCCAGTTAGACCCTTGCAGCTCAAGCTCATTTCAACATGATATGGTCTAGGAGAGAGAAAAAAAGGACAAAAATTGGAACTGTTTTTCATCCACGTATCCAGTATAAAAATGTCAGAGTGCCATCAAGCCTTATGTCGGTTTTTGAGAACAGAATTTTCTACTGAAAAAATATTGCTAAATATAGTGAAGTTAAAGGAATTGTAGCATTTTTCTTCTTATATCTCAAGAATGAACCTATTATGAATATTAGCAAATCTGATCATGTTGTAACTTAAATGTAATGTGCCTTATGCTGCTAAAAATAGAAGTTAATCTTAGTTGAGGAAAAGAAGGATGGGGTGTTGCAAGAAAAAGCAGAGCTCATATAATTGTTGCCAATTGCTGCATCTGTAACAAAGCACAAAAAAAAAGAAAAACAGACCGCACCTGTGAGACAAAAATGGAAATAGAAAAAAACCACACAATCTTGTTTTGTGTGTGAGTGAGTGACTGCAAGTGTCTGTGTATTGTGTGTTTGTCATGAAACATACTTGGTAATTAGGATAAGAAGATGCAATGATGCCCCCCAGAAGCCTGAAAAAGACAGAGAAGGACCCAGAAGACCCAGACCGTCCGCCGCACCAAGGAGCAGTGAAGAACTGAGGCCAAGGATAACATCCGCATGCCAACCACAGCAGAATTAAGAGGAAGGCCCAACCAGAACCCCCACAGCCAAAGGGTAAGAGCACCAGAGGACTAGAGGCAGTGCCCACCCAACTCCACCAGAGGCTGGCCACTCCAATGCAATCTGAAGAGGCCCAAGCCACCTGAACTACAACCCCCAAGAGAGCGTGTCAACAACTATACCAAATCACTTGGCCACACGCCCCAAAGTACCCACGCCCCAGAGAGAGAGAGAGGGGGGGGCAGCAACAGCCAGCAGGAAGCAACAAACCTCCATGCACATAAATACACACAGCCCGCTCTCTGGCTCTCTCTCTCTCTCTCTCTCTCTCTCTCACTCTCACACACACACACACACACACACACACACACACAAAGGCAAAAATGAATACTTGTAGATTCCCACCCGTCCACATTGATCTCCCTCTGAGTAAGGGGGAATGGATGCCCCCCAGGGCCAGCAGCAACCCCAGGGTGCAGCCAACCCAAACATCCTAACCCCCCACCCCCATCCCCAAGGGTAGGGTGCCCCCAACTCATCAGTGTGAAGTGTTGGGTGCATGGGTTGGTGTATCTGGATGTATGAGGTGGAAAGGATGAGGATGACTGTGTGAAAACTAGATTGTAATTAAAATCGAGGGGACAGGTGTGACCCCCGCAAAGGAGGCCAGCCAACAAACACCCACCGCTGCAAGCAGTCAGGCCAACATACTGGGGGTTTGTGTGCTCTCTCTTTCTAGTCACTGTCAGTACCCGATGGCTTTTCAGGGAGCTTTTAGGACAAACTGATAGTAATGAATTGCTGTTGTTTAAATCTGAATATGAAAGCAACTCAGATGTGTGTTTTGCAGATATTCATCTTTTTTGCTAACAAAAGGACTTGGAGCAATTAATTGCTTGGAGCAATTGATTTCAGTACCAAAAACATATTAAATTAACTTTTGTCTCATGTTTTCAAGTGCTGCAGAGACAAATGCACATACAGTACCAGTCAAAAGTTTGGACACAATCACCCAGTGAGTGTGTCCAAACTTTATATTGGTATTGTACAACACTGACAATACTATTCCCATCCCTTTTGAGATTTCAAGAACTATTAGGCAATTAAAGCAGTATCTCACAAGCCATTTCACTCACAAAAATATAAGTAACTTCTGCTTGAAGAAGTGTGCAGGTATTTCTATTATTGTATTTCGGGGGGATCTTAAAGTTTGCATTTACTTAGATTAGGTTACTTACTTAGGTTCTAGAATTAGTGATTTTGGGCTTGTAATTTAAAAAGGTCATGTGCTGTGTTCTGTGAAATTTGTTTCACAGACTGGAAAACGGGCAGGGCCATTGAGAGCCTTCAAGAATGATTAGGGATGGGAAGGGGATTTTTCAGTGATGAGGGGATAATAAAAAGGGGGAAGACAAGAATGAACTGTACACATATAAACTGTACACATATGTATAAAATAATCTGTCGGTCAAATGGAGGCCGCCATGCTAAGCATCAACAGACAATGTGGCTACAAGGATATGCTGTAACTCTGTTATTGATCATATCATATGCACAGCTATTAAATACAGAAAATGCCGAGTAGAGAAATAATTTCCCCACATCGCTTTGTATATAATCTCTCCAGCGTGTCCTGGGCCTGCCCAGTAGGACATGCTTGGAACACCTCACCCAAGAGGCACCCAGGAGGCATCCTAGTCAGATGCTCAAATCACCTCAACTGGTTCATTTCAATATGAAGAGGTAGCAGCTCTACTCTGAGCTCCTCCTGAAAGACTGCATTTGTCAATCTACATCTAAGGGAGAGGCCAACCACCGTTCGGAGGAAGCTCATTTCTGCTGCTTGCATCTGTGATCTCATTCTTTCGGTCTCTACCCAAAGCTCATGACCATACGTGAAGTTAGGGACGTAGATCAAGCAGTAAATCAACAGCTTTGCTTTTACGCTGAGTTCTCTCTTCCCCACAACAGACCGGTGCAGTGTCCACATCACTGCAGCCGCAGCCCCGATCCATCTGTCAATCCCCTGCTCCCCCTCTTACCTCACTCGTGAACAAAACCCCAAGATACTTAAACTCCTCCACTTGGGAGCGTAATTCTTATTCCTATTCTTATTCTTAATGTTATGAGTATATAAGATCTGCAAATATTAGTAAACTGTTAAAACAGTTTATAGCCCAGCCATCCTGAGCATGTCCGACGTAAGCAGTGTCAGAACTAGTTGGTATTGGATGGCGGATCACCTGGGAATACCAGGTGCTGTTCAGGATATCTGTATTCCTGGAGGTAGTGCAGGTCACCAACTAATCAGAAGGTTGGTAGTTTGATCCCTAACTGTTCCAGTCTGCTTGATTGTTTAGCCTTCTTTTTTAAATATGGGACAGAAAATGTCCTTTTTGATGGTATTTTTCTGGTGCCCCAGCTGCCGAAATGTGTCTGTTATAGTATTTACACTTGTTTGTAAAGCTCTGTAAAATATTTACTATTGTTTTGTGATTACCCTATCCATGCTTATTTTAAATGAAGAAGCTTCAGTATCTTTAAGTTAAGGTACTCTGTGAGTCCAGCTCCACTCTGGTGTGTCTCTATTCTCTTTTAAACCCTACTGAGCAGCAAAGCAGCTCCAGACCATCACAGTACCACCACCATGCTTGACTGTTGGCATGATGTTCATTTTATGTCAGCTGTAATTGGATGCAAGCCTTCCAAAATTTTGACTTCTGTCTCGTCAGCCTACAAGTTTGGTAGGCCGGCCGCTCCTGGAAAGGTTCACGACTGTTCCAAGTTTTCTCTGTTCGTGGATTATGACTCTCATCATGGCTCCCTGGAGTCCCAAGGCAAACAGCTTTGTAATCTTTATAATCGTTTCCATACTGATAGATTTCAGTGATTTTGTTCATTTAGATTGTGTCATGACGTGTTGCTTTTGGAGACCTCTCTCTTTTTTTCTTCACTTTCTCAGGCAGGTTCTATTTAAGTGGTTTCTTGATTCAACAGGTCTGGCATTAATCTGTTTGTGTGTGTGTGTGTGTGTGTGTGTGTGTGTGTGTGTGTGTGTGTGTGTGTGTGTGTGTGTGTGTGTGTGTGTGTGTGTGTGATTAGTGAAATTGAACTCAGCTTTCCACAAAAATAAGGATAATCATAATTAATTTATGATTTAATAAGGGTGGGCAATTATATTTTCACATAGGGCCAGGAAGGTTTTGATAGCATTTTTCCACTAATAAAATGAAATGATTATTTAAAAATTACATTTTGTATTTCCTCAGGTTATCTTTATCTAACATTAAAATGTGTTTGCTGATCTGAAACATTTAAATGTGACAAATATGGAAGAAAAATACAAAATCAGGAAGGGCGCAAACATTTTTTTCATGGCACTGTATGTATCAGGTAAGTTGTAGCATTATTGAGAGGGTTCACACATGAATTTTTTTCAAGAGGTGTATTGGCAAATCAGTGATGTAATTATCTAAATATACTGAATTATTTTTAAATTAAGACATTTCCTCTCACATGAAGCACCTCTAACCTTGTACTAGTCTCTGTTTGAGCCTCAGTTAAATAATTATAATGTTATATGGTGCAATAATTATCCTACTTACTTATCTTGAGAGATCACAGATTTAAAATAAAGTTCAAGATAGTTCAAGTGGTCTGAGGTAAGTGTTTGCTCTGACTTTCGAAGCTAACGGAATGTGTAATGTATAATATAGTATTAATACTCAGAGTTTGAGTTTTTGATCTTATCCCAAAATACGCTTCCTCTCTCACACACACAAGAGGAGGGAAAAACACCTCTTGAGGAGAAAGAAATGCATACTTAATCTGTACTACTTATTTTCATGTGCCATTTTCATGCAGTATTACTGTACTTTAGAGTCCTTAGAGTAGTGTTACAATTTTGTTTAGATATGTAGGTAAGTATATGCTGTTGATATATTCTGGCAATTACGTTTGTATACTGTATCATGTAGATTATCTAACAATTGGGCTGCTATTTTCTTTTTTTGGGGGGGGGGGGGGGGGGGTCCCATTTCACAAAAGATTACTTTATATGTAATCATGTCTGAAATCATACCTTAATTGATTTGTGAATAAACTGATACAGAGAATCACTGAGAACCACTCCCAGTAGGAAAGAACTGTTACATCACTGGATGTAATGGACTACTCGGAATAACTTTTTAGAGATTAGAAGTGACTTCCTTCTATGGCTGGGATTATATTTGCCTGCATGGAAATCTATGGACAACACATAAGAGAAGTTGTTCTCATTATCTGCTAGTCTGCTTGGAGAACATATGTGTAGTTGGTGCCTTTGTATTGGAGTGTCTGTGGAGAGAAGTAGGCAAAGTCACAAGAAATTAGAGGACATTTAGAGCCCCGTGTACTTGTGGATGCAGAAATTAAAACACTGCTGTAAGTAGACAAGGATGCTGTAGAATTCATGGGTTTGGGTTTCTCAATTATTTTTCATCTGTATGTTAGTGTACACTGTACTATCTTTAAAAAGTGTCATCAACAAAAGGCTTGCAAAACTTGTGGAATAAAGTTATTTTTTGTCCAAAGTTACACTTTTTGAGATATTTAAGGCAAGATCTCTAATTAACATGCAGAGGGTTGGTAGGATAGAAGAGGATACTACAGATAGGGTGAGATGGAAGCAGACAATCCACTGTGAAGACCCCTAAAGGGAGCAGCCGAAAGAAGATAAAGAAGCCGAGATCTCTAAAGTACATTTAGGTTGTGTACTTAAAATACTGTTCTACTGTGACCGACAACCTGATTGTCTGGTTTTATGTACAGTATGAGTCAGAGAGAATGGGAGTAGGTTTCTGTCTTTGAGAAAAGTCAATGAAAGGATTAAAAGTTTAATTCAGTTGTTTGGCAAAATGGTTTAACTAATTGTGTTACAGTATCTCTCAAATTAATGTTTGACTATTAGGCTAAATACCAATGCCTAGAACACTGATAAACCTCTGCTGATACAATCTGAGAGTGTTTATTTTTGGGGCCAAAAAAGTGACTGGATTGATGATAAACCCTCTGGTCCCTTGGGCTTTAATCCATCCTGTGCATCTCAATTAAGAGGAGAATCTGTTAACAGAGGTGAATAGGCTTTGCTTGTCATATCACCAGAGAAATGGGTGGATGAAAGCAATTAGAAACCCTCATTCTGAACATTGTACTTTTGTATTCACAGGCTTGGTGAAAGAACTCTGAGCAGTGAATCACCCAGGATCAGACCAAAAGTACAGAAATGCATTCATTATGGTAAATTATATTGGGCAGGAGGCCAGGGGCTTTTTATGGGTCCTTGCCTATGGGTGGCAGATATATTGTCAGGTCACAGAACAGCCAACAATGGCCCATGGTCCTGTAGATGTCACGAACACGGGGGACCTTGGTATATTTTCTTTACACTGCATTTTATTCCAAGACTCCTGTGATGGGTGGATGTGGTTACTGTTGGCAGGAGCGACAGTGCTGAATGCTAATTGTTTTGAAGGGCACAGGATTCATTGGTTGCTATGGTAACAAGAGACTGTGAACAGGAGTGCAGGAGAGAGGTGGCCAATAAAACATAAAGACCAAAAATAGATAGATAGATAGATGGATAGATGGATAGATAGACAGACAGACTGAGCAGTGAGCATTTTGTTCTGGCCAGGATAAACTGTGCTCAGGTATAGTGTTAGCGGGAGAGCTGTTTTGGTTGGCTATTTCAAAAGAGTAATGGGAAGGCAAAACTAAAACAAAAAAAAAAATCAGAAAGGTGGAAGAGTAAAACAAAACTAAACAAAATGATGGCTTTAATTGTCTTATTGCAACTAGAGCCTCACTAACTATTTGATAGAACATCGCTTAGGAGAGAAATTTAGGAACTCAGTATGTTTTAGAGGTTACCTATACAAATAGATACAAACTTAGTAAATATAATATAATTTAATTCTAAAATGACCATCAATTTTAGCTCACAAACCAATACAAATTATTTTATGGCCACTTATGTGCACCTACAATGGTGCAGTGGGCAAGGACTCATTATGTCATGGTTAAATGTTCAGTGTTATCTTATTAGATAAAGGAATCCAGAATATCTGACCCTACAATTCTGTCGGAAAGTTGTCGTGATATGGTGACATGTAAAACACATAAAAGAAACATAATATAATGAAGGCTTTTATACAGTAAGAATTTAATGGTCTCTGAAGATGAAAAGGTCAAAGCCAATACAGGACCTTGAAAGCTGGGTAATAGGCAGTGGCTGATATGTCTTAAGATGTTGCCATTTCTCAAGTACCATTTGCACAATAAGATAAAGTACTTTAAACTGAACATAAGCACTAACCATTTATTTTCTGGAGACAGCATTTTTTCACATTGTATATGCAGTATCACATACAATAGAAGCAAAATGGTGACCCTTGATTTCTTCCTTATGTCCAGGAATAGACACTGAGTATACATGTTAAATAATTCAGTCTGGCTCAAATGTAAATTTGCTGATAAGCTTTTAGGTCAGTTAAAACTAAAACACATTAGTGATCACATTTCTTGAAATTATAAACAGAAATTCAGCAACTCAGAGATTATTGTTACATTGAGAGACATGATTCTAAATTGACACTGATTTATGTTAACCATCATATCTATTTTAATTGGAGAAAAGTGTCTGCCAAATGAATAACTTTGGCCTTGCAAGCCTTTTTCTGAATGATACAGACAAAGTTTTTTAAATTAGAGCAGAAGGGGATTGGTAAGCCGGTTCAGTGTCTATGCAGCTTAGTGACATCTCACTTTATCTCACTACCAGTTGACTACTCAGTGGAGTTGGAAGATTAGTCCAAGAACACTGACTAATTTAAAAGCCATCAAAAGCACTTCAAACTTTGTTTCAGTAACTGGAAGCCAGTATATTGATTTAAAAATAAGAGTAATGTGCCCAATTCCTAGAAGTCTGATAAAACTATAAACTAAACTATATATACGTAAGAAATATTAATTTGAGGCTTTTTATTTGCTCCAAGCATTGGTTGAGTAGGTCTATGTCGGTTAAGTGTTGGTTAAGTGTTAAGTAAAATCTGGATGTCTTTGGCATAATTGAGAAAAGTAATGCCTAGCGGAAGCATTTATAAATCATAAATCCCTAAATCATAAATCATTTATAAAAGTGGCCCATGAGTCAAATCCTGGAGGACTGCACCTGCCAGGGTAGGTACACAGATGCATGGCCGCCAGAAGAAACAACTTATAGTTATGTAAAGTACTGACGTGTACCACCCTGTCAGAAAGTATTTTATGACCCATAGTATCAAAAGTTGCACTTAGGGATGCCACTATAACTCACATGGTTGAGGTAGTGACCCATGTACAAAGGGCTAGAGTCCTTGCAGCAGGATCTTGAAATTGAGTCTTCCCCTGGCTGTGTTTTGCATGTCAGTCCATAAATTCATCCCCATTTTCCTGCCCACTGTGCTAGCTACTAAATGCAAAAAGGCTGAAAGGAAACTGCACTGAGATTATTAGTCAGGATTCAGACAATAAACACCTTCATTTGTGCAGTTTCAGTGCTGCAATGTCTGAAACTGCAGTATCTCTGAGACTGGAAATTTGTCTGTACATATTTGATATTGAGTGATTATTCTTTAAAAGAAGTGATTTGGGGAGAAAAAAAAAGCATAAGAGGAAAGATCCACCAACAATATTCAGTTTCAAACTACTGAAAACATTTTTGAAAAGAAGCTGGTTGTCTGTTTAGTGCGTTGGAGGAAAGCAGGTGAATGAGCAGAGATACTTCACAACATCCTCCAGAGTCTGAATATTGATAGCGGTGAATGTAAACAATCTAGCCAAATTGTTTCTGTGCAGCTGCAGCTTGTGATATTGGAAGTCAGGAGGTAACCATTTTTTAAGGTCAGTTAGCTTCTCTGCAGCAGTAAACAAGGTATGCTTTTTCTTGTGATGTTAATAAAAAGATGAACACCCCATCTTCACCGACCACTCAAAAAGTGTGTGAAGTGAATGTAGAGATTATTTTTCTCCATTTGCACACAGCTTTTTACAAGAGACAACAACAAATTGGAAAAAAAATAAAGAGAAATGTTCAAAACAGCATACATATCTGACACAGTGAGAGAAATATCAGAGTTCAGTACAGAATTCCTTCTCAGGTTTTTTCTTTTCTTTTTTTAAGTTAATAAGATGCTGACCAGCTCATTCCTGCCTATTTACTTGAATTCCTCACAACATGGATATCTATGTTTTTTCACACCTGCACCAACATGTGGAGAAGTCCTTGGGAAAATATCTGCCATGCATGACTATATACAGTACCTTCACACTGAGACAAAGAGGTGCTGACATGTGTTGACTTCCACTTTGATATGATAGGAATGGAAGCTGGAAATGTGGCTGACATATGTTATAACAAAGAATGCATGTTACCCTTTTGGTGCTGGAATAAACCTTAGTGCAGGCTCTGGCTTGCATAGCACACATACCTGATAATAACCCAGTCAAACATTGGCTCATCATGACAGGTGCATGATATGCATGTTTGTGTCTGCTGATTTGAGAAGCCAGCAGGTTTTGTCATGTTGACTGGAGAAAGCAGTGTTTAGTGCCAGCTAAAGCTAAAATGCGATGTTCTGCACACTGCTGTTTTTCAATGAGGGGGAAAGACAGTTGGAATGAAAGCGTACTGAAACTGTATATTTTACCAAAGGATATAAAAAAGTAAAAAATATGTTACAACAAAATAGGCAGCCATTTAATTGTTTTTATAAATGCTGCAAACCATCTATTAAAATATCTCTCTATCATCAGACAACTTTAGCTGTAGTGTGTAGAGCCAATAATGTATTAAAAATAGAAAAAACAACAAGCTCAATGTGAAATAGATAACCTTTTCTTTGAGAATAGCAAAAGAAATAAATCCCACTGGCATCAGTTAAGAAATGTAAAACAGCTAATTAAAGTAGATACTTCTAAAAGAAAATGAGACCACCTAACGTTTATGACTTAATGAATACAACATATCAGTAATAACATTACAGTTTCAGTTATTTCAATACTTGCATTACAAAGGCTCATTAATGATCTGCACTATGGGCAGATGCATAAAAAAAATAATCAAGCTTATTTTTTGTTTTCTGCAATGTTTTTACAATCAGCTAGCTTCAGTTTGTGTGCAGTGCGAAATAAATGCTTGAGCAGTCTACAGATTTTAAGGAGTGGAAATACGGACATTAGTTTTATTTTCATTGCAGGGTAGGACAAGTACATGTTGGTATAGTGCAATCTGCACCTGGGCCAGAAACAACTGCCCTCTGCAGGTAGTGCAGCAACTCTGCAACTTGAGTCTTTGTAAACATCTGCAAAGACAAGAGCATGCTAACACAAAGCTAGCAGGAAAGAATGGTGTTAAAGCTGAGTGCATGGTAACACCAGCTAATCAGCCAGAGCCTGAACTTCATCAGGTAAGGCAGTCATGGGAATCAGGCTTAGAGTATAGTGCCATAGCATCCATACCTCCACCTCTAGAATAGAATCATTGTGACGATCGCTTTGAAATGCTCTTTGGGCTGGTTTTCAAATTTGCTGTCAACTTTGTGTTTAAACACTTAAACACTACTCCTTACGGAGTAACTCAAAAGTATTGTAATGAGTTATTTGTAAGACACTGTACTACTCATGATTATGGACAACTACTGTCACTGTACACAATGATGCCTATTTCCTCTTGGAAAGCTACTTTTCTGTTCAAAACATGTTTTATGCTGTAATGAAAATCCAGCCTCATTGCATGTGTTGGGGCAAACTGATAACAACGGCACAGTTTAACAATTTTTCTTGTCACTAAATATAATTTGGGGTGGGGTGATCTCTGTAATTCTCAATGTTAAGCAGAATGATCTAAGCAGTCTAAGCAAGTGTTCTCCCACTGTTTCCCAGTTTTAGCTCATTGTTGATGAAAGTCTGTACCATTGTGTGTCGTAGGCCTTTCTTTTTCTGAGTGTGTATGGTCCTAAAAGATTGTGGCAGCTATAGAACCTTTCAAATTAAAAACACCTGTTTGTGGTCCTAATAGAAGTAATGGCATTTTTAGGTATTCGGACTGGAGTAATCATTAGAAAACATGGACAATGTTCTAAGGCAAGTTCATGGACTTTTTATTGAGTACTCATGGTGTTTTGAAGCCAACTAAGTTGCCAGCCAGACTGACAGCATTAAAGTCTTGAGACATCCATCTGGGATTTCTTCCCACTTTAGATTTTCTGTCATACTGAAGCAGAATTCAAAGGCCTTCAGAGAATCTATTATAGTGACACTTTCTGACACACTTTAAACTGATAAAGAGATCATAAGAGTACCCAGTCTGTCTATCTAACAGTAATATGTATGTAATGAAATTCAGAAATATAAAAGTCATACCATCACAATGCTTAATGCATCACTTCTACAGTATAGCTAGCTCTATATACATGACAAAGAAAAGTGGTCACAAATTACCCTATTTAGCTGAGCTAAAGTTAGCATTACTGCAATTTATTTTGTAGCACCAAATGATTTTCATTTTCGATTTTCATTTTCAGTTCTTTGTTTCAGGTTTTGTATTGACTACAACGAATTAGAATGCATGAGCAAATCACATGGAAATTATAAAATTTTATAGACTAACATATTTTTGTTGTGGAGTGTTCAAATATAAGTGAACTCATAAAAAGCTGGGATTTCTGATGTATTCAGCAAACATGCAAAATATTATACAGTACTGTGCAGAAGTCTACCGTTCACTGAAGCATCATCAGAAATGGTCTCAGTGAAACGGTGGCTGTCAAGAAGTCATTCTTAAAGAAGGGAAACAGGGAAGAAAGGCTGAGGTATGCCACATTACAAGAACTAGACTAAAAATCAGTGGCAACAGTTCTTATAGAGTGATGAATCCAAATTTGAAACCTTTTTTTGTACAGAAGTACAGTGAGTGTCTATTGTCATCTGTAAAACATGGTGAGGGGTCTGTTTGTCTGGGGTGGCATTTCACCCAGTAATGTCAGAGTTTGAAATTACAAATGCAGAAAAGTACCATCAGATTTTGATTTGAATGTCCTTCAAGAAGCCTGGAGAACTATTCCTGAAGACTAATTAAAGAAATTACAAGAACACATGTCTAAGAAAGTTCAGGCTGTGTAGAAGAATAAAGGTGGTCATACCAAATATGGACTTTCAAGCTTGTTAGAATTGTACAAACTCTGCTTTTAAAACTGTATTTCCATATATGTTTGCAAATATGAAGAAATAAAGGGTAGCTCAAGACTTTTGCACTGTACTATAAATTTAAAAACAAACAAAGGAAAGAAAGAGAGATATAGTTGCATGCAGGATAAAGACAGTGATCCAATATGTCTTAATTTTTTCTCAAAAAGAAGAGGAGAGCATCACAATTGATTAAGGTTTTGCTTTTTTTTTTTGTTCAAATTCATTCATTCGTCACTCTCCCATGAAGTCTGTGAAAGGTTAGGAATTTGTCAAGATATTCCTGTTTTGCTCCATGCATAACTCTTCTAAAATTAACCATTAACTGACAATCATAACCCAGTGTTTGCTCCTTTCACAAACATTTATTCATTGCAATTTGTTTCTTATATACAGGATTACATGAATGCCCCTGCTCCAGATATGAGCATTTTTTTGAATTTCACACAGTTCACAAACTTAACCAACTAAATGATTTAGCGTGCAGTTTATTTTCTTTTCCTTTTTTCTCCTTTTTAATTCTTATTAAAAAGGATTTTTTTGTCCTTGTCCAACCCACAATTGATTCATAATTGCATCTACTTTTAGTTATTTGTTTGTTTTAAAAAAAAAAAAAAAAAAAACTAGAAAGAGCCTTGATGGTGACCTACCTACAGCAGATCTCCCCTCTCTATTTTGATATATTAAACACACACAAAAAAGCCTCAGAAATAAAACCATAAGTCGCTGGCATTTTCTTTTCAAATTCACAAAAAGCAAAAGAAATATCTGCAGAGGCAATGATTGGCAGCATTCATCATGGACTGTCATGAGGAGACTGTATTATTAAAAAAGTTGGGGAGTTAGATTTTCTTCATTTACTTCAATATTTTACAGAGAATTTCACCAAAACCATAAAGACTACACAGTCTGTTTAACAGAGCCTGATATTACAACCTCTGCACTTTCTGAAATGCCAGTTTCCGTTAGTCATTTTTGTGTTATTACTGTGCTGTTTTTTTTTATCATTTCATGTCATGCGATACCTACTGACTTTGTTCATTAACTTCTACCCAGAAAATAGAGTCACCCTAACACTGACCAAGTTGGTCAACTTAATGCTTGTAAACACACTCCCTGTTTAGACAGCTGACATTATTGTTTAACGAAGAGGAGCGATAACCCCAAATGCACATGCACAGAGGCGTAAAACCAGCATCCAGACAGAAGTGTGTGGCACGAGATACAATTCCCTGAGCTCATCTTTTCTTTTTCTTTTTTTTTTTGATCCTTTTACATTGTCATGTTGGGAAAGATTAAAAACACACCTGGAAACAGAAAAATTGTGAGATATGAGGCCTGCTTATCTACTAAGCAAGTGTCTTGTTAAAAAAAAATAGATGCATGCAATGTTCAAGCTTTCTCTAAACAGTTAACACAATCAGTTCAGACCTCTACATTTGAAAGAGGCAGCAGTTATATTTCACACTTCCAATATGAAAAGTGTTATTTATACATTTTAAAGCTTCACAGTGACAACATACTTAAATTACAACAAGCAGTATGAAATGAGTAGCTCTCATTTAACATATCCACATAATGATCCCTGTGGATCAGCCCTGTGGTGCATTCTACAGGGATTGACCCAATATTAAATGAGCTAAATTATCAAAGGGCATAATATTGATAATCTATAACATTATTGGCTCTGCTCTTAGTAATAAAGACATTACAAATCATTTTCAGTAATCCCAATCCAGAAGAGAGATCTGCCTGTTTGTGATTGGCAGGGGTTGGTGATTCTCTCATATGCTGCAGCATAGTGACAGGGACTGTTCTCTTAGTCGCAAGATGATAAGTTCAGTCTGGCTTTACTAAAGTTGATGCTGACATTGGTCATTGCACAACACAAGCAATTTGTTGAAGTATCTAGTTAAAGGGCAGTACAAAGAGGTAGAGAATTGTAAAGTTTTTAACTGTATCTTGTTGTTAATCTCTTATTTACTCAAATATTTCATGCATGCTGGCCTAGACAGAGTTAATTATAAAAAAAGTTCTATAGGGAGTTAGAACAGGGGTGTCAAACTTTGTTTGATTCAGTGGGCCACATGCAACCCAGTTAAATCACACAGGGGGCAGACAAGTAAAGTCACTGCATAATAACCTATAAAAGGAAGGAAAAGAAATGCAAATATAATGTTTGTTTTTTTAAGAAAATCAAGTGCAATTTCAAAAATATGTCTTGGTTTCTCCACCTTCATTCAGTCTGCTGCCATCACAAAAACAAACAAACAAACAAACAAACAAACAACTTTAGTATGGCTCCATACCTTAACCACTTTACTTCAGTGTGTGAGTAGTATCGCTGTGTGTAGAAAGAAAAATAATGATTCACACAATAGAAAAAAAAGCCCCCCCAAAAAAAATGCTTTTCACATGTTGCCCAGCCCCTTTGGCTGGTTAGCTCTGTTGGTTAGAACGTGGTGCTAAAAATGCCAAGGTCATGGGTTCAATCGTACAGGCCCAACTACATTTATTGAGGTGGCTGTGGCTCAGGTCACCTACTATTTGGAAGGTTGGCGGTTTGATTCTTATTGCATTTTTACATCATAAATAGGCTTTTTAACCGCCAAAAAAGGGAAGAGACAACCGTTTCAAGGTGTTCCAGGCTATCACATGACATACCTGCCAATGCTGACTTCTCAGATCCAGATCTTTGACAGCAACCCAGCTGTCAAAAGCCTACCTTTAGGGTACTTGTAATCAATATTTTTATTCAGGCTTTTGCTTATTTATTTCTTAAGTGCACTGAGCAGTATGATTGTCAGGGAGGAGTAAGGGTAAAATTAAAGGTCCAGTGTATTTTATGTTCCAGCTCCACTATGACCTTATCTTTTTCCCTGACAATGCAACTTTACAGTAGCAGTGCAGATGACAGATGACCTGCACTGTCAGAGTGATGGGATCATGTCAGATAGATGCTGGAGATCAAAGGGTCTGTCACTGTATAAATGAGACTATAATCAGAGGCACTGTTTGAAAATCTGCAGAGGTACAATTTAAAATATGCCAGACATCAACCTACGAGGGCCTCTGATTTTCATGGATAATCACAGCATCAGTCTGCAAGCTGTAAATGGGTAAGAGGTGATCAGAGATTTTGCCAAATAGAGCTCCTCACCAAGATAAGACTTTCACATAGTGCAGCTACAAATGGGCCCAGTTGTGCAATGGCCCAAACAGAATTATCCTTCAGATCCTCTCAGGTAGTGTTTTATAGTTCACGTTTAGGATTCTGACTGGAACAGTTAGATATTAATCAACATTCCAAATCTTATCCACACATGCATGTGACATGTGACATCCAGACATCTGCTTCATGCCACATAAAAAACTGGACTTAAAAGACGGGGTTACGGATGACAAGAAGTTACCACACCAATAAACGATGTAAAAGACGGTGCACCAGCACAAAAGCAGAAGAATGATGAAAAGGTAAGCATCCGGAAACCACTTTAGGAAGAGGAAGAGAGATTTTTCTTTAATCCCTGTGAGGCAAAGCAACTTAATAGAAACTTCCTCTTATCAGGCATGATGCAGGGAACTTACCATTGCCTCTGCTTCACTTTGATGTGTTTTGTGTAGAGTGCTCATACTGCTTCACCACTTCCATGCACATACACAGCATTGCAACCCCTTAGTAGGCTACACCATGCAATAGATATTCCCTGTGAAGATATGGTATTCTAAAAGTCCTGTGTTTGTTGCCCTTCTTCCCATTTGCCTATATTTCCTCACTTTCATTTAGGTTGCCAGATGCAGCAAATAAATATCATTATTAAAACATTCAGTGCTTAACAAATTTATTACTTTAATTGTAACAAAAACGAGAAAACACAAATATTTTAGAAATCTGTCAACAACTTGTTTCCATTTTTTTTAATGATATTGTTATTTATTGAGGGAAAGAACAAACTGAATTCACATTTTTATACCCAAGTCAGAAATTAATCAAGCAACATTCAACCACTAAAACAAAATTTTCTGTTTCAAGTAAAAAAAAATACTAATGTGCTTTACTATGTTGTCAGCTTTTTTTTTTTAATAAAACAGTAAATTTAAAAATTCTTGGGTGACAACTATAATTATATTTCAGCATTAAAATATTTTGATTAAAGAACTTGCACATACTGGCAGATTAAGAACTACAGAAATATAAAAAATGATTTTGGTCATTTTGTTAATTCAGGGCAGCTGTGGCTTAAACCTTACATTGGGTGGTGGTCTAATAAATTTGTTCAGCCCTGTATATAATGTATATAGTAGCTTATCCAGAAAATAGGGACACTCTGACCACATGTCTAAAGTTGAATATTGCTGGATTTGCCATGTTATTTTGCTGCTCTTGGGTCTGGTTAACATCATTATTGATACATTAATTGACTTACATGGTTACCTCATGTAGTGCCACAGCTCTCTCTCTGAATGAGCAAAAACAAAAACAAAAACACCTACCTTCTCTATCTGATGTTTTAATGAGAAAAAAAGTTGATTGAGTTTTCTTCAATGTCATGCTTAAGAAGAAGAAAGCGCTTTATTTGTCACATACATTTACATGCAGTGAAATTCATTCTCTGCATTTAACCCATCACACACATGGAGTATGTAGTACACACAGCACAGCATGGAGCAGGGGGCAGCCAAAGGGCCCCCGGGGAGCAACCTGGGGGGGTGGGCTTGCTCAGGGACCCACAGTGATGCCAGCCCGAGGATTCGAACCAGGGTCCTCTCAGTGATGAACCCTCTTCTTCTCCCCTAGGCCACCACTCCAGGAGTACTTAGGAGTACTTAGGAGTACTCCAAAAAAATGGTTTGTAGTTGTGAAAGACAGAAATAATTTTTTCAGCCGGTATAAAGAATGAGAAAGAGAACAAGCACTCACTTTTTTTTTTCTGTAAAGGAAACTTATCTGTTTACTCCAATCTGGTCACCGCCTGCAAACAAATAAATCTTTCACTTACTGAAGCTCACCTTTCTGCTCATTCTCCACTTGTGCTCTGGAACCTCGCCTGCCCCCCGCCCCCACCCTACCAGCAGTACTACTAGAAAGAGATTCACGTAAGAATTATCAAACTGTCAATCATCCCATCCCTTCCCTACTAAACTGTTGTCTCCTCTAAGGCAGAAACACAAAATCTTACCTGAGTTATACCTGCCTGCCTCCAAGCTTCTGTATATCAGCTTCGATCTGAAATAATGAAATCTCAAAACTGTAATTAGTCTCCGGGGTCTTGCATTTCAGTCCTTTTGTGTTGGCATTATGACAACTGTATGTGTTATTGTGTGATGTAGTTCTAAACCATTTATATAGCTTGTCTGAATCGAACACTTAACTTATGTATGAGGCTTAATTGTAGCAACAAAATTATGCAGAGTTGAATAGCTTTGTTCAGATGCACGTGTGTTATACGTGGATGTCAAGAGGATATGGTAAGGAGAAGTAAGAGAACAAGAGACTGAGCCATATAATTGAAAAAACAAGTATCATCCATCCATCTGGGGCTGGGTCACGGGGGCAGCAGCCTAAGCAGTGAAATCCCTCTCCCCAGCCGCCTCCTCCAGCTTATCCGGGGGAACATCGAGGCGTTCCCAGGCCAGCCAAGAGATATAATTTCTCCAGCGTGTTCTGGCTCTGCCTCTGAGCCTCCTCCCAGTAGGACATGCCCAGAACACCTCACCCAAGAGGTGCCCAGGAGGCATCCCAGTCAAATGCCTGAACCACCTCAGCTAGTTCCTGTTGATGTGGAGGAGTAGCACCTCTGAGCTCCAGTCGAATGACTGCCATCCTCACCTTCAGAGGATGGCACCCAGCCACCCTTCAGAGGAAGCTCATTTCTGCCACTTTCTGCCATGTTGTTCTTTCAGTCACTACCCAAAACTCTTGACCATAGGTGAGGGTATGGACATAGATCAACCAGTAAATTGACATCTTCACTTTTACACTCCTTTCTCTTCACCACGACAGATAGATGCAGCATCTGCATCAGAGTAGCAACCCGTCCCTGACCTTTTCCAGCTGAAGACCATGGCCTCAGACAGAGGTTGCAAACCACTTCACATGTAAACTAGATGGGTAAACTCCCACACACACTTGAATATCCGTGAGAGGATAAAAAGCTGCTCCAGTATTCCACGACCAGGACAAAAACTTTCTTCACTCTGAGGTTGGACTAAAAGATGAACTCTCCTTTCCAGCACCCTGGCACAGACCTTCCAGGGCCTGGCTCCACGGATTGTTCATCTAAATCACTCTTTGTCTGGCCCCTCACCTCATCAGTATTTTCTGACAAAAGCCATTTGCAGAAGCCAAACGAAGTGAAGCTGATCACAAGAAAATTGGTGTTTAGGGAGTTGGGTCTTAAAGAGAAAGAAGCTAAAACACCTTCTTTCAGTGACAGACTGCTGCATCCTAAATGCACAAAGGAGCGTTACCGTAGATCCTTCCTCCCAGCAGCTGTAAGACTTTATAATCATCACTGCTCCCAACAAAAACCACAATAACCTACACAATGTAGGATAATATATAATATACTGTAAATAGTCCGGCCTGTTAAGGTTCAACACACAGGCACATCATGTACATTGTATATAGTGTTATTATTAGTAGTATTAAGGTTAATCTTGTTTGTTGATTTTATATATATTTATATTCTTTTCTTAATAGTGTGAATTATTATATCTTTATTTATATTTATAATAACTGCGGCTGCTGTTACACCCAAATTTCCCCTCTGTGGGACAATAAAGGCTGTTTCTTCTTCTTCTTCTTCTTCTTCTTTCAGACAAATGGTGAAGTGAGGGCCAGCACAAGATGTAAATAATGCAAGAGTCCAAGAATAAAAATATGGAGTTGGAAATGAGCAGAATATGTCCCCTTTAAGTTTCACTTAGTGAACTTTGGTGTTAGTTAGGTTTTAGTGCATCAAATGCCTTTGCCTAAAGACATGGCTGTATACCTTTAAGATTTCTCCCTCACATTATTTAACTGAGAAAAAAAAAAAAACAATTATAAATCAATAAATCCAAGATGCCATTCCTCACACAGTGATTAACGTACTTGCTGGTAAGCTTGACACATGATTGCAGTAGTTATAATAGATTGTATTAATATTTCATCAAATCTCTCCACACAATCATAACACAATGCCTTTGTGCTCTGTGCCAACACAGAGGTGGCAAATCCCCTACAATGATAACAGCAATATTCTGCCATCACCATAGTGACACCAGTTTGAGTTTTAATCAAAACGTTGTGATGATCATGTAACATTAGCTGGTCACATTAAAACAAGTAAACAAAGGCAGGAACACGGTCTTTTGTCAAAAGCACTACTTGATTCTGCACAGTTACGCTGGGAGCCCTGATTGGGTTCTACTTATGTGACTCTCCCAATGAAATAAATGTAATTTATAATAGCCAATCTTGCCATCATAAATAGCAGGACTGTGGAATACTGGTTAAATGATTAGGTTAGCTAAAACACATATACAGTGGTTGGCTGGTTTCAAATCATTTGAGAAGTCTTTTGTGAAGCATGTTTTTTTTTTTTTAATTCATGTAATTTTTTTAGTACTTCCTAAGTAAGAAGAATAACCACAGTTATACTGTTAGGTCCTATAATTTGTTGAACAAAAATAATTCTTGTATTTTTGCTTCTGTACACCACCACAGTGGATTTTAAATCAAACAATCAAGATATGATTGAAGTCCAGACTTTCAGCTTTTAATTCAAGGGGTTTAACAAAAGTATTGCATTAACATTTTAGAAATTTCAGCCATTTTTATTCATAGTCCCCCATTTTCAGAGGCTCAAAATTAATTGGACAGTTGACTGACAAGTAGTTTCATGGCTGACAGAGGCGTGTTCTCTCATTATTTCATGACAAATGAAGCAGATATAATATCTGAAGTTGATTCAAAGTGTTGAATTTTTGTATTATAGCTTTGCACTGTAATTTCAATTACTGTATGAGGCCCAAAGAGATGTCAGTGCAAGTGAGAAAGGCCAAAGGATCCCTGCCCTAGAGTCTAGATGCTGGTGGAGTTGAAGACAAAGATGGAGGTTCAGATGATGCACTGAGTGACTTGGGTGAGGTGCAGGTGGGATGCATGAATCAGTCTGCAAGGGAGAATGACAGGTAAGCAGTGAGATTTAAAGTACTGTATGCACAGTGTAGGCTGATTGGCTTGAAGAAGATGGGCAGAGAGATGATTGGACTAGAGCAATGATGTCAGCTTTGGGTTTGACAGCATGGCAAAGAACAAGTGATGTGAAGAACAAACTAGCAGCCAAACACCCAGGAAAGCAGACAAAACTGAAAACGGATCTTCTGTTAAACTTAAGAACAAGAAAGTCAGATTAGACTGGCAGAAAACAAAGCCTGCACAGTCCTGAAAAAAGTTCTGATGAAACCAGAAAGATGGGAGGAGAAAAGCATGTTGAATAAGAGAAACAGCTCATGATTTGAAGCATACCACATTATCTGTCAACCATGATGGAGGCAATGTTATGGATGGCCATGTTTGGCTGCCAGTGGAACCGGGTCACTAGTGTTTATTGATGATGTGACCGCTGATAGAAGCAGCAGGATGAATTCTGAAGTGTACGGGGCTGTACTCTGCTCAGATTCAGCTAAAAGCGGTAAAACTGATCGGACAGCACTTCACAGTGCAAATGGATAATGACCCAAAGCATACTGCAAAAGCAACCCAACAGTTTCTCAAGGCAAAGGAAGGGGATATTCTTCAATGACCAAGTACGTCATACCCACAAACAAGCTGAAAATGAAGGCGGCTGCAATAAAGACCTAGCAGAGCATCTCAAGGGAGGAAACACAGCATTTGGTTATGTCCATGAATTTTAGACTTCAAAGGATTTTCATCAAAATATTAAAAAGAATCCTATCCCTATATTTAAAATTATGTTAATTTGTCCAATTAATTTCAGCCTCTGAAAACGGGGGACTATGTATAAAAATGGCTGTAATTCCTGAAGTGCTAATGCAAAATTGTTATGAACACCTTTGAATTGAACCTTTGAGAGTCTGCGCATCAACCACTTATTGATTGATTGATTGACTGATTTAAATTCCACCATGATGGTGTACAGAGGTAAAATTACAAAAAGTGTTTCTTTGTCCAGCAAATTATGGACCGAACTGTCCTTACATAAATTACAGTTTTTTTTTCTTTAAATAAAAAAAGGAATTAGTTAAAAGAAATGATGCTGGGAAAGAGATGTATACAGTAAGATTACACTGGACACAACACATCCATCATAATATTAATAAAATCTCAGTACAGAGTGCTTCATCATATATTATAAATACAGATTGGGAAAGTGTGTTAAGAGAAAAAAAATACTACACTACATTCAAGTGTCAGAATACCTTCTGTTTACAGTGAGAGAGTTGATTGCACATATGGCTTTACCTTCCAATCAAACTACAACTCGTTTATTCAGTTAAATGTTACGCACCTCCACAATTACCTCAATCAGCCAAACTGGTATTTTGATGAAAGGACTACTTGCGGTTCACTCGAACTACCACACTCTTGATTATTTACGTTCTAAAATACACACAATACTAAACCGCTGGCATCACATACTAAGATGAATGTGATAGATTATCTGCTGATGAATTACAAATTTTACTCACACTGCAAGATTAGAAAACAACAGTACATCACAGACTCCAGGATATTACTGAGATTATCTTTCTAGTGGAGGTTCACATCGCCTTACTTTCAGACTCACACAAGCTCATCTCAGACAAATTCATATTTCAGTGAAATCTGATTTATCCCAGATGCTGCAGAGCACCTAGCCCTAGGTGCTTATTAAATGCATCCTCTGTAACTGCTGCCATGTCAGCCCTTCACACTGTGAGAGTGATGGACTGAGAAAACTGTACAAAACAGTGAGGTAGCTTCTTCACATTTGTAGATGGCCCGATATCATTGTCTGCAAGAGGTCAAAGGCTATAACACCAAAGTACCAAAAGTGACCAGTAAAATTATCATCTGATCCTGATGTATCAGAGTCAGAAGTTGGAATTGCTCATATGGAATTTTCCCAAAACCAGTAAATTAGGTCAAGTCTTGGTTTTAATGTCAACTACAACATGTGTCTCAATTGGCTGATGAACAGCTCATACAGTAAAATGAATGGAACAGCTTGATATGGCTAAACAACAGTTTTGAGGCTTTGCAAAAATGATTCTTATGAGGAAAGATATTTGGAAAATATATAAAGATATTTTTTTCGAGAAGATATTTAATATATTTATTTTTAAACTGGTGCCTCTAGACCCACTGAGCACATTTCAATTTCCTACATTGTAAAATGAAAGGAAAAACTGAGCTGTTTAAAGCAGCATGACACACTGGTATGGACATTTATTTGGCTTATTACAGCCTCATCATGGCATGATGTATTGCAGCAGAGCTGTTTTGTGTCATCATTTAACCTGATCTACCAGATCAGGAAAAGGACTACACTCTGTTAAGCCTTGTTAAGATGCCAAAAAGCAGGTCCATGTTGCATCATTCTCTTTCTCACACTACACTGCATTAAAGATTTGAGTTTGTTACTGGTGCTAAGAGCGACTAGTCAAGTGTACTGAAATGGCAAAATCAATATTATCTTTAATTAATAGTCTGGGAAAAGTAAACAGTGCAGAATATTTCGTTTCAGTCAGACTTGTACTGGGGCAAATGAAGGTGGGGATTCATTATCACACACAGATAGCGTAACACTTTTTAGAGAGATTTTATAGGGCATGCTAGTGCCCCCCCCCCCCCCCCCCCCCCAAACAAAACAAAACAAAACAAAAAAAACACACACACACACACACACACACACACACACACACACACACACACACACACACACAATGATGAATAATGATTTAATCATGCTATGCACAGTGGAGTATCCACATACATGTGGCATTGACTAAAGTAGCACAGTAAGAAGAAGCATGGCACACTTAATTCAATTTTATTTTATTTATATAGCACCAAATCACAACAGTCGCCTCAAGCAACTTTATATTGTAATATAAAGACACTACAATAATTGAGAGAAAACCCCAATAATCAGATGACCCCCTATGAGCAAGCACTTGGCGACAGTAGGAAGAAAAAACTCCCTTTTAACAGGAATACCACGGGCAGAACCAGGCTCAGGGAGGTGCAGCCAACTACTGTGTCCAGTTGGGGGTGAAGGGAGGGAGACAGGACAAAAGACACACTGTGGAAGAGAGACAGAGACTAATAATAACTAATGATTAAATGCAGAGTGGTGTATAAACACTTAGAGAATGAAACAAGGTGAGTAAAGAAGCGCATCATGGAAAGCCCCCAGCAGCCTAGGCCTATCATAGCATAACTAAGGGAAGGTTCAGGGTCACCTGATCCAGCCCCAACTATAATCTTGATCAAAAAGTAACATTTTAAGTCTAATCTTAAAAATTTGATTTGGTACATGAGGTCTTTAAAGTAAGATGGGGTCTGATTATTTAAGACCTTGTATGTCAGGAGAAGGATTTTAAATTCAATTCTGAATTTAACAGGGAACAAAGAAGAGAAGCCAATATGGGAGAAATATGATCTCTCTTTCTAGTTCCTTTCAGTTCTCTTGCTGCAGCATTTTGGTTCAACTGAAGGAGTTTCAGGGAGCTTTTAGGACAACCTGATAAAAAATAATGATAATAGTTCAACCTAGAAAAAATAAATGCATGAACTAGTTTTTCAGCATCACTCTGAGACAGGATGTTTCTAATTTTCGAAATATTGCGCAAATGCAATAAAGCAGTCCTACATATTTGCTTAATAATTGCATGACTCCAAGATTCCTCACAGTGTTACTGACGGCCAAGGTAATGCCATCCAGAGTAAGTATCTGGTTAGACACCATGTTTCTAAGATTTGTGGGGCCGAGTACAATAACTTTTTATCTGAATTTAGAAGCATAAAATTAGAGGTCATCCAGGCCTTTATGTCTTTAAGACATTCCTGCAGGTGAACTAATTGATGTGTGTCAATTGATGGCTTCATGGATAGATAAAACAGGGTATCATCTGCATAGCAATGAAAATGTATGCTATGCCTTCTAATAATAATGTCTAAGGGAATCATGTATAGTGTAAATAAAATTGGGTAACGCTTTCTTTTAAGGCCCGCCCTTAGGCCGTAACTATCCTGTAAGTAAATTTTAGTTAAGTGGAATTACGCCGTAATTATTTTTAATTCTGCCGTAATTATTTTTTAATTCCGCCGTAATTATTTTTAATTACGGCATAGTAAAAATAATTACGGCGGAATTAAAAATAATTACGGCGGAATTAAAAATAATTATGGCGGAATTAAAAATAATTACGGCGGAATTAAAAAATAATTACGGCGGAATTAAAAATAATTACGGCGGAATTAAAAATAATTATGGCGGAATTAAAAAATAATTCAGCCGTAGTAAAAATAATTACGCCGGAATTAAAAATAATTACGGTGTAATTCCACATAACTACAATTTACTTACAGGATAGTTACGGCCTAAGGGCAGGCCTTAAATGAAAGCATTACCTAAAATTGGTCCTACACTGTAAATCCGGATAAGTTGAATCTACTTAAAAAAAAACAAGGTAACTCTTTGCCTTAAATGTTTTAAGTAATGAAACAGTTGAATAAGTGCAGTGGACTATGTTCAATGTACTTGAGGCCCTTTTGGAAAGGAATGGAAGATCTAAGTTGAATGTACTAAAACAGAGTTTCAGTAACTGAAGATACTTAGTTTAAGCTATCACAACTCATTTATTCAACCCAGCTTGTTAAGTAAGCACTACTCCATAACCAATTGAACTAAATTGTATCGTCTAATTGACCAAACTTATCTTTTATAGTTCGTAAAATGTCTTTTAATTAGGGGTGGGACTTTAACACGTTAATTTGAATTAATTAATTAAGGTGAATTTAACGAATTAAAAATTTTAACGCATTTTAATTGCACTTTGCACCATGGAATGTTTCTCAGTGTACGAGTTCCAGGCATACAGATTATATCGACGCACGATGTCAAAAATTCAGGGGGCGCATCCTTCGAAGGACCCGGCCCACGTAGACCGGGTCCTTCGCAGCCTACGAAGACCGCAAAGGCCCGAAGTTAACGGCTATCCTTCATATCAGCGTCGCCTGCCCTCACCTCTGCATAGCTCATGTCGCCTAGCATCGTGAGTGCGAAGCACAGATGTGGAAAAGCAGCTGGTTAAACGGAGAATGAACTTTTTCTCCTTTCTGTGGTTTAATTTTAAGTCTTTAATTCAAAATAAGCTGTTAAAACAAGCACGAGGTAAAGGAGGTTTCTGTGAGTAATACAAATGCAAATCAAGTACTCACCAGTGGTCACCAGTACTCACCAGTGGTCTACCCCTCCCAACAGTTGTAAGCAGCATATTTTTATTTTGAGATATATGTAATCAAATTTACATTATCATCTTTTAAGCCTTTTTCCATTACAATGTGACTACACATAAATTATACAGCGAAACATTCAAACAAGACTAAACTCAGAAGAAGTCATTCTATTTTATAAAATAATATTATCTTGTTAGAAATATACTTTTGGACGTTTTCAGCTTTTGTCCCTTTTTCCAATAAGACTGTGAGCTTCTGTCTGTGAGCCTTTGTCATGGAGTTTTTTGTGAACCCTGAACTTTAGTGGACTGAGGGAGATAAACAAAGGCTATAACTTGATTTTGGTGACACCACAAGCATTATTTTCATTGAAAAGCATACTCAGTTTTCAGTCTAATTCACTGTAACAAAAAGTCTGTCACACCATCATCCTCTTCTGTGCAGTGGCTTCCCAGCTAGCATTGAACATTCAGACAACATCCCATGAACGCTGCCATAAACGTTCAGTGAATGTTCACATGCATTAATGACATTAAAGACTACCAAGGCAGATGTAATAAGAAAACATATAAACATATAAAACATATAAACTTTTATTTTGCTATACATGGATGTAGATAAGAGATATCAGCAAAACCTTCATGAGAAAAATGTAAAAAAAAAAAAAAAAAATGGACAGTGGATGTGTGTCTTCCAGCTCATAGGGGGTCGTTTTAACTGTTGGGTTTTCTCTGTATTATTGTAGGGTCTTTACCCACAATACAAAGCACCTTGAGGTGACTGTTGTGATTTGGCGCTATATAAATAAAATTTAATTGAGTTGAAATGAAATGAATTGAATTCCGTGTGGCAGCGTCCTCGCCTGTGATTGGACAATACAGATCACGTGTGGGATCACGCTGAAGGTCTCGCAAGACCAAAGGAAATCAGCGTGGTCGTTCTCTTCCGTTCAAACTGAATGGCGTTCTTTGTCTACGCTGCTTTCCTGGTACAATGGAGGTCGTCTATATTTTCAACACCCCAGAAGCTCCTCGTGAAAGCGGGCCTCTCTACCGGCCAGCTTCAACCAGCCCCGCTGTAGACGAGAAGACACTGCTGGCTGCAATGAGTGGGTTATCTCCTGTTTTTCGCAACTTAAAGACAAGATGGCATCTATTGTGTAGAGACTCGATGCTCTGGACTCTAACAAAGAAAAGATGGCAGCACAATCCGAAAACTGCGTTAAGACTTGGTCGTTTCTAAAACAAAAATACTAAGAGTGGAGGAATGGTCACAGTAAGCTGACAGACGTATTGTGATTTGGTTTCTTATTTTTATTTGGTTTCATCTTATAAGAAGCAGTTCGCACAACTCTGAATCCAATAAAAGCTGGTATGATCCTCTGCAGAGGTAAGAATCAGAAACAAAGCAGCAGTATTCAATGTGTGGAGGAGAGAAGAACTTAAAATGTTTTTACTCTTATTTATTTTCACCTTTATTTTCCACAGACTGTGTTCGCCTCACAACGCGAGTGTGAGTGTTCCTAATGTGTGGACCGTGATATAATTGTGTGTAAGTATCTATTGGTGTTGTTTGTGTGTTTTTTGCCTGGATATGTTTATGTATACACTGTGTTTATGTTCTTTATTTACAATGTACAAAAATGTTTTCCAGCTTCTTGTTAAACCTACAGACGGTCCGCCGCAGCTTCCGCTACAGTCAGCCTCACGTTCCGGAAAAGGCGGCAGCCATTAAAAATCCTGCCCGGTGACGTGCAAGAAGGAAGCCGGTGTTACACCAAATTCTGCGACCGTCATATTCTGCGACCACAGGGGGCGATAGTGTACATCCCTCTGCATGTACGTGCTGAATACCAGCGAGAAGGAGACTATTTACGTAAACTGCAACATTTATTTATCGTTTACCAATTTATTGAAGGATGGGTAGTAGTGGGTTTATGTATTTCAAACGATAGAATAAAAGCATTCAATGCAACGGTCCGTCCAGCTGTGTTCAATGTCAAATAAAAAAAATGCATTTCTTTCATCAATGCGAATGAAATAATATTCCGTAAGGTTTACAATCTCCTGTTTTGGTGCTTACACAGTTTACGTAAATAGTCTCCTTCTCGCTGGTATTCAGCACGTACATGCAGAGGGATGTACGCTATCGCCCCCTGTGGTCGCAGAATATGATGGGTCGCAGAATTTGGTGTAACACCGGTAAGACGTATTGGATGGGATTGTTGGTCTGCTGTATTTGTGTAGTTAGCTTGTAAATGCAGTTTTATTTTTGGGAAATATTACTTATTGTTTTTTTTTAACGTTATATAAAATCTGGCTTCTTTTGAACAACCCAAAATGTATATAAAAAGGTGATGCAGTGAAGGTGAAAATAATTAACACTGAATGTTTATACTGTAGTTTCAGCAGCTGTAACATTTTGGGACCTAAAAGATAAAAAATGTATAATCAGTTTAAAGGTGCCTCAAGGGTTAATGACCAAAATCACTGAAGTACTTTCAATGTTAAATGTTTTCAAAGTACTTGTTCATTTGTCTTTTATTCACAGGATGCAGGAGTTGGTACTTTGTCACATAACCATTGTTTTTGATGACAAAGATGGGCTGATTAATTTTTTTTTTTTTTTTTGCACTCAGGGTCTTATCTGCTATGTGTACATTCAAAGTCAAGAGACTCAAACTTTCAGTGTAGTTTCCAGATTTTTCACAATATTTCATTTAGTTTCATAATTACTTAATGTGTGCTCTATGTCAGCAGCTGCTGGCGAGTGTCCTGGCAGTGAAGGAGGTTGCCTTCTAGGATGGTGTCACCACTGACCTCATGTTGGATGAGGAGGATGGCGTCTCAGAGGGCGTATCGGGCTGGATTAAGACCCCCAAGCTTCCCCAGCCAGGAGCTCAGTGACCTCTGAGCCAAACTGCAAGACAGACTAGAAGCTCACCCTAAATACAACGCCGTGCACCATAAGTGTTTGTATGCTGGACCATGCTCTGAGAGAAAGCCACCACCACATGGCCCAGAAGTAGCAAAGCATTATATGTCATAATGTTTTTGTTTTCTTTATATATATATATATATATATATATATATATATATATATATATGGATTATATGATGTGTGTATGTGCATATTGCTTTGTAAATAAAAAAAAAAAAAAAAAGAAATTTGAACTTGTGCCTTACAATTTGTTTCTCTTAATTGAATTCCTTTTAGTTGAGGTTATTAGCATGGCATGAATACAACATAACATACAAGGTACATCACAGAAATAATAATTAAAAATAATTTTTATTACCGGGTTATTATTTATTAGGGAGGGGCTTACCCAGGCCTGTCTTCATAAAGGCCAATGGGGGACAGATCTACCAACCAATCACATGTGAGTGCTGAATTGTGATGGCATTTTTTTCATCCAATGACAGAGAAGCCACGTGGGTCTGTTGCCGCTGCTCTGGCTTGCAGCGCTGCTATTCATATGTAAAGTAGAGATGTTAACACCTCCCGCTGGCCGGCTCCCTCCGTACCTTTACCCCCCCGCTGCTTCTGGTGGTACGTAAACGACCATATCCGTCTCAGGCGAACGAAAATGCGCATCCCCGTATGCTGACGAAAGCTGCCGTTTGGCGCCCGCGTCAGTATACGGGGACGAATATGCTTCTTTTCGTGCAGTGTATATTAAGTGAGATAATGTTGACTAAAACTATCCAGTTATGATGCTTAACTTTAATTTCAGGTGTTTGCTTATCACAGGAGCACTTCCACCCTTCATTGGTCTGTGTAGTAGACTGGTGGGAAAAACAAAATTTTGAAGTTTAAGCTTATGTATATTGATTCATTTATCAACCAAACTTATATTTATCATCTTAAATATTTAAATGTGATTAAAATGCGATTAATTTTGATTAATTAATTACAAAGCTCCTAATTAATTAAATTTTTTAATCGAGTCCCACCCCTACTTTTAATAAATCCCCCTATCCTATATACTTCTAGGATAGGCTGGAGCCTATCTCAGCTGACAAGGCAGTAAGATGCAGGGTACACTCCATACAGATCACCAGCCTGTTGCAGGGCTAACACAGATAGATGGAGATAACCATTCACACCTGTGAGCAATTAACCTCATCCCAGTAACTGCATATCTTCAGATTGTGGGAGGAAACCCACGCAGGCACGGGGAGAACATGCAAACTCCACACAGCAAGAGGCCCGGGCGGAATCGAACCCAGATTATTTACCTTACAGCTATGCTAGCTGTGAGGCAGCAGTGCTAACCACTACACCACCGTGCTGCTGTGCTGCTGTGTATTAATCCACTCTGTTAAAACCAGTAGATTTTTAGCAGGTGCAAAACCTGATGATATTAAGTTGTTTGAACTCAAACACATAATTACAATAAGATAGACCATCAAAAAGTACATTCTACTCAACATTAACAAGTAATGTTCATATTCTAGGTCATTTTAAGTAAGATGAACTCAATATTTTTAAGTCAAATCAAAATCTGGGTTTACAGTGTAGCACAGAACCCTGTGGAACTCCATAAAAAAACAGTTTATTGCTGTATGAAGAAGACTCCCCATTTAAATGAAAAATTTGGAGTCTATTAGAGAGATATGATTCAAACCACTGCAGCACAGTACCTTTAATACCTACGACATGCTCTAATTTGTAATAAAATATTATGGTTGGAGAAAGTAACTACTGAAGTTAACTCAGAAATATCAATTAGAGAGAAAGAGTCTATTTAAATAAATATTATATTAAATAAATATAAATATATATATTAAAAGTAGCTGTACATAATGATACGTCTGAGAAGTTTATTAGCATTTTGATCGCTAATGGTTAAAATTTCATTTGTAAGAAATTCATGAAGTCATTACTAGTTAAGGTTAAAGGAATACTTGGCTCTGACTCTTTGTCAGCCTGTTAAAGTGCTGAAAAGAAACCTGGAGATGTTCTTATTTTCTTCAATCAGTGATGACTATTAAGATTTCCTAGCTTTATGGAGGGCTAATTTATAGAGCAACAAACTTTTTTTCCAGGCTCAATGAAGAGCTTCTAAATTCGCAAGATGACATTTCCTCACCAGCTTAAGGGTTTTCTGTTTTAAGGTATACATTTGTTATACCAGGGAGTCAAGCGCTTCTGATGTGAGGCTTTTTTCAGAGGAGCCACAGGATCCAGAGTTGTAGCACTGAGGATGTAACACTGTTAACGAGATAATCGACCTTTGTGGGAGTAGAAGTCCTTTCTCCTTAGGAAGGAAACCAGAAAGGCAGAAAGCCTTTCTGATGGGATCCCTTTACAATTTCAGCTTAAAGTAAAAAAAATAAATACAAAATACAAAAAGTGCTTGTGTGCTGTGCCTGTGTGTGAGAATTTGAGAGCAATTCTCTTTGTAAGAAACAAAATAAACTGGTGATGGCAAAACAAAACTACGCACTTCCCTCTAGAACTGCGTGTAACTGCTGTGATGTGTGCACAGTGCTTGATATATTTATTTGGTACAGTTTGCCTCTGAAGCTGTGTTTGATGGATCTGTGGAAATTTTATAGTAAATGTACTAAAACCACTGAATTAGAATGCTGTGAAGTAATTAGAATTCATTGAATTAAAGTCAGTGAAATAGATATTTTATACAACATACATAGAAATGTGTGGACCAAATGTGTATTTTTTTTTTCAATTTGGTGCAACACACACACACTTTTCCACAACACAGTGGCATGCCAAAATAATGACTGATATATTCAGGAGTATTTTATGGCTCAGTCACACTAGAGCAAGGCACCTTGCTTGTGACTAGAAAAAATTGAAAAAAGTGTGTAAAAAGAGTGTAACTCATTTGCAACGTGTCTCTTTGCAGTGCGGGACTTGACCCAGCTAATGACAACTGATTGTATTCTGGTTATATCCCTACATAAAAATAAGGTTGCTGAGCACTTATGTCATTTTGCATCATATTGCAATTTATGGAGGAATTTCTGAACTTCTGTTTCAAACCTATGAGGCTCTGGCTGGACTCTGACTGGACTGAATATAAATACTGAATGTGAATGTTTAATGTGAATTTCTGTGCATGTAGAGAGCAACAGATTTGTGAGTTTCACCAGTTTATCACAGTTCATTGCTATATTATCACAAACTGATTGGCCTTAATTGCCATTTGACCCATTCAATTTCAAACTGATAGCAACCCGACTTCATCTCCATCTCACTATTTTATTACCGTCTTGAAACACCAAAGCCATTTTGAAGACGGCAGCTGACTGAATGGTCCCACACCAGATCCCCCTCTTTGAGGCAGTAATTTCAAAGGCAATGAGATTGCAATTTCATTGCACACAATCGTAATAATTTTGTTTGTGCCGTGGTCTCCAACCGCTGTTTCCCCCAAAGTTGCAAAAGTTAGTAGGAGTTGCAACAGGCTCTATGTCCACTTAGTGGCTCTTGGAGCTTTCACTTATATCAAACAATCTTTATAACAAATAGCTTCCATGAAATAAAATGTAGTGGTTACGTTTTTCTTTTTTTTTAAAACATCTAAGAAAGCACTTGCCATCTTTGTGACCCAAATTTCATTCACAAACAGTAGATTGAATTACATGGCAACAATTCTTGGAAGATCCCACACCAGTGCCTTCATAGAGCACACATTAAGGCACTACAAAGAGAATTAAATAACTGAATGACCATTGTAGCTGTTACCATCATATTACAAAACTCAGAATGAAAGAGCCAAGCCAAAACTAAGGTTGACCTTTTTCAATCAGTATGACCTCTTTCTGCAGAAGCATCAATCTCATCTCATACCACTTGCCATATGCCATTACCTCAGAATGATATGATGAAACCCTGCACAAAACAAATTACAAGTGGTCATTTTCTCTGAAATGAAGCAAATCACACTACACAATACCCACAGAGACAGACACTCAGAATGACTGCTGTTGTGTGTAATATGTATGCCAGAGAGAACAGTTAAGCTTCTGACACTGGCTCACTTGAAATTTTTGTGATGCACAGTCTGGCAGAGGTTATTTGCTGTGGCATCATCATCAAGGCAGTGGAAATCCTAGCTAGAACCTTTGCAGAGACCTATGCCAGTGTAGAGGTCACGCTAACATAACAGATTCTTAACATTCATTTTAAATAATCAGCATTTCATTGAAACAATGTCCTGGGATTGAAGCTCTGCAGTGTCTGGACATGGTAATGTATGCACAGTATAGCTCTCAGTGCACATACTGTATGTCAAAATTTGTCTCATAACAACTAGAAAAAGAGCTAATGCTAAACAGTTTGCTGTTATTTTTTCCTCTCTGGTGCTGTTGAATTTGTACATGCAAAACGGCTCTGTCGGATGCTAAAAACATTTAACCAGAGGCTTCAGATCTTTATGAAATAGCATACAGCCAGTACTTAAAGAACACTTCACTCTTGTGGCTTGTGTCTATCTCTTTGAGGAGCTGCCTATTTAGATTATTTACTTTTTTTTTTTCTTTCCAAGAAAGCACTTTGTTATGAAACAAATTCTGATTATTTCAGACTGGAAAATATATAGCTAGTAGCAGCATGATGGTTAAAATTCAACGTTTGCTGAGGACATACACAGTACAAAACTATCTAAAATTGATGTTTAAAAGAGTAAAAATACATCTACGTAAGTGGCAATGTAAAAGCAGTGTGATATAATGACTCACAGCTCATTGTTTGGCTGTTTTAGTTCACTCTTAACACTTTTATAGTGTTTTTGGATATACACAACAGGCAGCAGCAGACAGAAAGATGCCAGCTGGTGAAAATTAAAAACAGCTTTAGAGCAGTATATTTTTTTGTCAAGAGAAAGTGGATATGAAACTTAGCAATGATGCTGTTCCATATTGTATAGACTCTTTGCCTGCCAACACATCAACTCATATCAACTGCCAAATTTGTGTGCATAACTTATTCCTGCTTTTTCAGTTGAAGTTTTGATTTATCATCACTGAAAAAAAAAATTGCTGTTGACATGTTTTCTGGTAATTCTGTGAGAGAAGCTACATTAAAAACTAGTCCTACTGGGTATATATCATGACAAATCAAGTGACAAATGAGATGCATCATTAAAAATTACTTTTTTTTACATGCAAAAACAAATTTCACATATTTCAGCTGGACACATAGGTCCCAGGAGCAATAGACTCAACATGTCAAGATAATATACCAAAGTAAACAGACACTGGCCTTTGGCTGACTGTATAGTTAATTTATCAGGATTAAAAGCTGGAAAAGGTAGCATTAAGGGTTTGCTATAAATTAAGTTGCAGGGTCTTTTTTATGATCAAAAACTATATGCATTTGTTGTTTTCAGTTGTACAAAGCCTATTTGATCACCAATAAACAGTACAGTCCTGTATATAATGTTTAAAGGTATGTACCCTGTTACTGTAGCTTAGAGTCTGAATGTCCAATAACAGTCTGAGCATGAATGTAGTTAAAAACCAGTTATCTCATGAAAGTAGGGTAAATTTTGACAGGCTTTGTCTGACTGGAAATCTTCCAATGTTTTCACCGATTTTAAATTCCCTAAACATTTCTGCAACATAAAATCAGCCATCTGTGAACATGAACTATTTCCAACATTAGCCTTGTCTTCTTATTCCAAGATGCACTATCCTTTGTCTCTATTTCTTTGTCATAGGAAGTTAGGTGCAGTAATATTTGCTACAACACTGGCTTGCATCAGAATGCTTGTATAAAACTAAGAGTGACAAGAAAAGTAAAAAGATCCTTCGGAATATCCACATTTATGTAAAGATGTGTCTTAGAATGTGGTCAGATCTTCATCTAAGTTAAAATTAGAAATCAACAGATCCATTAAAATGAAAATATGATGAAATGAAAATCACTGCATACTCTTTTTGTCTATTCCAATACATAATTTAAATATTTAAAGTGTAAGTAAGATAAAGGATATTTTAAGTTTGTTATTTGCATAAAGTATCTTAAGTGAACCCTATCTTGCAAAAAAAAAACCCATCAGTAACTGAACAGGACAACTTTAATGTTCAGTTGATGTGTGTCAAAGAACAATGAGGTCAATAGGAGTTAGGTTAATTGGTGATATTAAATTGGCTGTAGGTTGGTGTGAATAACACGGGCAGTTTGAGAAATACTTTCTTCTTCTTTTCACACCTGCTCCCTTTAGGGGTCACCACAGCACCTCATCGCCTTCCATCTCACCCTATTCCTAGCATCCCCCAGTGTCACACCAACCCTCTGCACGTCCTCCTTCACAACATCCACGAATCTTCTCTGTTGTCTTCCTATTTTCCTCCTCCCTGGCAGCTGCCTTTTCAATATCTTTTGTCCAGTATATTTACTGTGCCTACTCTGCACATTTCTAAACCATCTCAGCTTCATTTCTAGAGTTTCACTGGGAGTCCTGGTTACTCCCAATGAAAATCAGCTTTCACTGTCTTCCTCTCATTCACACACATGCTTCTACTGACTTTCATTCCTCTTCTCTCCAGAGCATTCCTCCACCTGTCCAGGCTCCCTTTTACCTGCTCTCACTACAGATTACAATGTCAACTGAAAATATGACAGTGTATGGAGACTCCTGCCTGACCTCATCTGTTAGCCTTGCAACCACTGCAAACAAGAAGGAGCTCAGAGCAGATCCCTGATGTAATCCCATCCCCACTTTGAACCCAGTTGTCACTCCTACTGCACACCACCATCTCACCATTCTTATTAATGTCCTGCACCAGCCTCACATACTTTTTTGTCTCTCCTGATTTCCTCATGCCGTACCACTATATACTTCTTCATCAACACTTTGATAGCAAACATCACATCTGTAGTGCTCTTTCTTGGCACTCTCATCACTGCTCTCCTTAACCTAACTTCAACAACTTTCCCATATCTTCATGGTATGGCTCATCAGCCTTATCTCTCTGCAGTTACAGCTCTGCACATCACCCTTGTTTTGGAAAATCAGTATTAGTACACTTCTTTTCCATTCCTCAGGCATCCGCTCACTCTCAAAGACTGTGTTGAACAAAAAAAAAAGTCCACTCCCCTCTCTCCCTGACGTATCCATACCTCTACAGTTATGTCATCAGGACCGACACACTTGGTCCTCTTCATAGCTGCTCTCACATCCTCTATGTAATGGTTTATATTAATCATCAATAATAGTTAGTAAAATTAATAATTTAAACTAATGGGATTTTTTTTGTTAGAAATAATAAATGGTCACATCTATGAACATCATCAGATGATTATAAACTCCTATAAATACCTATCATGATTCACTATGATGTGTTTTTCTAAAGTTGAAATTTATATTTATAATTTTTAAGCTGTTAGGTTTAGGCACCAAAGCTACCTGGTTACATTTAGGAAAAGATGATGATTTTATTTAGGGATATATATTACATTTGCACCCTGTGAATGAACACAGCCCTAATAATGGATCCTCTATTGCAAAGTAATTATAACAATATCAATTATCCTTTCATTGTTTGTTAAGAGTAAAATAAAATATTTACCAAATTTAAATTAACAGTATTAACAGTAATATAAACCATAAGCCATTTTTAATTCCCTGTGCTTTTTGTGCAGTTTTTCCACAGTCACAAAATACATGCATTTATTCATGAGCATGAAAAATATTTTATGCAAAGAAAATATTTAGTAAAAAAGTTTTTAAAAAAAAGTTAAAAAAAAAAATACATGCATCCATTTAATCCACTTGAGAGTTGAGGATCAGGAGATGAGGAGTTTGTGTCATGGTTCTTGCTAGGTGTGTTTGGTTTTGGAGTGTTGTTTTCTGGAGTCCAGGATGTGGGAGGGACTGACTTCCGCCTCCCGTCTCGCAGTGTTAGCTTCCCACGCTGCTGCCGGGCCACCTGCTGCTCGTCAAGCTGCAATCAGCTGCAGGTACTTAAGGACCAGTTTGAACCTCTACTCTTTGCTGGGTAGTCTGCTATTGCTCCCACATGTTGTTTTTTTTCTATGGTTTTTGTGCCTTATTGCTAAATTCCTTGTCTCTCTGCTCAAAGTTTAACACTGACTGGCACAAAAGCAAACCACTGGTTTCTCTGCCTGCACTCCTAGAACTCCTTCCTGTATGGACAGAATAACCAACAACCTCTCACCAAGACGAACTCTACAATCAAGCCAAAAAAAAAAGAACTCTCTGTGGATCCAGCCCCCAGCTCCAGCTCCCCCAGTGACTTTTTTTTTACCTTTAACCTTGTTGTGAAAAATAAAGACTGAAACATGTAGAAATGTCTGCAATTGAGTCTGCCATTTTGCCTCGGCTTACATGGCCCATGACAGTCTGGGGGCTGGAGACCATCAACTGTCACAGAGGGACAGGGTACATCCTGGACAGGTTGCTTGTCTATCACAGACAATGACACTCTCAAATCCACATCTAAAAACAATTTAGAACAACCACTTAATCTAAAATGCTTGTCTTTGGACTGTAAAACAAAACCAAAGGTTGTGGAGGCACAGAACCTTGCTGCTGCCAAGAATTCAAATCACCTCACAAGTCTACTGCTCCAACTGAAATGCACTTGTTTCCAATTAGTGCTGACTGCTACAAAAAAAGAAAATAAAAGTATAGCATCAAATACTGTACACTGCATTTTAATTTAGGCAAAGTGGAAAAAGGCACTGCAGTTTGTTAATTTATTCACTTTAGGGTTCATGTTTTTCTTTGCAGTATTATATAAATTGCATACATGGTGAGTTTTTCATTGTTTTAAACAATATTGTGTTTGTGCTACCTGCAGTATACTTGTGTCTTTTTGTACTGTTATCACTATTTATATGGTATATTTCATAAAACAGTTTTTTCATTAATGGCTAAACTGCATAAATGAACCTACAATCTATACAAAGTGGTAATTAAATGGGAGATTTCTTAGGTCTCTGCCAAAAAAGTAACGTGCCAATTTTGCACAAGCAGGAGTCACACACTGAAAAGATTCTGGTTGTGCCTTTGGTGGCATGAGGAGTTAATAGAGCTTGGCTAATATTTAAACATTTAATATTCTAACATTTGCCAACTTTTTTATGACAGAAGAGTTTAAAAAAAGAAACCAAATAAAAAGGAATCTAAGTCAGCACTTTCCACTATATAGATCATTTGGACTTAAGTCTCAGTCAGGCCCAGGATCTCATTATATTTATAGTCATATTGAAGTATCAAATGAGCAATTACACCATAAATGCAAACACATAAAAAGGACTACCATAGAATACCTTCCAGGTTACACATTTTGCAGCAGAATTATGTTAAGTGAGATAAAGATGAGTGTGATCGAGCAGAGTACATGATAAATTAAGATAATGCCTCTGGTTATATAGGATAACAAGATAACAATTCACTATCATTTCACTGCATCAAAAGACTACACAGCTCTGAATAAGCTGTGAAGAGCATCAGTTAATCGACAGCAGCAGGGCAGAGTATTTAGAGTGACAGTCCCATAATGGACAGGGAAAAGGTCAAAACCACAGTCGCTTGTGTTGTCAAATTGTCCTTGAGCAAGACATTGAACCCCCTGACTGAAGAATAATTGAAGTCATTCTGTAAAAGAACACAGTTACAGTTACTGTGTGGCTTGTAAATTTCTACATTTGGGTGGGTTGTTTTGTGATCAGAAATAAAGTACACCAAAACAAAAGGCTCAAGAGCTCCCTAGAAGAACCATTTCAATGAAATGTTGCTGAAACCGTGTTTTACAAATTATTAACCAATTTAACATTTCCCTCTGTCTGCATTTAAATATTCTAGCTATCAGTTTTGTGTAAAACACAATGAGTGTCTTCTCTGATCCACTGCAGCAGCTGCATGAATTTTCCAGGGAATTTGGAAAAATCACAACCACACTGACATGCAGGACTTTTCTACAACACAAAATAGAAAAAAGGCATTTACGCTAAATCTGAGTGCCGTGGAGTCCGGGGACTTCATGTCTAGAGCAAGCAAATAAATAAATCCCAGCTCTGACAGTCCAGACAGCCCTTGGTTAAAAGTGACAGCACATCAGCTACAAGCAAATAGAGGATAATACATCAAATAGTCATTAATTGGACAATGGAGTCGAGGGAACACTGAGGTTGAGGACAAGGTGTCTTCTTGTGATTGGCTTAATCAGCTCTGTAGACATCCACTTGTTCAAAGTTATCAAAGAATCTTCTCTCTCAAACTTGAAATGCATGTATCAAAATATTTGTTGAAACTCCTCACTGACCAAAAGTGGAATTGGAATACATAGTTTTAAATTACTTTACAAGCTGCCCAAGAATTGACTGTGGTTTTCACTTGGGCATGGATCTGTAATTGAAAAGGCATCTCTTCCTGTAGATAGACATAAATGACTTGAGGAAATATCCATCTTCAATTTGTCTCAACAGTACGATTTAAAGCAAAGATTTTGCTTTACTAAATGTGTTTTTGTCAAGTAATGTTCAAAATCTATTTTGTGCACATTCACACACATTCTTTCTGGCACCATCTGCACTGAAAACAGCTGCATATTTGGCCAGTCATGGTAACTGATGACAAACTACCGGTTAGTCATGCCTGCCTCTGTAATTTATTGATTAACAACCCTTAATGATGCTGTACACAATATTGTGGCTACTTGAGCTAATGTTAGCTCACAGAGTGACAGAGCATAGAGCTCAGAACAAAAAAAATCTTAAAAATTACATTTCCTGTTTCAACATATAAAATGAAAGAATATATGAAAATTAACTACAAAAATAATACGGTGTGTTTAAGTGTTTAAGTTCTGCTATTCAGTGCCATCAAGATTACTGGACCTTTCACTGACTAACAAATTTAACTTTAGCTAAAAATGACTGAATTTATTAGTTGTAAATATATCTGATAAAATCATCATATATCAGCTTAAACTTTTTTTTTCTTTTTTTTTCTCCCCATTTTAGTGATCTAAACTGATCCCTTAAAAAAAATAAAATAAAAAATCAGCTTTTCTGTTTGTAATCAGTTTTGTTGGGTGTTGTCATGGTTGCTTAGGACAAGTATTAAAGGTTTTGTGCTAATGTTAACTCTGGAGTGTAGTAAATGTGTAATTTCTATACATTAACCTTCTACCCTCTATTGTGTAGAGCATTTGCCCTGTGGCTAGGAATTGATTTTTCTTTTGTGGGTGGGTGTGTGTGTTTGACAGACACCATTAATCACACTTTGAAAATAATTTGCTTGGGATTCCACAGGATACATTTGTAATTTCATGAGCTTAGGGATACTTAGTATGCCACAAACTCTATCCATTTCTCCAGCCATCCATGCATTTAATTAGAAGGAATCTTTTGCGAAGCCAGGTAGGCTTCTCAATCACTTCACGTCTCCTCTACAGGCATGGAAACTCTGTAATCTATATGTAATTGGTGACAACTTACCGTGTTCTTACACACAGTAAAGTGTAATGCATATCTTGCGAAAATCTGCACTGAAGTCACTGTAATAGAGGGTAATGAAACAACTGTTCCAAAAATAATTGGATTTGTTAATAGAGGCTACTCTAAAGCTGTAATAGTTCTCTTGCAATTGTTCTCTGTGACTTTTAGCACAGCATGTCAGCTGCTGCAACCTGTGACTTGAATTCTATTGAATTATGATATTTTACAGACTTTCAAGGAGAAAAACTTTATATTCAATTATACTTTTAATTAATCTGTAAAATCTAAACCAAGAACTCCCAGAGTGTATACAGATTTGCCCCCACCCCTCCTTTGTTGTAAAGCATGTGGAGTTGTGCATAAAACGCATGAAAGCCGTTTGGAAGACAACAGCAACAAAACCAAGAATAGATTTGAAAAAGAAGCACAGAAACAAAAGACCAAAGCTACTTTCTGGAAAACAGCACTTCAGGAAACACAAAAGCATAAAAGAAAACCCAAAAACATTTCACTTCATGAGAAAGAAGGGGATAGAGTTTCTTGTTGTTGAATGGATGGAAAAGGTCAGTGTAATTTCCTGTTTCTGTACTACTTTCCGAGGTGATTTAAAAATAAATCTGTAAGGATGAAAGTGGAGATTGTAATCAGAACATTATTTTAGAATCAGAACATTTTCCAGAAAGAATACCAAATTAAAACCATGTGAAAATTGGCTGAAAATTCTGTGAAATATTACGAACAGCCTGGCTCATAAGCATGTATTCGGAGATATGGGTGCTCCATCACAATATTATTGGACACACTGAAGCAAAGGGCTAGAGCTTGGAAGCACTGCTTTAGCATTATTGCCCTAAGAAAAGTGGTTTAACTCCATACAGTCACCCTGAGGCAATAAGCCAAAACATTCCATTTTAGTAAATAAATGAAATCAAAAATTTCTATAAACAGCCAAATATACTCACATATTCATGCACAGGTACATTTTCTAATATAATTATTTCAATTTAAACAGGTTTAAAAAGTGGTTTGTTGTCCGAGGGCAGCACCTTGAAGATTAGGAAGGGGTTAGGTAATGGTAATCGGGATAATTAATCACTATGATACGTATGAGAGTGAGTCCATTTTTTTTTTTAACTGTTGTTTTGCATTTTTAATTACCACAACACCTTTTAATGCACATTGTTACAATTCTTTAGGATTCTAAAACTATTACAATGATGCATCGAGGGGAAAAACACTGTTTTTCCAAGAAAACGGGTCATCCCTCGTCCTCGTCCTCAATCTCAAGTTGTCATCAATATTGAAAGTACTGTGTGTGATATAAAGCCTCTTTGTAAAAGCCTAGCTGTTTTGATGATGTCCAAATCGTAAGTTCAAGATTGATTGATGCTTCACTAGAATATGTTTCTGTATTTCATTTTTGTATTATTTCCAGCATGAAAGAGCTCAGAGTTGAGTTGAGTTGAGCTGCAGTTTTGATTGAGGTAGACAACATGAACAGGAAAAGACATAAAAGGTCAACCTAGCAAGTGAAAAAGCTGACAAGGCTCACAAAAAAAGGCAAAACTATATCAGAATAACAACAAGTTAGTTATTTTGCCAAAAGCATTATTTAAGTGCTTTCTCAAAAAACAGATGCACACAAAAAACTAAATAACATCAAATGATTTTGATGAATTAATTACTAAATCTGCAAATAACTCACCACATTTGGCACAAATGGTACTACTTTCATAATGATCTAATGTGGTGCATAATAATATTAATAAAAAAAAATAATAATAATATTAATAATAATAAAACAAAACATCAGCAATGCTAAGTACGTGTCATTTGGTCATGTGAAAAGTATAGAAATGCTGATCTGCTTATAACACATTTAATAAATTTGAAGCAGCTCAAACACGATTACTTGGATTACAAGAACCCCCCCACCACCACCACCACCACCACACACACACACACACCTACACACATCCCAATAAACATTTTAAAGTTACTTTTCAAATTCCATATAAGCTGGATTTGCACTTGTAGCAGTGGTTCCCAGATAAAGTATCCTAATTACTTTCATGGTCGCCTGATTTACTTGGTAATCTTGACATTTCTGCGCCTGAGTTGGTCCCCGTAGCTCCTGTTTCTAGCCTGAGCCAGCTCTATGCCTTAGCTGCCCCCATGAATTTGTCACCTTGAGCTGGTTCTACCATTTTCTCACCCTCCAGTGGGATCCAGCCTTCTCTGCATGTTCTATCTCCAATGGGGTCCCAACTCAGCCACTGGCCACCTGGTCTGCCTCCAGCTGAAGCCTTTTCTGTTGACAGCCTCCTGTTCAGCTAAATGAGGGCTGCACGCCAGTCAGCAGCTTACCTGGTTGATTACCTGAGGAGCTCCACCTGTGTCACTGGCCACTTGCTCAGCCTCCTGAGAGGTTCTACTGAGCTTGCCTGTCCTCCCAAACTCCCGAGTGTACCTGTTGCCTGGCCAGCCATCAGAATTCTTTGACTTTTTCCAGAGGTGGGAAGCAACAAAATACAAATACTTTGTTGCTGTAGTTAAGCAGGTATCTGTACTTGAGTATTTTTCTAACAACTTTTCAGTACGTTTACTCCCTACATTTTTGCACAAATATCTGTACTTTTTACTCCTTACAGCTTCAAAACATGCTTGTTACTTTAGGTTTAATGTATCTGAGGAAAGTTTTTATTTTCCAGCACTGCATGCCTTCAAACATCAAACTGATTTGAGTCTAAATGTAGAAAATGCAATCCAATTAGTATATCTATCACCGGAGCTACAGAATACAAAGAGATGACAGAACCAAAACCATGTAATTATACATTATTTGTAGTGCTATACTCAGGGGTCAAAGTGGGACAGAACGATCCAGAATGGCATTTGTAGTGCAGATGTCTTAGTTGTGGTTGCAGTACATTAGCATCTAGCTATCACTACAGAAGAGGAGCAAGCATATAGACTGTAACAGTTTATGGCAGGTAATTTCAAAAGCAACATTTTTTACAGCTTAACAAATAGCAAACACAAACTATTTCTGTGCAGATTGTCACACAATGTGTCTGCTAGCTAAAGGTGCAGCTGCTGTGCTTCCCAGGGAGAGAAAAGAGTGAGAGATAACTTCACTGAGAGATGGAGAAATATGTAAGAAAGAAAGTACAGGAGAGAAATATGAGAGGTTAGCTTTAAAGATAAGGACTGCTTAGTGACATGTGATAACTGGAAAGTTAAAGCTTACATGTAATGTCCTCATTTTTGAAAACATATTGGATCTGGATTTGATGTGAAGTTATGTTTTTTCATATTGTGAAATGTCCTGCAAAACAAACTGAGGAAGACTAACTAAAGGTTGCATGAAAATACTGTATTTTCCGGACTATAAGTCACACTTTTTTTCTTAGTTTGACCGGGAGTGCGACTTATACTCCAGAGCGACTTATATGTGAAATTATTAACACATTAACCAAAATACTCCAGCCACTTGACATCTCCATGAACCGGAACGTTAAGGCAGTCTTGCGTAACCTGTGGGAGCAGTGGATGATGGATGGAGAGCACAGATTCACGGCAACCAGGAGAATGCGCCACCCAACTTTCCTGGAAGTCATTGGATGGATCAACAAAGCATGGGCTTCAGTGACAACCGAAACCATCCTGTCGGGATTCAGAAAGGCCAGAATAATTGGAACTGCAACTGAGGACAAGTCTGACGAAAGCAACACAGTAGAGGAAGTGGCGCTTCGTCTACCTACGGAGTTGTTTAGAAGTGACACAGAGGATGAAGAATTCAATGGATTGATGGTTTGGTAAACTTGTTAGTATGTTCTTTATACTATGGTTATCTGAATAACTGTTAATGTTACGTTAGCATAAAAGACACGTACTCAGTTTGTAGTCTATGCGACATGTAGCTGAATGTGTTACATTAACATACCATAGGCATAACCATGTTCGGCCTGTTTCCCCCAAAAATGCGACTTATAAGCCAGTGCAACTTATATATGTTTTTTCTTCTTTATTATGCATTTTTTTTTTTTTTTTTTTTTTTTTTTTTTTAAAGCCTGTCATGTCTGGTAGATCTTGCAAGCAGAACTGTGATCTGAATGCGTTGTTGTGCCAAACATATTTGCTATTTCAAGATGAGCTCTATAGGTTCTCAATAGGCTCTTCTTGTTGTTGTTTTAACCCTTTATTTTATTTATCTGAGTTATTTTTCCACATACTATGTAACAGCCAGAGCTGACAGGCTGAAGAAGAGGAAAATAAAGAGAAGAAAAAGGGAGAGAGAAAGGGAGCAAAAAAAAAAAAAAAAAAAGGGGAAAGAGCACAAGTCTATTAATCAGATACTTCATCATTTTAACATATAAAAAAATACTATCAATACTTGCAAAAATAAATTTGTGTGTGAAAAACAAAACTAACAAAGCATGTTACGCACACCAACAATTTTGTTGAGTTGTGATTGAGTGGGCGTTTGTGTCTGTGTCATGTTTGTGTCTGTGTCATGGAACGTACTTACCAATGAGGGCAAAACGCTGCAGCTCCACCCATCAGAAGCCAGAGGCAGGTACGGAAAGCCCCCGGAACCCCAGGCCACCAGCAGCCCACCAAGAGCCAGGAAGACCCCCGGCCACTCAGTCCAAAGACAACCGCACACCTACCCCAGCAGACGGGAGAGGGTGGTCTCAGACGGAGCCCCCCCAGTCGAGGAGCGAGGGCGCCAGGGAACCCAAGGCGATGAGAAGCCAGCCCCCCCCCAGCGGCCAGCCCCCTGCACTGGCCGGCGGCAGGGCTCCCGGGCCCACGGCACCCAAGGACCGCCCGACCCTCCACAGAGCCCCCCCCCACGCCGAAGAAGCCAACGCAGCCCCGCACCGCACCCCCAAGGGGGGCAGGCCAGTACCCACGCCAGAACACCCAGCCCCACCCAGGAACCCCGAGGCACCCCCATCCCAGGGGGGTAGGGGGGAGGAGGCAACCAGCAAGGAGTGGCCAGGAGGCAAGGCACAAGGCCCAGACCCAGGTCCAGCCATACATACAAACACACCCAGACACCCGTGTACACATTTATACACAGATACTCATACATGCCCATACATACTTACCCACACACAGATATGCCATACATACACATTCACTCACCCACCCATACTCACGGAGACGGTGACAAATACACAAAGACACACATTCATCCATAGCTACCCACCCTCTGAAGGCGGGGCAAGTGGAAACCACCCCAGGGCCAACAGCGACCCCAGGACGCCACCAGCCCGGTCCCCAAGGAACCACCCGACCCCTACCCCGGGCGAGACGCAAGAAATCGGGGTGTAAGATGACCCATCCACCCCTCCTCCTCCCCAACTTGTAGGTCTATGTGTTAATGTTTGTGAGTGAATGAGGTGTATAGGGTGCAGTTAAAATTGAGGGGACAGTTATGCCACAAGCGCCAACTGTTGGTCGTCAGCGCTTGCCCACACTGCCCCCCCAAAACCCTCCATGTCTAAAGTGCAAATAAAATTTGGAGACAGACAGTGACGAGGATCCGAGTGGGGCCGCCTCAGCGGCCCATCTCATCAACCTCTGAGTAACATGCCTGCCCCAAAGGTCCTATGTGTATCAGGGTGTAAGTGTGTATGTGTTGTGAGTTATAATGACTAAAGTGCAATTAAAACGGAGAGGCAAGTGGTGGTGCAGCTCTCCATGTGGCCTCTCCATCCTACATCTGTGAGTGATGTGTATTCTGTGTGTGTGTGTGTGTGTGTTTGTGTATGGGGAGGGGGAGGGGGGGGGGCATATGACCAGGAAAAATCCTGGAAGAAGAGAGCCAGCTGGCCGCTGGCTCAATAGGCACCCCGACCTCCCACACCCCAGCACAGGGCAGGGGGAGGTGAGCCCGGGGCCGCGGTGACAGCATCCCGGAGCACTGCAGCACCCGAGGTTGGCGCCCTCGCCCCCACCGCAGAGGGCGGCCCGCTCCTCCTAGATGCCCATTCACTCAACAATAGACACAAACAGGCGACAGGACATACTGGCCTGGGCATGGAAATGCAGTGCCCAGTCCCCCCCAACCACCCCACCGCGGCCCCATCCCCCACCCCACCCCCCTGCAATGCAGGCACCCCAGGGCCCCAAAAGCGTAGACCGGACATCCCGACGTCAGGCCAACCCACCCCACCCGGCGGCGCGGCCGGGACAGCAGAGGCCCCCCCCCGCGCCTGGGGGGGCCCACCGGGAGCCGGCGCGGCCCCAGTGCCGGGGCCCCAGACCCCAGCCCCCAAGCCATACAGGGAAGACCAGCCAACCGACCGAGGGCCGGCACCACCCCCCCAAGCACCCCACCCACACCCCAGGACCGAAGGCAGCACCATCCAAGCCCCCACCACCATCAACCAGGACAGGCACACAGACATCACCAGAAGGTCGCCCCAGGACCCCAGCCTCAGGAGGCTACCAGCTACCCAGGCCCCCGGAGTCCCCCCCCACCCCCCCACAAAGCACATCAGGAGCAGAGCCCGCAGCCCACCACCCCCACTAAGTAATGGAGCTGAGCAGTGGGAACCAAAGAGAGTCAAATTCCTCCAATTTGTTTTTAGAAGAAGCAGACATTCTCTCTAAACTAACATGATCTACTAATAAATTTCTGTACTGAGTAATACATAGTTTATTTTTTGTCTTCCAGTTCATGAGGATCATCTTCTTAGCGATGCACAAGGCAGTAAGAACTATGTGTGATATATTTAACTCCATAATTAATTCACTGACATCACCTAAGATGCATAGTCTGGGGGAAGTTGGGATATGACAGCTAAACCATGTGGATAGATCTTCACAAATCCTCTGCCAAAATCTCTGAACTGGTACACAAGACCACAGAGCGTGTAGATGATTATCCTCTGAATTGCTTGTACAGTGGGTGCATATGTTTGAGTGTGTAAGGCCCATTTGGAACATCCTTTGTCCAGTGTAGTATGTTCTATGGAGAATCTTATATTGTACAAGTTGTATTTGGGGTCTTTTAGTCATTTTGAAGATATTTAAACATATTTCTGTCCATAAATTTTGATCCAGGTTGACAGAAAGATCACGCTCCCATTTTGTAATTGGGAGGGAAACTGAATCATCAGTTTTTATTAATAATTTATATAATTTTGATAACAATTTTGGGGTACAGAGGTTAAGAAATTCTGTTACCCAAGTAGGCATTTCTAGATTCAATTGATTAAGGTTAAATCTTCCCTGTAGGACGGACTTAACTTGTTGATATTCCAGAAATCTACCGTTGCCAATTCTATATTTTGATATAAGTTCTTGGAACGTGATAAAATTTCCATCTTGGATAATATGTTCTAAGTTATTTATACCCTTATCACGCCATAACGGAAAATTCAGCATTTTCTTTTTCTGACAAATATCTGGATTGTTCCAAATGGGTGTTAGTTTACAGGGGATGAGTGAAGACTTAGTTATTTTTAAAAATTCCCACCAGGCTGTCAGAGAGGTATTTATACTAAGGACTTTATAGCAGTTATGATGTTTAATACTGGAACTAATGAAAGGTAAATCTGAGATTTTTATTTTTCCACAAAACGCCTGTTCTAGATCCAGCCATGGGTTGTCTAATGAATTGGATTTGATCCACTTTGAAATATACTGCAATCTACTGCTTAAGAAATAGTAATAAAAGTTTGGTAATTCTAGACCTCCACTGTGTTTTGGCTTTTGTAAAGTTTTTAAGCTTATTCTTGACGGTTTGTTTTTCCATAAAAATTTTGAGATGTTTGAATCTAGTGACTTGAACCAAGGAATAGAAGGTTTATTAGGGATCAATGAAAATAGATAATTAATTTTTGGTAAAACCATCATTTTAATGGCAGCAACTCTCCCCATGAGTGATATAGGTAAACTGTTCCAACGTGTGAGATCATCCTCTATTGTTTTTAATAAGGGGATATGATTTAATCGTACCAAGTCTGAGAGCCTGGCGGAAAAATTTATGCCTAAATATCTAATATTTCCTGACTTTAGTGGGGTCCTAGAGGTTCTCTGGAAATTACAATTCAGAGGCAAAACTGTTGATTTACTCCAATTGATAGAGTAATCAGATATAGATGAGAACTTATCTATCAGTGTGATAGTCTTCAAAAGAGAGCCTTGTGAATTCCCAAGGAAAAGTAATACATCATCAGCATAAAGGCTAAGTTTATGGTCCATATTTTCAGTTTGAATCCCTTTAATATTTGTATTTTGACGGATTGCTGCTGCTAGCGGCTCAATGAAAATTACAAAAAGAGAGGGAGAGAGTGGGCAGCCCTGCCTAGTGCCCCTCTGCAGACTGAAACTTTGTGAAATGAGATCATTTGTCCTAACACGCGCATTCGGAGAGCTGTGTAGTGTTCTGATCCAGTTTATAAAGGATGAACCGAATCCAAATTTTTGCAGAACTGCTAGTAAGAATTTCCAATTTACCCGATCAAATGCCTTCTCTGCATCTAAAGACACGATTGTCGTCTCTAATTTGTTAATAGAACAATAGTCTATTATATTTATCAGTCGACGTGTATTATTGGCTGAGTGCCGACCCTTGATAAAGCCTGTTTGATCTGGATGTACAATAAATGGAGTAATACTTTCTAATCTTTTGGCAAGGGCTTTGCAAATTATTTTAAGATCTACATTAATGAGAGAGATTGGCCTGTAGCTGGATGGGAGTGTGGGGTCTTTGCCTGGTTTAAGAAGCAGGCTAATGTTAGCAGAGTTTAAGGTTGGAGATAAGATGTGGTCATTCTGAATCTGAGTTACCATTCTGAAAAAAATGGGAGCTAGCTCAGACCAAAATTCTTTATAAAACTCGGCTGGAAAACCATCTGGGCCTGGGGCTTTATTATTTGGGAGATGCTGTAGGGCTTCACTAAGTTCAGACAATGAAAGAGGTAAATCCAGAGCTGCAGCCTGGCTGTCATTTAGTTTTGGTAGATTTATATTATTAAGAAATTCTTCAATTTCAGTATCAGATGGGTTAATCTGTGGTGAATATAAGGCTTCATAGAAGTCTCTGAAAGAGTTATTTATTTGTTGTGGGTCATGAGTAATAATACCAGTCGAGTCTTTAATAGAAAAAATAGCTGTTTTTTCTTTATTCAGTTTTAATTGCTTGGCCAGGAATTTTCCAGATTTATTTCCATGCTCAAAGTTTTCCAAACGCAGCCTCTGCAACATAAATTGTGTCCTTTTATCAATTATTTCATTTAGCTCCAGTTTCAGTTTCCTCAGGCTGATAATTGTATGTTCTTGTGGTGAAGCGGCATAAGCAGTTTCTAAAGATTTAATTTTTTGTTCTAATTCTAACATTTTTATGCATTTTTTGGCTGGTGCAACTTATACTCTGGAGCAACTTTTAGTTCGAAAAATACGGTACTCAGCAGTTTGAATCAGGATAAACAGGTTAGCTTGCTGCGCTATGGTGAGTTTACAGTAGAGTACTGTGTTGGACTAGTGCATCATCAGCTTTAGATTTAAGCTGATGATGCATAGATTCATTCACTGAATTCAACCTTTATACCAACTGTATGCTGTCTAGTATACAGAAAGAATAAACAGTATACCTACCATCAGTGTATGGGGAAGGAAATCAATTTAATTTTATTTATACAGCACCAAATCACAACAGTCGCCTCAAGGTGCTTTATATTGTAAAGATCCTGCAATAATTACAGAGAAAACCGAACAATCAAAACAACCCCGTATGAGCAAGCATTTGGTGACAATGAGAAGGAAAAACTCCTTTTTAACAGGAAGAAACATCCGGCAGAACCAGGCTCAGGGAGGGGCAGTCATCTGCCATGACCGGTTGGGGCTGAGGGGAGACAGGAATCAGCAAAGATAGCTCCTTAAACATCTGCTTGCATCTTATTGAATTCAATTGTGTAAATCCACAAAGAGCAGTAAACCTCATAGCAGCAGCAGCACCAACACAGGTCAGAAGCTCACAGCCTGCACACAAAAACTCACTATAGAAATTATTGAGAGTTGTGATTCTTTTGCCCATTCATAACCACTACAACCAATCTTAGGGTTCCCCCACCTGCTGAATCCCACTTTAACCCCCGAGTTTACTCATTGTATTTGTAGAGGCAAAGTCACTCGCTACTATGTAGCAACAGCAAATAGAGCTATTTTTGAAATTCTCTTTGTAGCTGCCGTTGGTATCAAATAAATGGAGAGTCTCGACGGGTGCTTAATCTTTATTTTCCATTTCAAAATCTTCATTTGCACCGTGAAAACTTGAGTAAAAATACTGTTAAGTTGTGTTTTTTTATTTGTGAAAGAAGTCATTTAAATCACTTTAGTTTAAAATTAAAACATTAAAGAATCAGAAGAATTACGTGTACACAGGCAATCTTGGTTCAGGACATCACAGGCCATCCCAACAGCTGGCTGTGACCCCCCCTCCCAAGAACAGTAAAGATTCTAGGCTAAACATAACACTTCATACTACCACTATCTACAAGCACTATCAATTCAAAACAGATGGAGAGAGCTGTGGTTTAGACTTGGTCTTCTCAGATTGGTGGGTCCAGTGGCTGTTCCGGATTCATGGTACAAGCTTCTCCCAATCATCAATAAAAGCTCTGTAAAAGAAAAACATGACTTCCTGCCCTCACATGTCCCTAATCATCCATCCATCCATCCATCCATCCATCCATCCATTCGCTTCTGCTTATCCTGTTCAGGGTCGCGGGGGGGCTGGAGCCTATCCCAGCTGTCATAGGGCGAGAGGCAGGGTACACCCTGAACAGGTCGCCAGCCTGTCACAGGGTCCCTAATCATGACATGGCAATTTTATTCTACTTAGTGACAGGGTGCGGTGCCCTACACACACTACATGATGTACATGTTTTGGAAAAACCTTCAAGGATAGGATAAACATTTTTCTCTGAGACCGGGAAGGCCATAAATAAGATAAACACATCTCCCAAAGGCCGTGAAGTTAGTCTGGTGACCACTGGCCCACTATCTGTCTGCGCTCTATCTGATGTATTTCATTATCTATTATTTGCTTCAGCCACTACTTAATAATTCATTTCCTGCAGTTTACTTTTAAGCATTTGTCATTTTATTTGTTGAGTAAAAAAATAAAACCCAACAACTCCCTCCTTTTTCACACCTTAAGGTGTGAAACCAATTTTATACCACCATGGTTATCAACTTATTGATCAAAAATCAATAATCGAATAATGAACAATAATGGCATGATTATAATATATTTCTCAAATGCAATGAGGCATAATAAGACAAACATGCTCCAAATTATTCCCTTTCTGAGTCCTCACTGTGTTCTGTTATCTGTGTTCTTTTACCAAGGTCAGCGCACATTCTTTTCAGACAGACAGACAGCTCAGAGCACCTCTTTTGGCAGTTAAGCATGAAAAACGCATATAAAAAGCATAATGATTATAAGCATTCATATTTTCCAGAATTTTCCTCCTTTTCTATAATAAGATTAAGATAGTGTTTATTTGTCACATGCACAGTTATACACAGTACAATGCACAGTGAAATGTATTTTGTACCTTCAACCATATATACACACACACACATAAATAAGAAGAATAAAAACTAATTCACACTATACACTATACTCTATATACTATACACTATACACACTTTTACATGGAATTATAGATTATAATATTTACACAGTGCAATAATGGTCCAGTTAGGGCTCAGAGTTGAGCAGACGGATGGCTTGTGGGTAAAAACTCTTCTTCAACCTTTCAGTCTTAGTCCTCAGGCAGCGGTAACGCCGGCCTGATGGGAGCAGGGAGAAGAGAGAGTGTCCGGGGTGGCTGGGCTGTTTTAGGATCTTCATGGCCCTCAGCCGGCACTGCTTGGTGTAAATGTCCTGCAGGCTGGGGAGGGTGGTTCCTTTTAGAGCCATGAAGTCCTGCTTAGTGCAGTTTCCCATCCATAATAATAATGCCATTAAAAAACAAACATACATAATGACAAGCACCTGGACCAAAGCATGAAACATAAAAATTATGATTACTTGCAAACACATAAGTCAGAGTATATCTGTTTACAGCACATTACATAAGCTAATTACTCATGATTACACCTTCATCAACTGGTACCTATTTGGGAGATAAGGCAGAAGGGGGTTAGTCATATAAACTTACACACAAAACAAACTCACAGAATACATTTCACAAAAAAAGAGAAATGCTAATCAAATAAACTCAAACTGTTTAAAAGCAAAACAACAATTTCCAAACATACATTAAATAAACATTAACAAAACTCAGAAACCAAACACCAAATCCCACACTTTGCTATAATATAAACATACCTCGTTCCACTACCAGAGGCACTATTTAAACATAAGTGTCATCCGTGGAAATGGTCCATCTCCTTAAAGCAAACAGTGGAATCAAAAATACCTCAAGATAATACAGATACAGTAAAGAAAATAAATTCAGACAAGCAAAGTTACCAATGTAAACCATGCAAAGATGTCTAACAAAGGGCAGAAACCTGAAGGGAACCCAATGCCATACCACACCAGGGAAACAAATATAGCAATGCAGGTCGCTGAAGGCAGGTGAAGACAAAAACCTGATTTTCTTTGTCACATAGCCTTCACCTCACCTCAGTGGACACACTGCCACCTGGCGACTGCTTTGAAACAATTTGATGTCAGTTGCACTTTCTTTTTCTCTCCTCATGTTCTACACAATGTTCAAGTTGAGTATATTCATTAGAATTAGAATTTAGAGTGAAATAAAGTATGTACTAATATTATTTTATTATTATATTAATCTAGCACAATGTTCAGTTAGCTTTGCACAAAAACAGCAAGCAGAAATGTCCTCCAAAGAGCTACTTTTTTACTTTGAGTACAGCTGTTTTCCAGGCTTGTGTCCTGCTATTACTGTATTTCAGTTGTTTCCTTAGGCCTCAGTCTATTTTGTCTGTTTGTCAGAAAACCTTCTTGCCATCTGGAAACTTTGCAGACTTTTGGATCTGCATCTCAATTAATCCTTAAAGGTACAGCCAGTCCTTTTTTGAGGTTATTTAACAGAGAAAAAGAATGTTGTACTTTCTGGACTTGAAAAAAGGCGACTGTACTTCTTTTTGTTTCTTGAAGATGTTGCACCTCTCATCTGAAATGCTTCTTTAGTTCTCAAACCTCCTCTGTTCAATGATGGTTGTTCACAGTGGACATAGATGGCTTCTTTTACTCCTCTTTCAAACCATCTGTCTTCTCTGTCCAAAATGTGAACACTGGCATCCTCAAAAGAGTGCCCTTTCTCCTTCAGGTGCAGATGTACAGCTGAGTCTGGTCCTGCTGAGGTGGCTCTTCTATGTTGTGCCATTCGATTGTGAAGAGGCTGTTTGGTTTCTCCAATATCCACAGTATTCCTGACTTCGCGCCACTACCCATAATTCATAGTGGAAACCGGTTATTTACTTCCGTTTGTGCTGTTGTTCACGGTTGCGGGCTTACGCACTTGCCGTTCAGTTTAACATTTTAACACTGCAGTTTCTTTTACCTGGCCTAAATGGTACACCATCGGAGGTGGAGACATTGCAAGGATGTTTTACAAAGCAGCGAGGTAACAGTGCCTCACCCATCACTTGTGTAAATGACATGAAATTATGGCCTGATTGTCAGCTACATCGACATTATCAGTTACCTTGTTTTTTCCGAAGGTGTTGATGGCGGGGAAATCGCGTAATTATAAGAACACCAGATTACCTTCAAAGCAATAAAATCAATAAAGTAATGCTTAACAAACAAGGCAACGTTGTTTTCCTTAAAGCAGCTGTAGAGCCGAGCCAGCGCATCGGCCAAGCTAAGCATCCCTTAGCATGGGTCATGCTAATGGAAAGTGGAGCGGTGGAGACAGTCAGCTGTTCCTGTATCGCGGATTAGGGAAATCATGTAGTGATGCTGCAGCTATTCTGTGGAAGGTATATCAATTATCTGGATATCAGAGTGTTCAGATCACTGAAACAGAAACACTGGACTGGCCGAAAGCCGTGATCGGGGAGACACGCAGCTGTCATCTTGCTAACTGCTACGTGTTTACATGAAGGCAGGCATTGTTTAAGCTTTGTGTAGGCTGTATGCTGTAGTGTCACACTATAAATAAAATAACGTAAAAAAAAAAAGAGGCTGTACATTAAAGGAAAACTTAAAACATAAAGAGAAAATACAGTAATCGGATGTGAAACTGAGTGGTATAATTTGGGGTAAAAAGAAGAAATTTACAGAAAAAAAATAATTAAAAAAAAATGTACAGACTGATGTAGTGACAACCGACAACAGCACAAGTTGAATCCGAGCTCATGTTCCAACAAAGCCGCCTGTTACAGCACAAAGTAACCAAATTTTGTCATTAACTCTGGCTGTAACTTTGGGTAACCGGAAGTATAAAACCGAACAGCGGAAGTAGCAGTCTGTCATGGCAGCCTGCGTGTGCTCTTCCAGAAACCCGTGGATAGAGGTCCGAGCACTCTTCACTGGACTGGACAGCATACACTACGCTGCTGATCTTGTGTTTGGGGGGGATTGTCCTTGGGATGAACCAGTTTTTGCCTTAGGGTGTGACTTGGTTTGAAATACTGGGATGTCATGCTTGGAGAAAATTTTTCTGAGTTTCTCTGACAAGCCTGCCACATAAGGGATGGCAATGTTGTTCCTCTTGTCATTCTTATTCTCCCGTATTTGTGTTTGACCTTCTTTCCTGTGCGTCTTGGTTAATTTGATGAAAGCCCAGTTGGGATAACCACATGTTTTGAGGGCTTTCGCAACCTTATACCTCCGAACGTGTCGAATGCGACACAGCATACTTCAAAAGTGCCGCCCTTCATGGACTTTGGCAACAAATACATTAACACCCCTATATGGCTGTGAAGTGCATTTTCTGAGCTTTCAGGAACTGTTTGAATTTTTCTGATAGGACAAACGGTCACGGAGGTACGGTAAGAAGCCGGCTCCACGCTGATATGCTATGTCTTAACCAGGTGTTCGCCGCTAGTAAGGGCAAGTAACCGGCCCTTCAGCGGTGATCACCTGGCGTTATAGGGTTAATATGTGTGTGTTCCTTTTGTTTCTCTTCTGCCTTAGAGGGTCATAACCACCTCCAGGGCACTACGTCCACAGGGGTTTAAATACCTGGGTCTCTCCACCATTTGGTTTGAGAACTGAAGAAGCCTTTTGGATGAGAGGTGAAACATCTTCAAGAAACAAAAAGAAGTCCAGTCGCCTTTTTTCAAGCTCCAGAGACTACTATGACCTGGATGACTGAGAATCTACACAGACAATGTTGTACTTCTAATTATTTACTGGTTAGTGTGTAATTATGTCTTCCAACAAACTGATGCATTCTCAGACCTGCCACATGTACCTTATAAGCTACCTTTAATTTAAAGATCACAACTAGCTCTTTCAAACTATATAGGAGCAGTTAACATTCATACATGTATATTTTCATCATCTCTTTCTCATTATGTCTTTCTCCACCTCTTCATCTGCCTCCTCCACCACTGGTTTCTCTCCTCCATCGTTTCCACCTCCTTTTCCTCCCCACCTCAAGCCTTATCTCCTAAACTGAAGTCAGAGCTCTAACACACAAAAACATGCACAAACAGGCTTATTTATTCCTGCTATTGTCTCAGTTACTTATTCTCAGCTGACAACAAGTCAACAACAACAGCTGGATATAAGGTAATGTTTTGCCAGCTAATTTTAGCTTCGAATGCCCCTAAAGTCACACCCTCTGATCACCAGTTTGATTACATTCTCACATCATATGAGAGTTTGTGTCTGAATCATTAACAATGTTAGATCCACTTCAAAGAAAGTTTCAGTAATGCCAGCTAACAGAGGCTAACAGCACCAAAAATAACATCGCTTACCAACAGAAACATCTCACCTCAGCATCACTGTCATTGGACAGAAGTGAGCTTCACTCACTTATCAACTTGTATTGAATTCCTTTCACAAAGTTTAACAGCCTCCTCCAGAGTAAGTAGACGTGGACTCATACAGTACCAGTTAAAAGTTTGGACACACTCACCCACTGAGTGTGTCCAAAGTTTGACTGGTACTGTACGTGGCATATCGACAGCTGACCTAAAAGGCAGACTGACAGCATACACTAGTGTTGTAGTACTCAAGATCGGTCTTGGTCTCGTGTTTTTGATGGTCTCGGTCTTGTCCTGGACTCAACCACAATATCACTAAATTGGCAGAATATTGTCCAATTTATTTGTTAACATCCTTGTTTTTATTGGATGCAAAACGTACTGATTCAAATCCAAAAAAAGACCTCTCCCTTCTCCCAGGAGTGCACCCCACGGACTCTGCCCCAGCACTGCAATTTGTAATCTACCACAGGGCACAGGCAGTTTCATTCACAATGTGCACGTTTGATCTCTACGGTCATGTGTACGTTTGACTTCGCAAGCTACAGAAATCAAAATGACAACCAGCATGAACGCGAGAAGAAGTAAGAGGAAAATTGAAGATTACTGAAAATTTCAGGCTTTCAATTTAAAAAAAAAAAAAAAAATCCATCATGAAAGGCAAATAACAACCTTCATGTATTTTGATACACAAATTGAAAATTCAATGTAAATTTTAGGGCTGCAACAATTCCTTGAGTAACTCAATTCGATTATTAAAAATCCTTGACGCAAATTTGTTGCTTCAATGTGTTGTTTTAACTGTACAGCTCCCCCCCCCCCCCCCCCCCCGATTAGCGACTAAAAATAGACCTGCAGTAGAAAGGTATTTAGGAGGATGCTTGTGAATAAAAAGAATTACAGCATTAAGCTCATGCAGCCCCCAGTTTTCAACAAAAACAGAACAGCAGCTGTTTTAGTGCAGTCTATCTGCACACGTGCAACAAGCGCAAAGAGGCGGAGCCGTTACTGAAACGGTGATCTCAGGTGGAGCAAAAGGAGATCTTGTTCTAGCGTCCAAAGCAGCAGCGCTTGTTCCTGTAACCACCTTAAAACCTTTACTGGGAAACAGCTGGAGGTCCTTCATCAACCACCTGATCAGCAACATGAAGGAAAGAGAACTTTGTAGCTGCTCCATCCACCGCTGTTTGTTTCAGACACACAAAAATCTGCAGTAGGAAGTTAAAATATGCATGAATTGTTAATACAAATAAATATTTATCCGATTACTTGATTAATTGAAGGAGTAATCGATAGAATACGCGATTAGTAAAATAATCGATAGTTGCAGCCCTACTTGTATTCAGAAAGCCATAGTTAAACATTACTTTTCAGCACCAGTGGAGCTATGAAAGACCTTCAAGGAAAAAATACAGTTCCCAGCAAGATCATGTCACTTCCTGTTGTTGCATTAAAAACATGGCTGATATTCGAATGTAGGAAATGCTTTTAGCAGCTGACTGATAAAATATCTGGATCATGTTTTTTTGTGTATGTTTTTTATGTCATTCTGCAAACCAATTAGTGGAAAGAAATGGCACTCTGGGACACATTAAATGCATGATTTATAAGTGTAACTCTTCTGGATTATATTCAAAAATTATCACTCTATCGATCTAATAAGGCCTGATTTAGAGTTCTGCATCGGTCCTACGTACAACATAACCTAAAATTCTCTCTGAACCTAACCTGACGTGCACCTTGAGAAATGTAACTACACGTCCACAAAGACTGTGATTACTGCCTAGGCTTCAGAGGTGCTTTTCAGTTATATACGTAGGCCCCGTCACTCAATTAACAAGCAGGAGTGGCATTTAGTTTTTAGCATTAGCTTACTAATTAGCATTAGGTTTAGGGAGGGGCTGAAAAAAATTTCTAGCTAGAACCCTGTAGTTAGCATGGCCACCAATGACACGTTTTTTTTTTTTTTTTTAATCTCTGTACGAGCAAAATGCAACGAAATTTCGTTCTGCATACATTTGGGTGTATAATGAATGACAATAAAGGTTGTCTACTCTACTCTGTCTAGATAAGCTGAGCAGCACAGAAGGAGTGATTGACACTCCTAAGTCCCTCTTCCTGGCTCTGATTGGTTGTTTTTTGACCGGGCGTGGTTCAAGGAGGAGGTGGAGGAGCTCGATTTTTTTTCACAGATTATCGCATACTGTCGGGATACGATGACAGTTCCAACAAATATGTAAAGAACTGTTAAAACTGAGTTTTTTTTTTTTTTTCCTTCCTGCTCTCGGTGGAGACGGACACATTTTTCTCTTCTCCCCAGCCTTCCCTATCTACCCCTGCTTTTTGCTGCTTCGCTGCTTAGAGCATCTCTTCACACATCCCCGAACTGGAAATTAAATTATGGATCTGGTCAGCTGGTCTCTCAACACTATTGATGGCCAAATTCTCATCACGAGGAGATTGGGAGAAGGGGAACCCTCTTTCCTCTGGTCCGACTACACACCCAGCTGGCTATGTTATGGATTCCCATGGGGATGGCTGCACTGTGTGGATGTGGCATATATATTGATACCAGGATTGTTTCCCGAATTGGACCTGGGGATACCTGGTTTCTGGGCAGCTGTTCAGGCCCTAGTAAGGCTGCCTATGAGGGATGCAGAAACAGTAAAAACTCAATCAGATTCAGTAGAGCTGAATCGAAGTGGATTACATCTGGAGGAGTGTTGGAGTCTCTGTTCTGTGTGGCAGAGTAGAACCAAATTTGCATTACTGGACTTCTGAGAGGTAACCAGAAAACTGTAAGGTCTGTCAGCAAATAGTTATGACAGCCTGAACCAAAACAATTGCACTATTTGGAATTTGGCTCCCAGACAGCCTTGGATGGCTGTCTATCTAAATCGTCTCCTGGAGATGTTATGTAAACAGATGCTCTTCACCCCCGCCCTGTGTTGTGACCTGTATGAACTGGTATCCTGGCAACCAAGGCTGACTATAGACCCATATACTGTTTGTAAACAATGATGACGTAGGTAGCGATGCCCGCGCATTTTGGAAATGGAAGTACGGCGGAGTTTAATAGCGTTTCAATGTACGAGAAGGGATTATCAACAAAAGATCGTGAAAACTACCTGCAAAAATTCATTTTGACCACCAGTAACTGACTCCGATCCCTGTGGTATGTTAGCAAATGGCCCAGTATCCGTGGGCGGATATATACGTGTATTTTGTGGAGAAACCCAGCTTATACACTAGAGAGAAGTTGCAGCACATATAAGTCACTGGATGCTTACAATTATGTTTGTGGCCATGTACCGAACACCAAATATCATGACACAGACTCTGACTTTTGTGTCTTGAAGGCAGAAGTTCTTCCAAGTCAAAGACAAGGAAACAGGAGCACTGTGTATGAGGCTCGGGTCATTGTAAACAAGTCAGAGAACTTCGTCCTCACAGCGGATTGTACCTGCATGGCAGCGTGAGTACTTCATCAAATTGCTTTTCTAGCTTGTTAAGAGTTTTCCGGCTGCAGATATTAGTGATTTACAATGAAAAAAATATATATATACTGTTCCAGTCACACTGTGAGACTCGCTCAACCATTCATATGTGAGTCTGCTCAGACTTTTGACTGGCACTGCATTTTGTAATCTATAGGGCGATTAAATATTAATTTAAAAATCAGGACTCCTATAGTCCAGCAATGCCTCACCTGTAAATAGCCAGCCACGCTACAGTTTAAAAGCCAAATAGCCTACCAGCTAATGCTGTTTACTTTAGATACCTGACATCCCGGTATAAACAACAGAAGATAAAGAACTTTACCTGATATAAAAGGGGCACTTCAAACGTGAGCATTTCTGATCCTCTTCTCAGTCCTGATCGTGTCCTCAGTCCAATATTTATCAATACATTTGATGGCTTGCAACCACAGACGCCTCCATTTTCTCTTAAACAGCCGTGATCCTGTGGGATTTGGTACAACTTAAGTCCACATTTGGTAGAGTAGAAATTCTGACAGCCAAACACGCAACAGCCAAACATTTTGATGCTGATATCGTTTTTAAATCACGTTTAAACACTGCGCAGTCTCCTTGTTCTTATTGATTTGAATGGGGTAGCAGTTCACTTCTGTTGCCAAAATGCGCGCGCACCTTTTGATGACGTAGGCTGTAAATGGGTCTATACCATCTTATCATGAACATTATCATGAACTGCTGGTCTGGACGCTGTGTGGCCATCACAGTATCTTGCTCGTCTCTGTTGGCTGGTCTTGGTCTTGTCTCGGTCTTGCCCTCCCTCCGTCTTGGTCTCGACTCGGTCTTGGACCCTAAAAGTCTTGGTCTTGTCCCGGTCTCGATACACTCTGGTCTTGGTCTTGACTTGGTCTCGGGTTAGGTGGTCTTGACTACAACACTGGCGTACACTCACCACAAAGGAACGGAAGCCACAGCTTTTGAGGTGACTCTGGGGTAAAAAAAAAAAAAAAGTAAAATAGCATAAAATATTTAATTGACACATATACATTTTTTAAATCCTTGATTTATTGCTATGCTATGTAAAATATTGTACAGAAATGTTTTTATGAGGAAATGCAAACCAACCGGCAATAACCATTATGGGGCACAGTCTAAATTTATTGTTTCTAATCTTTCTTGGCTGACTAAAATGTGTTTGTCCTACAGCGGGATGGGTAAGGAAAAAGAATTCAGTTGACTCCAATCTACTGACATCTAGTGGTGAGATTTTACACAGTGTGCCTTTAACATTTGGCAACATTTTAAAATGGCAAAGCCCTACTTTTAACCTGTTTAGATGGTTTCACATCTCTCGCACTTAATAACAGTTACAAAAGAACTGGAGAAGAGTGTTTGGTAAAGTGTTGAGGGAAAATAATGAGGCTGAAAATAAAAAAAATCATAGCTCATATGCAGTAGGTAAAATCATTTAATTTTCTGAGTCATGTTTCAAGATCCATGCCCTTCAGGAAAAACAAATTGTTATTTAGAATTGACAAATGTTTAAAGTATTAAAAAAATATTTTACTGTTGCAGCTACACACCTGAAATTAATTTCTGCAGTGCTCAGTTTCAGAGTCCTGACATGCTCACATTAAATAGCTCTGTAGGGAAAACATGTCATGTTTTATCACAACATTAAAGAGAGATGAGTTGGCAAAATTTAAATTAAATATGTATTCTGCAAACTTGGAAAAACCTTCACTCCCTTAAAATTATGCATACTGTATTTTTTATGTAAACAAACACTGGGTTTGATAATGTGCTTACCCCCAAGAGTGTCATAATTTGTCAAGGTGAGATGCTTTCCACAAGCTTGAGAAGCTTTATTAATTGTTGAAGCTTGTGGAAGGAAAGGGGAGGGAAATGGAGCAGAGATTATAAACCGAAGAAAAGGGAAAAAAAATAATTGTTGGAAACAGTTTTCATTTCATCAGGCCCTGGAGCTCGAGGAGACAGGCCAAGGATGAAGGATGGGTGGAGGAGGGGGTCAGCAGATAAATTAATTGCAGGGGAAAAATTATTACTGGGCTGTGAGCTGAGGGAAAAGGGATGAAAGAGATGAGGTGGTACCAAGTCTCAGCATGGTGCACAGAGGTCAAACATGGATCATTGTAAATGAGAAAGAGTCTGGAATTTTTTTTTCTGATGGCAAAGTATGCAAACATTTCCATAGGCACTGTAGGGATCACACTGGTTACAAATAAATACAAGATCAAGTAACTTGCTATGTAGTACACATTTTGTTCAAACTCATATAATTTAGAATCACCAGTTAGCCTAATATGCACCTCCTTTATCTGTGAGAGGAAACCAGTGCACCCAGTAGGAAAACCTGCACACAAGTATCAAACTAAGAACCTTCTTCGTAACTGATAACCTACCATGATGCTCCAGGTCTATTATTAATTTTTCAATAATATTTACATAGGAAGACTTGGCTGCACACTCTTTTCTTAAGTTTGAATTTGTTGGGACATAAGGGCCAGATTTCGTACACCAGCACAAAAACCCTCTTTTGACATGAAAAATCTATTGTAAAGATTTTGTTAAAAGAGATTCAGTGTCAGTTTTGATTCTGACAAGCGTGGACACAAGTATTTTCCTGCAGCTGGCCTTATTGCATGTGTATTTGTAGGAGCTTCCTTCCGAGGGTTAGTCAAAGGAATAGCACAAACATGATTTACTAAGGCTTGTGGCTAGAAGTGTTCATTTCTTTGGAATTAGAGAGGAAGAGTTCAGAACAAGCGCATTGCTACAGTGCCAAAACTTTGAGAAAGTTGTTAGAGTGGTACCAAAAACTTGGCAAAAACTTGTGCTCTGGCTTCTCTCGAAGTCCTCACCCCAAATGTTTAGAGCTGATGCCCTCATATTTCTGGTCCTCAATTATACTGGTTCTTTGATGAAAAACAGCACACCATAACTGAGCTGAGTTTGATGTGGAGAGTTGGAAGGAGGAGGAGAATCCCCATATAAGACATGTACAAGAATGAGTGTTGTTTTACAGGCAGTTACTTTTCACAGTGAGCAGAGCAGGCTGCACTATTTGAGGTTTTCAGTCCCATTTCTACACAGTGACCAGTAGGCAATGTAACATCTTCGTGTTACTCCTTTGCTTTGTTTGTATTACATGTCCGTCCACTAGGGGCACTGTTATGCGAGGAGTGTTTATGTTTTGGGGGGTTCTGCCTGGTGTACAGGGAATGTTGTTTGTTCGGGTGTGTGACTACGTGGAATAAAGATGGAGTAAAGAAGCAAGTTATCTTTATTGACTAACATTGGTAGCAGAGGATGGTTAGTAACTACAGAGTTCCGCCAACGTTTGAAGAAGGGAAGCCTTACGAAAGCTGGAAGAATGAAGTCAATATTTGGACGAGAGTTACAGATTTGGAGAAGAAAAAGCAAGCGCTTGCTGTCGCCCTGGCGCTGTCTGGAAGAGCGCGGGACACGGCGATGGAAATTCCGGTAGACGATCTAAATAAAGACACGGGAATGACCACATTGTTTGCTAAACTAGATGGCTTGTTTCTAAAAGAGGAAAAGGACAGGATCTATGAGGCGTACTCGGATTTTGACCGTATCATAAAAGAAGTAAACATGTCGATGGCGGACTATATTATTGATTTTGAGCAGCGTTACTCGCACATGAAGAAATACAACATGGAGCTACCTGACGCGGTTTTGGCCTTTAAGCTTTTGGATACCGCGTGTTTGGATATAACGGATAGACAGTTGGCTTTAACGGCATGCTCAGATGTAACATTTGCTTCTATGAAGTCCGCATTGAAGAGAATATTTGGAGAGAAAAGAGGTGCGGCAGCAGAAGGCATTAGCCAGGAGTCTGTATTTGTAATGGAGCAACGGCGGCAAAAGGGCAAGTACTGGCGGCAAAGTCCCCATCAGAAAACTCCGCAGCCCGGTACAAACCCGCTGGATAAGTACGGACGACGGTCAAAATGTGCAGTGTGCCAAAGTACTTTTCACTGGGCTAAAAACTGCCCGCACAAAGCTGATAGTGTTAAAATTGCTGAGGACACAAACGACGTGGAAGAGTGCAATTTAACTCTGTACACCAAAGAATCACCAACAGATGCAGAAATATTCATGACAGAATGTTTTGACTCGGCAATAATAGACACTGCTTGCACTAGGACAGTTTGTGGACAAGAGTGGTTGGACAACTACAGTACTATACTCCAAAAGAAAAGTCTGAAGATTATGAAAGAGACAGAAACACAGAGCCACAGGCCCTTCAAGTTTGGTGATGGAAAAATCGTCTACTCCATCAAAAAGGTAAAAATACCTGCTAAAATTGGCAACACAAAGTGTAATATAGAAACTGAAGTAGTACCTGTTAACATCCCGCTGCTTCTGAGTAAAACCTCATTAAAAAGGGCAGGGACTGTTTTGGACATGGATAGGGACAGTGCAGTGATGTTCAACCAGCCTGTCAAACTGGACTTTACCAGTTCAGGTCATTACTGCCTGAACATTGTGGACAGTAAAAATCTTATTCACTTTGATGAGCTATTAGAAACTACTGAGGAAGAAATACTGACTGCAACAGACAAAATGGACATAAGTGAAAAGATGAAAGTTCTGGAGAAACTTCATAAACAGTTTGGACATGCCTCTGCTGATAAAATACAGAGACTTTTGACTAATTCTGGCAACAAAGACACAGAATGTGGTAGCCTGCTGAAAAGGGTTGTGGACCAGTGTGAAGTGTGTCAAAGGTATTGTAAGATCAAACCAAAACCTGCTGTCGGCTTACCATTGGCATCTACATACAATGAAACAGTTGCCGTAGATCTGCACGAACTTGAACCTGGGGTTTGGTACCTACACATTATTGACCAGTTCACCCGTTTCAGTGCTGGTAGTGTCTTAACCACCAAGAGGTCTTCTGAAATAGTCAAACGTTTTATACATGATTGGATCAGTGTGCATGGCCCACCACAAAAGTTGTTCAGTGATAATGGTGGTGAATTTAATAACGAGGAAGTGAGAGACATGGCCGAGAACTTTAATATTGAAGTTAAGACAACACCTGCTTACAGTCCATGGAGCAATGGACTGTTAGAGCGCCATAATCAAACTCTGACGGAGATCCTACTGAAAGTCAAAGCAAGTACTGGATGTGACTGGAGCACTGCTATGGCCTGGGCCCTGATGGCAAAGAACTCCATGCAAAGTGTCCATGGATACAGCCCACATCAACTGGTGTTCGGCCAGAATCCCAACCTGCCCTCTGTATTAACAGATAAAGCTCCAGCTCTAGAGGGCACCACCAAGAGTGAATGGGTTGCCAAGCACATTTCAGCCCTGCATGTTGCAAGAAAAGCTTTTACGGAAGCAGAATGTTCAGAAAGGATACGCAGAGCACTAAAGAAACAGCTGCGGCCCGTAGACGAGCGATATCAAACTGGAGACAAAGTCTTTTACAAAAGAGTGGATTGTCCAGAATGGAAAGGACCAGGAGTGGTGATTGGTCAAGATGGTGCAGTTGTTTTTGTTAGACACGGAGGCATCTGTGTCAGAGTGCATCAACTCAGATTGAGAAAAGTTACTCACGAGAATGAAGCACCTCACTCTACATGCAATGAAGAGCATAATCAAGGACAACATACAGTGGACATCATTGAAGAGAATGTAGGAGAAAACATTATTACAGAAAATCCTGAGAATTATCCTTTGCCTGCTCCTGAAAATGCAGAGGCCAAGAGACAGCACAATGGGAACACCATCATAAAGACAGGTCAAATTGTGACATTCAGAAATGCAGAGGGGGTCTCACAAAAGGCCAGAGTTGTGGGGCGTGCAGGTAAAGCAACTGGGAAATACAAGAACTGGTTTAACTTGGTGCTGCTTGAGCCTGCAGAAGTGGCTGGCAACAGTGAATCAGCTGATCTGTCACAGTTGGAGGATCTTCACGTCCAGGCAGATGCTGAGGATACGGATACGCACGAGAATGTTTTTGTGAGCAAGGACATGTCATTTGATGAAGCAAAGGAAAATGAAATAAAAAGCTGGAAACAGAACCACGCGTTTGAAGAAATGGAGGACAAAAGGACAAAAGTGCGTCTCCACCCGTTGGGTGTGCACTCTCAAAGAGACTGAAAATGGAATAATACCAAAAGCAAGACTTGTTGCACGAGGATTTGAGGAGCTACAAGCTTCTGACCTACAAAAGGACTCTCCAACCTGTGCCTCAGAGTCACTGAGACTTCTGGTGGCAGTTATATGTCAAAAACAATGGGAACTTCACTCTATGGACATTAAATCTGCCTTTTTGCAAGGTATGCAACTGTCCAGAGACATTTTCATCAAACCTCCCCCAGAGGCCAATAGAACAGGTGTGCTTCGGAAACTAAAAAAATGTGTGTATGGTCTAGCTGATGCTTCATTGTATTGGTATAACAGGGTAAAAAGCATCATGATGGAAGCAGGAGGCATCATGTCTAAGGTGGACCCTGCAGTTTTCTATTGGCTGGATGAGCACAAAAATGTATCTGGTGTACTTGCTTGTCATGTTGATGATTTTATATGGGGTGGATCACACATGTTTGCAGAGTCAGTCATACCCCACCTGAGATCAAAGTTTGATGTCGGTCGTGAAGCACACAATAGTTTTTCGTATGTGGGGGTAGATCTTGTTACTGAAGGTCAGAAGGTACAAATACACCAAGAAACATACATTCAGCACCTGCAGTCCATACACCTCTCACCCTCACGAGCAGCAGAGTCAGCTTCACCTCTCACTGAAAAGGAGACAGAGCAGCTCAGATCAAAGATAGGCCAACTTCTGTGGGTGGCAAGACAGAGCAGGCCTGATGTCATGTTCGATGCTAGTAATTTAGCATCGGGTCTCAAGCATGCTACAGTAGAGACCATTAAAGAAGCAAACAGAGTTGTGTGTAAGCTCAAGGCCAAGTCAGTTGAATTGAATTTTCAACACCTTGGGGAAGACAGTAACTTAAAGATGGTTACATTCACTGATGCATCTCTTGGAAATCTTTCAGATGGGGGTACTCAAGGTGGGCACTTCATTGTTTTAATGGGTGACAATGGGCGGTTCTCTCCCATTTCATGGCAGTCAAAGAGAATTAAGAGAGTTGTCAGAAGCACACTGGCAGGTGAAACACTCGCGATGTCTGAGGGGATTGATAATGCCATTTTTCTTTCCACACTCTTTTCTGAACTCAGTGACGGTAGTACTGCTTGTCCTCCACCAATATTCTGTGTGACCGATAACTTCTCTCTTGTAGATGCTCTTAAGTCAACTAAGTTTGTTACAGAGAAAAGGTTACGCCTGGAAATCAGTTTGATCAAAGAGCTGGTGCAAACTGAGAAAGTTCAAGTGTTGTGGTCTCAAACAAAAGACCAACTCGCAGATTGTTTAACAAAGAGGGGAGCATCCACAACCTCACTCCTTAAGGCTCTTTATGAAGGACATTGGGTTCTTCCATAAATTTATTCGCAAGATGTTTCGCATTCTACCAGGTTGGAACTGGTCTAACAAAAGAAAGAAGAAAAAAAATCCTTAATGGTTGTGTTTTGTCATGAGTTTTAATATATACATCTTTGTTTCTTTTTCTTTTAAGAAAAGTGGGAGATTGTTACTCCTTTGCTTTGTTTGTATTACATGTCCGTCCACTAGGGGCACTGTTATGCGAGGAGTGTTTATGTTTTGGGGGGTTCTGCCTGGTGTACAGGGAATGTTGTTTGTTTGGGTGTGTGACTACGCGGAATAAAGATGGAGTAAAGAAGCAAGTTATCTTTATTGACTAACACTTCGCATGTCTTTTCTCAATGAACAAACACACATTTGCACAGCTATAACATATTAAAATATTAACACATTAAAATATCTGTCAAAAAGCAAGTATTAATTGTCCTGTATTATTAAGTTTTCTGAATGTGTTAATATGTAGTATTAACTTTAATCAGTATCAATAGGGTTCCACACCTTGCAGAAAAAAAAAAGCAGGAGTGATGCATGAATTTCCACACATGGCCCAATAACAGTACCGGGCTCTGATGATATATAAACTTTATCCTTCTACAGATTGTACAGGTCAGCTGTTAGACACAGATTTCAGGTTTATACAGAAGAATAGTTCGCAGTAACGCAGCTCTCCTCTGGATAAACCCTGTGCTCCACCTCCTCAAGATCTCACACAGTTCCCAGTGATTTCTAACAGAAGGATTCACCCTTATATTAAAAACATATTGATTCTCCTTCAGCTTCAACTCATTTATTTGAATTGCCACACTATTTTCAGAGAGCAACAAACTGGCGCTTACACTGTGTTGTTTTTGTCAAGTAGATTTGCTCCCTCATCGAGTCAGTTCGTTTTTGGCCTGGAAATTTGCACTGGTCTTGGTTGAATGCTGTTTATTATTGAAATGAACTGGCTGTGTCTTCGTTTTATAAATTAGCACATTGTTAGTAGATCACCTGCAGAACTTTCCTCTCCTATCAGCACATTTTCATGATTGTGGTATCAGGCTAATTTGCACATAGTGTAGTGGTTAACACATTTCACCTTACATGAAGTATCAAACTAAGAACCTTCTTGGTAACTAATGGATGCCAAGATGCCCCGGGTGCATTATTCATTTTTCAATATTTTTTGGAAGACTTGGCTGCACACTGTTTTCTGAAGTTTGACATGAAAAATCTATTGTTGAGATTTATTAAAGAGGGTCAGTGTCAGTTTTGATTCTGACAAGCATGGACACAAGTACATGAAGATCCCAAATTTGAGACTGGTCACAAGCCAGTGTAGTCTTTGTGCCGGTCCCATGATGGAATAAATGGGAGAGCAGGAAGAACACTGGGTGTAAAATCTGTGTCTGTGCTATCATGGACACTCTCTAAATAAGGGAGGAGCCTAAAGTGCGTAGAAAATGGCCCTAATACTTAGTGACCTCTCATCTGTTGAAACCAGATGAGCAATACTATCGTAAGGCGAAGAGATGGAATTGTGCTTCAGTGTGTTTTACTCGAATTTACTATCTGACAGTTTGAGAAGCAATAATTCAGAGCCTAAATACTAAAAAAACTTTGCTCCAGATGAATGGATGAACTGGCCATTTAATTGAGCCACACAATATCAAAAACACTAGCATGCTGTAACCACTTGGCAGGAAGCCAGATCATTACACTGTGTCAAGTCATATGTTGTATGTAATGAGAAATAAGATCATAGAGATAGAACAGATGAATTATAAGCCTGTAAGTGCCTTTTGAAAGTTAGAACCTGTTCTCAGTTTCAATCAGTTAAATCTGAAAATTTGACACAAGCACTTCTTAGGGCCTACGACTTAATGCTGGTCCAGTCTGAAGGAGAAATTCAATTACACATATCCACCATCATCCTGGCCTTCATTTAACTGTCATTATGCAGTTTCATAAGGGAAGTTCAAACATTTCACCTCTGCTGATTGATAGCAAGTAGATGGATGGCTGGAATTGCTGTACTCACCTCAGTTGTAAAACAAGCCACCTCAGCAGATAGTAATTGCTCTGTGTTCCAAGGCTCATCAAAGCATTAAGTTATTGGCTTGATTAAAGTTATTAGTCACATAGAGCAAAAACTGGACTGAGAGGATCTCTTTCCATTTTTCAAGTGAGCATGAAGACTGCAAAAGGACCAGTGGTGCTTAACACCAGTTTGAATATCTTTGCAGGGTTCTTTTTATAAGATTGACTAATGTTAACAATTAAAAACTCCATGCAGCTCTAGCATATTATACAGTTTGGTATCCCCTGGTAAGAAGCTGTCAATACTGTATTATAATTTGTAAGTTCCAATTAAAAAAATATTTTCTGAGTAAATTTCACAGTTCTGTGAAGGCAAAAGAAACAATATACAAATCCGCCAGACATGATTTAGCTGAAATAGCTATAAAGCAAAAGGCTATGCAGTTTCAAACAGTTTATGGCACATACATAATCTGATACCATGTGTGCATAAAGCCTTAAATGAAAAGGCATAAATATATGTAATGTGACTACACTTACTAGTATCTCATGTAAAGACAAACTGCTTGAACTAAGTTATCACGTGGTTTATGCACCCAAATTGTCAGTTGTTTGTTGTAGGATGAAGAGAAGTAGCAGCATGCAACGTCCTTCTAATCAGTTTGTGCTTATATTTAACATGCAATACTTGGGTGGGGAACTCTATTAGGACTGATGAATGATTACAAATAATGGGACACTGCATCTGTAGTTTTTCTTTTTTAATAAATTTGAAAAAATGTCTACATTTCTGGGTTTTTTTCTGTCAAGATGGGGTGCTGAGTGTACATTAATGAGAAATAAAATGAACTTTTTTGATTTTAGCAAATGGCTGCAATGAAACAAAGAGTCTGAATACTTTCCATACCCACTGTATCTGATGTCCTTAACCCCCCCTCCCAGGACATGAAAAACTCTACAGTGCTTGGAGCAGGGACGTCATACCAGAAATGTAGTAGTTGGTACCAATACCAGTGGAATTTTATATATCTATATTAGGGGTGGGACTCGATTAAAAAAATTAATCGAATTAATTACAAGCTTTGTAAATAATTAATCGAAATTAATCGCATTTTAATCGTATTTCAATATTTGACATGAGAAATATTAATTTAAGTTTGGTTGATGAATGAATCAATATACATAAGCTTAAACTTCAAAATTTTGTTTATTTTCCCACCAGTCTACTACACAGACCAACGAAGGGTGGAAGTGCTCCTGTGATAAGCAAACACCTAAAATTAAAGTTAAGCATCATAACTGGATAGTTTTATTCAACATTAATGTCTCACTTAATATAGTTTAAAATTAATCATTCTCTCAGCTGTATTCCTTGATGTTGAAATGTGTCATGCTTGTTTTAACAGCTTATTTTGAATAAAATAATTAAAATTAAACCACAAAAAGGAGAAAAAGTTCGTTCTCCGTTTAACCAGCTGCTTTTACACAGCTGGGCTTCACACTCACGGTTGCTAGGCAACACGAGCTACGCAGAGGTGAGGACAGGTGACGCTGATATGAAGGCTAGCCGCTCACGTCCTCCCTTTGCGGTCTTCGTGGGCTCTGAAGGACGTGGGCCGGGTCCTTTGCAGGATGCGGCCCCTGAATTTGGACATTGTGCGTCGATATAATCTGTATGCCGGGAACTCGTGCACTGAGAAACGTTCCACGGTACAAAGTGCGTTAAAATGCGTTAAAATTTTTAATTCGTTAATTTCCCCGTAATTAATTAATCGAAATTAACGCGTTAAAGTCCCAGCCCTAATATATATATATATATCCCATGTACTTAATCATAAACTACTTTATTAAAAATATCTGAACATTACAACAATGGCATTTCCATAAATAACAACAGCAGTACAGACAAAAATGCTGTACTATGATTAATGTGCTTGTAGTCCAACAATTGTGCACTGATTCCTATGAATGGTGTCATTTTTCAAGGATTTATGATCTTTTTTAAATTTAATACTTAAAGGATTTTTGAAAGGAACACCAACCTATCAGCATTGTCATGTTTTACATAAAGACAACATTATAGAAAATAATACAGTAGTATTTAGGCTATGTGCTATTAGTGCAACCAGTTTGCATACATACTGCAATGAATTGGAGATCATTTCTCGCTCTTTTTTTTTTCTTACCAGTTTAAGATCTTATTGGGTTTCCACCAGGAGAGCTGATCCTCCTCAGCACTGAGTTCTGGCATTTTACTGTACACCAGAAACTCACTGTGTAATTTATCACATGAGGAGCGCTCCTCTTTAGCTGATTTAGCTCTCCGCATATGGGAGGAGATGCTTCAAAACAGTCATTAGGTTTAACCAATTCTTAGATTTAGGGGGCAATTACTTTTTCACATAGAGACAGGAAGGTTCTCTAACCCTTACTAAATAAAATCATCATTTAAAACTATATTTTGTATTTGCTTCAGTTATCTTTGTCTAATATTAAAATTCATTTGATAGTCTGAAACAAGTGTAAATAAAACAAATATGCAAAAAACAAACAAAGAAAACAGAAGGTGTGTTTTTTTTTTTTCACAGCACTGTATATGTTTGCATTTCAGTTTATCCACAGTCGTGCAGGCACAAAATGGCTTCTCTCTCAGATGCTCTGACATGAGATGTTGGGTATCTCTGTGTACATGAAACAATTGCTGCTTGGTAGCTCATATTTGGGGTTGAGCCGGCTTTTCTATGGCGTGGTTAGGAATTTAATCCATGCAAATAAAGTCTGCTGCTGCCTTATCCAATTCCCTTGCTTTACTTGAGTTTTTGTCATATTTCTTGTTCTTCTGGAGAGCCCCTGATATCTTTGGCTGCGTATATGATTGCTGACTTTACTCAGGTCTCTTCTGGGGAGAGAAGAGTGAAGAGCGGAGGAGAGACAGGCGAGCCATTTTAAACATATGAAAACAGACCGGATAAGTTAGTATAATTATACATCCAAGGTAATGATGTCAATAAATATATAAAGGGCCAGCCAATGTTATGACTAAATTCTATTTTAGTTGTTCAACTGATGTCTGTCCAGTTAAGTCCACAAGTAAACAATTTTTGGATTTAAGATGTTTGTTTGTTTGTTTGTTTTGCTTTAATTCACTGTTTAGGAATTGAAGAAATAGCTTTAAGTTTAATTAATTATCAATTTACAATTTATTACTGTTGATTACAGCGACGTGTTTTATTCGTTTGTAAATCAGATCTTAAATAAAGTGCATATAATCTATAATGGCCTCATAGAGTCACAATGCCTTTGTGAAACTCTGAGAGAAAGCATTTAATTATTCTGGTACTTTTGCTTTATTGCACTCAGACTGTAGGTCCTTGTGTTTGGTGTGAAGAACACAGACATATCATCATCCCTACTTGTTTGATCAAGAAAAACTGCTCTGGGTATAAAAATTTAAATATACATAAAAATCTCATTACTGGATCATGCAGCATACTAGTCTGGTTGCCAGGAAGAAAATGCTGTTTGTGATGGTCCTGATTTAATTAGCATTCAACTTTTAAGGTCAACTTGTTGCTCACTGGCAAAAAGTGGTGAGACTCCATTAATGATAGCCAACTTTCCAGGCCAGAGAGCAAGAAACAAAGACTTTAAAGAAAAAAAGGAGAGAAGAAAATGAAGGTGTTATTTCTTGGATAATAGGCTGACAGACAAAGCTCTGATCACTACTCCCAATAAAGCTTTCTTCAAAGCATTTGCATGGCTTTGGTACCCTTGGAAACAAAGGTTGAATAAGCTTTGTTCCTCGAGGACCACGAGGACATATTTCACTCTTATTGATGAGATTATTAATCAAACATCAGAAGATTAATGAAGGTTGACAGTTTAATTGTTTTACCGTTTTAGTTGACAGGAGATCTGTGTATAGGACTCTGACATCATCTCTTTCCTTTCAAAACAGGTGCAGCAGCTAAACTGATCAGTGATGAGGGTGAGACAAGATTGATGTTTATGTCAACATAGCTGTGATCATGTATAGGACTGATAAAACTTTACTTACTTATTATGCTTATGTGTGTGTTGTACTGAAAACTGTGCTGTGCTTTCAACCCCACACACACACACACACACACACACACACACACACACACACACACATACAAAGAAAGATCCATACACAGGGTGCCAGATACCAGGACTAATGATGGGCACACAACCCCAGATCACCAGGGGCATTAAAAGATTAGTGCCAAGTCCATGATGAATGCATTTTTAAACCATAACTATTTTCAATTAAACTGTGCACATTGACAGAATCCTTACCCACAAGGAAACAAACCTGTAGGAAAAATCTCATATACTACTGAAAATGAGAAATGTATTCCAACTGCTCTCCAGCAACTATGTTTTTTTGTTTTTTTATGTATATTTTTTCTTTAACAATGCTTTAATTATAGTACACTGTGATTCAGTCTTTACCAGATTTTATTATCTAAAATATCTGGATGAGCCTCATTAAAACCTGTTTTTTTTTTTTTAACATTTCATAAAATTTACCTAAAATTCCCTAAACTGTGTTTGCAACCAAAGTGTGTGACATAACAGACATTTAAACTCAGTGTACTCACTACTCTATACTAGAAATGCCACAATCAACCAGCCAGTGACTAGAATTCCATCATGCTAGGCCAAGACAGGTGAGCCTCAGGTATGTCCCACTGCGGTATGTGTTTCATGTATGCGTGACAAACATGCAGTGGTGGAGGCAAATAGTTGCACACACAATCACAACCACATGCTAACATGTAGTTAGTGTGAAAGTGTCTGAGCAAAGCTAAGCTATCCAGAGCTTATAGCCAGCAACAAACCAGCAGCCTTGATGCAATTGGTGCATCACTACTTAGTACAGTAGCATAATTATCTAAATATTGATTTGATTTAGTGTTTCATATCCTACAGAATTGCTGTGGTTGTAAATTTATATTTGAAATTGAAATGAGAGTTAAGAAGTTTAAGCTATTCTTATGACGCTTTAAATAAGGTTAAACTCAAGATTATAACATGTAATTGGTGTGACATGATTAGCTATCTCTTTTAAAACAAAATGCTGCCCTGCAGGAGTTTTTGGAACCAATAAATATATGCTTTTGTGGAGTGTTTGTGCTAGAGCCTCTCTCCTCACAGACCTACTTTGGCTGAGTATAGATGTGCTTGCATGCAGATGAAACTTAACCAGACAGTTTCATTTCGGTCTGTCATCAATTTACTCACAGAGTTACTTTTCAAATGAAAAGATCTTTTCAGCAAGCTTTGCTGAAAACATACAATAATCATGACACTACCAACAGAGGAGTGCTGATACAGGTATTATTTTGGTAAATTCAGCTTTCTTGCAGTGACATTAACACAACAACAAATCCAACTTTACTAGTCATTCAGTACAAATTTCCATGCACTAAAGTTTAAGATCGCGAAAGAATAAGATCGCGAATACAAGCGGCAGAAATGAGTTTCCTTCGAAGGGTGGCTGGCTTCTCCCTTAGAGATAAGGTGAGGAGTGCGGCCATCCGGGAGGGGCTCGGAGTAGAGCCGCTGCTCCTCCACATCGAAAGGAGCCAGTTGAGGTGGCTCGGGCATCTGATTAGGATGCCTCCTGGCCGCCTCCTGGGTGAGGTGTTCCGGGCATGTCCCACCGGGAGGAGGCCCCGTGGTAGACCCAGGACACGCTGGAGAGATTGTGTATCTCGGCTGGCCTGGGAATGCCTTGGGGTCCCTCCGGATGGGCTGGAGGAGGTGGCTGGGGAGAGGGAAGCTTGGGCTTCTCTGCTTAGGCTTCTGCCCCCGCGACCCGGCCCCGGATAAGCGGAAGAAAATGGATGGATGGATGGATGGATAAAGTTTAACATGAGAATGCCTGGGTTATGTCTCAGTTAATTTAAACAAATTGATTTTTTCTCAATCATTCAAGCTCTAAGAATCTAATAACTGATGGATCCAATGCAGAACACAGAATAAAACAAAGGAACACAGAGTTTTTTTGGTGGATGGAGGTAAGCCTGAAATCCAGGATCATAAGACAAAAGACTGTTTGAGGACTGATGTGGGCTGGTAGCTGGCTGGTACACAAGGAAGTCATGAAGGAAAAAAATGAAAGCTTGGTTAGTGCAGGGAAAAAACATGCACTTCTTGTAATTCTTAAGAGTGAGCCTGAGAATCAGTCTATCAAAACTGTTGACGGAGCAATTTGGTGAGGAGTGGTTAGAAGCACAGGGATAGAGATACTCCAGCTTGTTGATCTGTTGTCAAGGACCAGGTGTGCCAACTGACGAGCTGTTAGAAACCGGAGCAAAGCTGCACCCAGGAGCTTTCCCCCCCACACAAATATGCATACACAAAGGGAAGGGGAGGAGAGCCAGGGAAACACACAAGGCAGCACTGTAGGCATAGGAACTATTTCACCAACAGATGGGTTTTTTTGTTTGTTTGTTTCTTTTCTTTTTCACTGAAATCACACCAAAAATAAATAAAAATCTAATCACATGCTTGCAAATCATTACTTTTTTTTAAAAAAAAAAAACTTTGATTCTTACTTTGTTTTCCCTTAACGCAATATCATCTAGTAACTCTATGTGTTCACTAAACTTTGTCAAAAAGTGGTTATGTTTTCAAAAGTGCTGCAGAATAGTTAATTTCCTGATTTGTGACTGTGGTGTCACACAGCAATATTACTACATATACTTACATTACATTTACATTAAAGCAGTGTCATCATTACAGTGCTGTGATCCAAATACAAATGTTTTTGCAAATGCACAAAGGATATGAAACAGTATCAGTGCATTAACATATAATCGTGCTTACAGCAAACGTATACCCATTTTCCTATTTGTAGTGAATCTGCCTCTGTAGAAAGCACACTGTATTTCCATTATGATAAATATTACACTTTTTTTTCCAGAAAAGGGCCTTTTAAATGTTCTTTTAATTTCACTGTCATGTCTATGCAAGTCAATACCTCGCAGAGGAGCACACCTTTGTTAATTACCAGAGAAAATTCTAGACCACTGTGGTGGGATGATGGATCACGATATGCATCCCTCTAGGCAATTATTCCTTTGTAGCACATGTAATTAAGTAGGGAAATATAATGTAGCAAATTAATTATGATTAATGGGGCTAATTTGAATGGACAGATTAAGTGCAGTGTTTTAATGCTCTCATATTTTACATTTTTTTTATGAAAGACATCTCGGTCCGATCGTCCTCGCTGTCTCTCACCACACATCAGTCTCTGGAGACTGAAGGTGACAGGAGTGAGATAGTGCCGTTGACAACCTTGTAAGGAACTTAATTTAATACTCACTTTTCTGAGAATTTCATGAGCACAGTGCTACACAGTCACAGCTTGGACAAAGACATGGTATGCTGTATGATAGCAGCAATAGACGAAGTGTTCATGGAAAATCCAGCAAGTATTTAGAACATCCTCTGCATTCCAGCTTTCTTTAGTAACTCTAGAACAGTTAATGTGTTTTAATACACGGTCACTCTCACTTTCACGTGGGTGAATATCACTCGACATTAGTGTTGTAGGGTTAATGAAAACTAACAAATAACTACTAAATTTTTATTAATGTATTTCATTATAGATTCCTGTGTTTAACCCTCTATGGCATGAATTTTGAACTTAGGAGGAAAAAAATATTTCACCTTAGTTTCTTGGGGGTCCCTGATAATATATCAATCATAAAATATGCCCCCAGTCCTGAGAGTGGGAGGGCTTGAGAAACTGCATTTGCCGGAAGGCCCCCATTGGCTGTGCTGTGAACCACCATTCTGCGACAGGGGATCTGTCATAGGACAGCTAGGACAGACGGGGCATCTTGGCCTCACTACTGAATGGTCATGCCCAGGGGGACGTGCCACCCCCAGCCCACATCCCCCATGCAGGACCCCAACCGGGACTAGAGGCGAGCCTGCAGGCTGCAGGGGCTAACCGCCTGAAGGCACTGGCACAGGGGCCGAGTTCCAAGGCCCATCTTTCCAGACACCCATCTCCCAAAGATTCTGGAGGCCATGGAATGTTCTGGTTTAACCCTTTAAAAGTCTGCATGCACGGGGTTAAAACATGCTTTGGCCCTGGCTCAAGGTTGGTGCTCACTATCACCTAGTGATTTTGCCACCACGGTGCCCCAGCACGGTCCCCTTGACTGGCTCACTGTTGCCTGGGAAAATTGCTGCCACGATACCCGAGTCTGAAGAAGGGCATGGATGCCCGAAACATTACTTCACCTTGAAGGCAATTAAATATTAAATATTTTTCTAGGAGCGTTCCGGTCTGCGGACTGTCTTTTTCCAATGATACCCTAACTGGGTCTCCTTGACTGGGTCACTTTCACTTTCCTGTTATATAAACAAATGAAAAACATGGAAAAAAGGGATAAAAAGCAGAAAAAAAACTTGTAGTCCCTCCCCCCACCCAAAAACCCAGAGCTCACTTTGTCAACATAAAATAAAATTGATTTTACATGTCACTGTGTTTAACAAGATGTAAAAAAGGGTAACCAAATATCTTTAAAGTCTTCAAGCTTTCCTTTAGCTACATAAGTCAGTTTTTCCAGAGCCAAGTTCTTTTACATTAGTTTGATCCACTGGTTTATCTTTGGTCTTTCTGTGTCCTTCCAGTTCAAAGCAATCATATGTTTAGCCTGTAGAAGGCAGAAGCTAACAAGCGTCTTTGTATGTCCTTTAAAACCATCAGGAAAAATGTGTAAGCAAAGTTTGCAGTCCACTGGGACATCCTGTTCAATCAAGCAAGAGATAACATCGTAACCTCTTTCCAAAAAGTCTGAAGATCTGTACATTACCACATACAATGGAAAAGAGTACCCTTATCTGTATTACACTTAACACAAACATCAGAAATATTTGAATTGAAATGGTGAAGTTTTACAGGAGTGATATAGGTTCTAAATAACCATTTGTATTCTAGTAATCTAAACCTTGTGTTCAAGGGCATAGGAAGGCGTTTACTATGGGGGGGGACACATCAGAAACCTGACAGATCCGTAAATCCTCGGAGAAAAGCATAAAAAAATGCTATTTATTCTTTTACTTTCTTCTTTTTCAAATGTTTCTTGGAAAAATAGTGTTGTGTACACCTATATTATTGCATGTATAATTTACATATATATGTTTTATAATCATAAGACGTGGACAAACCAGCAAACAAAATGGCTTGAGTCTTTTATGAAGCATAATGACCATCTCATTCCAGGCTGTAGGGCTTACTTTATCAGCTGGCTGCACTGGTAATAGTACAAAGGAGTATTAGGGCCACATTGAGAAAAAAAAAAATTGTGCATTTTGAGAATAAATTCAAAATTTTGAAAAGTCGAAAATCGAAATGTGCAGATTAAAGTTGTTTCAAGTCAAACAACTGCCATGACACGTCTGTTATACCCTCCAGAATATCTTGTATTAAGAGTTAGTGAAACTATACTTTAGAATCAGGTTTTAGTAACAAGGAAATGATTTCTCTTTTAATTCAATTCAATTCAATTTTATTTATATAGCGCCAAATCACAACAAACTGTCGCCTCAAGGCGCTTTGTATTGTGGGTAAAGACCCTACAAAAATACAGAGAAAACCCAACAATCAAAACGACCCCATCATCATCATGTTTAGTACATAAACACGGTGTAGTGATAAGTATGAGGACGTTAAAGAGAGAGTGCATAAAGCTGCATCTGCTCAGAAGGAAAAACCACACAAACTGGCACTGGTTAGATTCAAGGATGGCTGCACCTTCGTACAGTACAGAGGGGACATGCAGAACCACAAGACACAATAACCAGGGGTGAAAGTAAGCTGGTACGGTCCGGTACTGCGTACCACTAAAAGATTCTGTGCCGGCAGTACCGACAAAAGTTGGAGCGGCTGTCTGCTGTAAAGTCGTCATTCAGAACCGGTCACGGCTGCACTTTGGGTCAGAATAAATCCGCTAACAAAAAGCAGTCTAAAACACGACGTAATAAGTTAATAAATTTTTTTTTTCTCATTTCAAATTGTTTCTCAACTGTTCGTGCTATGCTGGCGCCTCAAATCTCTAGCTTCTCTCCCCTCAGAGATTGAGGACAGCCACATAAAATGCACTGCATCCGTTCCACTTACGGGACGGATGCAGTGCATTTTATATGGCAGGCTAGACCCTCCTATTTTGATTGACACCTCATTCGGACAATCATGTAATTGGCTGCACCAAAATCAACCGAAACGCTACGTGACACCCCCTGGTTATTATTGGCTCTGGAAAACCCATTTCTTAATATGATTGGCCGAATGAGGTGTCAATCAAAATGGGAGGGTCTAACCTTTCATATAAAATGCACTACATCCCGGAGGACCGGACACTGCCAGTTAACGGGCAACGACGTGGGTTTTCCAGAGCCAATAATAACCAGAGGGCGAAGGTTTTTTCAGGTGATTTTGGTTCGGCCAGTTAACAGGTTAAAACGTTCACCACTACGTTTAATGTCGGTCTGCTTGTTACAAACTATCTAAATTAAAAGCAAGTAGAGATTAACTAATTGTGCTTCATGTTATTCTGCTCAATTTCCACAACACAGCACAGCTCAAAAACACTGCTTATGACCAGAGATTTCATTTACGCTACATGAGAGCGTATTCAGCTCCAAAACACAGTGGTTGCCAAGAGGATTGAGGTTTGCGAAAGTGTGTGTGTGTTTGTTATAGTACTGGCAAGAATTTAAAACTACTTTCACCCCTGACAATAACACAGCTGATCAAGTTGTTTCTAACCAAGGCCTTTTGTAGAGAGTATAGCAGCTGTGGCCATTATTTGACTTGAAATGAGGATTTCGACTATTTTGACTTTATTCTCGAAATGTATGAAATGCTCAAAATTATTATTTTTTTTTCTCAATGTGGCCCTCGCACTCCTTCATATACTAGCGAGCTAAATATTTCACTAGCACAAAAATAATTTAGAAACACACAGAAGTGTAAAGTTTGATATGTTTTATTTGTCGAAAACATTTAATAATGGTCAAAAATGCATTTAAGCAGGTTGACTGGCAACAGAACTGGTTCTTTAATTAAACAATGTTCTGACATGAAAAAATCCTCACAGATAATGTAATGAACAAATTATTCACTTTTTAATATCAACCTTAATTAAAAAAAAACAGCTATTAAAATATGCCTATTCAGTTTGAAACTCTAATCTAATAAAACAAAATAAATATCAATAAAATTAATAACCAAAAGAAATAAATAAAAGTGATACCTCTCACATTTAATAGACAAGCTGTGTTCCTCTTTACAGCCCTGCATTTAGCCAAACACACAAAAGGTTAAAAACATTGGCCTAAGCAGAAGAGCCAAAATGATTTTTCCGCCTCTCATTTGAAATTCATTGCAAATTGACTTCTTGTCCATAAAGTAAACTTTGTCCTATGTATGAAAGTAAACTGACAAACAACCATATTCATGGTAACATTTCCGACAGACCGTTTTAGATCATTCAAAGAGTTTCTGACTCCTGCCGCTGTCTCTGGCTCCCAACCAGTCGGAGCCGTTCAGAGGGGGGGCGGGGGGGGCGGTACGGTGGCCCTGAGAGGCCAAATGCACTGCAATGTAAGAAAACACCGGCAAATAGAAAAATGCTGCAAAAGCACACAAAACAAAACGGAAGTTGAAAAAAACAAAACGGAAGTTGAAAAAAACTAAACGGAAGTTGAAAAAAACAAAACGGAAATAAATGCACAGCAACTTAAGAAAACACCAGCAAATAGAAAAATGCTGCAAAAGCACACAAAACAAAACGGAAGTGTTTTGGGGGGAGACAATATTGTGATGGACCAGCTGCAGAAGTGACAGAACCCAGAACATGCAAAAGACGTATGGAGACACTTAAATGAAGTTGTGAGGGACAAAAACATGCAAGGTAATGTGTGTGTTTATTGCATGATCCATAGAATACTCTAGCTATATGTTTTCTATTTAATGTTTACTGTTAGCCTGGGCTAGTTTGCCACTTTTGTAGCTAAAACAAATTGCTAAAATCGGACAATTTTTTTTTGTTTTTCAGGTTAAGATGTATTGTCCATTCTGTGGGTTTAAGTCTGAAAACTTGACAAAATTTTGCTGTTCCTGTGGAAAAGACATAAGTTTTGTTCTGGTTAAAGATGCTGCTACCGCTGAAGACCCTGAACACTCAAGCGGTACATTTTTCAAGCTCCCTGGTATTTTGAACTTCTACTAGTTCTGTAAGCAAATAAAATGATGAGGGCAAGAATTGTTCAGCTTGTTAGTGTTTACACTTTTGTATTAACCTATGATTACATGGTGTGAAACATGAAAGAATTTGTTTTTAGTTGGAAAATTATAGGCATCTGGTGTGACAGATACATTTCTGAAACCAAGACCTGATTTTTAATGAAGAAGTGTTGCTTTATGTAAAGTATGTTCATATGGTTTTTCAATTACAACTTTATCATGTTCGCCTTTGTATCATGAGCCAAAGTATACCAATAAAGGATCTTTTATGGTCTCTCCTCCACTGCCCTGCCTTTCCAGGAAAGTCAGTTGTTCAGCAGTTCTTCAAGTACCGTGAAGGAAAAGAGGCAGAAAGAAGGATGTTCTCAAAATGCAAAAAGAAATCAAAGAAAATAGTGAAGGTAATAATTGAAATATTTGAAAGTGAGGCTGTTTTCTGAGAGAGTGAAACAGTTGTGCAAAATGTGACCACCATTTTTTTTTCTGATATATAATCTAGATTTCTGTTGGGATCATGAACAAAACCAAGACTGGCATGAGGCCTATAAGAGGGAAAACACTACCATTAGATGTTGAACCAAGTTGGTCGTTTGAGAAACTTTTGGGCGCTGCTATTAAAAAACTGAAAGATTTAAACCAAGATATGGAAGCTGGAGAATACATCCTGCTGTACCCTGATGGCTCTCAAGTAAAAAATATTCCTGGAACTGACACGCCTTTTACAATTCAACTCTACAAAGAGGCTGTTGGAAAATCTTACCAAAGAATTACACTGTTTGTCTGCACCATTGAGGGCTTCTTGTCAGAAAGTGAGTATTAAATATAATTGGCACAATTTTAGTTCTCTCTTTTACCATCTCTATTGTCTAATTTCTTTATTTCTGTGATTAGTGCTTTTGTTTTTAACTGAAGTTAAAGTTAGAATTCTAGCCAGTGTGTTGAACAGCATTGAGCATCCAACTGTAACTGTGATCATAAAATATTCTGTAAGGTCTCAGAGATGAAAGTGATTCCGAAGATGAGGAGGATGATGAAGTTACTGTTAGGGTTCCACCCATTATGTCACCTCTCTGACACAGTGGTAGGTAAATTTCAGGGATTTATTAGTTCAAGATTTTTGTGCTCTCCATTCAGACATATTGCATTCAGTTTCTGGATATAACAATAATAAGGTTTTAAAGGAATATAGAGTGGTAAGAATTAGAGTTGTGACAGACAATGAGTTTAGGGTTTCATGATTATATTTGACAGCTTTGGACAAGCCCAGAAAGTAGTACACCAGAGTCCAGACATCGGTAAGTTAGCTGCTTTCTGACACATTGATGTGGCCTCAGTGTCAGGGATATAAACATCTAATGTTTTTAATTCTTTCAAGTTTGCATTTGATGGCCACTTAAATGTTTTCTGTTTTGTAGCATTCTTATCTTCTTAATCATTTAAACTCTGCATTTTATAGGTCACCCTCAACATCCCAGCCATCAAGTGTGCAAGTATATAATATTCTTGTATATACTGTAATAATGCTACATTTCCATTTCGAAGTTAAATGTATATGCCATTACGCATTTTTTTGTAGTGTACAGTGTGTTTATGTTGCAGGTTCAGAATGCTACAGGACCCCAAAAGGCATCCACCTCAGCAGATCATACTTCAAGTCATTTCTACAAGTTAGTCATAATGTTATATCACAACCTTTCATTTTTATTTTGAATGCAGTATAGAAATAACAAGGTCAGTGACAATTTTTATTTATTTTTTTTACTGAGGTTCTCTATCTAATCCACAACTCTAATCATAACATTTTCTGTCAGGTTCAAGTACTGCAGAGCCAAAACAGCCAAATTCTGAGCCAGACTACCATTAAATTTACTGCATTTATTTTGTGTTTGTACTTTCCTTCCACAGTACATATGCCAACATTTATGGACCTGTCATCATTGACAGCAGTTCTTCATAAGCTGAGGTAGAGGACTTTCCAAAGGAAGACAGGTAATTTGATATTTCTAAGTACAATAAACACATAGTTTTGTGACTCTAAGATAAAACATGTATCAAATATGTATTGTCCATTAAACATTATATATTACTGTTACTGCTGCTATTTTTGATCCAATACACTTTTGACAGGAACAAAAATGTTCCTCTGTAGTTGTTGCTCTGCTGATAAATGCATTCATGCAAAAGGATTCTGAAAATTCTTTGTTTACTGGGGATTGTTCTGAAGATTCATATTTTGTTTTTGAAAATTACTTAAAAGAAAAAAAATATAAAAAGACAACAAATACACAACAAATACACAACTCCCAAATAATAACAGCAAAACGCAGCAAAAAGTGGAAAAGAGTTTAAATATTATCTTGCTTTTCGCTGATTGATTCTACAGTGATGAACCTGATGGACTAACGGCTGCAGATGTCATCTCAAAGATTAACAAAACTTCCTGTAGCAGATTCAACATTAACCGAGCTAATGTCTGGGATGGTGCCTATAGAGGCTTCAGACGCTCTACATATAGCCCCAACTCTGCCATGATGGTGAAATTCTCCGATGATGTTGGGCTGGTGGAAGAGGCTTTGGACACAGGTGGGCCTACTTGAGAATTTCTCACCCTTTTGATGGAAGCCGTAAAGACAAGAAGAATATTTGAAGGAAAAGACCACGCCAAATACCTCACATTTGATAGCAAAAGTAGTTATTTTTTTCCCACATTTTTTTTCAGTACTCATAATTGGTTTATTATAATGTAATATTTTTTTCCTTTAGCTGCAGAGGAAAATGAATATTTCTACGTTGGAAGAATGATCGCAGTGTCCATTGTTCATGGTGGTCCAGGGCCACGTTGTCTTTCCCCAAACTTTTTCATGTATCTTGTTGGCAAAAACAAGACATTTGAGGCTCCAATTGATGATACACCAGATGAAGAAATCAAGAAGGCTCTCCTTGAGGTATTTTGTAAAGTTGGGATACTGAAGAACCTCAATAAAGGGAAAAGACATGGATTTAGTTTTGGTTATCCACTGAATGTATGATTGCAGAAAATTGTTGATTAGAGAGTGTGTTAGACTGCACTGTAAGAGTGAAGGATGTCACTTGAATGAGTCAGTCTTTTTTTTTTTAGCCCAATTATATGGTTATGAACATGGCTTTCAAATGTCTCAAATTATGTAGTCATAATTGCCATTGTGAAAATATTTGAATAGTCCAAGCCCTAATAATTTTGATAGATTGTTGAATGTGAAATAAGTAAAACTAAATACATATACTGTGTTTTTGTTTTTATTTTAGATAAAGAATGCAAAATCCCTGAATGAGCTGTGAGTACTTTCTGAAAAACATTTTGTGATGAAACGTTTCAAGAAAGTCTCTAAACATAGTACATAAAGATTGGTGTCTCTCAGTAAATTAGAATATCTGGATTTGTCATTTCAAAAACACTATTCATAATTGGCAAAATTTTAAAAAGTTTAAAATATTTATATCTTGAAAATTAGCATTTTAAAATGGAAAAAAAATCAAACATTTCCTCAATATTCGAATGCATTGAGACACAGTGGTAGAATTACACAGAAAAAAGATCAGTACTCTGAGGAAAAAAAGCTTTATTTTAATAATAGTGCATTTTTCTTTTAGAGGAACACGTTTGTGAAGAAATGCTCATTATTCTTAGAGTTAACAAAAATACTGATCTTGAATGCTTTTGTAAACCTGTCTTAGTTAAACAAATCTGTACCTCCATGTGCTGTTTGATGTTACATCATTAAAAGGAAAAAGTTCTTTATACAGTAGAACACATGGTCTTCTGCTTTCTTCAGGTCGAAAACATAGCCAGTGAAAGTTTTCAGTAGTTAAACAATTTTTAAAAAAAATAGTAATTCTGTAACAAATTTGTATCTAAAGGTTGTTCAAAGTTTTTTTTTTTTTGAGAATTTGTGTCAGAGCTAATAGTAGCCACATCTAGCAGATGATTTCTGTTAGAATCCCCATTTGTTATCCTCTAAAGTCCATCTATATTTTTGATTGATATATAATTTTCAATTGCAGTGGACCAGCTGGCAGAGTGAAATTCCTCGACCAGTCTTTCCAAGTTCATTAAATGAACCTGGAGATTGTCATCACCACATAGACTGCGTTGGGCTGGCAGAATGTCATCAAACTGGTGCAGGACCTCCTGAGACACTTGGAATCCACACTCTGTGCCACCATACCTTCAGTCAGTCAGAAATGGGAACAAAGTCAGGCACTTCACCAGGAACCATCCTTTAAGACTACAAAAAAGTTCATTTAAAAGCATCTATATTTTTTGTGAAGATCAAGTCTTTTTCAGTTAAGATGTTATTTAAAAAAGTTTAAATATAACAATGAAAGTTAAAATATGATTGTCTAAGTTTTATATTGGACCACTGTGCTAATAGAAGGCATGTGCATGATGTCATCAAACAGAGCTAATGGCAGCAGCAGTGACAAAAACATGAAACAGCTTTAGTTTCTAGTTTCAAAAACAGTACAAGTGTACTTAGTGTGAGTTGAGAGTAAACTGTTAACCCTAATACCATTCTGTTTAATGAACACGTGATAAGGTAAAGAAAAAAGAATACACATAAGGGAAGGTCTGGTCCTCAGTCTTTTCCTAAACGTACACTATTGCGTAATAAAAATTCAGGCGACACTGACCTAAAATATATAGACTAAATACATTACCTGTGAGGAAGGTGATACATGACTTCTGGTTTACCAGATGGACACAAAGACCGCCGCACAGGTCTGATGGTGTGATTGTTCCAGAGGTGTCTGTACTCATCAAGCTCTTTTTGCAAGACATTCATGAAGACATAGCGCAGAAGGCATTTATGTTCATGACTGCCATTGAAAAGTTGCCTCTCTCTCAGGTCAGTGAAGAGTTCAATCCAGAACTGAGTCCTAATGATAGAACGACAACATACACAAAATTTGACAAAACAATGTGTTAATATAATTGTTGTCTTTAAAAAAATTGGGTGAATTGATCCAAAGAATTCTGAACTGCAATCACTTTGGTTATTTTTTTTTTTTTTTAAAAACTGATTCTGTTGTTCTGAAATATAGCATCACTGTACTATAAAAATCAACAATTAAAAAACTTGTAACAAAATTATCAATCCATATGTGATTCCTGCATTTACTGGCTAAGCTAAAGAAAAATTATAACATGCAAGCCTGCCCGTATAAAAATAATAGTTTGTTTCTACATGAATACTGAAACTGGTATTCCTTGACAGTTCCAGTTCACACAGAACTAAGTGACACCCACAGACGTAAGTGACACCTTCAGCACCTATTAAATGCTAAAGATGTCTTTAATTACCACTTAAAAGAGCTTGTTTGAAACACAATAATTTCTTAAAATTTTGAAAAGGTAGCAGTTTTTTGTTTTTTTTTGCAGTTCCTATTAACACTCCTATGTGAAATTTTTCAGAGTTGGATTTTCTTATATTTTATGAATGTGTGTACCAAAGCATTTCTTATTGCAGCATTTTTGAGACATGGTGCATCATCTGAGAAACGTGAAGCTACCAATTTTTTGTTGTGACTGTAATTTGACATTCAAAAAAAAAACAGTACATTACTGACCAGTAAGAACTTTGGACATGTTTTAGAAAGTGATGACTGATAAGCAGCATTAAATTTCACATTTGCTGAATTTACTTTAAAAGGCATGTACCTTTGCTTTCTGAAAGAAGACCACCAACTTTCGATCCGTTGGTTTGTAGCTGAGGTGCCATGCATATGACTGCGGGCTCCTGCAAATTCATCTCTATGCTCTGATCTTAATGCACAGTGAATGGCTGCCATTGTGCTATTTTCTGTGCCACAGTCCGTACGAAGGCATGTTGGAAGTTGACCAAACTGATACACACTCCACATAATATTTTGCAATGATCCCTGGATCATTATTAGAGCTGCCACAGCTGAGCCACATGACTTTCCTTGAAAATCCATCAATACAGGCACTAATGGCAACACCAAAGGGTTTCAGCTTATCATATCCATCCACATGCCACACTTGATTTGGTCCTTCTGCAAAGTATGCTCTTCGAACAAACCTGCGTTTACAGCGAAGCTGAACACCACATGGATCTAGTCTAGAGAGCATGTGCATCACATCATTTCTTTTAATTGTCAGGTAATATTTTTGTTGCAGTGTCTGCCACATGGCTCTGTAACCCAGAAGCTGGCCTGAGCCTCTCAGTTCTTGTGCAACAAAGTCACTGACAGTATCAGTGGGAGTATAGTCTGTCCTTCTGGTCAGTCCAGCATCTTTTAGCCTCCCCTTTAATGTTCTCAGACTTATACAAATATTGTGCTTTGTTGTAAGAAAATCAAGGATCACTTCATATGTATGGCCCTCTGAGAAATATTTACTGATGAGGTCTGTGACTGAGACTGGGTTACAGGCTGAAGGGAAAAGAGAAAAGGATCATTATCAAAACAGGAATCCGCAAAAGCACTTCATAATTGTAAACAGAAAAGTACTACTGGAACAACAAACAGGAGACATGTCAATAGTCAAGACTCTTCTAAAAAAAAAATTTTTTAAAATTAAACCTGCACTGACTGACATCTGTGGTGTATATCACTCATTAGCAAGGCAATGGATAATGCCTTAGAGAACCTAAACGTAAGTGGTGAATGCTTAAACTTTAAGATCAGTGCTTACCAGAGGTGGGAAGTAACGAAGTACAAATACTTCGTTACTGTACTTAAGTAGATTTTTTAGGTATCTGTACTTTACTTGAGTATTTATTTTTCTGAGTACTTTTTACTTTTACTCCCTACATTTTTACACAAGTATCGGTACTTTCTACTTCTTACGTTTTCAAAACAGACTCGTTACTTTTTAACACGTCAGGGAGAAGTTTGCGTTTCCGGTCAGTACGCCGTCAGTCATCAAGCGATCTGAGCCGGAGGAATATTAACATATAAGAGACAATCGTACTGGCGTATCCTCCATCACCGGGGCTTATCGGGTACAAAGGGATTAAATACGCAAACCCATATAATTAATGTATCATTTATAGCGCTATAATCAGGGGTCACAGCGGGCCGGACCGAGTCCGTAAGTTATGCTCGCAGGACATAAACAGCTTAGCTAGCGCTACTGAAGAGGAGCGAGCAAGAAGGGAGTAACGTGTGGCGGGTAAATGCAACGTTTTTAAATGCTCAACAAATATCAGCAAACACACAAAGTGTGTGCAGTTTGTCACACAATGTGTCTGCTAGCTAAAAGAAGAGCTGCTGCATTTCACGGAGAGCAAAGAGAGAGAAGTTCACTCAGAGATGGAGAAAGAGGACAGGAGAGGAAGAAGAGAGGCTAGAATTAAAGGTAAGGACTGGAAAATAAACTGAAGTATGCTGACTTTGTGTTATTCAAAGATTGGATGAAAATACTGCAGTTTAGTACGTAATAAACAGGTTATCTTGTTGTACTGTATTTACAGTAAAGCTCTGTGTTGGTGCACTTTGTGTTCATGGTCAGAGTTACAGGTTACATCAGTGCAGCAGAGATGAGTTTGAATCAAAGCTGCTGATGCTGAGATTCATTCACTGAATCCAACATTTATGCAGCCTGTATGCTGTCAGTGTAGGGGATGGAGATCAGCTCAGATAGCTGTGAAATACTGGGTTACATCTTTGTGACTTCAGTTCATCCACACAGAGCAGTAAACCTCAGAGCAGCAGCAGCAGGTCAGCTGATCACAGCCTGCACACCAACATCATTTACTGCAGCTACAACAGAAAGCTGTGATTCTTCTCCCCATGCAGAGCCACTACAGCTGATCTTAGGGTTCCTCCACCTTCTGAATCCCACTGTAACCCCTGAGTATCCTCATGTTGGTGTTTAGGTGGAGACACAGTCACCCTCTACTATGGAGGACACAGAGAACAGAGCTGTGTTTAAATTCCCTTTCACAGTTTGTGATTCAAGCTGAGTCCATTCATTAGGATTAAAATTTAGATGGAATAACGTTTGTGTTCTCATGTATTATTTTATATTATTACAATAATATATAATAAGGTTCAGTTAGCTTTACACAAAAATAGCAGGTAGAAACGTCCTCCAAAGAGCTACTTTTACTTTCTTACTTTGAGTAAATTTCAGAGCCTGTACTTTTTTACTTTTACTTAAGTAAAGAAGTTGAACCAGTACTTCGACTTTTACCAAAGTATTTTTTAACACAAGTACTTGTACTTCTACTTAAGTACAGAATGTCAGTACTTTTGCCACCTCTGGTGCTTACCATTCTCTATAAAAGGTGCCAAAACGTGAATGTTGCTGCCACACGAACCACAAAAAACTCCAATATGTCCCACCAGCTGGATTCCACAATATGGACAATACATTGTCTGGTGGAGAAACACAAAGAGGATGCCTGTGATATCAAACTACCAAATTAAAAGCTACACACATAGTTAGGTACAATTACAAGCAATTATGAGAGTATTTAAGTAATCCAATTTGTGATTACTTAACAGCCCAAATGAAGATTTTTTTTCACATTTGATTTCATTCTCACATCAATAAACTAGTGATACTATTATGCACATTAATATCTTTTACTCACAGTACTTGGTCTCAAATACAAAAAATAAAATCTAAAGCTACGTTAACATAGAGCTACAACTGTTTTTTTTAGACAAACTCTATAATTAGCTATTTATGTATATTTTATATATCTACAGTATTATATGGATCATGCAATAAACACACACATTACCTTGCATGTTTTTGTCCCTCACAACTCTGAAAAATCCTTCGTTTCATTTAAGTGTCTCCATACTGCATGTTCTGGGTTCTGTCACTTCCGCAGCTGGTCCGTCACAATATTGTCAACCTCCAAAAAAAAAAACGTTTTGTTTTGTGTGCTTTTGCAGCATTTTTCTATTTGCTGGTGTTTTCTTACATTGCAGTGCATTTGGCCTCTCAGGGCCACCGTAGAGTGGAGTGGCATGACGTTATGTTGTGCCTTCAAATTAAAAGCATGCGAGTTAAAAATTTTCTCCTCCGCGGTGTAATTTTTGGGTGGGACAAATGCGCCTGTAGGCCCCCGGTTCCTACGCCTATGCTTGTATTAATAGTTTGCGTTTGTGTCAGTAGACATGAGTTATTCCATTTATCCTCAGAGATTTCTGTTTGCAGATCAGTTTTCCATGCTCATAAATATGAAAGACTATTTTCTTTTAAGGCTAAGAGTAAAGCAGACCTCTACTCTGATGGTGGTGAATGGCTATATACTCTATAGTAGAAAGTGGAGGTTCAGCTGTAGATTTCAGTAAGGTAGTGACAAAACTTCTAATCTGTAAGTACTTAAAAAAATGCTTTTTAGGCAGACTGTATTTGCTTACCAATTGTTCAAAGGACATTAAAACTATTTTGCTATAAAGGTCCCCTATTTTATTTAAGCCTTTATTCAGCCATATTCTGAACCCCCTGTCTGCTCTTCCTGGTTTGAATCTGTTATTTTCCCAAATAGGTGATAAACATGAGATCTTGGAATCCTCAGGACTGTATATGATTGGTGCTAAACTGATGTATTTTTGAGTAAAGGTTTTTTGTATTTTTAAATAGTTGTTTAGGTTCAGCTGAGTAAAGATATGATGTGAGTAGTAACATTAATGATTTCTCAATTTGTATCCAAGATAGCATATCACTGGTGGAAAAATAACAAGTAGCAGCAGCAAGTTGAACTGCCCAGTAGTACAGCTTGACGTTTGGCATGCTAAGCCCACCTCGATCATAGGGCATGTAAAGAAGAGAGAGGCGCAATCTGGGGCATTTATTGTTCCATATAAATTTGGTGAAGGCTTTATCCATGGAGAAGAAGAAGGAAGCTGGCATGTGCAAAGGAATAGACTGGAAAAGGTATAAGAACTTTGGGAGAATTTTGGGGGGATTCTAATCTAGTTGGTAGAAACTATTTTCTTTATATCTGGATTGACCTTAATTCCTAGGTAGGTAAAGCCCTCATAGGTACATGTGAACTGTGTTTGCATTGGAGGGTTATTTCTGTTCAGTAATAATAAGGAGCTTTTTACTTTTGGTTAACTTTATACCATGAGAATTCTCCAAATACTTTCAGAATTTTATCAACAGCCTGGACAGACTTCCCTAGATTAGTTAGAAACAAAACAATGTCATCTGCAAAAAGTGACAACCAGTACTCTGTATCTGCTGTTTGAATCCGAATTAGAAAAATTGGATCCCTGACATCCAGCAGGCCCGGGGACCAACACTCTGCCTTGCCCCATGGAACTGCAAGCCAACCACCAGGAACCCTGACCTCCAGCAGGCCCCGGGGGCCCACACCCTGACTTGCCCCAGGGAACCACTGGGAACCTTGACCTCCATCTTCATCCCTGCACATCTCCATCCATAAGATTAAAATTATTTAAACAGAAGTGGTCTAACTGCACAATGTTGCCCTGAGGCATAAAACTACAATTTTAGTATATGAATAAAGACAAAAAATATTTTTACTCAATCAAATATGCTTTTTTACATATTCATGCACATTGCAGATATTTTTTATGTAATGTTATTTAAATTTAAACATGTTGAAAAGTAAAAATTATCTGACCTTCTGCTGGCAGTGTGTGCAATCCAGCTATGGCCCCCAAAAAGGACTGCTCCACCTCAGACAAAAGCTCAAAACCACACCTACCTCAAATTCACTGGTCAAAGGCTTATCATCAGACTTTGTGAAGTTCTGATTTACTAAAAAAAAATTTAAAAGGGTGGGGGTGTCAAAACAGTGGTTTGTTGCCTGAGGGCAATGCCAGGCCATGTAATAAAGAATTCAGAATTAACAACCAACCCAGTATCACAGCAAAGCCTGTAATAGAGCCGCCTATCCACCATGTCCATTTGACGGTTTGCCTCTCAGAGGTGTGAAACATAGACACATGTTGAAATTGCAGGAAGTTGCTGTAACTTGCACTACCAGCAGAGTATGATATATAATTTCCAGCAAACAACTTTCTACCACATTTCTGTTGATTTTCAGTCATTTAAATTATACTACATTACAAATATTGTTTAACAACAACAAAAGACCACACGATAGGTGTATGGAGGCCATTTTTACATATCACCCATCTAGCTTGTTGGCTTTGAGTAAAATATCACACCCTGGTGGTATTGAAAGTTACTGCAACTTCAACTGTGTGTCCATTTCATGCATAGGACAGGCAAAACATAACATCCGCACAATTTCCTGGAGTAGATAGGTGGCTCTTTTACACGCCTTGCCATTATACTGGGTAGTAACAACCATCAGATTTTATATACTGTATTTTGCAGACCATAAGGCGCACCGCATTATAAGGCGCACTATCAATGAACGGGTCTATTTTCACACATAAGGCGCACCGGGTTATAAGGCGCATGATAAAACACATATAGAGCGAAACAAAAGCATCAGGTAAGTCAAACTTTATTGAACTAATTTACAGTAACACAGAATATTGTTCAGATGTAACAAATACAAACAAAAAACTCACTCAAATTATTTATCTTCCGCAAATCCATCAAATTCCTCATCTTCGGTGTTTGAATTAAACAGTTGGGCGATTTCGGCATGAAGCATGCCGGGTTCCCTCTCGTCATTATCTGAGTCAGTCTCGTTGTTGTTACTTGGCTGTTCAGGGATGATTCCAGCTTTTGTGAAAGCTCTGACCACGGTTGAGACAGATACCTTAGCCCAGGCATCCACGATCCATTGGCAGATGGTGGCGTAGCTCGCCCGGCGCTGCCTCCCTGTCTTGGTAAATGTGTGTTCGCCTTCTGTCATCCAATGCTCCCACGCGGCTCGCAATTTAACTTTGAAGCCCTGTTGACACCAATATCCAGTGGTTGGAGTTCTTTGGTTAATCCTCCCGGAATGACGGCAAGCTCCGAATTCGGTGAGATGGGTGCACATGGAGTGATGTGTGGAAAAAGCCATCCGGTCTCTTGACGTAAACTTCTCTCAGCCACTCTCTCATCTTCTCCTCGTCCATCCAGCCCTTTGGATTGGCCATGATGATATCCCCGGCTGGAAACTTTTCTTTTGGCAAAGTCTTCCTCTTGAAAATGACCATGGGTGGTAGTTTCTGGCCATTAGCCTGGCAACCAAGAACTACAGTGAAGGATGACTTCTCGTTCCCTGTGGTGTGTATAGATATTGTACTGGTCCCTGTTTTCTCGACAGTACGGTTCACGAGGATGTCAAAAGTAAGGGGGACTTCATCCATGTTGGTGATGTGGTCTGGCTGGATTTTTTTTTTCAGTGATCTTGTTCTTGCAGTAGGTGCGGAAGATTGCCAGCGTTTCTTCATAATCCTTTGGCAGTTGCTGTGAGATGGTAGTTCTTGTGCGGATGGAGAGATGACGCCTTTTCATGAAAGGGAAGCACCAAGAAAGGCCTCCTTGAAAGTCATTGATCTTCATGTTGTGTACTATCGCTGTTGCCTTGAGTCGAATTGAGACTGTAGAGACGCTTCTACCTGCTGTTCTCTGTTCAACAACCCACTGTTCAATTTTGTCCTCTAACTGGCCATTTTACTTTCTTCCCTCGGAAACTCAGTTTGGTTTTCTTTACCTGGCGCAGTTCATTTTCTTGCTTCCTCCACTTCCGTACCATTGATTCATTAATGTTGGAATTCTTTCGAAGCTGCTCTGTTCCCATGTTCTACTGCGTGACTGATAGCCTTGAGTTTGAATTGCACTTCGTAAGCATGTCTCTTAACAGGTGCCATTTTGGGGGTTTCTCATACACGTAAATTTAAAGTAATATGTTGAAGCACAGTGGCCTACGTAAAAAGTGGCGGGGGTAAGTGTTTTGCGTACTGTTCTCTGATTGGTTTATCGTCGCTTACAAAAGTCGCACTAAAACATTTTGACAGATTTTTTGAGCGCAGTGTACCACATAAAATTGTTTCAAAGCAGTGGCGGCTCCAGAAATATTTTTCTGCAGGTGCTAAGGGGGGGGCTAAGCATTTTACTGAGGGTGCTATGAAGGATTATGTGTTCTTTCAGTTCTCAACACACACAGACACAAGCTAGTTTCTTGGGGCTGCTACAGGGGTGCTATGACTTTTCCAGGGGGAGTTATAGCGCCCCATGGCGCCGCCACTGTTTCAAGGTCAGTAAGCACAACAAGAATTCATACATAAGGCGCACCGGATTATAAGGCGATTTTTGAGGAAATTTCAGGATTTTAAGTGCACCTTCTAGCCCGAAAAATACGGTATATACAATTAAATTTTATTCATATACAGTAGCACCAAATTGCAACAACAGACTTTTAAGAGCAACCTGATAATAATGAATTACCTAGAAGTAATAAATGTATGAATTAGCTTTTCAGCATCACTCTAAGACAGGATGTTTCTAACTTTAGAGATATTGCACAAATGCAAAAATGCAGTCTTACATATTTGTTTAATATGTGCACTGAAGGACATGTGCTGGTTAAAAGTAACTCTAAGAGTTCTCACAGTGTTACTGGAGGCCAAGGTAATTTTCCATTCAGAATAAGCATCTAGTTAGACACTATGTTTATAAGATTTGTAGGGCCAAATACAATAACTTCAGTTTTATTTGAATTTAGAAGCAGGAAATTAGAGGTTATCAAGGTTTTCATATCTTTAAGTCCTTCCTGCAGCTTAACTAATTGGTGTCTGTTAAGTTATATAAAAAAAAATCATTCAGCTACTTATACATGTGATCAAATGTTTGCTATTAGTTTATAGTTTGGATGGATTAGTATGAGTTTGCAGGCCTCAGGCCTCGGCAGAGGAGGAGCAAAGTGATTTAGCCTTCCTGAACCAGGTGTGTAAGTTTCTTTGTCTGGCCCAGTGGTTTCCAAAGTGTGGGGCACTGCAGGGGGGCTGCAGTAATAACAGAAATTCAGTTTGAAATTACTCAGAAGTCTGCACAGTTACAAATATATATAAATGTATTGATTTATATAAAAAGTGAAGTAAAACTGTCAATATAAGTGTTTAGTTTGTGATATTCCTCATTACTCCAATCTAAATTTACTGCTCTTGTATTGAAGTTTGTGTCCCAGTGGCAAGTGGATCACATATTGGCATTAGCACTTTACATATGACTGGGTAGCATTAGTAATTTAACAGCCTGTGTTGTTTATATTTTTAAGTAAATGGGCTGCAGCACTTGACTTTGGGAACCACTGGTCTAGCCATCATGGCAGAATGCAGTAAAAGAGAGGAGAGAGCTGAGTTTCGGTATTCTAGGAGACCCAGAGATGCCACTGGTAGGTATTTTGAATTTGTTTGATTTTCAGTGCTGGTACATATAGTTTAAAGTGTGGCAAATTTGGTTTAGTTTAATTTATATAATTTTCCTTGAATAAATAATTCTTCAACTTAAATTGATTGTGAGGAAAGCTCTTTGGTCTAGTTAAAAGTAATTGGTGTACATCAGGGGTATTGATTCCTAAAACCTTGAAAAACTGTATGGATAAAATACAAATATTCTTGGGTAAAAACTGTTTATTATTTAAAAGTATAAAAGCATGTTTACTAAATTTAGATGCACTGTGATAATATTGCCTTATGTGGTTTATCACAAAATATATTTAATGTGAATTTGTGTTTCCCTTCTTTAGGTTTTCAACCTATGTCATTAACTTCCTTTAATTGTTGAAATGCGTGTTTAGAACAAATAAAGAAAGTATAATCAAGCTGAGTTGGCCAGCTTCCTCTGTGGAATCCAAGCCAGTTCAAGTTACAGCTGGCACTGAAACAGGAAAAAACTGTTTAACGAACTCAACAGTGTATGTCATCTGGGTTCATGGATAGATAAAGCTCAGTATCATCCACATAGCAATGGCAATTTATGCTATGCCTTTTAATAATAATGCTTAGGGGAAGCATACTGTATATAATGTAAACAGAATTGGTCCCAGCACAGATCCCTGTGGAACTCCATAATTAACCTTACTGTGTAAAGAAGACTTCCCATTTACATGAACAATTTGGAGTTTATTAGATGGCTATGATTCAAACCACTGCAGCACAGTACCTTTAATATCAATGGCATGTTCTAATCTCTGTAGTAAAATATTGTGGTCAATGCCGCATGTTAGCCAAGTCAAACACTGTTTGGAAGGCGATATCAGTTATTTTAGAATTTATCTTGATGTCTTGACTGACAGTCAACTCTTGCAGAATAATTTCACATAAAACTGATAGCTTAAAAAATGACTGCTCCCAACAACTTGCATACTACATGTGATTTATGTCTGAGATGATATTGTTACATGCACTCTAAAATTTGACAAGTTGACCTTACTTAAGAAAATCTAGGAAACCGATTGCCCTGAAAAATGTAAGTAAGTGTAACTATTAAGTCTTACGTTTGTTTACTTAACATATACTTTTTCAGTGTACTTAAGAGCTTGTTGTGTCAATTTAATCATGTTAAGGTAAACTAACTTAGTTTAGTGAAGTTGTTTCAACTCAGAAATAGCACGTAAATTAACTTGTTCTTAACTTAGCTATATCAAGTTAGTCCAACTTACACGAACAGTACAGTTTACTTAGCAGACTCTAGGAAACCGATTGCCTTAAGTGAATGAAGTAACTACAACAAAGCATGATGAGTTCACAAGGTTGAGTGTTTTATTTTTAACAAAATACTATCCTTAGCTTATTAACAAAAGGCCAATGTGGCCACACATGAACAAATACAAAACTACTCATGTTTTTACCCTTCCACAGGGCTCAATAACAGTAATACCAGAAAGATGCTTAAGTCAGCTTACAGGCTGAATGAGCAGCAACTGAAACAGTTTATTTTGAACTGTAACAAGTAGGCACATTTACCTGAAAAAAAGTGATTTAAGTAGTTATATATGGAGGACAGATTCTGACATACTTAGCAATAAACAGAAATAAATAAATAGGTTGATGAAGTAATCCATGTGCCAAACATTGCATCCAACAAATAAAAAATAAGAACTTTACCAACTTATTTGATAATACAGTGCAACAGTGCAAAAAATTTAAAATTGACAGTAAGTTAAAAAAAATCATATTACCGTATTTTCCGGAGTATAAGTCGCACTTTTTTTCATAGTTTGGCTGGGGGTGCGACCTATACTCCGGAGCGACGTATATGTGACATTTATAACACATGAACCAAAATACTCCAGCCACTTGACATCTCCGTGAACTGCAGCTTTAAGGCAGTCTTGCGTAACCTGTGGGCGCAGTGGATGATGGATGGAGAGCACAGCTTAACGGCAACTGGGAGAATGCGCCACCCAACTTTCCTGGAAGTCATTGGATGGATAAAGAAAACATGGGCTTCAGTGACAAACCATCCTGTTGGGATTCAGAAAGGCTGGAATAATTGGAACTGCAGCTGACGACGAGTCTGACTAACGCGACACAGAAGAGGAAGCGGCGCTTCGTCTACGGAGTGTACGGAATTGTTTAGAAGTGATACCGAGGATGAAGAATTCAATGGATTGATGGTTTGGTTAACTTGTTAGTATGTTCTTTATGCTATGGTTATCTGAATAACTTAATGTTACGTTAACATACCGAACACGTGTTCGTTGTGCGTCATGTAGCTGAATGTGCTACGTTAGCATAACGTAGGCGTAACCGTGTTCGTCCTGTTCTTTAATCCATTATTATTTTAAATTGCCGTTCAAGATGGAATTTCTGCTCTGGGTCTCGGATTCTATCACACCCCCCCCCCCCCCCCCCCCCCAAAAAAAAAGTGCGACTTATAGTCCAGTGCGACCTATATATGTTTTTTTCTTCTTTATTATGCATTTTTTGGCTGGTGCGACCTATACTCCGGAGCGACGTATAGTCCGAAAAATACGGTAAATAAATACACAATATGAAAAAACATAGAAATACAAATAATGGTATAAAAAAAGAAACCAGACTGAGCATCAGCCTCTGAATGAAGTCAAAGGTGTTTTTAAGGCATTTTGGACAGTCAGGACATAGGGCATAGGTCAGCCCAAATATGAAGCAAACAGCTTGATCGTGGCGTTCAGTATCAACCATGACAATTGTACCTTCCACAATGATAACATGCTGGATGGTTCAAGGTGAAGAGCATTCGGACCTGGTTGCTGACTGACTTAAGGAATAACAGTCAATAATCCCACAGGAACCTGGGTGAAGTCTGCCATGGTATCTGAATCCTGTGGATATTAAGAAAAAAAAAAGGGGTGAAAATCTTGATTTCCAATGCAGAACCTCTAACAAACCAAATTGCAATACGTACAAAAGGGACATTGTAGACGTCGCTTTCATCATCCCCAAGGAAAACCGAGAGACATAGCAGGACAGCAGTCCTCATGGGAACAACATCATTGGTCTACAAGAAGGGAAAAACAATAAAAGTAAGCAAAAGCATCTTGTGAAGAAAATGAATCACATTTTTCACAATAAGTGATACAAAATAATTGTTCAGCACGTTGAGAGCACTTATTTAGTGGAATGCATTGCATTTTTTTCCTTCCCTTCCATGCTACATGTGCAAAGTATTATAAGCAAGCAAAGTCGTAAAAAAACAAAGAACGGCCGCTTTTCCACCGACGGGGTTCTGGTGCCAGTATTTGAACCGTTCAGCAGTTTTTCCACTCGAGGCTTGTTCCTGAACGTTACCCTCCGCATGACCGAGTGAAATTAAGGCTAAATGAATGTTAGCAGGCCTGGTTTACGCTTACAAACATGCTAACGTGCTGCATATGAAATACAGGTAATTAATGTTAAGAGCTCTTATCGTGGACAAAACAGGGTGGATTAAAGGCTCTCAAGTAAAACACATGGCAGTTTTAGCTAATATTGGCCCCATAAGCCCATGCTAACATTAGCATTAGTCTGCAAATACGTTTATGCATCATCATGCAAAACTAGCCTGTAACAATACATTGAATAATAAAGTCATACATGACACACGAAAATATAATGAAGATGAATAGCTCACCTTTAGAGAAGATCAGCTTCTTCCAATGTGCAAGTCCACAGGGTTTCTGGAAGCTTCCCGCACTTCTGTACTGCGCATGTGCACTGCTGAACTCACTCCAGCATTCACTGCAGTAACAAAAATATTCAAGTCCAGTTTACACACTAGAACTTAGTCTTGTACCTCTCTCAGACTAAACATGTACATTACTCACATTGCTTGAGTTAAATCAACAGTATAGTGAGGCTTAAGTAAAGCGCACAAACGTAATTCAAGTAAGAATAGGTATTACATTTTAGAGTGTGGGCATGCTGCAACCATGTGTTTGTCTGTCAGTGTAGTGGCAGCTATTGTCATGCTGTGTGTGTCTGTGTTGCAGACTGTCTGACACTCTTCTCGTTAGTTTGCAGATGCCCTGTCCTACAAATGACAGGCAGACACATGGGAGTGTGAATTAGAATTCACCTCTAATCACTCGCTAATTCACCTCTTGTCACTTTGGAGGCTCACTCACAGCACTATTTCTGCCACATAAGCGCTTTGTAGGTGAATGCTGATGTGGGGATTTTGAGCACAAGTAACTCCTGTGTGTGCACACAATTATAGCTATAGACTGCAGGCTCATATTCACTCCGTCGAGCAGACAAGCACAACTTTATTTATATAACACATTTCATTCTAAATGGAGGCATGCTACATGCTAAGCAAACCGTGAGCTACCATGAGCATACCAAACTATACAGATAGATTAAAGCATCAATAAAGTCAATAAACAGACATGAACAAGTGAATTCATAAAATAATTAGTAGAATGAATAAAATCACACAGTTAAAATCAATAAAGAAAGCAGGAAAAAAAAACATTTTAACTGCTCACTCACTGTAGTGAACCACTGCAAAACAGCACAGAGTTCATAATATATTAATAGTATATTAATATTATGCTCAACGCATTATATTAATTTGTCAAAATCATAAGAAATCTAATTTTCTCAGTGTATTTAACCATAAGCATTTATGGCACTTACATTTGTGGACGTTATGTTCAGTAATGCTTTTAGGGTAGGGAAATTTCAGCATACATTTCCACACTGTGTTCTAAATTAAAAGCATTTTAATGCTCAGAGCTTAGACAAAACTACTATGCATTGTCCACTCAGCATATTAGTGCATATTATGCTAGGATACTGGCCTTATTTAACTTTATCAGGAAATTGTAGTAGAATGGCAGGAGATACCAGAGCTCCTGGAGAACCCACGCAAGCATTGGGAGAACAGGCAAATTCCACACAGAAGGGCTCTACCCAGGTTTTAATCCAGGGTCCTCTTGAAGTGAGGCAACACTGATGGGCACAGAGCCACTGTGCTCCTTAATTGTTATCAGTGTTAGCATCATTAATTTTGTCTGAGAGCTTTTCTCCAGTAGATTAGAGTATTTCTTTATTTTTCAAAGGGTTTGTTATATCCATCCATTTTCTTCTGCATATGAAATTCAGGGTCAGGCTGGTGACTAGTGCCTATCCCAGCTGTCATAGGGTGCTGGAAAGTTGGTGGTTTGATCACTAGCTCTTCCATTCTACATGTCAAAGTATCATTGATACTAAGATACTGAACTCCAAATTGCCCCCAATGCATTCATCAAAGTGTGAGTAATTGCGTGTGCATGAATGTTAGACAAGGCGCTTAGGATAAAGTGCTGTGTGAATGTGTGCATGACTGGGTGAAGGAGGCTTGTACGAGCCCTATATAAGTACCAGTTCATTTACCATTATACACAAAGTAGCAACAATTAAAACAACAATTAACAATTAAAAGCACATGATTCATATGGTTCATATTGTGCCAAACAGCTCTGAACCTTTGTGGGATGGATACAGGACTTTTGGGGATTTACTGTGGTGTATCTCACCAAGATGTTGACAGCAGATCATTTGGGTTCTGTGGGTTGAGGAAAGGGATACAGATGTACTGTTGGAGAAATCAGCCAGTCCTATTTTTCCCTTTGAATGGAGGGTGGGTGATCAAGGGATCTAGCTGACAATGGGGCGACAAGATCAAATACTCAAACATACCTGGAAATAAAAGCTGAGATGTTGATCTTTTGTCTGATAGTCATCTTTCGATGTCAAATCCAAATGTTTTCAGTCTACAGCACATAAGTGCTGTGAAAAAGTATTTGCCTCCTTCCTGATTTATTTTTTTGCAAATTTGTCACACTTAAATGTTTCATCAAACCCATTTTAATATTACTCAAAGATAATCTGAGTAAACACAAAATTTTGCTTTTAAATGATAATAATATTTTTTAAGGGAACAATACTATCTAAATGTAGCTGGCCCTGTGTAAAAAAAAAGTAATTGCTCCCCTTTATTAAAACATTAATTAATTGTGATTAACCACCATTTTTAGAAAGCTGAGTTCAATTTCACTAACCACACCCAGACCTGATTACTGCCAGGCCTGTTGAATCAAGAAATCACTTAAATAGACCCTATCTGTCAAAGTGAAGTAGTCTAAAAGATCTCAAAGAGCAGCACATCATGCCACAATCTAAAGCAACAGCTGAGATAAGAAGTCAGTGAAAGCTATCAGTCTGTAAAGGGTGACAAAGCAATTTCTAAAGCTTTGGGACTCCAGAGAACCACAGTGAGAGCAATTCTCCAGAAATGGAGAAAACTTGGAACAGTGGTGAACCTTCCCGGGGTGGCCTGCCTACCAAAATTATTCTAAGAGTGCATCAACGGCTCATCCAGGAGTTCACAATAGAACCCAGAACAATATCTAAAGAACTGCAGGCCTCACTTCATTCACTGAAAACGTCAGTGTTCATGATTCAAAAATAAAAAAGAGGCTGGTCATAAATGGCATCCATGGGAGAGTACCAAGGAAAAAAACCACTGCTGACCAAAAAGAACACAAAGGCTCATCTCACATTTGCCAAAAACAACATCTTGATGATACCCAAGACTTTTGGGAAAATATTCTGTGGACTGACAGAACAAAAGTCAAACTTTTTGTAAAGTTTGAATCCCGTTACATCTGGCAGACAACTAACACAGCATTTCATTAAAAAAAAACATCAGACCAACAGTCAAACATGGTGGTGGTAGTGTGATGGTCTGGGGCTGCTTCACAACCTGGACAACTTGCTGTAATGGATGGAACCATGAATTCAGCTCTCTACCAGAAAATCCTGATGGCGAATGCCCGGTCAGCAGTTCATGCCTGAAGTAACAGTGCACTTATGTTATGCAGCAAGACAATGAAGTCCACCAATGAAAAAAAAAAAGACAAAATGAAGGTTTTGGAGAGGTCTAATCAAAGTCCAGACTCAAATGTGATTGAGATGCTTTGGCTTAAACATACCATTCATGTTTGAAAACCCTCCAATGTGAATTAAAACAATTCAGTAGAGAAGAGTGGGCCAAAGTTCCTCCACAGTGATGTGAAAGACTCATTGCCAGTTATTGCAATTGCTTAATTGCAGTTTTTGCTGCCAATGGTGCCACAACCAGTTACTGGGTTTAGGAGGCAATTGCTTTTTCACATTGGGCCAAGTAGGTTTGGATAGCTTTTGTTCCCTTAAAAAATGAAATCATAATTTATAAACATCATTTTGTATTTACTTGGGTTATTGTTGTCTAATTATAAAATTTGACTATATTTAAGTGTGACATACAAAAAAACAAGAAAGGGGCAAAACCTTTTTTGTGGAATATATAGCAAAGGATTGGCTGGGAAAGTTGGCTGTGTTTCTTCTGCTGTTTCTAGGTTTTATGTTGTGTTGTAGTGGTGTGTATTGTCCTGTTGGACAAAGCCACTGCCACTGGCGCATGTTGTTGCCTCGGCAGAGGTTCGCATAGCGTGCACTTCAGTGCCAAGGTTTCCCATCAGAGCATAAAATTGTATTAACATGATCAGTGTTTATTTACTTCTCCTATCTATGTTTTTTTTAATGACTAATTTTATGGATTGCATTTTGTATTTTGAATTTCTAACCTAAACATGTAAAAAGTTAACAAGGTGTTTATTACAGCTGGCGGTTCTCAGACCATGACAGAAAGACAATAAATAGATAGAGTTTGGTGCGGTAAATGCTTATGACACTCAAAAGTATGAACGGGGGAGTTACAACAGTTGTTGTGTGTGCACTTTTGAAGGAGACATTTACAGAAATACACAGATGGGTGTAGGCAGGTTGCTGCAGTAACTGCAAGTTATTAGTCACTAAGGACTAAGACTGAACACATGAATCTGTTACCTTAAGATGGTAGACAGCAGGATAAAAACTGGGACAGGATGTGGTCTAGTAGAGATAATTACTGGGATTGTACTATATTATTGGCTAAGAGGCATGCCACTATAACTACAATACAAAATTAACCATTTCATTGTCTTCACTTTTGGGACCCTCTGGCACTTCTCGGGTCAAATTGACCCAGGACAAACTATTTGGGGTTTAAAAACAATTCTAAAACAAAATATTAATTCCTAAACCATTAACATGTATTGTCTTTGTCTCAGTTTCAAACTACAGATAATGTGTGTATTTAATGTCATTAATCTATACTAGAACACAATTAACAATGGAAGTGTGAGTCCCTTTTTTTGTCATAAGGTTATAATTGATGTTAAAAATCCACAATACTCAAGACTTGGGAAGCCACTGAGGCCTTATGACATATCTAGTGCCACTTGTGTCCCCTGGTTTCTTTCAGCAGCTTCTCCTTCTGGCTTCCATGTACAAATTTGTATGTTCCATGCATAAAATAAATGCTATCACATGCAGCCCAGATTTGGATGCCATACCTTGCTATTAAATCTGTCCATTTTTAGGCAAATAGTCTGTGGGGCTCATCCAGTGGCTGGCTGTGGGGCTTTTCTGGTGGGTGGCTCTTGGGCTGCTCCAGCAGCCACCTGTGGCGCTCTTTGTGGTGCACATTCCAAGTGAAAGCCATCTTCAAATTTACTTTCAGAACCAGAATACTCTGAATTGATCTCTAAATTATCCTCATATTTTGAGACATCATCTTCTTCCATATCACTGTGAGCTTGACTCTCCTCAAATATGACCTCTAAAGCCCTCTGACAGCTAAATCTTGGTCATGTTGAGGGTGGAAGATTCTGTACTGTGATATGGAGGTATTTATCTCTTTTTTTGTTTGGTGCAAGGCAAAAAATGTGAGAATATGGACAGATGGTAAAGAGTGCAGGAAAACCTCTTCTCTGTGCTTAGATTATAATGATGTAATGTATATGTGTGTGTGTGTGTGTGTGTGTGTGTGTGTGTGTGTGTGTGTGTGTGTGTGTGTGTGTGTGTGTGTGTGTGTGTGTGTGTGTTTGTTTTTTTCCTTGTAAAGGTCTTTCACAGAAAATAAGCTATGGCCATTGAGTTTCAGGTAGAAAAAAAAATGTATACTTGTATCATTTTCCTTCTTGTAAAAAATTTGAAATAAATACCATAACAGGGTTTTAAAGCTGCATGCAGTGGTGGTCAGAACTTCTCACATTTGTGTACATGCACGCAAACTCAAAAGCTTAGCATCACAAAGCATTTTCCATCAAAAAGGTATTCATATTAGACAAAGATCATGTTTATCCTATTAAATCTATAGAGGTAGTTTGCAAAAGTATAATGCCTGAAAATATCAATGTTGCTCAGGGACTGCTTTGAGGGCTGAATTATCTGTAATTGAAACCCCGTGCTGCTGCTGATTGTCTGTCTAAACTGCAATATCATTAGCTTCATAGCATAATTGCCTCAGTCATATTTTGGCCAAATTGAGATGTATGCCAAACTTTGCTAACACTGTGGATTTACCCTCCATGATTGCCTCAAAACTTTTTAAAATTAGTTAGTTATGCTATGAGGCTAACAATATGGTATATTGTAAAAGAACAATGCCATATAGTTACTGTGAGAATGACACTTGGAGCTTGTTGAAGTTTCATTTTAATGCCTTTAACATATCTGCCACCACCATGCCAAATGTCACTCTATTACAAATTTTACTAGTCTCCACTAATGTTCAGAAACACCAGTTTATTCTCCAATGTGCAAAATTCCCCTGAGGATGTCAAGACTATTTTAAAAAATATTATTTTTTAAGTTTATCTTTATCCATGTAAATTATTGCCAGAATTCATCTGATGTTTCATACAAGTCCTTCCGCTTGTTAAAAACACTGCAAATAAATAGTATTCTGAAGGTCAAAGGGACCGTTTTAAGCGTCTTATAGCCGGGCAGAAGGAAATTTTAGCAAGGAAATTGTTTTTTGACAGTTATTGCAAATGCTGCTGCTACTCAGAGATGACAGAGCTGCTTCCAAAAATTCATCTCCTGTAAAGTAATGTGTGGGAGTCCATAAAGATGACATGTGTTGCATTATTTCCCAGATATACCACAGAGTTATTTGATGAAAACAACAAAAGAGTTTAAGAGAAAGCATGAATATGAAGTTAACCACCAGAAATTAACAAAATGGAGATACAGAATAGGGCACTGAAAAATATGCAGTGCATGAGTATTTACTAGGGGTGGGACACGATTAAAAAAATTAATCGAATTAATTACAAGCTTTGTAATTAATTAATCGAAATTAATCGCATTTTAATCGCATTTCAATATTTGACATGAGAAATATTAATTTAAGTTCGGTTGATGAATGAATAATTATACATAAGCTTAAACTTCAAAATTTTGTTTATTTTCCCACCAGTCTGCTACACAGACCAATGAAGGGTGGAAGTGCTCCTGTGATAAGCAAACTCCTGAAATTAAAGTTAAGCATCATAACTGGATAGTTTTATTCAACATTAATGTCTCACTTAATATAGTTGGAAATTAATCATTCGCTCAGCTGTATTCCTTGATGTTGAAATGTGTTATGCTTGTTTTAACAGCTTATTTTCAATAAAAGAATTGAATTAAACCACAAAAAGGAGCAAAAGTTTGTTCTCCGTTGAACCAGCTGCTTTTTCACAGCTGTGCTTCGCACTCACATTGCTAGGCGACATGAGCTACGCAGAGATGAGGGCAGGCGACGCTGGTATGAAGGCTAGCCGCTCACTTCCGGCCTTTCCGGTCTTCCTGAGCTGCAAAGGACGTGGGCCGGTCATCCTTTTTTGTTTCTTTCATTCACTTGTGTTTTTGTCTCTTCTTGTGTCTGTGTGTTTCCTTTTTTAATCTGTTAGTATACCATTCTCTATGTTTTGGGAGAATAATATATCTCACTGTTATACTGCAACATTTTAAAAACTACACTAGAGAAATCTGCCTAGTTTGTGAGTTATATGCACAAACCAAGTGTGAGTGATGCAGCATTTATGTCGTAGTACTTAGTATTATTAAATGGAACCATTTATTTAGTTACATAAATAGTCCTGCCATAGGTCCTAAACCAGGGATCCTCAAATCCAGACCTCGAGGCCTGGATTTGAGGATCCCTGTCCTAAACAGTATCAAGAGGGGTGGGGGTACTCTGTCAGTCATTTTTAAGAAGAAAGACTCCATTCATCATGTGAATAGGTAATTTCCCAGTCTGAAAGTTATCAGAATGTTGGAGACCTCACAGAATCTGCCTGAGACAGGTGGGTCGTGCTCTGGTCATGCCACACGTGAAAAGGTACAATGCAAGGAACATTGATACTGCTACATTGCAAGCCCCAATCCTATAACTGCCTGTAGTGGGTATTTGGCATAAGTTGGTTTTGCTTGTTTCTGGACCCTGCACAACCTCAGTGAGAGCTTGGTTCACAATACCAGCAAAATGTCAGACTTTCCTGGGGGAAGGGGTGCTGGTCTCCACCAGGAATATTCTTTGTCAAAGATTCTGTTCATAGTTTTTATGGACAGAAGTTCTAGGCCTTTGCCTGTGGTCTCAGCATTTCGTCTCTGCATTTTGTGGATGACGTGGTTCCCTTGGCTTCATCAGGCAGTGACCTCCACCTCGCAGTGGGGCAGTTTGCAGCTGAGTGTGAAGCACTGGGAATGAGAATTAACACCGCTAAATCTGAGGCCATGGTTCTCAGCCAGAAAAGGTTGTAGTGCCCACTCCAGGTCAGTGATGGTTTGCTGCCCAAGTGGAGGAGTTTAAGTATCTCAGGGTCTTGTTCATGAGTGAGTGAAAAGTGGAGACGGAGTGGCAGTGTGTCTGCAGTGAGCTAGACAGTGTACCGGTCTACTGTGGTGAAGAGAGAGCAGAGTGTGAAAGAAAAGCTTTCAATTTACAGGTTGATCTATGTTCCTATCATCACTTATGGCCATGAAATCTAGATATGACTGAAAGAAATACATTACAGGTACAAACGTCAGAAATGAGTTGCCTTCAAGGGTGTCTGGGCTTACCCGTAGAGATAGGGTGAGGAGCTTGGCCATTCTGGATGGGCTCTGAGTACAGCCGCTACTCCTCTTTACTGAAAGGAGCCAGTTGAGGTGGTACAGTCATCTGACCAGGATCCCTCCTGGTGTATCAGCAATGACCTACCAGCAGGAGGCCCCAGGGTAGACCCAGGACATGCTGGAGAGATTACATGTCCAGGCTGCCTAGTGTTTATTGTGTGTCTATTTCAGTTATTTTGTATTGGGGTAAAAATTACACTGATTGGTTTCATCATATAAATCCAGCACAAATAATGTTTACTTGAAATTGATGAAAACTAAGTGACACCACAGTAAAAAGATAGTAAATAAGCTTTTAAGTAATAATCTGGATTACACTTTGGATTAAAGCTGCAAGTTTTATTAAAGAAAAGTATAGATTTCTCCATCCATCCATTCACTTCCGCTCATCCTGTTCAGGGTCGCTGGAGCCTATCCCAGCTGTCATAGGGCGAGAGGCAGGGTACACCCTGAACAGGTTGCCAGTCTGTTGCAGGGCCAACACAGAGAGACAAACAACCTTTCACACTCACGCTCTCATTCACACCTATGGGCAATTTAGAATAGCCAATTAACCTAACCCCAGTAAGTGCATGTCTTTGGAATGTGAGAGGAAACCGGAGTACCCCGCAAGCACGGGGAGAACATGCAAACTCCACACAGAGAGAGGGAGAGGCCTGGGCCAAGGTGGAATTGAACCTAGATCTTTCAGATGTTATTCTAACTGTGAGGCAGCAGTGCTAACCACTGCTCCACCGTGCTGCCCGTGTAGATTTCTGTTTTACAAATTATGCAAAAACAATTATATCTTTACAATAATAATAACAGTCTATTTTTTCTTTAAATGACATGTTTTTTGATTTCTTCTACACTTAATAATTTGTGGGGTCCCCAGGGACCCCAGTCAGTAGTCCATCTATGTTAAATATGTTGGTAGGAACAGGGTTATCCTACTGTTTGTCGTTATTACACAGTATTTCATGCCAAGAAAGCCCAAGATAAAACTGTTGTCAACAAAATCTGTAAGCTTCACAGAAACTTTCATTGCCAGCTTCTGAAACAGAATACAAAGCTTGTTTTTTGCCTACAATGACATGACACTGCACAAACATGAATGAAACATAACAGGGTAAATGATGATGAGTGTTAGACACACTTGACTGTCTTTCGATCAGGAGAGAGGGGGGATAAATTATTCCCTCTGAAGCTGAGTACACCATAACAGACAGAAGAGGAGAAAGTTAATTGGCTGTCTCCTGGTGAACTGGGATCTCTATTCACTTTAACATGCAAAAGAACCACTAATTATAGGACACAATGCACTGCTATCTCCTGGCTCAGTGCATACTTTGCAGGTCAGACAATCAGATGTTCTCTGTAAAATCAAAGCAAAACACATCATGGAGGAGAGGCTGTAATTAGCCTTAACTCTCCAATGACTTGAAAGGCTAGATGCTTGAAAATATGCAGGAAGATACGATGGAATGGAGAGCTAGCAGCCCAGCCTCCTAAAATTTGCATTTATTATATACACACACTGGCTGCTTTATTAAGTATATTGGCTAGTATTGGGTTGGACCTCCTTTTGTCGTGGTCCTCCAGTCCTCCTAGACTCGCACCCCTCCCTCATTCTTGTGCTCTCGCTCTACCTGTGTGTTGTCCTCACTAACCACACCACGTGTCTTTCTCCAGTTCCTGGTACCTGTGCTCCTGGGCAGATTACCGCAGCTGTAGTTGATTTGTGTTATCAGCTGCGCCTTATTTAAGTTGGAAAAAGACATCCATTCGACACCAGATTGTTGACTAAACCAGTTAGTGGAATTGGTTCTCCTGTGTTTGGATAGTTGCTCCTCTCCAGCTAAAGAATCCTTTACCAACCTCCAACTCCTTTTCTGCGCTGGGCATTTGGACCCTAGGTGTGAGGACCTGTGAGTGAGTGATCATCTGAGAAGGTAGTTTGAGGATCTGTCTTATCAAGTGCTCTCTTGTGGCTGGAAGTTGTGGCTCATGCCTTGGAGCTTCTGCTACCACTTACTACTGAATTTTCCACTAACATTTGTTGTTGCGCTATTCCACTGTAAATAATCACACTGAACTTGAATCTATGAGTCTGCACTTTGAGTTAATCTGAAATCCCAGCCATGACACATTTTGCCTGACGTTAATTCATCGTGGCATATATTCAACAAGGTGCTGAAAACATTCCTCAGAGATTTTGGTCCACATTGGTTGCATGAGGCAGTTGCTGCAAATTTGTTGGCCACACATCCATGATGTGAGTTTCCTGTTCCACCACATCCCAAAGTTTGAGTACGGTGAAGTCACTGTTTGTTCAAGAAACAAGTCTGAGATGATTTGAGCTTTGTGACATGGTGTGTTATCCAGCTGGAAGCAGCCACCCTGCCATCTGAATGTTGCCCCCGCCTGCAATGCTGTCTTCTAGTGTTGTCTTCTGCTGCTGTAGTCCATCAAGCATTGACATATTGTACTCTTATGCATACCTTGTTACCTGCATACAAGTTGTTTTTTGAGTAAATATTGCGTTCCTATTAACTTAAAGCAGGTCGGCCATTCTCGTGACTTCTGGCATCAACAAGTCATTTTTTGCCCAGAGAACTGCTGCTTTTTTAGACCATTCTCTGTAAACTTTAGAGATGATTATACAGGAAAATCTCTTGAATAGCATCAAAAGGATAAAGAATGGGTCCAATATGGAACATTGGAGGCGGGGGCAACATTCACATGGCCAAATTGTTCCCAAGGAGCCTAAGGAGTGTGATCCTGCAGTAATCTCTCCAGTCCCCTTTCTTAAAGAGGGGAACCACAACCCCAGTCTGCCAAACTAATGTAATTCCCTAGACCTCCATGCAATGTTGCAGAGGCATGTAAAACTAAGACAGCCACACAACTTCTCAAGCCTTAAGGAACTCAGGGCAAGTCTCATCAACCCCAGGGAACCTGCCACCGAGGAGTTGTTTAACTACCTCAGTGATGGGAAAGCCGTCCCTCATCCTGGGACTCTGCTTCTTCTATTGAAGGTGTGCCAGTGGGATTGAGGCAATTCTTGATGTATTCCTTCTATTGCCTGATGTTCTCAGTTGAAGTCAGCAACCCCCCTTCTTCCTCACTGTATACAGCAGGGATCCTCAAATCCAGGCCTCGAGGTCCGGTGTCCTGCAGGTTTTAGATGTGTCTCTGCTTCAACACACCTGAATCAAATATAGAAGTCATTAGCAGGACTCTGGAGAACTTGACTGCATCCTGAGGAGGTAATTCAGCCATTTGATTCAGGTGTGTTGGATCACACATCTAAAACCTGCAGGACACCGGACCTCGAGGCCTGGATTTGAGGATCCCTGGTATACAGTGCAAGTAGAGTACCACTTCCTCTTCCTGAGTCACCTAGCAGTCTGTCAGTTTCACTTTGAGGCTGACCAAAAGTTCTTCATGGACTAAACTCCTCCCACACCCAAATTTTGCTTAAGCTACTTAAGCTACTGGCCAACTGCCTCCAGAATCCTACAGACTAATCAAGCCTGAAAGGACTCTTTCTTCAGCTTGATGGCTCCCTTAACCTCCCATATCTAACATTTGGTTAAAATGTTACCACCATGACAGTCACCAACCAAATTACAACCACAGCTCTGTACAGCTACCTCAACCAATGCCCCTTTAAACTTACTGTCCCCACAGTCATTCAGAATGCTGCCAAAGTTCTGTCAGAGGTGAGAATTGAGCCAGAGAGTGCAGTGTGAGGTAGAGGGACTACACCCTGGAGAGGGAGCCAGTCCATCACAGGACACATACATAGGCTTTGTTTTCATAAAGCTATTTCCAGTTGCTCCCTTATTCCAAAGGAGTTGCCACAGCAGGAAGCTCCACATATTTGACTTGACAGATTTTTACACCGGATACCCCTAGTGATATCTTCCTGAAGGGTATCTGGTGTAAAAATGGGGATCTTTCACTTGTTAGGAGCCACACATATTTAGTTTTCACAATAAAATAAAATGCCAAAATTTGTCTCTGGCAAACTTCACAAACACATCAACATGTTTAACCCAAGATTTTATACAATTTTTATTTTTATTTATTTTTTTATTTTGTGCAGTTTTGTTCTGTTCACTTCTTTTGTTTTTGGTCATTTGAGGGTAGCAGTGCAAGCTATTGATTTCAGACACCCAGAGAAACAGTGGCTTACATTTACAGTCATATTTCTGGATATTTGTACATGGAATTCCAGTATTCTAATTTAGTTAGTGTGCAATATGTAATAAATTATGCAGTAAGAGCTATCAGAAGAAACATTCTATGGCATAATATAATCAAAACATCTTAAAAAGCTCTATAAAAAAGAAGGGAACTGCAGATTTGTGTTGTCACAGTATTGGCTAAATTATTATGATGAAAATATTGGTGATCCTACCATTAATGCACTTCTACCCAATGTCAGCCTAGAAAAAAAGAACCATGTAGGTTGTGCACCCTTCTGGTGTAAGAGCCTTGTCTCATTTATTTTGATGGTTGGTCTTTTAATCCCTAAGTTAAGCACAGTAATTGCATTCACTCTCTATGTGGAGCCAGTCTGACCCCTGACCCCAGCATCATTCCCTCTATAGAAAGTATAACATGATTTGGCACCTAGGTTTGGGCCCCTGATGCAAGTCCAGTCTGAGTAAAATTACAGTCTTCAGCTGCATGAGTCGGCTTCAAATGTCAGCAATTCATAGGCTTGTGGAAAGGGTGGGGGAGTGCAGAGTTAAATGTCAAGTAATGCTTTTTAAACTAATTGCCTTCAGTGTCTTTGGAGAAGCCTCTGTGGGATGGGGCTGATTAGAAAAGGCAGTTTCATGAATCTGACCACCTGATGAGCAGATGGGTATTGTTGCACTCACAAAAAAGAAAAAGGAAGAAGAAGAAGAAGAAAGAAACTCTTAAGTAGTCTGACAAGTTTGTTGCTGTAAAAGGCTAAAAATGTTCATTTTGTGTTACAGCACATTTATTTTAATAACTACTGAAGTTTGTTGCAAACCAGTTTAATAATTCATATTTTTCCACAGTGGGGCTTAAATCATTTGTATCATGCACTCTGCAACATAAAATTTCTCCATGACTTCACTGGTAATTTACACTTATTTGTACAATAACACATGTAGTGTTTCAATCTGGCACAGTATATGTATAAGAGAAAGAGATCTATGCTCCCAGCAGAGCAATAAATGTTGTATTGCCTTTTAATAGTCTACAGTAGTGGCACCCTGTGGTGTCTTGTAGACAGGCTGAGATTTATATTATTGCTCATTTAATGTACTTAATTTTATTTACGTGATGAAATTGATGACAGTTGGTGTTAGTTTTTGATTCTTTAAAGATTTATCAAATAATCTGGTGTACTCACTACAAAAATCTATTTAGGGGGGATGGGGGCTTTGGTGTTTCTGGAGCTCTAAGATGGCTTAATGAAAAAGCTGGCACAGTCTAACAGAGCAGGACACATGATACAATGGCAATCTGATATAAAAAGATGAAGTGTATTTTTATTTTATCTATTATCTATTTTGGATGTTGTGTCTATTTTGGAGAAAAAAATAATCACTAATGGAAAAGGAACTGAAAAAAATGTCTTGTGTACCCAAAGTCACTAAATCATTAGTCAAGTTGGAAGAATGATTTTGCAAAAAGTGCTTTCTATGGTGAAATTTGGTGTCAAATGAAAGAGTAAACTAATGTAAACAAATAATAGAATTTAACTTTAAAACTAAACATGAGTTCAGATCTATGCATTTGCTGTTGTACCTCATACATGTAAGAATAATTCTGTGTTTAACTGAAGATTAAAAACCAAATATTTTTGTTCATTTAGTGGATATGTGTCAAGATTCTTCCGCTGGTTTATGCAAAGACAGTGAATCATGTCTCTTTTGTTTAAAATAAGCAAAAGCTGGGTGTCAGTCACTGCTTAAGTATGTCTAAATCACATTTTCTTATCTGTCATGTTTTTCTTTTTTGAGATATAAGTGAGGGACCTATTTATCTGATCACAGGAATTTTCCCATCTTCGGATCATCACTTTCGAACCAAGTTAAATTCAAGATAAGCCAGTCGTGATTCAGATGTATGAGAACTTCTGATCAGACAGCTTACTATCAGATATTTCCTTGAACAGCTAGAGTCTCTCTCTCAAATCACCTAGAGTGGTTCATTTCCTGTGAAACTTTCTTTTGGACTCTCCTCATATCTAATCTTTTGAGGATCACTTGTGGGGCGAAAGTTGACTGTTAGACAAACCAGAAAAAAATCAGCTTACCCAGGCCAGCTACTGAGTTTTCATCCACTGCCATGCAGAACAAGAAACCCAGAACAACATAAGCAGTTTTAAGATTGATAACTGGCAGATGTTTTAGCTGTTACTGATGTTTATACCAAAGTGCAAATACAATGTTTCATTTTATGCACAGACATTGATCATTCATTCATTGTCATTTATAAGCTCATCTTATGAGCCCAAGCTATTTTTGTTAGCTAGTTTAACTTTGGAAAAAAAAAAAAAGAAATTGAATAAATTAGAATTTTGATAACATATAGGTCATATCTGCAAATCAAAACCACCATGTGGCCTTTCTGATGTCATTTAAGGTGCGTGTTTCTTACGAATGGAAAATTACTCACTAATTAGACAGTCGTAAAAGTGCAGAGCTGCAGTCTGTTTTGGTTTCTTCCATAGATCTGATATGAATACCAATTCAGGGCCTGAGATGCAAATTTAAACTGCTTTGAAATACAAGAGATTGCTTTTTCATCTGGCCATCTTCTTCTCAATAGAGGAAATGATTTATTTTTGTGCAAATAAATTCATTCACTGAGAGCTTAATTAAGCAGTGATTCATGATTTGGGCTAAGCCCAACTCTCCCAAGCTTTCAGAAGAATCTCATTTTCTAGAATAACATTGATTCTTTTTTTTTTTCTTCAAAAACCCCTCCCTTTTCACTCAACTGATTAGATTACTTCACATCTGACTCATGATTTTGTGCATTCAGTGAATACAGAAATTATGAGTACTGAGAAGATATTTTTAAAAACTCTATCAAATGTACTAATAGCCTAATAACAGAAGTACAACTTAATGCCAGGTACAGTCATTTGGATTGCAAACTTTTCACAACCATCCCCCACCCCCAAATACGGGAATGCAATAACTAATATGGAACGTCATTTAGGACACTATTAAAACAAAATAAACAAATCTGTCCTTTTTGTGTCATGTTGTGTTCCTGCCTGTTTAACTCCCCTCTGTGTACTTATTTGGATTTCTGTTTTGCTTGCCTTTTGGACTTTGCATTCTTGGACTCTGTTTTGGATTTTTGACTATCAACCTAACAAACAACTCGTCTTCAGTTTTCCCAGTCTGCCTCCCGTGTCTGCATTTGGGTCCAATCTCCAACACTCCCGTTTGTGACACTTATGCTGCACATATTCCAGCTCTTTATATTTCCATCAGTTATATGCAAATAAATGAGCTTTAGTTATGGTCTGAAAATCTGACACTGGCGCAGCAAGGTTTGATACAAAAACTTATCTTCACTCAAAAAGATTTGCACTGGAACAAATAATATATTTAGACTGTGAACAACAGGTGACTGGTATAATATACTCAAATTATAATGTATATCGCATGTTTGGCTATTATTGAACCATCAGAGACCATACATACTTCATAGTAATATTTCAAAAATAAATACTTACAATTGGTACCTTGTTGGAGCAACTCTGTAACGACACTGTAACCCCTGACTCAATAAGTAATTCAGAATAACTCAGACTTTGTAGACCAGTTGCTAGGTTCGGCAGGAGTACAATAGGAACCAAGGTGAGTGCAAAATAAAGTGGCTGAAGGCAGAAAATGAGCAAAAGATAGTTATTATTTTGAGCAAAGAAATAAAATAAAAACACAGCTTAACAAGAACAATAATAAGCTGGCATATCAAAATCAAAACCTTTGTCTTATTGAGCTCAATATTTCAGTTTGTCCTTTTGGTCATTTGTCAAGTCAAAATGTGTTTTGTCTTTCAAGTCCAGTTCCTTTTTCATTCAGTAGCTTGTGTTGCTACAATGTAGATGTTCACACAGAAGAGAAAAATGAGGCTCTTCAATGAATGTTCAGTTCTGCTCGGGGGAGAGAATCCAAGGAGCCGATCCAGCTTCTTAATCAGCAAAACAAACCTAGCTTACACACAATGATATTATTGCATACAGCTAAATAAAACCCAATTTCCCCCCCATTCGTACAGCCATTGCTTCGTTTTTAATCTTTATTTCTCTTATTACCACAATAATATTTTACATGCATGTTCTTCTTTTCTTCTCAAAATATCCTTTGTAGTCACAAAGTTATTTCCAACCATGTAAACAATTAAATGAAATTCTTTTTAACCATGAAATTATGATTAGTATTTTTTAACCAAGTAAATAATTATTCTTAAATAATTTTTTTAAGCTTTTGCAAATCAGGACATGAAATACAATTAATTTATCACTCTACCAAGGAGCATGTAGTCTTCCTAGCGCCAATATTCTCCTTTATAGTCATCCTTTGTATCAGTAACACCCTGTCTGGGGCTACTGGGTTCATCGTTACAAATGTTCTGTAACTTTCTCCTTGTAGTCCATAAAAAGATACATTTACCATCAACAAACATTAGGTATGTTACAATCACTGCATGATAGCCTAGCAACACAGTCCGAGCTAACCTGTTTGTAGCCGTGGCTAATACGCTGAAGCGGCGGATTTAAAAATTTTTTTTTGCTATAATGTAGGAGGACCCTGTACAGTCTTATTTTTTTCCATTCTGTCAAGTCTTTCGTATTGAACGGTTGTTTTTCAAAAACCTCGCCAAAGTTAACATGTCAAAGCACTAATGGCACAAATGGACATCAATTTAAAGTATATGGACGTGTAATTTTATGTTTAAACTTAAAACCGTTAAAGTTTCATAAAGTTTTCTTGATCAGAAAGTAGTTTAATAATGTAAGGGAAATGTCTGTTGTCAAAGCAACATTCCATGGTGGCCAATGCAATCAACAAATGAAAAAAAAGAAAATAGTTAGTTTAGACAAACATAAACTATTCTGTTTGTTATAAAGCTGTTTTCTCTTACATTTTATGTTTACCATACTTCTGCCTCTCTTTGCTGAAAATTTCATTCAAATATTGATTTAAAGTGAGAGAAAAAATGCAAACTTTTCTGTGTGTAAAACACTTTGAGATCACAGTTTTCACTGATTATAATAGTAAAACAGTGCATGATAACGGAGTAGTTAATTGCGTGTAACTTCATTATTATTTGTGCTATTAGCGTGGTTTTGGTATCAAAATATAATTTTTTTCCATGATCTTTCTATCTGCATGGGTTTCAGACGTAACTGGAAATAATGGAAATTTTTATAACATACCTACAAACATTATATCCATCTAAAGAAACTAGTGCAATAAATAAATCAAAGAAAACTTAAAGTGCTTTCTTATATTATTGTAAACTTAAATCTTATTCAGTAAAACTATATCTTAACAGAAATAACATTTTCAGGGCTTTTAAATGGAAAGAAATCTACCCGCGATTTATCATAAGCACAATGCTAATTTTAGCATGACACTCGCATGTTTTCTTCAGCAAGCACATGGTCTTGACTCACCAAGATGAGGTATCAATATGGACGTGGCAATGGACAGCCATGCGGTCTCTCTAGCTCATGCTCCATCAACTTAACATAACAGATATTCCAAATTAGCCTTTGGAAAGTGCAATTACTTGTTTAGAATAGTTTTCTGCATTAAAACTCACCGAGATGACCCATAAAGTTAAGTACAGCGTGTCTACGGCCTGCCACCTTCATTTCAAAGTGCCATATAGCAAGACCGGAAATAAGGTTAGAAAGGGAGGATCACACTTCCTCTTTTCAAAATAAAAGAGCACAAGTGTATTAATATAAATAAAAGAAGAGAAAAGGGGACATTTTCTCTACTGGGTTACAACACAATGCTATTTACATGTAACAGATGAAAATAAAAAAGAGCTGAGGAGGGTCACTGTTGTGTGTGAGGCAAGGTCCTCTCCAAGAGACTTCAAGTGTTCTGTGCTGTATCTTAGCTGTTCCTAGGACTGCACTCTTCTGGAGAGAGACCTTTGATATTGTGCCTAGAATCTGTTGGTGTTGGTCTTCCAGTTTCAGGATTACAGCTCCTAAGGCATGGTTCCTTTTGCCCCTGGTACTTCTCTTTTTTCTTTTATGCTTTCTTTCTTATATTGCTGTCTGCCGGGATTGTTACATCACAACTGCCGTCTTATGCTCTTCATCAACCACCACTATGTCTGGTTGGTTGGCCAGCAGCTGCTTGTCTGTCTGGAACTTAAAGTCCCACAGGACCTTAGCCCTGTTGTGTTCAACTACCTTTGAGACTGAGCATGTCTTCCATCAGGACTTTAGGACATGTAATCTATATGGAGCACAGGTATTCATGTACACTACCCAGCCACTTGCCTGTGCCTCTCAGTGTACACGATCCCAGCTTGCATCTTACATCCTGCTACTATAGTATATGCTTGACTGTCTCCAGGGTACCTTTGCACAGCCTGCAACTTGAGTCCTGGTAGACCTCTGCCTCTATAAATCTGGTGCATAGGACCTGTTCTTACGAGTTGTTTTTACTGTCCTTTAGGCCAGGCTTTAGTAGCCACTGGTAAGATTTCTTGATGTCAAGATGTCAGCCACTTCCACTGCTGATGTTAACTCCTACAGGGCTTGGTCTTCCATGACAGTTCCTCCTCCTGTTCCTCATCACCAGGTGTCTTCAGCTGCCTGAAGCACTCTTGGAGCAGCTCATCTCAGGGGTGTCATTTTCCTGATGTATTCATGGATGCTCTGTGTTTCATTCTGAATTGGGGCTCTGACACTTGCAAATCCATCATTTCTAGGTTTGAGCTGGCTTCTCAGCACCTGTCTTATGATCTGGAAATATTTGGCTGTTTCTGATCTTCATGCATCTTCATCATGGTTCCCATTGTTCTGTGGGATACCCAGGTACTGGTCCTGTCCTGTATGTCCGCTATCTTGCCTACTGTGTATTTTTCTATCATGGTATCCTTATACTGCTTGGCAGTGAGTTTGGGGAAAATGATGAAAAAGCCACTGTCTATCAGATACTTTCCAGATGGTACTGCATGGTCCCAATACCACTGGCTCAAATGCAGCTCCAAACTATGATAGAGTTTCCACTGTGTTTCACAGACATGGCTCAGACATTCACTTTTTGTTGTACCCTTTTCCTGACTTTCTCCAAACATAGTGACAGTGATTTGAACCAAAAATTCAAATTTGGATTTATCACTTCTAAGACCAGTTGCCACTGCTTTTCAGTCTAGTTCTCACATGCTTGTCACCAGGTTTTTGGCTAATAGGTCATTGGGAATCACCTCATTGATGCAAAAATATTATTTTATGCCTGCCAAACTGTGTTATCTTTGGCATTTTTGGTAAATTAATTGAAAGAATGGGGAAAAATATGTGTTTTTGCAACAGGTTGCTAGTAACAAAGTGCCTAAAGATACAATTTAAAACCTGTTCTTTGCTACTTACTTTGCGCAAGCAGAGTTAAACTTCTAAAGCACCTGCAAAATCATGACTCCCTTGCAACAATCACCAAGCACATACTTTCACATGCATGATACCTGCTCTTTGTGGCTGCTTCTCTGAGTGCTTATGAAATTATATTATGTGCTTGTGATTATGCTTTGCCTCACTTGTTACTTACGCTATACATGTAATGAAATAATTTTGCGTAACAAAAAAGAGAGAAAATACCAAGCTCAGCCAGGATCACAAGAGAAAGCTGGTAATTCTGGTCCAGAGTGTGCAAAAACAATTGAACACAGTAGATTTTCAGAAACCTCTGACTGCGTCTATTCACCTGTTGGTGAAAAGCCAGTCCTGCACCAAGTGCTCTGAAGTCATTAATCCGTCACTGTTAACCTCCTCTCCTGCCACCATCTAATCTGTGACTCTTGACAATGCACAATCTGCTCTCCTAGACAAAGGCTCAAACAATGAAACCTGTCCTTTTTGTGAAACACAAACACACTTGTGTCACCCAGGGTTTAATATTGAAGAGGTCTTTGAGGCCATTTTGATATTCCTGTCACATTACATTGTGTTAAAGTTCGAATGTGACTTTTGCAGCCATGACTGTTTTAAACAACTGTGGCAATAAAAGGTGGCCAGAGTAGATCATGTTATCAGAATAAAATCCAGCCATGAATTGTTGTCAACTGGAAAAAATATGAATAACAGCGATCAATGACAGGTCAGTGTTGGACATGTGTATTTTCTGTAGTAACAAAAATTGTTTTCATGGAAAAGTAAGATTTATTTTGTAATGCTACTGTATAACTGAGGGGAATAAATATTTCTGTAATCCCCCAAACTCTGAAACTGGTCCATCCGTCCATTTTAAGGAGTCACATGTTGCCAATTAAATAAATTCATATCAATAATTTGGGCATATAAGCTTAATCTGTCATTTAGTATTTTGGTGGATTGTCTCATTAATAATTTTTTTATTTATGCAACATAAGCACTGGATTGGACTTTTTGTTGGACATGCACAATATTAAAATGCTCAGCTGTGAATCCTGAAAAACTTTGATCTCACCATCCCAAGTGGTAAATGCTGATACCAGCAGCAAGATTAGCTGAAGCTGCCAAAGACTGAGTCAGTTAAAATTCTTTAGAGTAGTTCTTTTCTTGAGATATCTAGTTAAAACCCCAAATTTTGGTAAGTGGTAAAGACCCAAGTCTGCTAAGCAGCTAGAATCCAATATCAGACAAGAATGGGAAAACAGTCCTCTCCCAGAAATCTAGCAACTGGTCTCAAGGGATGAACTAGTGTCGTGCTCAGTTCCCAAACATTTGCAGACTGTTGTTAACAGGACAGTTACTACACAGTAGTAAACATACCCCTGCCCCTGACATCAAATTCAAATGACCTTGTTTTTTCTTAAAATGGTACATATCTATCTATCTATATATATATATATATATATATATATATATTATGGAATGCCATTTAGGAAATATAATATATATATATATATATTAAAATGAGAATCTGAATATATTGAATGAAAGTCTGAATATATACAATGAACTCTGAATATATTGAATGAAAGTCTGAATATATACAATGAACTCTGAATATATTGAATGAAAATCTGAATATATTGAATGAAAGTCTGAATATATGGAACGAAACTTGAATATATTGAATTAAAGTCTGAATATATTGAATGAAAACTGACGTCACGGAAGCTCTTGCGCCATCTAGTGTTTTCGTTACGTAAAGCACATTATGTCGCTACAAGAAATGGTACTATGAGTCAATCTGCAGGGAATTTAGTGGCAGAAATCCCAAATAACGAGTAGCTAATTAACACCCTGGCAAATGCATGAACTGGCCAACATAATGCTAGCAGCAGTGTTCCTAATCATGCTACTGATGAAGAGTTTTATTCAGTGAATCTCTCAGGTCAGACAGCTCCTGCGTATCAAGCTAACAATAAGCAGAACATGTCTTCCACATCCACATCTCAGATTCTAGACGGCGCCTGTTGTGGAGGGTGCCTGTGCATGTTCTGCGTAATGTTAGCTTGCATGCAGGAGCTGTCTGACCTGAGAGGTTCGCTGCATTTGGTCTTCCACGATGAAACAGTGAAGATGAACTGCAGATTGACTCATAGTGCCGCTTCTTGTAGCGATATTATGCGCTTTACGTAACGAAAACACTAGATGGCTCTTCCGTGACCACAGCTTTCATTCAATATATTCAGACTTTCATTCAATATATTCAGAGTTCATTGTATATATTCAGACTTTCATTGAGTGATTTATATATATATTATATATATATTATATATATATATATATATATATATATATATATATATATATATATATATATATATATATATATATATATATATATATATAATAATTATATGAAATGTTAGAAAAGTGGAATGAGCCAGGGAATTCTGTGGGAATGACAGACAATTACTGTAATAACAAATGAAGCTGAAACTGATTTTTCTTTTTTTTTTTTAAAGTAAATTCCTTCATATTGTTAAAAGGAATATTACTTTAGCACAGTCTAAATAAATTAAGAATACTTTGTATTCTGAACTCATATACTCTTAATCACTCTCCTCAGGCAAGCATTGTAGCATAATTTCCTGTTTTAGATGAGACTCATGGACTGCCAGTTTTGTCCAGGCCAAGGCAATCTGCATACTGGAAAGCTTTGAGAAAGCACATTTGGCCACTACAGAAAGGTCTTCATGATAAATTTAGTAATGGAGATCTATCACATCTTAGTACAAAACCTGCCACTTGAGAGATCAATGGTAAATGGAGCTGACCCCAAGTTACTCTTCAAATTGATTCATAGTACCAGAGAAAGAGCACTCTTTACACCCTATGAGACAGAGAAATTTTTTAATGAATTATTTAAAAATGGATGATACCCCTGTCTCAAAACAATACTTTGAGGAAAGGCAATAATTGCAGTAATCACAATTTGGTGTGCTGGTGTTCCACATTTCTGAGATTATAAAGCATAATCATGACAGCACTTCATCAGAGTCTTTCTGTACAATAAATATGAAAGTGAATCAGAATCAAATAAGAACCCATTTAATGAGCTCTCATTATCAAAGAAAACTATTACTTAAAAAGGTGGTAATTAAATGTACCAATTAGTATTTACAAAGCTGTATTCTGTTGAGACCATAAATAAATTACTATATTTATAAAATGACTACAGCTTTATTTGTATTTTCTGTAATTAGACTGATCCATACTTCATTGTTATAAACTCTCTCAACATGCCTTGAGTGATCTTTGAGGTCAGTACCAATATCAGTATGGTTCTATGACCACATCTATTGTGGTCAACAGATATCTTCCACACAAAAACACACAACCTCACAAGGTGACATTACCAACCATGCTGTTGCAGATTGTAATGAAGTAGGGGTCAGAATATCAACATGTTAATGGGCATCAAAGCTGGTAAAGGTGAGCCAACTCAGAGCGCGTGGCACTTGAGATCCACTGGAAAGTAGAGCTGAGCTAAGTCATTTGATTAATAAAATAATGGTAAACCATTTTCATGCTCAGTCAACCTTTGATGACATTTTTCTAGCACAAAACATTTGCTGTTTCCTGCCTAGAATATGAAAACTGCATTTTATGACTGGGAATTGATTATCTTTAGGTTTTATTGCATTGTCGCAGGGCATGTACAAAAAAAGCCTTGTGCCAATAACCCAGTGAAGTGTCAAGGGCAGCAGCGAGGTCAGTGGTGTAAATGGCAAGCAGTAACGACAAAGGAAACCTAGAGTTAGAGGCCACGCCAGCAGTTGCGTTGTTTTGGGTCGGCTGTGTAGGACCATTTGGGGTTTTGTACTGCCTACAGTTACAGTGGTAAGAAAGTGGTGGGTAAAATTGCAACAGTGTGCAAGCACTGCATTACACGTGTTGCTCATGCTAGCGACAACGTGTCCAGTATGTTGGTTCATTTATGGAGACATCAGTGAGATAGCAGAGAGCAACTTCTATACCCTACAGCTTTTAAATAGCCTCTCAATGAAAAGTCAGAAAGAGCAAAAGCCTAAATGAAAGTGTTGAGAAGTTTCATAGCTAAAGATATGAAGCCTTATGCTGTGGTGGAGGATGCAGGATTTCAGCATATGATTAAAGTACTCGAGCCACGGTATAATATCCCCTTCTGCTGACACTTCAGTAAGAAGGTAATTCCCAAACTTTATGAAGAGACATGATGAGGAATTGTCAAAGGGTTGTCCAACACACCATATGTAGCTCTTGTTACTGATGGATGGATCTCCAGGGCCACTGAAAATTTCTTAACTGTGACTGCTCATGACATTATTTCAGAGTGGGAGATGAAAAGTGTTGTTTTGCAGAACCGCCCACTTTACATACAAGCCATGCAAGTGAGAATCTCTCTGACTGGAAATTGGAGAGGGGCAACAGCACAATCCCTGTTAATAGAGACGATGCAAAAAATATGGTGAATGCAGTCAGTGTAATAGCTGGACTGGGGCCACAGATTGGGTACTTTGTGCACACAGTTAATCTTGCAGCCAAGAATGCAGTCTCAATAAATCAGGTATCCCGACTCCTGGGGAAAGTTAGGAAAGTGGTCACTTTGTTCCATCCCTGAAAACCAAGCAGGAGATGCTGGACATTCTGGAGTGTTGTGTGAAACAGCAGGCTGCCCTCAATTCTGCACTGATAGACAAGGGTGTCTAGAAGAATGTCAGTAAGATTGTTGTATTGACTGAGGGTGAGGCAAAACTAGCAGAGGACTTAATTAAGATTCTCAAACCTCTGAAAAATGTTATGATCCTCATGAGCTGGTGATCATCCCTCTGCAGAAGATGATGTTGAAATCCATGACTCCAAGAGAAGAGGACAGATCCACCATCAAAAATTCAAAATTCCATCTCTAAAGACTTGGAAGGCAGATATAATGACCCTGGTCTTCAGAACTATTTGCATAGAGCCACAACCCTTGATCCTCCTTTCCCTGGAGGAAGCCTCTCTTCAGAAAATCTACAGTGATCTCACCACAGAGATTATGGAAATTAAAGAGCCTGTATTATGGATTTATTTTGTATATAATTAAACATATTGTAATTTCTCATTACCATTGGTTTATTTTTTTTATAACAAAACAAAGTATATTTGTGCCTTTGAAATTATTACAATTTTTTTTTTTTTTTTTTGCATAACATGCACTAAAGGCTGCAACACTGTATTTCTGTATTTTACCATTAAGATAAATTAGCCTTTTAGTTAGTTGACAGTGGTGACTATTTATGTTCTTAGCAAAAATTAAAGAGAAACTTTTTTTTTGTCTATTTGCTTTGGTTTTTCAATAGATAAAAAACATTTTTAAATCAGCAATGTCTCCCCTTTCACTGCAATGACAAACAACCTCATTGTTTCAGTTTTTGCATGACTACATGACATGTCCTTGGGAATAACTGATATTTTAAAAGCTGTAAATGGTGCATTATCTATTGCTGATATAGGATATTACTGGAGTTTTGACAAATTAGGAAAAAAAAAAAGAACAAAGGCATACCAAACCAAACCATGACTTCAAAATCATGATATGAACCGGACTGTGGATTTTGTGAATCGTTCCACCCTTAGAAATGATCTTTTTGCATGTATTGGGCCTAAACTCCTAAATGTGAACTGGATTACTTATTTATTTATTTTTGTTTTGTTTTAGGAATAAATAAACAAAATACAAATAATTTCCACCTACCCTCTGCAGATGAGTCACTGGCTTAATATATATTCAAATAACTTTCATTTAAATCCTGCCAACCACAACTGTAGATTTGTGGGGGCACTAAAATAGAGCTGTATTGTCTATTTGGATTCCTCTTTGAGCCACAGAGAAAGGTATAAAGTTGGAGTAGGAAAAATAGTTAATATAAGTGATAAATTGCTCTGATTCAGTGGTAAATAATAAGCAACCAATTACCATAAAGGTAAAGTGAAAATGGTGACTGGAAGAAAAGTGTTGCTGCGATAAGATACAAGGGGCTGCTAATTTATGCTTCCTCCCATCCTTTCCCTCAGCACGATCCTGTTGTGTTAAATGCATTACAGAAGAAGAAGGTTGCAGTTGAGTGCTCAAAAATATTATGTCCAATGTCTTCTCTTAAACACTTTCCTTGACCTGAAAAAAAACATGAGGTGAAGAAAAGATGAAAAGAGAAAAATTCTTCCAACTACATTTACACTGGGCTACAGGAGCATGAGGGTGGATGTTCACATAAGATTGCCTGTCATGCATCTTAAATATTTCACCCCATAGTGTTACTGGGTCGTTTCATGCAAGCTATATGAATGTGGACAACCCAATCATAAATATTATTTCACTACTAAGGTTGGGATTGAAATTAAAAACAAAACAAAACAAAAAAAAAAAAACCCAGCTTGCTATTCCAGCGTCACGGAAGAACTCAGTAGCTGTGTGATGACTTGCTAACTCTCATGGAAAGCCAATGCACTTTCTGGCTATGTTAGACCTTGATTCAACATGAATCATGTTGAATCAATTAATATTAATAAGACTAATATTAATAAGAAAGAAGTAGCAGCTGCAAAATGCAATTATTTATATGTGGTATACACATTGTGTATCTTGAGTCGTTGCAGTCATAATTAATAAGCAGTCATTCTCAGTGGGAGGAGCTAAAGTGTGAGAAAGAGACCCATGTATGAAAACCAAGCACGCTTATGCTACAGTCACACCAGGGAAAACAGTGGAGACTGAAGCACAAGCAAAACGATTGCAACCATTTGCAATGAACTTGCAATCTTGAAATGGTTGCTTCAAACATTGTGACCACGTCTGTGACAATTTGCAGTCAGTTGCCATCTTAAAAGCAGCTTTAGTGTTTTATTGTCTTTTTATTGACAATAAGACAGGTCAAGCTGGCAATTACAGTACATACAAACTGTTTGTGATAATGTGGTGATTAATGTGACAAATAAGCAAAGCTTTTGCTGTATACATACACTGAAATTCACATTGAACAGAAATTCACCTTAACTGCTTAAATTCATTGTCCAGCCAGAACCTCCTAGATTTGAAGCTGAAATTCGTCCACAAATAGTGAGGTAATTGCTGCAGGACAGCAACTTAACTGCAAAATGGCATAGGCACTCAGCAATCTTGCTTTTATATAGGAATATAACCAGAATACAACCCATTAGCAACCAGTTGAGTCAAGTCCCCTTTTACAAATAGAGGTGTTGTAGATGAGTTGCACACATCAGCACAGAGCAACTCAGATTGATTATTTGCAAATGTTCCACCAAACTATCTGTGCAATCACCTTGCAATTAAAGTGATCACCCAGAGGTTGCGGGTGTTACAACTTCTGGTCAACTTGCTGTTCACTGCAATTACTTGTAATCAGTTGCTGAATGCAAAAAATACATAAATAAATAAATAAATAATACAACCATGCAACTACGGATTTTTCCTAGTCCTAAGGGGGGTACTGTCCTGTTTTTACTCGAGTGTGACGAGACATAATGACATCTACCCACTACGTTTACATCCACAATCTGCATAATCTGAATACAAACAGGGGTTGTCAATTTTGTAAATAAATAATTTGGAGAAAGAGTTGATGCACCCATATCTGAACCAGGACACGGGGACACTGCAGTAGGCAACAAGTATGTACAGCCTGGTTGATTGTTGGGTAGTAGATTAATTGAGTTCCTGGCGTAATTACTCAGACAGGACAGCGGGCAGACACAGATCCTCAGCATCTCTGATTATGTGGTGTTGGTGCTGTGAAAGGGGTCATTAGTCACTCACCACGGCTGCTGGACATCTTCCCAAAATACTTTGTGTGCGTATGTGTGTGCGCTAGTGTTGGAAAGTCACAGAAATGAGAGAGAATGTGACAGAAGTGGGAGCACTGAGACCACACTGAAATGTATACAGAAAAATGTAATGTAAATGATAAACCAGTCCCTGGTTGAGGGCTTTCAGGCATAGTTCAGGAGTGTTACAAGACATGCAACACAATGAAAACATAAATATTTACGTTAAGGTTTGTTTCTCTGAGCTCCTATAGTCCACAAATCTTTTCCCCGCTGCATTCCTTCCATTGTTGTCATTTTTATTTTTATTGCTACAGCCCCAAAGCCCTGCCTCTGCTCTCTGTTGGCGTGCTGCCCTGGACAGACTTGGCATGGTCTTATCCAATTTGGTGCTTTGCTAAGATGGATATGTTTGCTTTTCTTGCTGTTGACGGACCCCCTCACCTCAAAATAAATGTATAAAACAGCCGAACTTTCTTTCCTCAAGTTATAGGTGTATTCAAGTTCAGTATGTTCTAAAAGAAAGTTTTATCAATGCTGAATGATTTTATTATCTTTAAAGGATGAAAAAACAAAACAGAATGCCACTGAAGCCAAGTGAACAAAATAATAAATTAATAAATGGTTTTCTTTAATGAAGGGTACAATTAAGGAGTTGGTTACTAGCTAATCCCCTCCACAAAAACTTGCTGTCTGACATAACATTATGGTTATAATAGTTATCCATTATTGTTTTCTGCTATGCACAGTAATGAAAAAAAGTTTTCATATTTTTTCATCAACTGGCTAGAAAGTGATCCTTGTACAATAGTTTTATTTTGGAATAAACCAGCTAACAATGGTGGCCATGTCAAACAGCAAAATAAAACCTGAAATTTACCTCTCACACGTTGAAATCAAAGACCCATTCTTTCAGTACAGAAAAGGAAATGTAATATATTTTTTACCAGCATCCAATAATAAATGATCAGCTTGTGACTCAAAACCTACTTGATGTTAAATCAGTGTTTTCCTAAATGATAGCTTTCAAACAACGTGGAGTGCTGATGACATCTGAAATTATTTTTGTTTCAGCTGATTCTCAAAGCTTAATTAAAATTTGGTTTGATTAATTTTGTTAAACATCAAACATTATTGCATAAACCTTATTAAAATAGATTAAAAATAAAATAATTCAGCTGTTCATTCTGCAGCAAAACCTGAATAAGCCCATGCCCTACACTAATGAACTGTGTAGGGAATGGGCTAATAGTAATTGTGTATTCTTAAATTTTATCTCTGTACAAGCAGCCATAACATATTTTCATGTTTATTGTATCACTATATTAGTAGCAACATAATATTAATGTATTTTCAAGAAAGAAGAAATTTAAATATTGTGTTATACACACACACAAGGTAAAAGAGGTCTTAGCTTAGGTGGCTGACCCCTGTCACCCACTGAAAGCACCAACAATGGGCACATGAGCATCAGAAGTGGACCATGGAGCAATGGTGGTCTAGTCTGATGAATCATGTTTTCTTTTGCATCACGTGGATGGACGAATGTGTGTGTGCGTCACTAACCTAAGAAACACCTGCCACCAGGATGCACTATGGGAAGAAGGCAAGCCAACAGAGGCAGTGTGATACTTTGGGAAATGTTCTGCTGGGAAACATTGGGTCCTCTCATCCATGTCAATATATTTTATTGTTACTTTGACATTACAACTACCTAAGCATTGTTGCAGGCCCTTTCTTGGAAATGGTATCCCCTGATGGCTGTGGCCTCTTTTAGCAAGTTAATGTGCCTTACCACAAAGCAAAAATGGTTCAGGAATGGTTTGAGATGTGCATTTGGCCTCCAAATTCCACAGATCTCAATCCAATTGAGCATGTGGGATGTGCTGGACAACTCTGACAAGTTCGATCCATAGAGGTCCCCCATCACAACTTACAGGACTTAAAGGATCTGTTGCTAACATCTTGGTGCCAGATACCACAGCACACCATCAGGGGTCTAGTGGAGTCCATGCCTTGATGGGTCAGAGCTGTTTTGCCAGCAAAAGGGGGACCGACACGATATTAGTCATAATGTTATGCTTGATCAGTGTACAGTGCAGGGAATTACAAATTTTATAACTGCATTTGTATTTACACTATTTATCTTTGTCTAATATTAAAATTTGTTTGATGATTTAAAATATTTAAGTGTGACAAATATGCGAAAAACTAAGAGAGCAGGAATCACTTTTTCATGGCACTGTGTACCCTTACATGTTTGCTTCCAACGAATACATCATTATAGATTGTACAGCAGTCTCTCTCTTTTTCCCCATTTGTTTCATCATCAAAATGTCTGTATGTAGTACATTTTCAGTGACCGAAGCAGGACTGTTACGTGGAATTAAAAAACAAGAGCATCAGAAAAAAGAATAAAATATGGCACAAAGCTAGTAAAACAAGAATGAATATATCTAATACCTTTGGTTTTTGTTGGCACAAGCCCACACTGCCTCTCAAGTACAGCAGACCTCTTAGCTCCAAACCATAAACTCAGCACATTTTTTAATCAGTTAACTGGCTAGCCAGTCAGAACTGAGCTATGGCTCTGTCTACTACCTGCCATGTCAGCCAGGCCACTTCTGCCTTACAGCCCGAAGGGAATAATGACTGACCCTTCATCACTGACACTGTCCAGTACAAAGAGGAAAATATGTACTTGAACTGATGGAATTAAACCACCATGCTTATACTGTATTTGCACACAAGCATACAAAGGCACACACAGAGCACACAGAGCAATGTCCTCTGTTCACATCACCAGATTTGCTGTTTGTTTTGTATATATATATATATATATATATATATATATATATATATATATATATATATATATATATATATATATATATATATATATATATATATATATATGCAGTGGCTTGCAAAAGTATTCATACCCCTTGAACTTTTCCATATTTTGTCACATTACAGCCACAAACACAAATATATTTCACTGGAATTTAATGTGAAAGACCAACACAAAGTGGTATACAATTGTAATTGTGAAGTGGAAAGAAAGTTATACATGATCCAAAACATTTTTTACAAATAAAAAACTGAAAAGTGCAGTGTGCAAAAGTATTCAGTTCCCCTGATTCAATACTTTGTGGAACCACCTTTTGCTGCAATTACAGCTGCAAGTCTTTTAGGGTATGTCTCCACCAGCTCGATTTGTCCTTTAGCAACTTTTGAGACAGCCCACAGCGAGTTTTGTTACAGAAAAGTTGGCAATGGTGCCGGCCGCCGATCGCCAGATTACACACAAATATATGGGCCAGCATAGATGAAAACAGGCCAGGAGCATGTAGAATAAAATTCATCATCGTTTTCTGCAGTTTACTGCGTACGGTTTCCATTTTTAGAACAATTCTTCCACTTCTTGTTGAATTTATCTCCGGCGGCTTTGGCTGCTTTCCACACCTGTTGCGTCGCACTCACAGCTTGTTCCTGTCTAATATCATCAGTAGAGTGATTTTGTGAATCAATGATGGACTATTTTAGAGAATTCAATGAGGCCTTTGAACTGATCTGCCAGACCTGAGGCCATATTGCTGCAGACCACGCAATGGTGCAGTGGTGTGGATGCCTCGGCCATCGGCGGTCAGACGCAGGGCTCAAATTACACAGACTGACTGACATTTTCTAACTATTTGAAAAGCGTACGCTGAGTGTTACCCCCTCCCCTCATCGAACGCTTTGTACGCTCTGGAAAATGTCGGTATTTGTTAAGCGTCCCTTACCAAAGTCGCACCAAAACATTTTGCCAGATTTTTGAGCGCAGTGTACCACATAAAATTGGTTCAAGGTCAGTAAGCACAACAAGAATTCATACATAAGGCGCACCAGATTATAAGGTGCACTGCCAATTTTTGAGAAAATTTAAAGATTTTAAGTGCGCCTTATAGTCCGAAAAATACGGTGTGTGTGTGTGTGTGTGTATATATATTCCTGTATCAGAAAATATAATATATAAACATCCACAGGTACAACTTTTGAACAAATACATGGTGATATCTATGAAGGAGAATCAAATCAATTCATTTTCTTTTCTGTTATGACCTGTGTGTCTGTGTGAAAGTCAGCTAATATTTAATATTTGTGAACATATTTTTGTATATGCAGTGCTACTCATACATAGACTTTACTTAGACAGGTTGGATGGTTATATTATTGTCAGCTCGAGTATATTTTGCAATTTTGTTTTACTTTTTTATCCACCTGAGACAACAACATGATGAGTTTGCTATGGTGCAACACACTCTTATTTTAAAGGTTCAGTCACTGCTAATCAATAAGCCCCAACCCTTTGCTTCTAGTGTTTCTCCATAGTAGCCTATAGTTGAGGCTCACTAATTTCATGGTTAGCAAGTCTCCAGCTCTGCTATTTTGGACTGCAGATGGTGTCAGTAGTCCTAGTTCTTTTGAGGGCCACTTTAACCACAACCTGCAGCAGGTGTGGAATTGGTTCACCTTCACTCCCTTAATGCAGAAGAGTGGTCCCCATTGAAAACCTCTTCATTTAAATAACGAGGTTTGTTTAAATATGTTGGCTTTTAAACAAGTTTGAAGTTATAATAATTTTATCCTGTGATTCTTTTTACACAGGCAGAAATGAGTTATGAAGCCTTCATGTTGTGGTATTTGCAAACTGAGATGTAAAGGACCATTTGAATATGACAACATATGATGTGTAATCTGACACTGGAAGACAAGGAAGATCAAAACTTAAAATGGAGGGAAGCCAGTTTGGCAATGTGAGTCAGCATACAATGTGTATAATATGTATGTTGTAACCACATGCTGTGGTCAGTCCTTGTCAATATTAAAACAAAAGACAAAAATTAGTGTTTAATAACAGTATTTTAGTCAAAAAGAGAGGGAAGGGAAACAACATACTGCAGGACCAAAACAACCTGCTGTCCACTTTCTGTAGAGCCAGCCTGGGATGCAACAGTGACACTAGCAGAACCTGAAACTTTAACTGAAACTCTGAGAGCTCTTAAAGCTTTCCACTCAACCATTTTACTGTTGCTAGATGTTTATAGTAATCCAGTGCACATCAAGTTCCAGAAAACAAAAATGGACATTATTTAACCAGAAAAGCACTTATTGTTACCTTAAATACTGCTTGGCACTTCATTTGCTTTACATGCATTTAAAGTTATGCAGAATTTTGACAGTTGCTTGATAGATGCTCAGGGTCTTCTAAGAAACACTGCATAAAACTGTCAGGTTTTCATTAACCAAAATTTACCCATTTACTCATTTTCCACTAGGCTGTGATGGAAGCAGGATAATCAGACAGGAAATCCTGCCTATAAGCTCTGATCATTAGCTTTGTCCTCCAGCTTGTTTTTGTGATCCATAGGGATTTCCAGGCCAGATGAGAGATGTAATCCCTCGAGCATTCAGATTCTGTTGTGTGTTCATCTTCAAGTTGGATGCAATTATAGCACTTTTACAAAGGTATCCAAGAAAATTACTAAAGAGTTGCTCAAACCACCCTAAACAGATCCACTTCAAAGTCTTCTTGGACATCTGTCCATTTTTCTATCTCTATTCTCTCTTCACCATACAGGTTTTGCATTTTGCTTTCAGTGCACAATTGCTGGCTTTTACTGTCTATACAGATGATACTATTATCTATTGCAACAGCTGTCTTCAGCATATGCAGCGTTTCAAGGCAGTCCCCAAGGCAGCCAGTGCTCATGGCCAATCAAGGAAGTGTGAAATTAGACAGACTGACTTATGCTATATAACACACCCTGAACTTAGGGCATATTTCACTCATATACAGCATATAAATGATTTAGACTGTGCATAATTAGATTGTTTTAAAAAGCTAATCAGTTACTATAGATGCTCTGAAAACTGAGCAACTGCTCTAACAGTCAGTCTCACATGTGATGGTCCTCCTTCATGTTTCCTAAATAATTTAGCCATTTCCTAGCCAATTATTAAGGATTTTTTTACATTTTCAATTTATATCAGTGCACATCACACATAATATATTATGTCTTGTTATCACATTATCATGTTCTGCTATTTCCTTTTGGAAGTGTTTCACCCACAAAGGAGAAAAAAAATATAAATGCTGCTCACAGTTGTTACTTTCTGTAAACAGGTCAGCAACCTAAATTAGGTAGTGGGAGAATGTAAGAAGAGATGACTGTTTGAGCTGGAGAAGTTCCCAAACTCGAATATCATATTTGGCATCTTATATGTTTGAAGTGTTTGTTTTTATTAATTTTTTTATCTTATTTTTATTTTTTATTTTTTATCTTTATGTGTGGGATGTCTGTAATCATGAAGAAAACAATATTCAAATAAAAATAACTTGACTGGCTTTTCTGATTCAACTTGAAGAAGAGGTTGGGTGAAGTTTGTTTGAGCTCCATGTCTACCTTTCACGTAGGGGAGAGACACACAGAGATAGAGATGTTTATTTGTGTGCTCTTTGTTTGCTCCCCAAATAGTCTTTGTTACAGTTCATCCTTTTTGGTCTGATCTGATGATGCAGGCTGTGAGGAGATGACGACTGGGAGTGGTTGAGGAGTATTGTCCTTTGGGACACCTTTTTAAAATAGGCTGACACAAAAACATACATTAAATGGTGTTTTTGTACTACGGGACAAAATCCAGATTCTTAGCTGCATGTAAAATCTAAAGCTGAAGCTCTTCAAGTTAGACAAATGAGGTTTTTCCAAAGTAACCACCTTCCTCATTAAATGGTAACAGGGAGCAGTGCTTTCAGTGTTCAACTGGACACAAGATAGAACTGAAAGGTCTATGAAAACAGACAAAAACATAATGCTTCTTGCAGAAATAAGTAACACGTTGTAAGTTGAGATGTATTTGTGTGTTTGATTTCAGTCCCATTTTTATTACAGAGTAGTTCAGAGGCCAATCAGAGATTTGTATGAATGAATTATTCATAACATTAATAAACATGCACATATTTGCAGTTATTGTGTTTGGCTACTTAACAGCATGAATCTTTATCCATTCATGTGCAGACTGTAATTTGGGGTTCCTGACAAAGATACATTTTCATGCAGCCAAGGAAAGAACAGAAAATGCTGCTAACAATGACAGATTGCACAGAAAATGTGCAATCTGTCATTACAGAATTTTGAAAAGATTTCCAGGTTCTGTGAATTTACTGTTAAAAATTTTAATAATTGCATCAATTAACTCAAGTGTCATGGGCAGGGTGGAGTGGTGGTTAGCACTGTTGCCTTGGTTCAAGTCTGCCGTCTGGTCGGGACCTTTCTGTGTGACGTTGTCTGCGTGGGTTCTCTATGGGTCCTCTAGTTTTCTCCAAAGACATACAGTTGGTTAATTGGCTGTAGTTGTTAATGGTTGGTTATTTCTCTGTGTTCTCAGCTTTGCAAAAGGCTGGCAACCTGTCTGTAGTGTACCCTGCCTCTTGCCCTATGGCAGCTGGGATGGGCTTCTGCCCAACCGCAACCCTGAAAAGGATAAGCGGAAGAAAACGGGTGTCTCACTTGACATTTACTTCCTGTAAATTTGGATTTTGGGGAAGACTGAAAAATAGAAGATATTAGAAAGAGTTTTATTACTTAATGCTGGTACTGTGTGGAGAAAAAAAAATCAGTTATGTCAAAATACATGAAAAGATTGATGCAAAGAGGTAGCTGAAGTCCCTTAGGAGGAAGACAGATCTTTTTGGAGGATAGCCTCACTCCCAGCTCCTATCGTTTTTTTTTAACCCAAATTATGGTCTTTAAACCTAACTAACTGGATCAAAAATAAATGAAAAAAATTTTAAAAGGTCCAAAAGTGATGAGAAGCCAACAATGATACACAGTCCCACTTTTAAAGCAGTTTGGGAAACCAAAAATCATCCCCAATGATTTTTATTTGTTTGTTTGTTTATTTATTTTTCTTAATTTTTGAGAATAAACTTGAGAAGATGATATTACCGGAGAGCTGTATTCAGTTGGCTATATTACTGCTGTGTACTGTTCTCTGTGGATATGAAGGTTTTGAAATATTAAAAAAGGTCCCATGATTCCAACAAATGGCAATTCTTTGATATATAAATTGAGATATACTGCACAATTGTGGCAATTCTTTAATACCATTCTTCATTTTCAGCTCTTTCAACATGCAGAAAATAGAACACAAGACCTTCACCTTTTTGAAGAAAATTTCCACAATACTTGCCCTTAGCAGTAAGTACTAAAAACATATTTACATAGTCACAGCTTTTTGGTTGTGAAAGGAACGAATCCAGAAATGTTTATGAGAAATCCACAGTTGGGTTAGTTAAGGAGAACTTTATTGCCCTGAGAATGTTTGAAAAGCCCTAAACGAGCTCTCTTAAAGACTTGGTTCACCCACATTCCTATATTTCATCAAACCTATTTGATTTGATTTTGTATTATTTTTATTATTATTATTATTACAGCATGAAGAGGGTTGAGGTAATTCTACAGTAGAAGGAGCAGTTTCAGACTCCTTACTTGATACTAAGACATGTTTGAATGTGCTGAGTGCAACATATGATCCTTATTTTACCATCCACAAAAGACTTGTATTGTTTACAACACCTATAAAGCTACTTTTATTGTTGTTAAACCTTTTTGTTTTAAATTTCTATTTAAGATATCACTTTTGTAAGGATAATGCGATACATTCTTACTAAAGTCTTTCATTGAGTAAACTGAACAGAGTAACAATTTTGGATTGTCTCTGGATATTTGGATCATCTTCTGTAGGACTATAACTTTTCATTGTTTTCCAGCTGTTTATGTCTATGCATCAAAGAGTGGTTTGTTAGGTTTAGAAAAACACTGTGGTTAGATGAAAACATGCCTCTTCATAACGTCACAATGCATTTAAATGACACACCAGTTGGTCCTTTACAGGTGTGCGTATGTGTCACTATTGGAGCATACTGAGCCTCAGTTTTAATATGCTGAGTTCTAGTTAATGTTTCTTATTTATGGAGTTTGGGATGCTTTTAGTTTTCTATTCTAGTCCAAGTTTTTAGTCCTTGGTTTTTATTTAGCTTCAGCTTCCATTTTGAGCTTGTCATTTGCTGTGTGTTATTTTCTATTTTACTGTGAACCCTAATTTTCTGTGGCTTCTCATTCTAGTTTTACTTCCCGCTGTGTGATTGTCCTGATTGTTCTCACATGTTGAAAACTTTGACCTGTGGCAATTTCCCCTCCTATTTGCCTCTCCCAAATCAGTCTAAAAGTCCTGTCTTCCCATCAGTCTTTGCCAGAGCATCTGTTATGTTCAGTTATGCTTTCCCTGCATGTTGCCCTCCACAGTAGCTTGTGTTTATTGGATTTCTGTCTATCTGATATTTTGGATGTTATTCCTGGCTAAATAAAGGGCTAGCTTATTGCTGTGAATTCAGCCTGCAGTGTTCAGTATCTGGATTCTTTGTACATGCATTTACAGTGCTGTGAAAAATATTTGCCCCCTTGCAAATTATTTGCATATTTGTCACATTCAAATGTTTCAGATCATCAAATAAATTTTAACATTATTCAGATGTAACCTGAGTAAACAAAGTCACTGGCATCTATCAGTTTGGAAAGGGTTACAAAGCCATTTCTAAGACTTTGGGACTCCAGCAAGTCACGGTGAGAGCCATTATCCACAAATGGAGAAAACACTGAACAGTGGTGACATTTCCCAGGAGTGGCGAGCTTACCAAAATTATTCCATGAACTCAGAACAACATCTAAAGAACTGCAGGCCTTTGTATCAGTTAAGGTTAGAGTTCATGATTTAAAAATAAGAAAGAGATTAGACAAAAAAAACAAACAAAAAAAAAAAAACGGGCAAAAACCACTGCTAAAAAACAACTTGATGAGCCAAGACTTTTGGGAAAATATTCTGTTGACTGACGAATCTAGAGTTGAACCTTTTAGAAGGTTTGAGTCCCATTATATGTGGTGTAAAAGAAACACAGCGTTTCATAAAACGAACATCATACCAGCAGTCAAACATGGTGGTGGTAGTGTGATGGTCTGGGGCTGCTTTGCTGCATCAGGATGACTTGTTGGAATTGATTGAACCATGAATTCTGTTCTTTACCAGAAAATCCTGATGGAGAACGTCCAACTATCAGTTCATGCCCTAAAGCTCAATCTGATCTTAAACAAGCTGTTCATGATTGAACACCCCCCCCCCCTCTCCGAAAGTGACTGAATTAAAAAATAAAATCTGCAAAGAAGAGTGGGCCAAAATTTCTCCACAGCGATGTGAAAGACTCATTGCCAGTCATCTCAAATGTTTGATTGCAGTTCTTGCTGCCAAGGGTGGTGTAACCAGTTATTAAGGTTAGGTGGCAGGAAGGTTTGGATAGCTTTTTTCCTTTAAAGAATGAAATCATCATTTAAAAAAAAAAAAAAAAAAAAGAAGCAGTTTGTATTTACTTGAGTTATCTTCGTCTTATATTAACATTTATCTGATGATATGAAACGTGACAAATATGCAAAAAATAAAGAAATCAGAAAAGGGACAATCTGATGTTCTTGATAAGATAAGATAAGATAAAACTTTAATGATCCCACGACGGGGAAATTTGTGCATTACAGCAGCTCAATACAGAGAAAAAATGAAAAGGATGAGTAAGAACAAGTAACTAAACTAAAAACTAAAACTAAAATTCAATAGAATAAAATAAAATAGCAAAAAATTATACACATATACATAAGCACTATATACATAAATATATATATCAGTGTCAATACCCACATTTACATATACACACATATACACACACGTCAAACACTATATAAAGATATCAAAATATTATATACATTTGTAGCCGGTAAGGTACACAGCATACACGGTATGCATTATATGGGTGAGTGTAATAAATAAAATGTATCTGACTGTATGGATAAAGTGATGGCAGTGTAGGTAAAGTGTCCAAGTGACTCAAGACATTATGATGTGTTATACAGTCTAACTACTGTTGGGATGAATGACCTGCGAAAGCGCTCCTTCCTGCAGCGAGGATGTTTCAGTCTCTGACTGAAGGAGCTGCTCAGTTCACCCACGGTCTCATGAAGAGGGTGATGGGGGTTGTTCATGATGGATGTCAGCTTTGCTAACATCCTCCTCTCACCCACCACCATCACAGACTCCAGAGGACATCCCAACACAGAGCTAGACCTCCGCACCAGTTTGTCGATCCTGCTCCTGTCCCTTTCGGTGCATCCACCCCCCCCAGCAGGCCACTGCGTAGAAAAGGGCAGATGCTACCACTGAGTCATAAAAAGTCTTTAACAGAGTCCTGCAGACACCAAAGGACCTCAGTCTTCTCAGCAGGTGGAGTCGACTCTGGCCCTTCTTATACAGGACGTCTGTGTTTGTACTCCAGTCCAGCTTGTTATTGAGATGAACACCCAGGTACTTGTAGGAGACCACTGTCTCAATGTCCTTTCCCTGGATGTTCACCAGTGCTGTAGGGGGTGGCTTCCTCCTGAAGTCTATGATCATCTCCTTCGTCTTGCTGGCGTTGATTTGGAGTGCGTTGTTCTCACACCAGCCGACAAAGTCACTGATGACCCCCCTGTATTCCTGGTCGTTCCCATCTGATACGCATCCGATGATGGCCGTATCATCTGAGAACTTCTGTAGGTGGCAATGGTCTGAATTGTACCTGAAATCTGAGGTGTACAGACTGAACAGGAAGGGTGAGAGGACAGTGCCCTGTGGCGCCCCCGTGCTGCAGACTACTACATCAGACATACAGTCATGGCACCTCACATACTGTGGTCTGTTGGTGAGGTAGTTGATGATCCATGCTGTCAGCTGCCTGTCCACTCCGGCTCCCTCCATCTTCCCTCTCAACAGTGCAGGCTGGATGGTGTTGAAAGCACTGGAGAAGTCAAAGAACATGACCCTCACAGTGTTCCCCGCCTGCTCTAGGTGAGAGAGGGATCTGTGCAGCAGGTAGATGACGGCATCGTCCACCCCGATGCCAGGCTGGTAGGCGAACTGCAGGGGGTCCAGCGCTGAGCTCACCAGTGGGCGGAGGTGGTGCAGGATGAGCCTCTCCATGGTCTTCATCAGGTGAGAAGTCAAGGCCACAGGTCTGTAGTGGTTGGACTCCCTGGGATGTGCGATCTTTGGCACTGGAACTATGCAGGAAGTCTTCCACAGTTCAGGAACCCTCTCCAGATTCAGGCTCAGGTTGAAGATGTGCAGGACCACCTGACAGAGCTGGTCTGCACAATCCCTGAGCAGTCTGAAGCTGATTCCATCTGGACCCGCTGCCTTCCTGATCTTCGTCTTCCTGAGCTGACTTCTCACCTGATCAGATGTGAGGTGGATGTGAGGCTGGGTTTGGGTGGTTGATGGGGCTGGCTCCGCTGTGGGTGAGGGTGAGGAGAGCGCAGGCAATGATGGCATTGCACCAGGAGAGAGGGGGGTCAGCATAGGGAAGGGGGCAGATGGGAGCTGAGGGGTGGGGGAGGTGGTCAACGACCCAGAGTCAAATCTATTGAAAAACAGATTCAAGTTGTTAGCCCACCCCCGGTCAGCAGACACTGTGGCTCCTCCATTGTCCTCAAAGTGGCCAGAGATTTTTTTCATGTTTCTCCAGACTTCTCGGACTTTGTTATGTTGGAGCTGTTCCTCCATCTTCCTCCTGAAGCTCTCTTTGCCTCTCCGGATCTTGTATTTCACATCCTTTTGTACTCTCCTTAGTTCCTCCTTGTCTCCAGATCTGAAGGCCCTCTTCTTCTCGTTCAGCAGGGCCTTCAGCTCTGGGGTCACCCACGGTTTATTGTTGGAGAAGCACCGTACCTTCTTGGTTGGCACAGTGTTCTCCACACAGAAGTTCATGTAGTCTGTGATGCAGTGGGTGAGGGCGTCAATGTCCTCACCGTGAGGCCTGCAGAGTTCCTGCCAGTCTGTAGATTTAAAACAGTCTCTCAGGGCCTCACTGCAGTCCTCAGACCACAGTCTTATTGTCTTCTTGGTGGGGGGTTTCCTCTTCACAATGGGGGTGTAGGTGGGGTGAAGAATGACCAGGTTGTGGTCTGAGTGGCCAAGCGGGGGTAGAGGTGATGAGCTGTAAGCCTCCTTTGTGTTGGCAAACAGCAGGTCTATAGTTTTATTGTCCCTTGTGTGGCAGTCGACATATTGGGTGAAGTTAGGGAGAGTGGAAGAAGGTGAGGCATGGTTGAAGTCCCCAGAGATGATAATCAGGGACTGCGGATGTGCCGTCTGTAACTGAGAGACGGTGGTGTGGATGTCCTCACAGGCTGCTGTAGCGTCGGCCGACGGCGGGATGTAAACAATTAACACAATAACATGTGAAAACTCCCGGGCCAGGTGGTATGGCCGAACGCTAACCGCTAACAGTTCAATGTCTTTGGTACAGCGTTGCTCCTTCACAGTGATGTGTCCTGGGTTACACCATCTCTCATTAACGTACATCGCCAGTCCCCCACCTCTCCTCTTACCACTCTCCCTCATGCTCCGGTCCGCTCTCACCAGCTGAAAGCCCTCCAATGTTACGACGGAGTCCGGTGTGTGGTCCGTGAGCCAAGTCTCCGTGAACAGCAGGAGGCTGCTCTGCTGGTACTCCCACTGCAGTCTGGTTAGCGCCGCCAGCTCTTCCATCTTGTTGGGTAAAGATCTTACGTTACCCATGAGAATAGATGGAATGCTCGGTTTGTACCGTCTCCTCCTCTCCCGGTACATCGCTCCAGCTCTGCATCCCCTCCTCCGACGCCGTAATTCCTTCGGAATCTCGGGTCGCTTCTCCGGGAGTACGCTCCTGTTGCACAGGGCTAACAGCTGATCCCGGCTGTAAACAATAGAGTGGCTCACCGGTTCTCCAGATGAAGTGGTGAAAAGTCCCAAAAAGAGTATAAGGAATGCCACTACTCTAATGAAACTTCGCAGGTCCATGACGGGTTTGATATCTAATATAACTACGAGACTAAGAGTCTGAAAGAAAAACTAAAAACACAAGAAAAACACACAAGAAAGGGAAGTAACCTGGGAGCTGCAGTAACAGGCTGCCTACCGTGGCGCCATCTTTAGACATAATTGGAGACCTCTTTTTGCATCAAGTTGTGCTCTTGGGTTGAATTTACTCAGGCAGCCAGTCCAGGCCAAACTAGCAGTCATTTGAAGGCAATGCCACTTCTGGATGACTTTCCTTACAGTGATGATCCATTTTAAATAATGTGACATCTTTTTAAAACCCTTGCCAGAGTCAAAGACTTCCAGCAATAACCTTCCAACCGCCTCTTTCCTTCTGTTAGCCTTAAACAGATTGTATCCTTCTTTCCCTGAGCTTCTAATCATTCTAAAAAAAAAAAAAAAGTACATGTACTGTTTTTTTGTTGTTGTTTCATTGTAATTTAAGCACAATAGATCACATATATTAATAGGTGCTCTTACAGAGGACCATGTGTTATATGTTGGAAAAAGTCAATAATTGTATGTATTGTACTCAGGCTGCACAATCAATCGAGATTTAAGCTCTATCCCGATTTTGGCTCCCTGCAATTAAATGAACATGATAGAGCGATACTGAAAATGTGTGCTCAGCCAATAGAACGCAAAGCAAAAGCAAACCAAGCGCTCCCTAAATCATTGCTGATGACATGCCTGCATGTGCCAAACACAGTTGGTCCCTGCACCACACAGCTTGAAGTTTACTGGACTGTTCTGGACACGTGACACTATGTTCAAAGACAGACAGCACAGCAGAAGGTGAAGAGCTTGTCCCTTGAAGAGGATTCTTCAAGGGACAAGCTCTGTTGTGGGCTGTGGTTTGTTCTTAACTGACACCACTGTCCAAATGCCTCTAATTGGGTAGTTTCAGCAGTATGACCTTGTAAAGTTAAATGAGGTCATTCTCTCACTGATTTGAAGAAGAAGAAGAAGAAACAGCCTTTATTGTCCCACAGAGGGGAAATTTGGGTGTAACAGCAGCCGCAGTTATTATAAATATAAGTAAAAATATAATAATTCACACTAAGAAAAGAATATAAATATATATAAAATCAACAAACAATATTAACCTTAATACTACTAATAATAACACTATATACAATGTACATGATGTGCCTGTGTGTTGAACCTTAACAGGCCGGGCTATTTACAGTATATTATATATTATCCTACATTGTGTAGGTTATTGTGGTTTTTGTTGGGAGCAGTGATGATTATAAAGTCTTACAGCTGCTGGGAGGAAGGATCTACGGTAACGCTCCTTTGTGCATTTAGGATGCAGCAGTCTGTCACTGAAGGAGCTCTCCAGCTCAGCAACAGTTTCATGCATGGGATGGGAGACCTTGTCCATCAGTGATGTTATTTTGGTCAGAGTCCTTCTGTCTCCCACCACCTGCACTGAGTCGAGAGGACATCCTAGGACAGAGCTGGCTTTCCTGATGAGCTTGTCTATCTTCTTCCTCTCAGCTGTAGATAAGCTGCTGCTCCAACATACTGCTGCATAGAAGATGGCTGATGCCACCACAGAGTCATAGAAGGTCTTCAGGAGTGTCCCCTGCACTCCAAAAGACCTCAGCCTTCTCAGCAGGTAGAGTCTGCTCTGACCCTTCCTGTAGAGCGCATCAGTGTTATGAGTCCAGTCCAGTTTATTGTTTAGGTGAACACCCAGGTACTTATAAGAGTCCACTATCTCAATGTCCACTCCCTGGATGTTCACCGGTGTCCGTGTGGTGGGTCTGCGCCTGCGGAAATCCACCACCAGCTCCTTGGTTTTAGCGGCGTTGATCAGGAGGTGGTTCCGCTGGCACCAGTCCACAAAGTCCTGAGTCCACTGTCTGTACTCTGAGTCATCCTCACCTGTGATGAGGCCAACTATGGCAGAGTCGTCAGAGAACTTCTGCAGATGGCAGCGTGGGGAGTTGATGGAGAAGTCTGCAGTGTAGAGGGTGAAGAGGAACGGTGCCAGCACAGTTCCCTGTGGGGCCCCCGTACTGCAGACCAGCCTGTCAGAGACACAGCCCTGTGTCCTCACATACTGTGGGCGGTCAGTGAGGTAGTCCAGTATCCACTCGGAGATGTGGTGGTCCACTCCTGACAGTTCCAGCTTGTCTCTCAGAAGTCCTGGCTGGATGGTGTTAAAAGCACTGGAGAAATCAAAGAACATGATCCTCACAGTGCTTCCAGGCTTCTCCAGGTGGGTCAGAGCTCGGTGCAGGAGGTAGATGATGGCGTCATCCACCCCGATGCCAGGCCGGTAGGCGAACTGCAGCGGGTCCAACGAAGACGACACCATGAGGCGTAGATGGTTGAGGACCAGCCTCTCGAGGGTCTTCATTAGATGCGATGTCAGGGCTACCGGCCTGTAGCTGCTAAGATCCTTTGGATGTTTGGTCTTTGGTACCGGTACCACACAGGAGGTCTTCCACAGTTGTGGTACTTTCCCCAGCTTCAAGCTCAGGTTGAACATGTATCCCATGATGCCACACAGCTGATCTGCGCAGCACCTCAGGAGCCTGGAGCTGATGCCGTCTGGACCAGCAGCCTTTCGCACCTTGATCTTACGTAGCTCCTTCCTCACATGATGAGTTGAGAGGGACAAGATGGAGGTGGGGGGTGGGGGTTGTGAGATGGAGTCCTCAGAAGTGAAGGGGGTGGGTGATGGCTGAGAGCTGAGAGGTGTGAGGTCCCAAGAAGAAGAAAGGTTGGCAGTCATTAAAGATGGTGGGGCTGACAGCAGGGGGGACTGGGCTGGGGGAGGGGTGGGTGGCTGGTCAAACCTGTTAAAGAACTGGTTCAGGTTGTTAACCCACTCTAAGTCTCCCACAATCCTAGGGCTTGGTTTGTGGCCTGAAATTGAGTTCAAACTCCTCCAAACCCCACTGATGTTGCTCTGCTGTAGCTGGTCCTCCATCTTCTTCCTGTAGATGTTTTTTCCATCCCTGATTTTCCTTCTCAGATCCTTCTGCACGGCTCTCAGCTCCTCCTTATTTCCTGATCTAAAGGCTCTCTTCTTCTCCTTCAGGAGAGCCTTTATTTCGGAGTTGATCCAGGGTTTGTTGTTTGAAAAACACCGTACCCTCCTGGTGGGCACAGTGTTTTCCACGCAGAAATTTATGTACTCAGTGATGCAGTCCGTGATGCTGTCGATGTCCTCCCCATGAGGGGCACAAAGCTCTTCCCACACAGTGGAGCTAAAGCAGTCTCTCAGAGCTTCTTCAGTCTCCTCAGACCATTTCTTCACTGTGTGTGTCACAACTGGTTCTCTGTGTACCAAGGGTTTGTACACAGGCTGGAGATGAACCAGGTTGTGATCTGAGCCCCCCAGGGGAGGCAGAGGTGATGAGCTGTATGCCTCCTTGATGTTGGCATACAGTAGATCCAGTGTGTTGGTATTCCTGGTGTGGCAGGTGACATACTGGGTGAAGGTGGGGAGAGTGGAGGACAGGGAGACGTGGTTAAAGTCCCCTGAGATCAGAAAGAGGGCCTGTGGGTGCTGTGTTTGGAGTCTGCTGGTAGTAGCATGGAGGACATCGCAGGCTGCAGCAGCGTTAGCAGAGGGCGGCACATACACAGTTATCACAATAACATGTGAAAACTCCCGAGGAAGATAGTACGGCCTCATGCTAACAGCGAGCAGTTCAATGTCCTTACTGCAGAGCGTCTCTTTGATGGTTAGATGTCTGGAGTTGCACCATCTATCGTTCACAAACACAGCCAGACCCCCGCCCCTCTTCTTACCACTCTCCTTGGTTCTGTCGGCACGGATCAAATGAAAGCCGTCCATGTTTATGTGTGAGTCCGGGGTTAGCTCGGTTAGCCACGTCTCCGTCAGGCACATGAGGCTGCTCTCCCGGTAGCTCCTTTGATGTCGCGTTAGCGCCGCCAGCTCGTCCACTTTGTTGGGAAGAGATCTCACGTTTCCCATGATGATGGACGGGATGACGGGCCTGTACCTTCTCCTCTGGCAACGACGACCTATGCCCGCACGTCTCCCGCGTCTCTTCCTTCTCAGTTCGCGGGGAATATCGAGTCGTTGTTGCTCAGTCGTATCACCTGGCCAAGTGTACTAAATATGTGGATGAATATTGAATAAGTTGGAATTATATATTTTTCTTCAAAAAGTTTTTCATGTCAAGGATCCACTGGGGACCAGAAAGCAATTTTGTTGAAGTCCAAAACACAATGTACAAGTAGTGATCTGGACCCATTTCTAGCTTTTATTGCAGCATCTGTTCTCACACAGGCTGCCATGGATTAAAAGAATGACGATACTGTAATTCTGACTTTTTCCAGAGCAACTGGCAGAATTACTCTGAGCCGAATTTCCATCTTGGACACTGACTCCAACTGTCTTTTTACATCAACTATCAGACAAATTATCTGATTTTCTGCTGCTTCATTTCCTAAACTTGATGATTAAAAATAAAAGGTAATGATGTAACACAGAGACAAGAAACTCAAAAGAGAAAAAGACAAACTTTTTTCTATTTTTGCAAATCTCAACAATTCCTACTTTAGTGCAGATATCTGACAAATGCCTGTTTTCTAAAGGCTGCTATTGAAGATGAGTGACAATGAAATTGCAGGTGTGTACCCACTTGAGCTTTAAGAATCATACGGTGCACCTTGAAGCAAGATTTATAGATAAGTCATGTGTCTTAACTAAAGCTTAGAGTTTTTAGGATCCATGTGTGTCTTTCTTCAAGTAAATTAATGTCAATTGATAAAAAGAAAGTGTTTATAGAGCTAACTATATGCACATTTATATTTACTATTTTATATGCTTACATATGCACCTTTCAAAACACTGGTGATAATGTGGTTCTAACACAGTGGTCCCCAACCTTTTTTGAGCCGCGGACCGGTTTAGTGTTAGAAAATATTTCCACGGACCGGCTTTTAAGGTGTGGCGAATAAATACGTCAAAATAAATGATACGACCATAACCAAGTGTGATATTTTCTACGTATAATAATAAAAAACGGGAATCCACTTTGTCTTCGTATGCAACTCTATCAGCAGCGTTCTCGTAACATCCCGCCTCAACATGAATAACAGGCCCACAGCGCTCCCTGGTCAGCTGTTAGAGCCATGGTAAAACATGCCTTCAAAATAAGATACACCGCAAAAACAAATACAGTAGAAATCACCTCAGTCGGATTCAAATGGCCCAGTTTGGGGTCTATTATCGAATTTCGCTGCAATGGCTTCTGCTTCATCTATGAATTTGCTTCTGCAAATTTTATAATCTGAAATTTTACTCGTAAGTGCAAGTTTGTAGCTTACACTTGCCACGATTGTCCCCAGTGAAATGAACTGATATAAACACTAAAACAATTTCCAGGCGTTGTTAGTGTGTGTGTAGTTGTGCATGAACGAGCCGATGCATGGAAGTGGGCGGACAGGAGCTGAGGAGGGTTTTAGCGCTAAACTCATCCAGTTTATGCGATCACATTTAACTGGAAATTTATTACAATGGGACCAGATTTTTCATCCGAGGTAGGCGAATATCCGACGGACTTCGACTTAGGTGATTTTTACTGTATAAAGCGCATGAAAAATACAACTCACCATAACACTGAATCAGTGTAAGCCCCCTGAGCTTGTTTCTCTGATACTCATTTTTGCTGGCTTCTGGTTTGACTGGGTTCGGCCGATTTCACATGGAGCGTGGCTGCAGAGCCGCGGTGTCAAGCGCTGGAGAGTCAGTTTGATGGCTGGGTCTACCTCACTGCTATCCCCGGTGTTGATAAATAAAAATGGTAAATGGACTAGTTCTTACATAGCGCTTTTCTACTCTTGTTGAGCACTCAAAAATTTAAAGAAGCGTTATGTAGGTCAACCAACCGATTTCGTTAGACAGGCCTGAAGCTTCTGGGTTTAATTTTAGCGGTGACGTATCATGTGAGCAGAAACGTCTTGACACGTCAAGAGGAAGTCATGGAGGGAAGTAATGGAGCGAATCCGCCCATTTTTCAAAATAAAATATAGTTTAGGCACAGATAATAAGTAAAACGGAAATAATTTAAGTTATTTATTCTTTATGTGCGGCCCGGTACCAAATGTCTCACGGCCCGGTACCGGTCCACGGCCCGGGGGTTGGGGACCTCTGTTCTAACACATTTACCTCAGCCTAAGAGGGTCAGAATAAGGAAGCTGAGTGTGGCACAGTTGCTGAAGTGATGCAGCAACAAAGGTGCTGCTAAGAAAGATATTCGCCTCCATTCTGCTATTTCTTTTAGTTAAGGGAGAAACCACCACATGACAAACTCTCATCACTGTTATTTTGAAGAATGGCAGTATTGCCAGTCACATGGTATTACATGGTGGATCAAAATCTGATGGTACTTTTCTGTGTTGATAATTCCATCAATTTTGACAAGATCTCCAACACCACTGGCTAAAATGCAGCCCTAAACCATGACAGAGCTTCCTCCGTGTTTTACAGTTACGTGTAGATACTCACTGTTGTACCTTCTCTGTGCATGCTGATGACAAATTGAACCAAAAACGTCAAACTTGGAATAATCGCTCCATAAGATTTGTTGCCCTTGATATTAACTATATGAATTAATTTCAGTTCTTGTGTAATTTGGCATACCTCAGCCATTTCTCACTGTTTCCCTTCCTTAAGGGCTTCTTAACAGCTCCCACTGAAAACATTTGTGATGAGGCTTCAGTGAACAGTAGATGGATGAGCTGAAGTGCCAGAGGCATCTCTCAAGTTCTCTGTCAAATATTTTTCTGTTTTTTAAGGGCATGTCTAACAAATACTGTTTATCTGCTATAGGTAGATTTTTAGTCCTGTATCTTCATTGTTTCTCCTGCACTTGTCCAGTTTCCACAATTTTTTAAGGGCACACTACACATTATGTTGAAATATGCAAATCACCTTGTGGGCGTAAAAATACAGTCAAACTTTTTGGTTAATTCAAGAAATTGTCATGGTCCTGGTGGAATAGTTTTCAGCATTCTTGAGTTTTTTGAACATTCTTGTTGATTATTTATCCTATTAGTTCCTGGGTTATCTAATGTTTAAATGGTTTCTTGTGTTCTCTCTTTAGTATACTTGGTTTGTTGCCACCAGCGTTAGAGTTTCTCCCTCTGTGTTTCTCCTACAGTAATCCCTCCACGTGTGTCAAGTCTCCAGTGTTAAGTTATTCATGTGCCTGTGTCTTCCCCATTTAGTTTCACTTCCTGTTTGATTTTGAGAGTCAGTAGTCCTTGTGCGTTGCTTTTAGTTTTGCTTCCTTGTCTCTTGTGATTCGGCTCAGCTTCGTCTTGTTCTCCTCAGCTGTTTCCACTTCCCCAATCATCCTTCTGTGTATACATTGTCTCAGTCTCCCCTTGTCCTTTGTCAGATCCTGTGTTTTCATCATTCCCTACTCCATGCGCTCCATAGTTTCCCAGTCAGTCTTTCAGTGAAATGTTTCCTTAGCTTTCTGTCCTTTGTATGCTCTTGTGTTATGTTTTGTAGTTTATTTTCCCAAAGTGAATAAAGATATAATTTAAAACTGGTTCTGGCAAGTTTTGTGATGTGTTGACAGAACACTGAATTTGTCTTTCGGGTTAAATGTCTTTTTTATGACTGAATGGTGTTAAATGGTTTTACCAAAAAAAGCAATTCAGCTACAATTGAGCTACAAGGACTGGATTGAAAATGAATGAACGAGCATCCAGCGTCCAAGGAAAAACTAAGACCTTCAGAAAACTTGGAGAATCATTGCTTAAGACACTTTAAAAAAAAAAAATTACAAGAAAGTCTGGCTTCTTGGAAGCAAAATATAAAGAAATGAGGAGTAGCTCAAATTTTCAGACACCAACTACAGCTAAGATCTTTAAATGTCAAAACATACATACAACATAGTTTAAAGTTTGTTGTCCATTTTTAGTGGTCATTTACACACTATAGCACCATACTTGTGTTAAATCCCGCAACAACATATCTGCTTCACAGCTTAGTAATATAATAATGCCTATGAACAAATCTACACCTAAAGGACACCTATTTAAGAACAAATTTCATATCCTCTGTAAATTACAAATTTACATTGACTATGAAGTTATTTTTTGATTTTTTTTTTTGTTCTAATAACCAAATCATTTGGGGGATTGATTACCTCAGATTGTAACTAAACATTAATCTTTTTTTTTTTAGCAGTTTTGTTCTCCTCCTTTACACCCATAACTAAGTCTTCCTCCCAGGTGTGCAAAGTCTGCCAACTTATTATTTACGGTTCAGATATTTTTCTATACATGTATCACAGCACTGTGCTGACTGAACTGACAGATTTCATTCACAGTTCTAAATGAAAGGCCATGGTTGCCCTGCAGTTATGCACTCACACAAGCTGAGGTCATAACAGGTGCTGTAAGACACAGGGGTCTGCAAGTGCCTTTCTGTCTAATTTACAAGTGCATGGGAGGATTCTTTATCGAATAACTCTCCCTGAACCAAGATTTTACAGATTTTAAGGTGTCTATTTGATTGCTATATTATATTTTATGAAGTACTTAAATTGGAGGAGGAGTCTACTTATTGCACCAGTGAGATAAATTATGTACAATTTTATATATACAAAACTCACACACATTCATAGCACTTGGAGTTCAAGCCACATGTCCTTTAGACGTCATCTTTTTTCAATTCTACATTTTCCAGGGCAGCACAGTCATGTCACTGTGACTGAGTGGAGGTTACATGTTCTCCGTGTGTGTGTGTGTGTGTGTGTGTGTGTGTGTGTGTGTGTGTGTGTGTGTGTGTGTGTTCCAGTCTCCATGTTAGTTTAACTGGTTCTAAACTGGTGGGAGGTAGGATGTGAGAGTGTATTAGCCCTGTGATAAGCTGGCAGTTTGTCCAGGGTTTACTCTGCATTTTGTCCTTTGATTGCTGGGATAGGCTCCAGGCCCGAGAAACCCAAAGTTGAAATTTAACACATTTTTCAACATATTTTCTCATAATATATATATATATATATATATATATATATATATATATTAGGGCTGGGACTTTAACGCATTAATTTCGATTAATTAATTACGGGGAAATTAACGAATTAAAAATTTTAACGCATTTTAATCGCACTTTGCACCGTGGAACGTTTCTCAGTGCACGAGTTCCCGGCATACAGATTATATCGACGCACAATGTCCAAATTCAGGGGCCTCATCCTGCGAAGGACCCGGCCCACGTCCTTCAGAGCCCACGAAGACCGCAAAGGGAGGACGTGAGCGGCTAGCCTTCATATCAGCGTCACCTGTCCTCACCTGTAGCTCATGTCGCCTAGCAACCGTGAGTGTGAAGCCCAGCTGTGTAAAAGCAGCTGGTTAAACGGAGAATGAACTTTTCTCCTTTTTGTGGTTTAATTTTAATTATTTTATTCAAAATAAGCTGTTAAAACAAGCATAACACATTTCAACATCAAGGAATACAGCTGAGAGAATGATTAATTTTTAACTATATTAAGTGAGACATTAATGTTGAATAAAACTATCCAGTTATGATGCTTAACTTTAATTTCAGGAGTTTGCTTATCACAGGAGCACTTCCACCCTTCGTTGGTCTGTGTAGTAGACTGGTGGGAAAATAAACAAAATTTTGAAGTTTAAGCTTATGTATATTGATTCATTCATCAACCAAACTTAAAATAATATTTCTCATATCAAATATTGAAATGCGATTAAAATGCGATTAATTTCGATTAATTAATTACAAATTAATTCCAAAGACATGCACTTACTGGGGTTAGGTTAATTGGCTAATCTAAATTGCCCATAGGTGTGACTGAGTGCGTGAATGTGAGTGTGAAAGGTTGTCTGTCACTCCGTGTTGGCCCTGCAACAGGCTGGCGACCTGTTCAGGGTGTACCCTGCCTCTCGCCCTATGACAGCTGGGATAGGCTCCAGCCCCCCCGTGACCCTTAACAGGATGTGCGGAAGCGAATGGATGGATGGATGGATGGATGGATGGATGGATGGATGGATGGATGGATAATTACAAAGCTTGTAATTAATTAGATTAATTTTTTTAATCGAGTCCCACCCCTAATATATATATATATATAAAAAACCAAGAATTATTAAAAACACAAAAAAAAAGAACCAATGCTAAGAAAATATGAATCGTAGTTTTGTTATGGTTTGACTTCAAGCACATCAAAATGACACTATAGAGATGTCAAGTACACCATAGCTTTATCGACAAAAGCAAATGTTACCTTAGAATTAAACTGCATAAATATTTTAGGAAACACTTCAAGTGGCTCAATTAGTAAATTAAAACCAAGCTTCCCAAGAGGTGTCACAAGTTTATCCTTAGACAAAAGGAAATTAGATTAATGTTGGAGCATTGCACATACATCACACACATAGATAGGCCAATAGTCCCTTGGCTATTGTCTGATGGATTAATCTCTGAGACCAATATTTTTCAGCTGGCAGACATCCAGGGAAATACTTTGTTTCATATGTCAGTCATTGTTTAAAGAAGATAAATAAATTAATTAATTTTAAAAATCAGATGAAAAGGATAATTTTGAGTTAGATTTTTCCTAATTCTGTCGCTCACCAGAGGAATTGTGATTTGCTAATAGAACTCAGACTACAGTCACACCAGAAATTAAAACCAGAAGCCATCTGTATTTAAATTTTTTGATCTATTCTGCATATTAATTTATAGGCATCTGTTTGTAGAAATTAAACCCACTCAGTATTTCAAGCAAGATGGCATGTAAGAGAGCTGGAGACAAAATGAAGCCCTAAAAACTGAATCAAAGAATCCAGGCTGGGAATGTGGTAAGGAGGGACTGAACTTTGCCTGCACTTTTAGACAAGTCTTAAGTAACTGACAAGTAAAAAGCAAAGGATTCACATGCCACTGACCTCAAAAACAGGCATGTGAGGGAGGCTGTGATATATCATGGCATCGTTTAAGACAGCTATGTGCTCTCTCACTCAGCTAATCAATACTTGGCAAGAGCTGTGCATCATTCTGTTTCCACAAAAAGCAATAACATTTGAGTTTCTTTTGACATACACAGTAACTATAAAATGCATTCAATCACGGGACAAAAGCACTATAACAGCCTTTCTGCAAACCCACAGAGTAGGAAATGCTTATTTACCTCCCTAATGTACCCACACACTGATGGACTCAGGTAAAACATTCTGTCATGATGATCAAACACAAAACTTTCCAGTCATGTCAGGATTTTGATGGATAACATTGCTGTACAGTTAACAGCAGTGTTTAAAAGATGGCCACCCCTCCCATGCCTAACTGAAAACAAAAACCAGACTGAGTATTTGCTTTGGTAGCACATTCAAGCCGATCAAGGAAGCATTCATTTAAAAATACATAATCTTTGAATTTATAGGTAGTTTTATGATAGAATCTTAAAACACACAACTTTATTTAGAATGGTTTTTAAAATATCCACATTTCTGTACAAAAGTCTTGAGCCGTAATTTTTAAAGTGGTATTGCGCAATAGTCCTCCAGGCTTTCTGAACTCTTTCAAAGTTTTTCTTAGGACATTGGCTGCTTTTTCTCTCATTTTCAATCCAGTCCTTGTACCTACAGTAATCAGCTTCAGAGGAATGTTGCTAATGGACTGATGAATCCAAATTTGAAACTTTTGGTCCAAATCGTCATCAGTATGTACAGAGGACGTCAGAAGAGAGGTACAACAGTGAGTGTCTACAGTCACTGATAAAACACGGTGGAGGCTCTGTCATAGTTTGGGGCTGCATTTTACCAGTTGTGTTGGAGATCTTGTAAGATTGATGGAATTGTGAACACACAGAAAAGTACTGTCAGATTTTGATCCACTAAGCAATACATCTAGAAAGCATCTTCATTTTTCAGCATGCAAATGATCTCAAACATACTACCAATGCAGTAAAAGCATACCTGTATGGAAAAAACACATAATGCAACACTTTGAGTCATGGATTGGCCTTCAAAGGGTTTATTGCAACCCACCCGAAAACCCTCCCTCAAAATCAGACTTCAGCATTATTGAAGCAGTGTGGGATCAGCTTGACAGAACAGAAAAAAGAAGGCAGCCAACATCAAAAAGAGCTTTGAATGTCCTTCAAGAAGCCTGGAGAACTATTCCTGAAGACTACATAAAGAAATTCCAAGCAAGTTTGCCTAAGAGAGTTCAGGCTATTTATATACATATTTATATTTAATTTTGTGCGTCATAAAAACTGAATATTGATATTTTAGTACTTCAAAAAAAAAAAACTTACTATGACAACCATACTATATTTATTGTCATCTTTTTCTTTGGACAGTTAGTTCATTTGGTTATTGTTTTCCATGTTATGAAAAATGTTTATTTCAGAAAATACAGCTGAATAAACTGGCTGTGTTTGTCTGTATTACCAATCAGTGATCTTAATCTCCTGTCTGCAGAGGGAGATCTCACAGGATTCTCAACTTTTCCTTTAGTTTTAATTAGACCTGATGCATTAGTGGTGCAAGGGCAGCAGGAGAGTTTAGTGTTGATTGTGTTTACCATCTGTTTGAGAATTAACATGTTGATACATCCATCTGTCCATCAGGATTACTTAATTCTCCAAAGCACTTAAGATCTTTACTGTTTTCTGTTTTAACAGCACAAACATAAACGGGAGCATATGAAACAGGCAAAGGTCAATACTGATGGTCTAGCAGTCTTAATCATGCATTGCCTGTTTTCCAAGTAAATGAAGATGATGAGCTTTTCCTCCTTTCTTTATTAGCATGTGTATAAAGGAATTTTTTACCATGCAGGCCTCAGTTTCAGCAATGCTGGATTTCTATACTGATATAGACTGAGTAATTGTTAGGAACAAAATGCCACAAGATGCCACAAATGAATTACACTGGGCAACAATTTTTTACTTTTTGAATGTTGTCTAGATTTCTACAACTGATTTAGGGTATTTTTGCCCTGCTGAATCAGGAAATGGCATCCGTTTTTCTCCATCAGGTTAGGTTTTTGTGCTAAGTTGATTTGAAAAAAAATCAGATCTTGTGACAAAATCGATTACATTTTTGTGGCATTATCAGCTGATTTTTGTCAACACATATCCTAAATATGTTTTTAAGAGAAAAAAATGTTTTTCCAACAACATACATTGATTACCTGATAGAAACATCGATTACTGTAAACTGAATGGTGGGCAATTGTAACGGGTACCGGTTCACAGCGCCCGTGAGCAGCTTTACTGATAGCTGGAATAATGGAAAACAATAAGATGACACAGGAGAAGCGGTTTGTCGTCTCTGATTCCTCCTCAGCTAATATTTATTAACACATCACATATTATTAACTGTTAACACTGTCCATTTTAAATCAGCACCATCTTGCTGTACACACATATGTATAATGTCTCCTTAGACATGTTTCAGTGTCCATAAATCACACAAATTCATCAGACATTAACTCTGTTACAATATCTCCTTTATGTCTCTTTCTCATATCACAGATTAACACTGGTTAGTACTGTATTTTAAATGTACCTTTAGAAAAATACCATGAGGTATTACTGGACTCCATATTAAACAGTAGTAAGTAAATAAACACAAACTTTTAAACATATTGATTAATTTATACATTCTACTCTTCTCAGTTTTAATCTACCTTTTAAACTAGCACAAAGATATAAACATCAAATACATAGAGAAACTTGCCACTTAATACATGAAACAATGAGAATGAAAGTGCATCAGCTCACACAGGCTTTCAGTAGTTAGCTGCCTGCTAGCAAAATGGCCGCACTGCTGTCACTTTCACTCTCGGTGACGATCGGATCTCATAAACAAAGGATAACGCATCTTACCGCTCATTAACACCATCGTTCTGAATTCGACTTTGTCTACAAACATTAACTAGCAGTTACACCCATTTTCCTTACAGTTTCAAACACAACATACCTGGAATAATGGAAAACAATAAGATGACACAGGAGAAACGGTTTGTCGTCTCTGATTCCTCCTCAGCTATGAGGGGAATGCACGAGCGGCAGGCATACCACCATCTCACAGTGCCTCCTACTGGTGGGAGCGGAGTAACTGCATACACACTCAATAATTAACAGTGTGTGAACCAAAAATTGACCCATATAAATACAAACAAAATATATCTGAAACACAGCATTATACACCTTATTCAAATGCTTATTTCTAATTACATCCACATGTGAACACACACTTGTGGGCTTCACACAATGATAAAGGTAAGTACACGTAAATTGCATGTTGCTTCACCATTGTTCAAACTTCAGGGCTTGAACTAACATTTCTTCGAACTCCTGGAATGCCCAGCGGCAGGGACTCCATCTCTTTCATGTCCTGATGGAATCTCTCCCCCTGCTCGTCACTCATTGAACCCAGGTTCTCAGGAAACCGGTCCATATGTGAAAATAGGTAGTGCATCTTGATGCTCATGTTGCAGTCCAGGTTTCTGAAAGGTCAGCATGTTGTTGACAAGTTCTGCATAGTTTCTGGCCTTATTGTTGCCAAGAAAGTTCTTCACTACCAGATCAAATGCCTTCCACGCTTCCAGTTCCACTTCGTTCATTGAGTTTTTGAACTCTGGATCTCTGATGAGCTGACGGATCTGAGGATTGTCAAAGATGCCAGCTTTCAACTTCTCCATGGTCAATCCTGGAAAAGCCTGGCACAAGTAAGTGAAACAGTCACCATCCTTGTCCAGAGCTTTGGTGAACTGCTTCATTAAGCCGAGCTTGATGTGAAGCGGTGGGAAGAGTATTCTGTCTCTGTCCACCAGAGGGTCGTTGATGATGTTCCTTTCTTTGCAAGGCACCAATTCCTCCCGCACAGCTGAGCACAGTCCCTACTATCCCACATGCACAGAAAACATGGGTACTTGGTGAAGCCAGACTGTTGTCCCAACAAAAAGTTCACCATCTTCAGGCCAACACAAATAAACCACTTATGCTGATCATAACCAATTTTCTCCAGCACATATTTCACCGCTTCAAACTTCTCCTTCAGTGTAGTCGAGTGAGCGATGGGTACAGAGGCAAACTTTCCTATACACTTCGTGGGGTGGCTGCCCCATTAACTTTAGTTTTGATCCACCAACTTTATGCTTTGCCGCACCAATTTTTGGAAGACTTCGAGGTTTTATGACTTCAAACTGATCCCTTTTCAACATAATCACCCAGAACTACCGGACCTGAATACTTCTTTTCATTAAAATAATCATTTCCAATCAAAACAATTATTCGACATCGCATTTTACCCCACCTACTTCTTCTAAAATGCTCCACACATGCGTACATGTGAACAAAAACATAAAAAACGACATGTGGCCATAGCTCAAAAACTTGACCTGATTGAGCAAAACCAATGTGATTTTTGGATTCAGCGCATCAGATTCGTCCTAAATCAGCTGAAAAAACACAGACAACAAATTTGTTGTTGACCAGTGTTATCAACCTACAGAGGGCTGAATCCAAAGACACGCCAAAAGTCAAAGTGCAAAACTGATGTGGCAGACTAGTCCATTTTGCAAAATGTTAATTGCAGCAACTCAAAATGGTACTCAGTAGTTTGTATGTTTGCATGCTCCTAATGAGATGACAGATGGTGTCCTGAGCGATCTCTTCGCAGATCCTGACCAGGGCATCACTGAGCTCCTGGACAGTCTGAGGTGCAACCCGGCGGCTTCAGTTGGACTGAAACATAATGTTCCAAAAGTGTTTTATAATTGGATTTAAGTCAGGCGAGTGTGGGAGCCAGTCAGTGGTATCAATTCCTTCATCCTCCAGGAACTGCCTGCATACTCTTGCCACATGAGGCTTGGCATTGACGAGCACCAGGAGGAACCCAGGAAGCGCTGCACCAGCACAGGGTCTGACAGTGGGTTCAAGGATTTCATCCCAATACCTAGTGGCAGTCAGAGTGCCATTGCCTCCCCAGACCATCACTGACCCACCACCAAACCACAGCTTCTCTAGATCATTTCATGTCTGTCACATGTGCTGCAAGTGAACCTGCTCATCTATAAAAAGCCAGAAGTGCCGTGCCGTGCCGTGAGCACAGGGCCCACTAAAGGATGCTGGGTCCTCAGGCCACCCTCATGACATCATTTTCTGATTGTTTGGTCAGACAGAGTCACACCAGTGGCCTACTGGAGGTCATTTTGTAGGGCTCTGACAGTGCTCATCTTGAAAAAATAAGGAGGCAAAACATGTCAGTGGCCTCCATCTGTAAAACAATTCCTGTTTTGGGATTAACTTATTGTTGCCCGTCTAGTGCGGCTGATACTGATTAACAACACACTCTACCACCAGATCAGTATCCCAGAAGTTTAATGGCTTGATACTATACTGTAATTAAAATGTGTCCCTTTAATTTTTTTTTGAGCAGCGTATAATTTAACCAAGCTAGGTTTTTTTAAGGGAAAATAACATGACTCAGACCATGGACAGAAAAGAAAATAGAAAAGGACACCCCAAACAGCAGGGGGTACCCTTGGCACACCCACCTCATCCCATCTTCTCTCCAGACCATAAAAAATGGCAGTGGAGATCAGTTAACTTTGTTACTCTGCTACAATGGCAGTGAGAAGAACAGGTGGAAAGAAAGCAGAGCTTAGAAGAAAATCTCTCGTGTAAATATGCCCATTCTTTGCATTTACATCCATTAACAGCTGCATTTATGTGGACTCTTATTTCAAAAAAACTAAACAGAAATAGAATAAAAGTGTCTTTTGTAAACACCCCAATCATTTTTTTTTTTTCTTTTAAAGAAATTTCTTTCTGTCTGAAAGTGATGGATTGAATCATTCACAATCAGCTCAGTCAAAAACATTTGCATGTGAATTTGAGTTTGAAGTTATTAAAATTCCTCCAGTGTGTTCTTTCTCACCACATGACATTTCAAATTAAGGCAGGAGCTGGGGGCGGCTCACCTTCTTCTGTGTAATTAATGCTAACATAATACAGCACTTTCTCCAGAAGAATGCATAGTTGTAAAGCAAGAACAGTATTGATTGTGTCAACTGCTCAATGTAGCTCCATCTTCTTACCACTCATGACAGCTTGGCTGGTATTGCTTTCACTTTGTCAGTGTGTGTATGTGGGTATGTGTGTGTGTCTCCCATCAGGGTTGAATGTGTTCCTCAGGACGCCTACTGCTGCTGGAATTGCAACAAAGACAATTTTGATACTTTCATAGGTATTTATATGTCTGTCTGTCTTGTCAATGCAATAGTATCACAGTGGTGCAAGATATTGTTACAACATAAGTGTGCAACTGAGTTTGAAGGTGGATGTGGTCCAAGAAAAGGGAGTACTGTTTAAGAGTACTAGAAGCAAGAGGGAAAATGGAACAATAGTCCCACACTTTTTAATTGTTAACTTCCCATGTGAGGTATCTTTATCTGGTAAGCAATCATTTACATCATGGGTGTTGTCCAAAGAACTCATTGGCATTGTGACTAATGCGATCCCACCTCAAGATGGTCTTTACTTAAATACTTGCTAATGTTTAAGTGCTGGATTTCCTTCTCATTAGCAATGTTGGATAGGGAGCACTGGGTCTGGAGTTTTAGCGCAGATGGCAGAAACTTCATTTATGTGCCTCATCAGCTCTCACCACTGCTGGTCCTTCATCCCATTAATCCACGGTTCTTTTATCAAGCGAAGGAAATGGTGGCAGTTGTCTTTGCTATTATAAATGGTTGACTAACCATCCTGAACCTACAGAAAGCGATTAAGTGCTCACAAGTGATCTTGTTGGAGCAACATCAGCAGAGATGGACTGAATGAGATGAAGTCATCCGTGATTTTAGATGGCATTTGGGAGTTACTGAAGAACAGTAAACAAGCCTGTTGAGAAGGAGTTTTCCTTCCTTCTGTTGAGGCTATTGATATCATCCCCTCCAAGATGACAATGCCAGCGTGCAGAAAATATGCCAATATTAGTCCTAATAGCAAATAATTACATTAAAACTGATTAACAAGGTAGATGCGTCAACATATGATATTCAAAATTTTTATTTTTAATGTAGTTGACTATACTGCAGCCAGTCTTCCATTGAGTTTCATGACACATACAAACAACAAAAAATGGATTAATTGCTGATGTCTGGCCAGTTAGACTTTTGATGCATGTTATTACCTTGCAGTCTTCACGCGCATTTCTTGTTTGTTTTTTTATTGTTTTTATACAGAGTATGCTGAAATATAGTGAAATTGAAAAAATGCCATTAAGAACGCTATCTTAGAAGAAAGAGTGTCTGGCTGTTCTGGTGAGGCATTATATTTCATTTATGCATATAAGGGTTTCTAGCTGTACCTACAGTTGAGCTAAGTTATATTTAAAATGGCCAAACTTTACTTTTAAAAATAATGGTAATATTTTTTTTCATATTCTTAACTAAAGATATTATTGTGATTAAGTGTTTTGCCGTAATATTCATACTACTACAGCAAATGTCTCTTACCAGATGTTCAAAAAAAAGCCGAAAAAGAGCAGCATGTACATCACAGAGACGGTGATGATGGAGATGAAACTTTCACTAGGTGTCACTTTAACAGCACTCTTTTTTTTAACTCTCTTTTATCCTTTTTATATATTACACATATATATTGGCATATTGCTATAGTGATGTGTAATACTGTGGAGTTCAGGGTGGTTGAGGTGTAACAAGAAAAAAAAAAGTCAGGTCAGTCTGAGAAAATAATAAACAATGCACAGGAGAGGGAGAGGGAGAAAAAGGCCTCATTGGTATGTGCAATCTTAACCAGTAGACACAGGGAAAAGGATGAGGTGAGAAAGACATTTATTGATGGAAGAAGATGGTTTGGCAAGAGAAGCAAGAGACAGACTGAAGGGAGACAAAGACAGGAATAGAAAAAAAGAAATGGACAGAGTGTGAGAGCTCCACCCAGTGGTTAATGATTTCATTCTTTGGAATAAGAGTGTGGGTCTGTGGCTTTAAGTATGACATACTGTAAGAGGACTCTTGAGTGTATCAGTGTATGTGTCCATAACACTACTAAACATTGATGCAGACACACAGTAAATACATGCACAAACCATTAGCACAATTGTGTCAAGTTGTTATCCCATTGGAGCCCTGCGAGCTGTAGGTGGCTTTAATGAGGTAATGCTCGTTCTGCAGTTATACTTTAAATGGCTATTTTAATGCCAACAGTTTTGTTTATATACAGTACCAGTCAAAAATTTGGACACACCTTCTCCTTCAATGTTATTCTTTTTTTTTTCTTTTTTTCCCCCCTACATTGTAAATTAATACTGAAGTCATCTAGACTTTGAAGGAACACAAGGAATTATGTAGTAAACTTAAGTGTTAGAAGAACCAAAATATGTTTTATATTTGAGGTTCTTCAAAGTTGGCACCTTTTGCTTTGATTACAGCTTTGCACAGTCTTATCATTCTCTCAATCAGCTTCATGAAGTAATCACCTGAAATGGTTTTCCAACAGTCTTGAAAGAGTTCCCAGAGGTGCTGAGCACTTGTTGGCTGCTTTTTCTTCACTCTGTGATCCAACTCATCCCAAACCATCTCAGTTGGGTTTAGATCAGGTGATTGTGGAGGCCAGGTCATCTGACACAACACTCCATCAGCCTCTTTCTTGGTCAAATAGCCCTTACATAGCCTGGAGGTGTGTTTGGGGTCATTGTCTTGGTGAAAAACAAATGATGGTCCCACCAAGCGCAGACCAGATGGGATGGCATGTCGCTGCAGAATGCTGTGGTAGCCATGCTGGTTAGTGTGCCTTGGATTTTGAATAAATTGCCAACAGTGCCACCAGCAAAGCAGTCCCATACCATCACACTTCCTCCTTCATACTTCACGGTGGGAACTACACATGTAGGAACCATCCGCTCACCTCTTCTGCAGATTACAAAGACATGGTGTTTGCAACCAAAAATCTCAAATTTGGACTCATCAGACAGATTTCCACTGGTCTAATGTCCATTCTTTGTGTTCCTTGGCCCAAGTCATTCTCTTCCTCTTGTTCAATTCAACCATAAAGTCCAGATTCACGCAGTCTTCTCTGAACAGTTGATGTTGAGATTTGTGTGCTATTGGACTCTGTGAAGCATTTAGGTGGGCTCTTATCTGGGGTGCTGTTAACTTGTGGTTTCTGAGGCTGGTAACTCTGATGAACGTATCCTGTGCAACAGAGGGAACTCTTGGTCTTCCTTTCCTGGGGTAGTCCTAATGAGATCAAGTTTCATCATAATGTTTGATGGTCTTTGCAACTGACCTTGAGGATACTTTCAAAGTTCTTGAATTTTTTTTGGATTGACTGGCCTTCATTTCTTAAAGTAATGATGGACTGTTTTTCTTTACTTACTTGAGTAGTTCTTGGCATAAAATGGATTAGAACATTAATCAAATGGGGCTTTTCACTGTATACCCACTCTCCCTCTTCACAACACAATTGATGGTCTCAAACACATTAAGAGGGCAAGAAATTAACTCTTGACAAAGCACAGCTGTTAACTGAAAGCCATTCCAGGTGACTATCTCATAAAGCTGATACTTTTTTGTTTCCTAAATATGTTTGTTTCCATATGTATTTCTTCATAGTTTGGATGACTTTAGTATGAGTCTACAATGCAGACAATATTTAATCAATGAAAAACCACTGAATTACAAGGTGTGCCCAATCTTTTGACTGGTACTGCTGATGGGTTAAGGACTTTCTTCAGCCCTGTCCAGCTCTCCTAGACTATCTGTCTGTCTCCTGGAATCTCCTTCATGCTATTGAGACTGTGCTGGAAGACACAGCAAACATTCTGGCAATGCATTTATTGATGTGCCTCCTAGTGGACTTGGACTACCTGTGTAACCTCTGGTATCGTGGTATCACCTCATATTACCAGTAGTGACACTGACCCTAGCCAAATCCAAAACAAGTGAAAAAAAAAAAAAAAGGAAAGATGAGGGGGAAAATGTCAGTGGCCTCCATCTGTAAAACAATTCCTGTTTTGGGATTATCTTACTGTTGCCTGTCTAGTGCACCTGTTGTTAATTTCATTAACACCAAAACAGCTCAAACTGTTTAACAACCCCCTCTGCTATTTAAGTGACCAAATCAGTATCATAGAAGTTTAATGGACTTGATGCTATTCTCTGATTAAAAAGTGTTCCTATAAGTTTTTGAGTTTCAGTTTATCTCATAATTTTTGGCTGACTGAAGTAAGCATCTACTAATGTAGTCACTCTTCTGATACTGTAGGTTCTTTTCTCATGCACTATAAGAACAAAAGTACTGGGTCTCCTACACTTTACACCTACAGGAGCTGCTTGGCCATCAAAACCCATGTCATGAAGCTCCCAGCTCACAGTTTTTGTGCTGATGTTATTGGCAGAGGATGTCTGGAATTCAGGAGCGCGTTTGTGACTTTTATGCACTATGCACATCAGTACTTTGCAATCCACTTCATGGCTGAGTTGCAATAATATCTCTTACAATTGATAATGGAATATCTAGGAGAGAAGAAATTTCACAAACTGACTTCAGAACAACCCATTCTTTATCAATAAACTGGTCAGTTAGACTGATTGATTTAATTACTGATTTGGTATCTGTTCCTGCTGTTTCTCCTCTGCTATTCTATCCTTTACAAGCACAGTGGACTAATACTAGCTATTAAAATGTATTACTGTTCCATGCACTGTGATTCACAGGCATGTCTGCAATTTCTTACTAATATGTTTGGTATTCTTGTTTAGCTCATTATATGTTGTGTACAAATGGAGTACTGCACGTAACATTTGTTAAAAAAAAAAAAAAAAAAAGGATTATATTTTCTCCATGCATGTTGCTGGTGTTATTGCATTCTAATAATGGTGTTTAGTCTCATTTAGTATTCCTGTTTTAACCACTGCCACCCAGCACCCACTTGGCTTATGCTGCCCCCACATCAAACCTTTTGAACCATAAAATACCACAGTGAATTAAAAAAAAGATATAATTCACTGGTAGTATTGTTTTTCATTGTTTATAGAGATAATAGTGTAAAATCTTTTCTGTCAAAATTTGTATTTTGTATTGAAATATTTTAACTGTGTTAAAATCACTGTGTTCAAAGCCAGTTTGATCTACCTTGAAGTAGGAAATGATGAGAAAAATTTTGTCATTTTAAAGTTTACTTTGGTAATCAAGCACATAGGGAATCATCCAACATATGATATTTAGCGGCTTGACCTTCATGTAGTGTGAAAAACCTAAACAGATATTAAACAGCTATTATGAACTTTTAATATTGGAAAATATAGAAGGCTGAGCTTAACTCCTAGAGAGTATTAATAATATTACGTTACACTTGACATAAAGAGCTGTCCACTTGATGTGTTGCTATACCAGACAGGTTTATTTTTCAGTGAGAGCATGTATGTGTCAGTATCATTACACGTTCTTATTATCTACAACAATCTAATTCAGAATAATTACTGTAGAAATATTGGATTAACGTTTTTTTAATTTATTTTTAGCAAGTCAAATTATTATCATATCATAAGAGAATGCTAATTCCCTAAGCTGACAGCATATTGTAAACAAAGTCTCAAAAAGGGCCCCTGTGTACAGGAATCTTCGCAAAAGCAGCTGTGCAGTTTTCAATTACGATCAATGCTAATAAGGCAAGACGAAACAAGCAGAACCAGTAGAAAAATTAGAATAGAACTTAATTGCATTGTGTTATCGCAATGCATTAAGATATTGTAGTATGTAATGGTGATTTCTTTTTCACTTTCATTGTATCTAATTATTCCAGTTTCTGCATAATGGAAACTATAAAAAAACAGACATTATCATGCAGTTTTGCTAATTTTAAAAACTAGTTTGGAAGAAAAGACGCAGATAATTAAATGAAGTCTGTATTCATCTAATGTGTTATTTTGTTTTATTTTAGTTTGACTTTATTTATTTATTTAATGTTCCAATTGCTTTACAGGTTAACAGTGTGATTTTAATTAATCTTATTCATTATTATGGTATTTTTAGTGGTATTTTCTTGCAGAAAATTTAGTGTACAAATGCACTTCTGTGCTATATTACTGCCTCTATATATCTATTTTCAAATTATATGCACTATATTGCCAAAAGTATTTGCTTTTCTGCCTTCACACACATGTAAACTTGAATGACATCCCATTCTTAATGTCAGTGTAATGATTTCAACTCTTCTGGGAAGGCTTTCCACAAGTTTTAGGAGCGTGTTTATGGGAATTTTACACACTGATGATAGACAAGAAGGTCTGGCTCACAATCTCTGTTCTAATTCATCCCAAAGGTGTTCTGTCAGGTTGAGATCAGGACTCTGTGCAGGCCAGGCAAGTTCTTCCACACCAAACTCACTCATCCATGTCTTTATAGACTTTGCTTTGTGCACTGGTGCCCAGTCATATTGGAGCAGGATGCTCCCAACCTGTTCCCAACTTCCAACATCCCAAGTTGGGAGCATGAAATTATCCTAAATATCTTGGTATGCTGAAGAATTAAGAGTTCCTTTCACTTGGGGGGGGTCAAGTCCAACTCCTGAAAAACAACTCCATATCATAATCCCCCTTCCACCAAATTTTACACTTGCTGCAACTCCCGGTAACTGCCAAACCCAGACTCATCTATCAGATTCCCAGATGGAGAAGCGTGATTCGTTACTCCAGAGAACATGTCTCCACTGCTCGAGAGTCCAGTGACAACTCTTTGCATTGCATGATGTAAGGCTTCACTGTAAACCCAGATTTTGATTCGACTATTGAGTATATATATTGAGTTCATATTACTTAAAATTACCTAGAATGTGAACATTACTTGCTAATGTTGAGTAGACTGTACTTTTTGATGGTCTATCTTATTGTAATTATGTGTTTGAGTTCAAACAACTTAATATAATCAGGTTATGCACCTGCTAAAAATCTAGTTTATACCAGTTTTAACAGACTGGATTAATACGCAGCAGCACGGTGGCGTGGTGGTTAGCACTGCTGCCTCACAGCTAGAATGACATCTAGAAGGTCTGGATGCAGCTGCTTGGCCATGGAAACCCATTCCATGAAGCTCTCTCCACACTGATCTGAAGGCCACGTGAAGTTTGGAGATCTGCAGTGATTAACTTTGCAGAAAGTTGGTGACTGCTGCGCACTATGCGCCTCAGCTGACCACTCTTTGATTTTACTTAACCTACAACTTTGTGGCTGAGTTGCTGTCATTCCCAATTGCTTCTACTTTGTTACAATACCACTAACAGTTGACTGTGGAATATCCTATCACAGTACTATGCTAGAATTCACGGAGCTCCTGAGAGTGACCCATTCTTTCACTAATGTTTGTAGAAGCAGTCTGCATGCCTAGGTGCTTGGTTTTATACACCTGTGGCCATGGACGTGATTGGAACACCTGAATTCAATTATTTGGATGGGTGAGTGAATACTTTTGGCAATATAGTGTGTGTGTGGTTTCTGAGTGCTCTAAACACTCCTTTTTTGACACATTTTTCCCTACTCTTGGCTCTGTATGATATCAGGCACACAGCTCTAGTTGTGAGCACAGAAGCCCACTCAACTTTCTATTCAAACCTTGGCTGTTGGAACTGTGAACTTAGTAGAGTCCAAGAATAAAAATATGGAGCTTGAAATGAGCATAATAGTTCCAATTTAAATATGGAAATTTTATAATTTTCTTACTCGTGTGTTAATAAATTGAATTTCCTTGGGCTGTTGGTCAGTCAAAAAAAAAAGATAACTTATCTGGGCTGTTTGGATTAATGAGTAATGACATTCGGTGTCATTAATTTACACCCCGTATACACTCAAACCATTGCATTAAACAAAAATTGTGAAGAATTCCCTGAATTCCTTTGAAAAGACAAGATGGCTGTTTCATAACAAAGTGAATGAAGCGTGGTCCTATAAAAACAAATCACAGAATGATGATAAGCAGCTGTCGGATTAAAGGGTGCATACACAGAGGAGTACTTAAATAAAAAAAAAAAAGGGTTTGTTAATTTTATTGCTTGTGACAAGCTAAAATGAAGGCAGATTAAGGTGATTAATCTGGTATAAAAGTAAAATGGCTTCTTTTGTCATTTGGCAGATAGAAAAGGATTTTTCTGACAATGATATTTGAAGCATATTTCTTGGAGATCATGGAGAAATGTGTTGAATAACACTTGAAATTTACTGACTTCTTTTCATTAGCTCCCTGTTAAATCCAGAATTGAATTTAAAATCCTTCTTCTTATATACAAGGCCTTGAATAATCAGCCTCCACCTTGTCTGAAAGACCTCATAACACCCCAAAAGAGCCCTTCAATCTCAAACTGCACGCTTACTTGTGGTTCCTAAGGTATTTCAAAGTAGAATGGGAGGCAGAGCCTTCAGTAAAATTGAATTGAATTGAATTGTTTTTGACAAGGAATTACATCATTTTAAATAAGTTCATCAAGGTGTTAATAATGCTGGCAATTTCTTTTGTTTCCTTTTGCACGAAATGCTTCAGTCTTACTGTGGTGTACTGCTATGCTATAAACAAACACTTTTGTACCACATAAACTATTACAGGTTTTAGTTTTGAAACCTGTTTGCTGACTAGATATTGACATTCTCATAAAAATGTATGCAAAACATAGATTTTTATGCCAAAGTGTAAATGGTCAGTCATTTTAAGGTCAAATGTTGATTTTGTTCCTTTTTTCTACTGACAAAACTTTTTTTAAGCAATTAACACAGTCATCACAATTTCTTAAAACTTGCAGAGTACTATACAACACAGGTTTACAAGCTCATTTACAATCTCCTTACACAAGGCATTAATGTATGGGCTGATATTTATATCTATTAGTTTGATAGACAGCTGCTGAGCAAGTAAGACCTGCAAATACACTCACCAGCCACTTTGTTAAGTACTTCTGTTCAACTGCTTGTTACTGTAAATATCTAATCAGTCAATCACATGGCAGCATCTCAGTGCATTTAGATATGCAGACATGGTCAAGATGATCTGCTGAAGTTCAAACAGAGCATCAGAATAGGGAAGAAAGGTGACTTAACTGACTTTGAATCTGGCATGGTTGTTGGTACCAGGCAGGCTGTATTTCAGAAACTGCTGATCTATTGGGATTTTCCACGCACCCATCTCGAGGGTTTACAGAGCATGGTGTGAAAAAGAGAAAATATCCAGTGAGTGGCAGTTCTTTGGGAAAAAATGCCTGTCAGTGCCAGAGGTCAGAAGAGAATGGCCAAATAATAACTCAAATAATAATAATACTTCATTACAACCAAGATATGCAGAATACTGTAGCATATCTGAATCCACATGTTAAACCTTGAAACAGATGGGCTACAGCAGCAGAAGACCACAATCCTGTCATCTAAGAACATAAACAGTGATAATTGTTGCATACATTTATATTTGTTGTATTATTTATTATTACTATTGTTATTTTTTATTTAAATAGTGAACTATACAATCTTAATTTCTCATCACAAGTTTGCTAGAGCTAAAAAAAAAAAAAAGACAAACAATGTAGCAAGGGAATAACTTTAAAGTCTCTTTGCATTTTGCCTAAAGTATGCTGAAAAGTCTGTAGTCTTCTGAAATCATCCATCCATCCATCCATCCATCCATCCATCCATCCAACTTCTATCGCTTATCCAGGTTTGGGTCATGGGGGCAGCAGTAGAAAGCAAAGTAGAGAGTAGAGAAGCCCAGACCATCCTCACCCCGGCCACCTCTTCCACGTGGTGCTGATTCTCATTCCCTCCACTTCACACTCGGCCGCAAACCACTCCAGTGCAAGCTGGAGGTCACCACCTGATGAAGCCAACAGAACCACGTCATCTGCAAAAAGCAAAGATAAAATCCTGACGGCACCAAAGTGAAGACCCTCCATTACCTGGCTACGCCTAGATACCCTCTCACACAAGTATACTTGGGGATACAAGTATACCGACCCCTGCCTACTGCCTCTTGCCTAGGGCAACTCCAGAGTGAAACAGAGTTTTACCTCTATCCAGGAAACTGGTTCCAGAGCCCGAGCTATGTGCTGAGGTGATTATATCTAGTCAGTATCTCTCAACCTCATACCAGAGAAGTGACATTCCATGTACCACAAGCTAGTTTGGGAAGCCAGGGATTGAAGTGTCAGCACCTCTGCCCCTGACCACTCCCTGATCCACAAAGCACCAAACCAAACCTTTATAGCCCTTCCTGTTTGTGGTGGCCCCATGTAGTTTCTTCAGACTGGCTCAGGGTGGGACCCCAGTGACCCCTGTCCCAGTGAGGGTAAACTGGACCCTTGATTTTTTTTTTAGTCATCATAAAGGTTGTCAGAATCACTCTTTGTTTGGCCCCTCACCCTGGACAAATTTGCCTTGGGAGACCCTAACATAGCTCTTGGGTTCCTTGGAACGCACAAACCTCTCCACCGCAGTAAAGTGGTGATTCATGAAAAGGATTTACTGGATAGAGAATATAAAAGAAATAAGATGCTTCAAGCAATTTAATAGAGTAACTTTTCAAAAAAAAAAAAAAGAAAGAAAAAAAAATTCAAAATTGAAAAAATAAGACAAAGTGTCTGCTGTCACTTCTTTCTGACAATTTTGACAAAATACGGTAAATCATAGTAATGATGACATCTGCATAAAACTAATTCAGGCTTCTCCTAAGCTATTGCCTGTGGCATCTCTCTTGTCTAGACAAACTGTTTCTTTGGAAGCCAAGAACAGGTCCCTCTAACAGCACAATTCACCAAGGATTTGACATCTACAGTCTGTAATTATCAGAGGAGAGATGTGTTGCTTTCTCTGTGAGAAAGAATGTTGAAATTTAAATGAGGGGACTGGGGAGGCCAAAGTTATACTTCATAGTATCTGCTGTGCGCTAAATGATATCCTGACACAGTCTGCATATAAAATGTGTTGCACATCATTGGTCTAGCAGGGGTGTGAACAGGTCAGAAGGTTTTCATTCTTAATATAAAATGTATTAGCTAGTAATGAGGAGGCAGTAAAAACAGGCAAAGATGCCAGTGAGTGCAGTGAATATAAGAATCATCAGTCTTTATCACACACACAGAGTGGGGATTTCTGCACTGGGATAAATTCATCACTTGTATTTGCAATAGTAAGAAAAATGCCACCCAGTAATATGCTAAGGTCTCCTAAGGAGATACCCTGGCTAGGTTGCCAGCTCATCTCAAGGCTAATACAGAGAGGCAAACAACCATTTATATCTACAGCCAATTTGGAATCACAAAATAACACGTCTTTAATTGAGGAAGTAACTCACACATTCAAAGGAAGCATATTATAATCTCACACATGGGGTTGAAACCCAGACAACTGTTTTATGTTGTAACTTTTTACATTCCTACTAAACAAATCTCTTTGTCTTCATGGTTCCTGGCATTTCCTTATCAATCAGAGCCCAAAAACACAGAAAATGAACTGATAGCAAGACAGATTGCACTTGATTTTGTCATGGTTCCTGGGTTGTTGGCTGAGCGTTTTGTGTTTTTGTTTTGTTCCTTAATATTCTGTTAAAGGTATTATGTTGTGTTTCTTTTGTTAAGCTCCTGGCTTAGGTTTAGGTTGTGCTGGTGTCCTGTCTTTGTGCTTAATGTTTACCCTCTGTTCTCCTGTCAGGTTCTTGTGTCTTTGTCTTAGTTTGTGTTTCCACTTCCTGTTTCATTTTGGCGTTTTCCTGGTCCTTGTGCTTTGGATTTAGTTTTGTTTCCTGTGTTTCCCGCCCAGCTGTTTCACATTGCCTAGTATGTATTTAGTGTCTGTGTTCTTGTCAGTTCCTTGTCGCGTCGTGTCTTTGTCATGGTGGAGTGTTCGTGTTTCCATGTCTCGTCTCGTCTCGGATTACGTACGTTGCCTTGCTCCCAAGAGGATTGCGTACTTTTGTTTTTGACTCTACAATAAACACCTTTTAAGTTGATGCATGCCTACGGAGTCCTGCTTTTGGGGTCCTGTTCTGCCTGTCACACCACCTGCCTTGACAGATTTAGCATCTACATTCAATGAATGAGTTGTGTATTGAGGCAAATTTCTCACAAATATTAAAACTTTGCGGTTTCCATCTATTTTTGCCTTTATCTGCAAAATTTGTTCCAATCAACACTGTTTCTGTTACTTCTCCAGGTATGTTTGCACCACCGGCACCACTACCTAATAATGCAAATTTTGTGATTTCTTAAAAGTGGAAAAGTGAAGGCAAACAATCTCTGTTTCTGGTTTGTGTCTGTTTTTCGAGTTTTATTAGCAGTGATGCTTCCCTGCAGAAAAGCCACAGGTGATTTTTTTTTTTTACATGATAAATCAGTTTCTTCTTCCTTATTGAAACCAAAATTAATCTATTCCATAGTGAGAAATGTATACTGGATACTTCTAACCACCTCCCCAACCCCATCACAAGTCCACTTTTCATGAAATTCATTCAAATTTGTTCATTTCACATAGCTCTGTGATTTGAATAATATTCCAGCAAATTTCAAATGTTCACAAAGTTCAAAATAAATGACCATATGAGGCGGGTACAGAAGTTTCATACATATGCATGGGTGAGCTATTCCCTATTTATACCACTCAACTCCCTCTTCTCTCTTTCTCTTTGACAGATAATGGGGTGAAGGATTGCTGCCTGAAACGCATAACCAGGGACTCACAGGCCACCTATGATTATAGACAGGAAAGTATAGGTAAGGATACAAAACCTCCAAGTGACCTAAGCAGATCTGGCACTTTGCTTGACAGTTTTGTGATAAGATATGGGTTTGCAGGACAGGGTATGCAAATAAAATAACACTGTCCTAAAAATGTGCAAAATGCAGGAAGAGAGCTGCTTTGTTGACAGAAATTTCCTCAGGAGCAGGTGATAGGATGGAGAATATAATGTTCCATAGAAGTTATTAAATGATGAGCAACTCTATCAAACTAACATGCGCTACAAAATACTGACTGCTATGTGTATGTGTGTTCAGTGTGAGATGTATTTCTGGTGATTTGCATGCTCTCTCAAGACTAATGTAAAGAACAGAATTAAGTCTAGGCTATCAGGAGTGTGCTAAATTAGTACAATGTATGTCTAATTAAGCATACTCTGGATCAATTACTTATTAGCATCATAGAATGTCTAGTTCAGTTTTGAATATTAATGCTCAAACTCAAATATTCATGTGAGCTCTTTGTGACATCAAAGATAAAAACAGAAGGCTCAGTGATGCAGCGGTAAATCTGCATGGCTTGTTGTCAGTAACAGAATTCTGATATCCCACCATGGGTCCATTTTGTGCTCATAAATCAGGATGGCAGTTCACCAAAATGTCCAATTAATTATCACCCTAACAGTTTGTTGGCAAAAACAGAGCAGAAACAAAAAATGACTAGAAAACACAAATCCCCAAAATATTTTCACTTAAGACTCACTTCTTTTTCAGAAAAGGTTCATATTATGGTATCAGTAGTAACATTTGTGTGATTAAAAGGCTTAAAGTTGTAATCTTCCTGCTTAACAAAACTATTCCCCTTTCTTTCATTATGCGGTGACAGAAGAAGGTACTAGATATACACTCACCAAATATGACAGTGAGTTCATTGTACTCAAATGACCTCTACAGTCCCAGATCTCAGTCCAACAGAACACCTTTGGGATGTGGTGGAACAAAACATATGCATCGTGGATATGGAGCAACTGTGTGATGCTGTCATGTCAATATGGACCAAAATCTCTGAGAAATGCATCTTGTTGAATCTGTGCCACAAAGAATTAAGACAGTTCTGAATGTATATTGCATTTAATTGGCCTATTCACATGAAAACCGCATATACTGTATTTAACATGGTCATCCATTTTGTTTCTGATACTATAATACAAATATAAGCTCCTTGAGGCGACTGTTTGCTGTGATTTGGCACTATATAAATCAAATTGAATTGAATTGATGGGGTCTTACTAAATGGAGGCTCTGATCACAGTGACAATGATCAATTTAGCTTGCCTCTACAATAAGTATAAAGAAACAATTTTGTTAAACAAGTTTGTTAAAATGTAGGGTGTTTCCTATAGTGCTGATGTTATTTTTGTTTTTTTTTAAATGATCAGTAGTTTTAATCATATGTTTATTTAATTTTTGTTTTGTGTAAAAAAAAAAAAAAATGGTTCCAGTTTCTAAAAAGTGACAATTATCGGTGTCCTTTTCCATTTCTATTTAATGTGCAACTCTAATAATCATGTTCCTGTTAAATACGATGTGAAATGGCAGGGATTTCATTAGATGTGTGATTGGTAATTGGCAACATTCTGTGTTACCAACAATATGATTAATCATTTAGACAAAAGACAGGTTTTTGGGAAAAGTATGGCATTGTTCCACCACTTGTTTAGTATTAAGATAAAATAATATCAATCAGCCTTTTTTGTACTTTGTGTAAATGTCTGCATGCTTTATTTAAACACACATTGTTTTCTGATTTGTTGGAAGTGTTGTGCAAATAAAGTTGCTTTGTGTCTCATTGGTTGCGGGACAGGCTCGATAACTTTGCAAAGCTGTAAGCTAAAAAGATTCTGATTTGTTATTGGTAATGCTCAATCAACATATCAAATCGAGAACCTACACATGAAGAAACCAACAGCACCCACATGAATTACACCAAAGCATACACAAGCAAAAAAAAAAAAAAAAAAAAAGTGGCCTGAATTAAAGAACTTCAATTCCCACTGCACCCAACAGTGATCATTAGCTCAACAGAGCGCCTGACAGCTCATCCCCAGCCGGTGGCAGTTTTCTGATACATCATTTTTGCTGCTGCTTGTTTGTTTGCTTACTCAAGCAGTGGCCTGACATTCTGATAAGAGGCTGACAAAGAGCCCTCAGGGGAAGATGAAAACTAAAAATGGCATCAGATATTTAGACCTTATCTTCGGGGTCTTCGGTGTGAGGGACTATAGGGTATGGAAGAGAAGAAAGAGCAGTGGTCATGGCTGTATGTCTAGGACAGAAAAACAGGTATATGCAGAAAGGGAAATAGGAAACTTTACTGTAACAAGTTCAGTTTAAAATTAAAAAAAAAAAAAAACCTAGTGAGCTCTCAAAATGTATTTATATGTGAAGGAGATGGGGCATACCTCACTGACCTGCTCTCATGCACACTCCTCCACAGACAGATTATATTTTGATGCTTTCTTAATATTTTTATTGAAACTTGCATGCCAATAAAGCCTCTTTGAACTGAAGTGGATTGAGAAAGAAATGGGGAAGGATAGGAACGAGAGTGTGAAGCATCATCTTTCAGCGAAATTAATCGAGAGGAAAAGGAATTTCAGCGCAGCACATGAGCCGCTGGGATGTGGTGAAAAGCAGCATGACATCTGATAAATCCAGCAGGGCCTGACAGTTTTAAGGAACACAGGCTGGTAGGCTCCACTTATTTTCCCGCCAAGCTGTTGTTTTGCATTGTTGTTGTTCTACATGTGTAGAACAACTCGACTGCTCACAGAAAAAGCTGAGAGTTACAGGTTGAACAAAATATCCTTTCAGATTTTGTTCAGCGTTTTGCTGCTGCAGTAGTGCAGCTGATGGTTAGTAGTTATCGATGGAGAGATGTCTAATGCAAACATGCAAGCGGCGCTGTTGGTTTGCCTTTCAATAACCATCTTTCCTTCCTAAATACCCAGAAGTTTTACTCTCAGAAACTTTTCTCAAGAAATTAAAAGCTTCCTCCTGAATGTTTGTATCTGTTTCCACTGGAGTCTAACAACCCAAAAAAAAAGATTTCTCAAATTAGTCTGCTGGCATGGCAGGAGCATAACAGCTGCTCTTACACATGAGACTTTATAAAACTTTTGCAACCAGTTTACATTTGGGTTGTCTCTGTTTCTCTTCTTTGCTCGCTGTCCGTGTCAGAGCAGCAGGTGTATCTGTTTGACGAGCAGTAGCGACACACCCAGAGGAGACCAGCCACAGAGGACAGGATGAAGCTTGCTCTTGAAGCCTGTTACATTTTCACAAAATCTGGCAATATGGCACTTTCTCAAAGTGGCAACCTCTGGATCAAAAATGAAACCACAGCAAAAAAAAAAAAAAGTAAAAGAAAGTAAAAACAATTTAAAAATAAAGGAAAAAATCAGCTCCTTAAGTGGCCTCTTGAGGGATGCCCTATACACTCCTATGTTAAAATGGGCAACTTTAATAGTTTTGTTTTCTCTTGTTAATTTTCCTCCTTCGTATTATACATTGTGTATTACGTTTGTATTATTAGGTAGCGGTAGGCCAGGCAAATGACCACTCAGCTGTGGCCTTTTTTATGAGACTGAGGCTTTTTTGTTGTTGTTGTTGTTGTTGTTGTTGCCTTTTGGAGCATTTTTCATTCAGCTCAAGTCACCTTGCTATTGTAAAAAAACAAACAAACAAAGAAAATACACTATGCATATTTAAAACGATATTGTCGTGGTCCTGGGTCTGTTGAACCTGTAATTTTGAGCATATCAGTCTTGATCCCTAGTTTGCTTATGGTTTAGTTGTCACCTTTGTGTATTCCCATTGTATTTATCCTATTACTGGTTGTTTGTACCCTTAGGTTCATCTTTAGGTGTCCTTTTTTATAGCTGTTCATCTCCCTCGTGTTCTCTGTTGTCAGGTCTCTATCTGTGATGCTCCCCTGTTTAGTTACTTCCTGTTTTATTGTGGTAGTCTTTGTCCCGTATGTTTAGTGTTCAGTTTACTTTCCCAGTCTCGTTATCCCAGTGACTTTCAGCTGTGTTCCCTGGTGTGTCTTATCTACTTGATTACCTGGTGTGTATGTATTGTCTGCCTTTTGCCTTGGCCTTTGTTGAGTTGTCCCCTCATGTTGTGTGTTTCTTAGTTCTCTATGTTTTCTTAGGTTCTCAGTTTGTTTTTCCAGCTAGCTAGCTAGCTTATTGGAGATACAGGAGGCGGCACAGTAGCTTTATTGGGCAGCCTGGAACCCCAAGGCCCATCCACAACACCAGTGCTGAGCGGATATCTTACTCCACACTCACATCCAAACATGGTCATATCTTGTAGTTATAATGATAAATCAAAGCTTAAGAACTGGGCTTCACCAAACAGTAAGTGACATCATGGTGCCACATCACACCCATCCTTCAATGACCTTTGCACAGGGCTGTGCAGAGGTGTGAGAGTGTTTGTTCTTTAGAAAGAAATCACTGTGAAAAAATTACACAACTCTCTCTTTTATTCACTGGTCCACCACTGCTCTCTCACACTCTCTCTCTCTCTTTCTTCCCCTGTCTTACTCACTAAATTGGGCATGAAAGGGCAAGTTTGAGTATTGTTTATAAAGGATAACCATCAATTTTTTGCAGCCTACATTTTTGCCACCTAGATGACTTTCAAACGACTGAGATGGACGGACTGAAATGCTGCAAACAGACTACTTGAGCAATCAGAAATATCATAAGTCCAACTCACAGTTTTCTTAACTTTTAGAAAGCAGGCTTATGAACAAGGACTATTTGGAGGAGAATAATTGAAAAATATTGAAAATATACATAAAGTGCTTAAATGGGGAATGTTTCTGTGTTATGAATGTGGTTAATACATTTCATTTTTTATTACTTGGTCATAAGCAAATTTGTTCCTTCAGAAGACAAAAGGAAACTTGTCACAACTGGCTAAAAAAAAGCATTAGATATGCAGATAATGCACTTTTATTGGGGGTCAACACTGCGTCAGTCAGTCCTGAAAGTGTTTTGTTGGCTCCGTTTAACCTGCTGAAGCTCTTGAAGGCCACTCTATTGCTGTTTCTTTTTTCTTTCTTTTGTGTATGTGTTTTTTTTCTTGTTTGACTCAAAAGAAATCAATTTCAAACAGCTAAAATCAAATTCAGAATATTTCACCACAGCTTTGGCCTGACTGTGGCAATGACCTAACAAAAAAAATAAAAACGAATTAATTAGAGCTGTCACAAATGATGAGCTCCAAAAGACTGAAGACACTGTCTGAGAAAATTATTCTAAACACTTCAAGAGTCTGACAAAAGGAAGTGTGAGGGTTTTGTGGTTCACACAGAAAGGGATTCAGTGACAGTTCTCGTTCTAAAAAGTGTAGGTGCAGAAAGTTGAGGTCACTTAAGATTCTGAATGAAAACAATCTACATGTTTGCTTTTTTCATTTCTGCCAGCTAAAGCGGAAATGTAGATTGTTTTTACTGTGGATTAGCTAACAATGTCACCAGGCAACTTTTCCAATAAGACAATGTGAAGAATGGGTGTAGGGATATTCGTAGGTCAACAACAGTCTGGACAATTAACAATTTGATGCATCCACTTCACCCAAAATTGTGCAGTAAAACACAGCTTTTTTTGTGTAGGCTGTCTCACCCAGATCAGCAGTTTGGAACCTGAAATATTCTCAAAGAAAGAGTCCTGCTGAGCTAATCACATGTTTATTAAAATTATTTTACTAGGAGTGCAATACTAAAGTTAGACATGATCAAGGAACTGAATTCACAATGAAGACTGGCAATTGCTTGATATGCATATCCTTTCAATTTCAAAGAAAACAAAATAGGGCTCAAGAACAATCCCAGCTGCTCTTGTTTTTCTCCTTCAAATGACTGAGTACAGTTCGTTCCAGCTCTTTCTAAGAAACTATCTAAGAATAGAACAGACATTTACGCTCCCTTACTAGTGTGCTACTCTGACGGGTGAGTGAACCAATGGGCAGATCCAGTCTCGTTAGGTTGGGACTGACAAACAACTCCTGTCAAAACGTTGGTGCCTCCTGTGGTGAAGATAGAAGCTGGATATGTCACACAGGTATGCAGGTTAAACTGCAACCTGATATGGCCCCACCTAGGGCCTAGGGCATTAATCTCTTTTATGACATTCCCCAGTCCCTGCACTGGTCCAGGTTTATTGCAAGGTACATGGCAGATAGCTACGACAAAGTAAATTCTATCTACCACCCTATGTTTGCAATATATCTTATCATATCAAGTCTTATATCATGCTTATGAATCAGGTTTACACTTAAACACAAATTTTCAAAGGTTTCAAAAGTGTGGAGTACAGTTAGCAACTAGCTGTTCATCTCATTACAAAATGATGAACACCAGCAGGCACACAGCAGGTTACAACCTGACCATGAGGTCAATATCATAAACGCAACATCTTACAGTATAACCCTTTTCAAAATTAACATCCCACCAACTGTCCAGTGTGCATTGCATTCACATTGGCTGCATTTGTAACTTATGATTTATGTCCAAATAATATTCAGTGCTGATGCAGGAAATCCAGTATGATGTTCAGGATAGAATGCAAAATTGAATGATCAATTTTCTTAATAAAAAGGAAAACCAAGCCATTAATTGTAAGGTCATGCTTTTATTAGTTATACCTGTTATCCTTCTATTTGCCTTCTTCATAACCAGTGCTTTAGTCGGGAAAATTTGGAATGAGGAAGTGCTATTTACTGTGTACAATTCACCTCCTGTGCTAAATGGACCATAGGGATATTTTCATTTGGTGGCTTGAGCTGTTTGTATAATTGCAGGATGGATATATGCCACACTCTTACTGCATTTGAATATGTGCCATAGTTTAGCACTTGTGGATTTTTTTTAGGTTGCACTTCTGCTCCTGTTGTCATACAATGATTTATTTCAAAAAATTGGAGCAATTTCCACTTTAAACTGTATTTAAAAGGTTATAGAAGCAAGGGAGAGGAATGTAACCCCACTGAGTAAGATGCAGTTTATAACAGGGAGTCTGGCAGTTGTAAGAATGGCACTGCAATCTAAGCTGAAAGATTTGTGAACACTCCATGGTAAGTGTTTAGCAAGGGCGCTTGCCAATAGCTTGCAGAAACAACATTGCCAAATTCTTATTCATAGAGATGTGTAAGAATTTATATGACAAATCTGTTTCACTTGTTTAGCTGGATTGGTAAAAGAGGAAGTGAGCAGGCCTCTATATCAAAGCTAAAGCCACCTTTTTTTCTAGTTTGCCTGTTTTGTGGATACATGAGAACAAATAAGAACTATTTGTCTTTAAGTACAGAACTGTGTAAAAGTCTTTAGCCGCCCCTCAAAGGATGAACCAGTGTTGTGTTTACACATAACAGACAAACAGATACCACCTGCTCCTTCATGCCTAATGGCTGGAGCCACAGACGTAGATACCAGCTGCTCACCAAGCCACAGCAGCTGAAACCAAAAATATTAAATTTGGACTCGTTAGACCAAAACTCTGATTTACTCAGCCCTTTTGGCTAGTTTTCACCTTCTCATTGGCCTCCCATGCAATTGTTCAGCCACGGAAGCCTGAGTCACAGTTTCCTTCAACATTTGATGTTGAGATATATCTGGTACTTGAACTGGTATGTGGTACTTGGGAAGAATCGAGGTGGGCTCTAATCTGGTGATTTCTGAGGTTGGTAACTCCAGTGAGCTTTCCTCTGCAGCAGAGGTAACACTTGGTCTTCCTTTCCTGGGGCGTTCCTCATGAGAGCCAGTTTCATCGCAGTGTTTGATGGACTTGAGATTCAAGTTTGAGCTGTCACACCTTCATGCCTTAAAATTGTGATATATAGTACTGTGAGACACCTTTCTTTTCTTTATATTTTGCTTCCAAGGAACCAGACGTTCTTGTAATTTTTTAAAGTGTTCTGGAACAGTATTTCTTCAGGCTTTCTGAAGGTCTTTCATAGATTTTCTTTGGACATTGGTTGTTTTTTCACTCATTTTCTGTCCAGTCTTTGTACCTGACCATTTTCAAAGGACCATTTTGTTTGTTAAGCTACTTAGCACTGACCTACTGTATGAATCATTCGAAAATAAAAAGAGTTTCTAACTCAATGGATGACCTTTAGGTGACCTTTGTTACCTATCAAAATCACACAATTTGTTCCCATTACATTTTTGAATCTATGAAAAATGCCAAAGATAAAAAAAGGGAAAAAAAATGTCTTAGCTTTTCCTTTTCCTTTAACCAATCTTAGGCCTTCACAAGACTATCAGTTATCTAGAGTCATATGAAAAACTAAGCACACCCCATGATTCAGTAGCTTGTAGATCCACATTTAGCAGGAATAACTTAATCATGTTCTGTATGAGTGTATCTGTCTCTCACACTGTTTTAGTCCACTCTTCTTTACAGTGTTGCTTCAGTTCATTGAGGTTGAGGACATTTGTTTATGCACAGCTCTAAGGTCCCAGCTCCGCATTTCAGTCAGTGGTTTCTTCAAACATATTTTACTGACAAGTTTTCCTAGCAGAAAGTGGCAGATCTTAACAATTTGGGATCAGCCCCATTTTGGGAGGTCCAGGGTCCTGTCCTGGCACAATCTGGCACAAATATAAATATGGATAAATGAAACAGATTTCCATGTAAAAGCCAATGCAGAGAAGCTAACTTGGATCTGAAATCATAACAACCTGCATTCCTCCTGTTCTCATAAACATTGCTCTTGTGTTTCAGAGAAAAATAGAAGGTCTTTGAACAGAATGTGTCAGAAAACGTGTGTGCCTTTGTGTGTGTCTGTTCCAAATATCAAGAAGTGCCCCTTAGGTTAATATGGAGATGAGATCAAAGCCGAATGAGAGCCATTCACACACAGAGGCCACAGAGAATGGACCTCTTTCAGCACCTGTCCCGAGGCTGGAGCTCAGCTGACATTTAAAAGGAAGGACCTGGATTACGTTTCCCTCTCTCTTTTCATAGCTCTGCAAGAAGTCCACTTGGCAGACACAGTTCTCCCATTAACTCTTACTTGATTTTATGTCGGGACACTTTACATTTTTTTTGCTCCTGCATCACATAGCTCACATATAGCACATAGTGTTCCCATATATATATCTCACTGTGTGCTTACATTTTAGCATGACGGACAGCCTGTGCCCACAGACGTGTACATACATTGTATGTACACTTCTTGGCTTCAGGTCAAGCTGAAAGTGATTTCAGACAGTCACAAAAACACCCACCCACTTCATTCATGTCAAATAAAAAGGTGGAGGTGGGTCAAGATGACCTCAGCCTACCTCTGCTCCTATTGAGAGCTGAGAATCGTTGTGGTGAACAGACGAGAGCTGAGTAGAAGGAGCCAAGTGGGAGTAGAGAAGTGGAGAGAAATGGGAACACGAGGTGGGGAGGGTGCATGTGTGGCTGGTGTGAGGATGAAAATTGATTTATTGCGGCGCTGATGAGGAGCGGCATGCCAGGAGACAGTGGGTGCTCTCCAAGCCCTTGCTGCGGCAACATAAAACGAAACAGGGGCCCTCCCATCCGTTATAATTGCTGCGGAGATCTCAGCAAAGGCTTGAGGTCTGTGTGTAAAAATTTATGCAACCCTGACTGTTGGTACGCAGCCTGTTATTTATAATATCCATGTCTAGATGCCGCAAGTAGAGATACAAGGCACGCTGTTTGCTCTGCACCACTGGCAGCTTCAACCTACAGTGTAAACACTAGCCCCACCCACACATAGATCAAAGAATACAGTAAACATAAACATAAACACATAAACATTCGTGTAGGATACGCATCAGTTGGTTTATCGAGCCATCCTGGAGCAAAGAAAAGTTCTAAATATGTGAAAGAAAAATAAACATCCCCAATCTGGTTAGCTGCCTAAACCCAGAAAAATAAAATTGTAATTGCATTCATAGACATTTGGCACTGGTTCAGTGTAAAAGGCATGACCATTTGAGTTCAAGTCAATTACCAAGCTATAAATCATTGTACCTCATGCTTGTTGTGGGAATAATTCTTTAAAATGAGGGCTGGCAGCCGCTGTTCAAGTGCAGACACACACGATGGAAGAAGAAAAGAGGAGGAATAACATGACGTTTTGACCTTTTCACTGAAACTTTTAACACTCGTTTTTCACACATTTTATTTCAATCAAATGAAATATCCCACAGCTTTAAAGAGGTTTAAGCATTCATTTGTGGCTCATTTCTCTGAGACACAATGCTAATCTTAGGATAAATACACATTAGTGTCCACGCTTGGTAAATACACAAACAACATAAAATGATCCAGCAGTGCTTGGCTAGTGGTGACTGTCTGCACTGCACATGTTTAAGCACCGTATAAACAATCTGCAGTTTTACACTGGGAATTTTTTATGGTGCCTGAAGCTTTGACAACAGAGGAATTTACTTGAGCACCTGAAAGAGCTTTGGAGCATGCTGCAGTGGTTTAAAGCGGACACAGCATGAGGGCGGGGGATGCAGGAGGGGAGTTAGCCAACACTGCTGACAAAGGTGCTGGTAAGCTTGTTTGTCTCTCTTTCTCTCTCTGTGTGTGTGTGTGTGTGTGTGTGTGTGTGTGTGTGTGTGTGTGTGTGTGTGTGCGCACGGGCGCGCATGTGTGTGATCTGCCTACACATGTGGCCGTCTAACTGGAACTGACTAACACAGGCTGTGAATTCAGCACTGTGAGAGGCGGTTTTTCTTTCTTCACATTCAAATGCCACTTCCTGTAATCACGGGTAAATCTCCCATCAAAATGTCTCAAACAAATCAAAGCAAACCCATTAATAGTCTATGTTGGTGCTATCACTGCGCCATCACTAATGACATTTTGGATGACAATTACAAATGGCATACTGTGATGAAAAGCACATAAGAAAGCTGACTGATCTGAGGTGAACACAAAGTGTGTTGGTGCACGCTCATTTAAGAGAGGTCAGCAGTCAATCCTGTGCCTCTTCAGATGCCTCACTCAAAGCACCCCCAGCACTGCAAACTGAAATCTTAAAATGTTCATCACAGTTCTTTAAACATGAAATGAATGGTTGATTAACTGAAACAACTGTTGTCTTTTTTTTCCTTTTACATCTTGTGTAAGCAGAAGCATGTGATGGACATACAGAATATTAGATAAAGAATTTGATTGCTAGTAAGTGAATATGTAAATGATGAATGCTCCAAAATATTTAAAAAAATATTAGCCATCAAAAATTCAAGTGGTTTTGGACATGTCTACAAAACTGTGGTTATTAACAAGAAATCTTCAGACAGAACCTATAATAAGACGTCAAAATAAAAGAAATATCTTCTTTTTAAAAAATGTTTTTTCAAGCAGCCTATTAAGATTTGATTGTCTTACATTAAAGTAAATAAAATATTTTTTGGTGATTTTTACTGTTTGAAAAGAAGCAATTTGAAAGTCTTGCCTTGTGCTTATAGGAATTGTGATGCACAATTTTCATATTTTTATCCCCCTTTGGAGATAATTGATGTCACTCTCCCGTTATTGCATATTGCATTGGTTTGTCTCACAGAGAGACTTTACCTTTCTGAAGAAATACGGGACAAGATGTCAGAGGGTTTTGAAAAAACAACATGGATCTGTGGAACAGATCAGCAAGTGCAGCTAACATCACATGCATTACGATTACTCACGTCGAGCCCTTCTCTTAATAACTGATGCTACTTTACCTGCTCATCAGCTAACATGAAATTAATTTCCAGACTAAGATGAACAAAAAAAAAAACAAATAAAAAACAAAGCACAGGGGTGGAAAAAGGCTGAATTAAAAGAAAAGCAACTGAGGCTGCACAGATCTGTGCTGCAGAGCAAATCAAGAGCTGCCTGTGATGGCTGAGACTCAGAGGAACAGCAAACCCAGGAGGCCTGCAGCAGCACACAGTGATAGGAATGTAAAACGAGGTGAAGAGTTACCTCAATGAGATCTTATGGAAAACAAGCAGAAGCTTTTGGCGGGGTCTTTGCTTCATCAGGGTAGATTTAGCCTCTGCTTAACCTCTGGTGACAGAAACCACAAACAAGATGAGATGTGTCAGGATTGCAACATTGCTGAGGTCTCAAGGCAGCCATCTAACACAAAAGTCAAACGTTATTTTGGTTATAGCAGGCAAAGCAAGAGTGTCTGAGGCTCAAACAGGTAATTAACCTCAAAGCTGTGTGAAAACAGGACAAAAATCCTGCCAGGCTTTAATCTGCTTGTCTGTGGTCGGTAAATAAGAAGCCTTGGGTATACTGCTTTATTGAAACACTCTCACAGGTTGGCCTGCCAGGTAGTGGGGCATTAATATTGGCTCCAGCGAGAAGCTGTCAGGACTTATTAGTCAGTATCACTGGTACTCAGCCAGCAGGTGTCAGCTCTGGCAGAGAAGGAGAGAGCGAGATAGTTTCACAGAGAGTGAGAAAGAGAGAGAGCAGACAGGCACACTGAGATAGGCAAAATGACTGGAAAACAGAAAGCTGGCCTTTTTTTTTTTTCTGCCCCATTATTATTGTTCTACAGCAATATTTTAAAACTGTGTGTACAACTGCAAATCAGCAATACACACTGCATCTGAATAAGTCACCTGCTCATTATAATATTGCTCCACACTTGGTTATATGCACTGTTATGATAAACTTGCAGTTAGGAAGAGCTTAGATGTTTAAGCTGTTTATATTCCATTTAAACAACAATGCTGAGAAGCTGTCAATCAGTGCCATAAGAGACTTTGTGAAAACTACATGGGGAGTATGTACATGTGCACTTTGATTCATGTTTTGGCCTTCAAAAGTTCTGTTAGCTGTTTACCATTAATCTCCTCTTTGGACTGCTTTAACATCACCAAGCACTCCAGAAGTGGGGCATTTTCCTCTGTTGCTAGGCAACAGGCACAACCTAACTACCCTGCCAAGGAATACACAGCCAAGCAGTTAATGAGGATACAAAGGACTCAACGTGAAATGCTTCACATTGCAATGGACAAGAATCAGTGCTCATGATTTGGATTGAATTGAGAATGCTTGTTAATCTAAATGAGACATTATGGGAAAACACAGTTCATATATGTCATCCTATGGCATATAAGCTTTATGCGTCTTTTAGATTAATGTCTCCATCTAGTGACAAGTCCCTCAGGCAAAGTAGGCTATAGTCACAGTATGTCTTGGAGAGATACCGTAACAGCCAGAAGCAGTGAATTTGTGATAAAACCGAATGCACTGTAATCCTAATAAGTTACAGTTGCATACATTAAATACATACTGGGATATGAATGCAGGATACAAGTTTGAAGAATTGGCACAGCAGCTGCAGCTTATCAATGTAGTTTTTCTTCCAAATAAAGAAAATGCAAATACATTTTAGAGTTTGATGCTTTTTGTGTAAGAGGATCAACAAAAGATTACAATTATTTAAGTGTTGGTTACCGAAAAACAGAAGGATTTAATATATAAGACTAGAAGGACATTCAGTGGAGCGCATACCTCACTCATCCCAAGATTTTTATCTGCCAATACTACGCTGCAAAGATACCATCCAGTGTGGTTATACTCTTTCATAAATTACTAGATCACAAAGACTAGACATTGATTTTATTGGCTTTTAACTTCTTTTAACTTTAAAAAAGGATCATTATTATATATTTGTATTTAAAAAACATGAACAGAAAATGTATATAGGCTGGATAGATTTTATTCAGTTTATGTACCCTGAGAGCAAATAAAAATAGATTAAAATAATAATAATAATAATAATAATATAATAATATAATAAAATAATAATAATAATAATAAAAATATAAAAAACAAACATTGATGAGTATTTTCTGGTATTTTTTATTTTATGTTTAATTTAAAACAAAAAGGACAATTATAATTTATAATTGTTTATACCAAAGACCAAATTTTTATTGTGATAGATGAAAAAGTCACGAGATATAATTTAAATTTTTTTCTCAAATGAAGAGAGAGGAAATTTTTTAAATTTTTGAAATGTTTTCGTGGCCTTGACCTTTGACCTTGAAAATGAACTCATATATTCCTGGGCCCTTAAGGAATATTTCTTATTCATATATATATGAATATATAAGCTTTTAGAGTTATATTACTAATAGACAGATGGACAGATAAACAAACTGTGGTGAGATAAGTATACAGCATAAAAAAGACAAAAAAAAAAAACTCCCCGCTCACACTGTGGGTTGTCTTTTTCCTCCTCCAAGCTTGGGTCCTCTACCAGAGGCCTGGGAGCTTGAGGGTCCTGCGCGGTATCTTAGCTGTTCCCAGGACTGTGTTCTTCTGGACATCTCGGATGTCATTCCTGGATTCTGCTGGAGCCATTCTCCCAGTTTGGGGGGGTCACTGCCCTGAGCGTTTAGATTACCACGGTTACCTTCACCTTCCACATCCTCTCTAGCTCCTCTCTGTGCCCTTGGTATTTATCAAGCTTCTCATGTTCTTTCTTCTCAGCGTTGCCATCATTTGGTATTGCTACATCTACAGCTTTCCCCCTGTGCTTGTTCACCACTGTGTCCGGTTGGTTAGCCATCACCAGTTTTTTCATCTGTAAGTCCCACAGGATCTTACCTCTGTTATTCTCAACCACCTGTGGGTATGTATCCCATTTTGACCTCGGGACTTCCACGTCATTCTGAGCACAGATGTTCCTGTATACTGTGCCAGCCACTTGGTTATAGTGTTCCAATTATGTGCTGCTTGGTAGCATCTTGCAATTACATGGCAGCAACCCAAAGCCTTTAGGCATGTACATGTAGACATGGTCAAGACAACATAAAGAAGTTCAAACTGAGCATCAGAATTGGAAAGAAATGTGATTTAAGTGACACTGAATGCGCCATGGTTGGTGGTGCCAGATGTGCTAACCTGGGTATTTCAGAAACTGCTGATCTTCCGAAATTTTCTCTGGATACCACAGAGGAGAATGGTCATAGAAGTCAACTGTAGCTAAAAGACTCATTGTTACAACCAAGGTGTGAAGAAGAGCACCTCTGAATCCACATGTCAAACCTGGAAGCAAATGGGTTACAGTAGCAGAAGATCACAATCCTGTCAGCTAAGAGCACGAAACTCGGACTACAGTTTGCACAGGCTCACCAAAATTGGACAGTAGAAGACTCCAGGTCTGATGAGTCTCAGTTTCTGCTGTAACATTTGTAACATATGGATAGTATGCTGGATAGTACAAACAACATGAAAGCATGGATCCATTCCGCCTCAGATCAATTTTTTATGCTGCTGGTGGTGTAATGGTGTGTGGGATATTTTCTTGTCACATTTTGAGCCCCTTACTACCACTGAGCATAATTTAAACAACCCAGCCAACCTGAGTATTGTTGTTGACCATGTCCACCTCTTAATGACCATAATGTACACATCTTCTGATGGCCGCCTCCAGCTGGACAATGTGCCATACCACAAAGTCAATACTAGCTGGTAACAACTGGTCAAAGAAAGTGAACTATGTTTTGAGGACTGCTCTCTTTGCGTGCTAGTTTCTGTGTAATCTACCCGATGAACAAACAAACAGCATAACTGCAGCCAAGCTTAACATAAATAAACCAAAATAACATTTTAAAATTAAGACAGTTTTAGAGTTTAGCCTTTTAATAAGTCACACTCATTATGCGTCCACTTGCAAAACAACAGCTTTTTAATCAGACCTGTAAGAAGCCCAGGAAACCATTCCATTGTGAGGAAGAGCTTTCCCATTACTCTCTGTCCTCTGAGCTGCCATTATTTTCCAAGGTTGGATGTCACCTACTTGTGATCTATTGATTTAGAGTCCACTTTACCCCTGAAAAGATATTTGGCTCAAGTATTAAATCAACTGCATCGCTATACTTGAAATACCTTTGAGTTTGCTTAATTAGACATATGAAAGCTTTTGCTTGCAAACTATCCATTTTGTGAATTTACATCTTTCAATTTCCTCACAAAACTCAACTACAAACTTTAATCCAGCATAGATCATTCATAAGGAGAGGCAAATATGTGTCTTATAAAAGCAGTGCAGTCGATACAGAACAAATATACAGGAAAGGTCCATTCAGTGTCGTAGTGGCCTCACAGTAATGCAGCATGACTGCAATCAATAACAAGCATGCCAGATTCAGTGCAAGCTCCTATTTCCAAAGCCAGCAGTAAGGTGATAGTCTTATGTGGTGTGCAAGGGCAAGCAGGGTGTGAAGGGCATTTACAATTTTACAGCCTTTTTTGCACTTGTGAGGCTAATTAATGTAATAATTTGATCAAGGAAGGTTAGACCAAGCATCTGCCACATGGAACTGTGGTGGAAGAGGTGAGGTGAAAGGCCAAATGGCAGTTACAAGGCAGTAGAAACATGGTGGAAGGCTAGAAATCAAAACTGTGGGTGGAAAGCAGAAAAGTTTGTTTGTTTCATAAAGTGTGGGTTTAGACAGCTGTTGTGTAGCACACATATGCACATTTACTATTAGATGAGGAAGCCCTCAAGTCTAAACTACTTGGGACAGTGTGTTTTTAAAATTGATTTAAAAAAAATCTATTATACAATAATCAGTTCCCTTTTTGTTTGTTTTGTGGTTACCATATAAAAGTATTACTTACTCTACCTAAAAAAACTGAATACTGAACGCAATTTTCAGGTGAAACTTAAGTGTGAAACGGTTCAATGGTTTAATGGTCTGAATTTGACGAGGGAAGGAATGACAACACAAAGTTCTTTGCAGAAGTAATTACACAGCATAGAATACTGAAAAAAAAAATAAAAATGGACACTGAATAAAACTGAATTTATTGGTTGGCAGCTGTGTACATATGTGTGTAAGGAAAAAGATTTTCTAATGTTTTTGATTAAAGAAGGAGATGCAGTAAGACAATCATGGAAAGGTTGCCCCCACCCAACCGCCCCTCCTTTGTAGAACAAACTGCCACACTGGACTTGGGAGACATATGAGATAAGGGTTAAAAATTTCCTCTTTGATAGCACTCAAAGTTAAGGCTGTATTGACCCTGATCCATCCTTTAGATACGCTTACAGTTTATTTTGATCTCTTTTCCCACTTTGTGTGTTTATATGTCATATTGCACATCATTAACTTTGGTCTACCCTCTTCCATAGTTTGTGCTTTGTCTGTTTTGTTCTTTGTGGTCTCCCTGTGATCCTCCTTTCTCTCTTTCTCCTCTCATCCAAACCATTAGCAAGAGATAAATGTTTCTCCCAGAGTGTGGTTCTGATGGCAGTCTTTTCTTATTAAAAGTCATGTGTAGACATAACAATGGTTCGTGCCTTGAGATAGGTGCCTTTTTTATGCTTGAATAATTCATGAGTCAGTGTTAGGTGGTTTAACAAACAAACAAACAAACAAACAAAAACATTCCTCTGAAAATGGTCAGGTACAAGGACTAGACTGAAAATGAGTGAAAAAAATGTGCAAATGTAACTTTAAAAGATCCTTAGAAATCATGGAGAATTATTGCTCAAAACAACTCAAATTGAACCTCAAATCCATCAAACACTGCAATGAAATGGGCTTTCATGAGGAACGCCCTACGAAAGGTGTTACCTCTGCTGCAGAGGAAATTTGCCGGGGGGAAAAAAAAGCACAGTTATAGACATGAGAACAAAGCTTTGGCCTAATGAGTCCAAATTTAATAATTCTGGGTTCAGAAGCTGTCTTGGGGGGCAGTTGGATTCTACTTTTTGTGGCTCCTGCCATTATGCATGAAGAAACGGGTGTGATGGTGCAGAAGGGCTTTAAAGAATCAGTGCCAGTATCTGCCTCACATAGTATCACTTACACAGTATTACAGACCCAAATATCTTGTCCAGGTCACACTCACTGGAGATTTCACCTCAGAGAACTCCGAGGACACAGACCACTACAGAGGCATGAGATTAGGTTTTTTTTTTCTCTCATGGTGGCGCATCAGTTGGAGTGATGTGGATGAAAATCTATAAGCTGATCTAACAGAGAAAGTATGGAACGTAGATATTAACTTCTGATTTGATACACTGAAAACTCAGCTTAGTTTGATTTTGCTGTCTTTGATGTGGAGCTTCTTTGCTGCTTTCTTTTTAGTGAAAAATAACACATTGGTGTTTGCTGTTTTGCAATCTGGAATCCATCCCCATCCTCATATGAATATGCAAAGGAAAAGGAGTTTCAGTATCTAAATCTAATTAGTTTTAGTCTGTTCATAGTCATCCTTAACTGCGTGGCTCCACAGTGTAGCGGTTAACGCATTCATTTGGCCAAGTGAAAGATCGCTGGTTTGATTCCAGCAAGTGATGCAAATCCCCTTTGAGGTTGCATCAGGAGGGACACCCAGTGTAAAAGCCTGCCAAATCCAGACCTGCGGAACCACCTGCTGTGGTGATGTGACAAGGAAGCAGCTGAAAGTAGCCTTTGTAGTCATGTTTAAATGAGCTTTATAGCCACACGCAGATAAAACATCCATGTGGAGAGGAAGTGTCTGAGATGCAGTCTCAACACCATATGCTTAAAGTTTTTTAAATGTATCTTTAATTTTTCTTTGCTCATGGACTTGAACCAGATGTACTGAATTAAAGGGAAAATATATTTATATAAAACAATGGAGTTCCATTTGAACAGAAAGAGGAAGGGTGTCTGTCAAAAAAAAATATATATATAAAAGTTAAATAGACACTTGTGAAAATTTTATTCCAAATATCATTTTAGTCTAGTTTGTGGGCTGACCCATGATTAGGGTCTTGATATACAGTATAACGTGAAAAGTGAGTGTACGTCCTCTTCATCAAAGTGAATAGCACAGTTAAGAAACAGTGAAACTTCGGGGTTAAACAGATTTTAAAATCTTTTTTCATGCTTTGTTTTAACATCCCACTGGCAGTTGTCTTTTAGAAGTTGCTGAATTGATTTATTATATAGTTATTAATCTGCGCATATGGTACTGGAGGGTAGGTTAAAGACATTCAAATTTCAGGCTGAAGAAAGACAGAATAAAAATACTGCAATCTTCGGTGGTGACTTGTTTCCTTTCCCACTCAGTGCGTACCTACACTGCAGCACAGAGAAGAAGCCAAAGGTGCGCAGAGGTTGAGAAGCAGAGCAGACTGAAATGCTGGGGCTGAACATTAACTGTGCCTGTATAAAATGTTTGTGTGCAACACAGCAAAATCACCTTTGGAACATCCAACTAATGCATTTCACATGTATAATTTCACAAATCTGCAGTAACTTTCACCCATACTGGAAACAACAAGTAACTTGCAATTATTTTCAAGTCAATCACAAGATTTTTAGTAGCAAAGAAAGTGTTTGATCTGAAAGAAGGCATTGTGATCTTGAGTTTTAATTTGTATTATTTGAATCTGAATGTGAATGTTTTTTTGTCTCAGACTAGTTCTGTTCACCTGTTCAGGGTTGTTTTTTTTTGTTTGTTTGTTTTCATTTGATTTTCAGCATGCTGCATTGCAGACAGCAGCTGGTAACTAGAGTGGAAACTGTACAGCATGTACTTTGAATTGGCATCTGCCTTTTCCAGCTTTACTTACCTTCCTTTCTTCCTCTCAACTAGACTGTGCTGTGCTAAGCCAATGATGTGATTACCATTTTAGAGTTATTAGACTGACCTCATCTTGTACATCATAAATTCCTGTAATCCTGGTAACTGTAGGCCCTGCTTTCATGAAATTGTGTATGAATAACACATCAAGTCATTTCACATTTTATTCATTTTTTTTCTTTTGTGCATCATTTCAGGTCTTGGACATTTCTCCAATGCTGACCCTAACTCTAACCCTAACCTCCTCATGTGCCATTTAAAGAACTAAAATGAAACCTGAAAAAATTAACCTGCATAGACATGGCATGCAAAATGTGCCTGAACAAGGATGTTCAAGTCCCTAACAGGATATCACGTGGGGAGGGATGAAATTCCGTTTTTGTGTGCATGTTTTATCCATTTAATATTTGGGAGGTTGGGTAAATTGTTTTGTATTTTCTTGTCTGATACTTGAGTCAGTTATTACAATTTTAAATTGCTTTATTTGTTGTTATGTTCTTTTTGGACTTCAAATTTTGTGACACTAGGAGATACATGCTCTGGTATTTACTTCTTATAATGTAACAAGTTATGATATGACAATATATAGCCACAAGCAAATAATTAACTTGTGACAGTGGGAAGGAAAAACTCCCTTTTACCAGGAAAACCCTCCAGCAGAACTGGAATCAGGGACAGAACAAAACACAAGCTGTGGAAGAGAGCCAGAGATTAATAATAACTAATTAAATGTGGAGTGATGTATAAACCCACTGAGAGTGAAAAGTGGTGAGCGAAGAAGAAATGCCACCCAGCAGCCTATGCCTATTCCCACAAAGCCAAGGGATTGATTAGGGTCACTCGATCCTTCCACAGAAGAGGGGCCTGAAAGCTGAAGCCTCTGCTGTGTGTGTGTGTGTGTGTGTGTGTGTGTGTGTGTGGTGTGTGTGTGTGTGTGTGTGTGTGTGGGTGTGTGTGTGTGTGTGTGTGTGTCTAGGCGGCAGAAGCTAACAGCCTCGATTGCAGAACAGTAACTTTCTATTTCCTCGGCTGCCCATCTTTAGTCACTGTTTCCATATACATTGTACATACACTTATACATTAAAAAAAAGACTGTATATATATGTAATGACACCTATTTTATTCAGAAGAAGAAGAAGAAGAAGAAGAAGAAGGTTTTTATTGCCATATGGGTGAACAGGTTCACAGCATTAGGAAATTGCTGCGGTACTTCGTGCTTACAGAAAAAAAAAAAACAAATAAGTATAAAAACTATAAGACAATATACAAGTATACAAATTGCAAATATACAGAGATATTAGAGCTTACAAAATATACAGTGCAGAGACTAATTAAAAGATAAAAGAATGTAAACTATATTCCACTAATATGTACATCAGTGCAATCAGACAGGTGCATAAACATAGGGTCATCAGCGTTTGTGGAGGGTGGTGGTAACAGTCTTAGGGTAATTGTTCATGAGTCCAACAGCAGAGGGGAAGAAACTGTTCTTATGGCGGGAGGTTCTGGTCCGTATGGACCGTAGCCTCCTGCCTGAGGGGAGAGGGTCAAAAAGTCTGTGCCCAGGGTGAGAGTGGTCGGCTGTGATCCGACCTGCACGCCCCAGTGTCCTGGAGGTGTACATATGCAAAACAGATATAAATACTTAAGTATTACTGTCACAGACACTGCACTCACAAGTTTTATATGTGTATAGATTTAGATGTGTATATAGCCAAATTATCTCTTTAGTCTTTGTATTTTTATGCCTTTAGTGTATGTTATTTTGTTTTTGGTTTTATTGATTTAAATGAAACGTTGCAGCTGTAAAACAGAAATTTCCCTCTGGGATCAGTAAAGTATTCTGATTCTGATTCTGTTTCCTAAAAAAAAAAAAGATGCTACAAAAACAACTAAACTTTTAAATTTTACTCTGTATTAGCTTAATGAGCAGCCATGTCTGCTGGAACGGTTAAATATAAACAGATTCTCTAATATCCCTGCTCCAGATGGTACCTATAAATAACTGTTTCCGTATTAGAGCCAAATTCCACTGATATTGTAGGGTGCCTTGGCATTCAGTAAGGAATAACTGCCACAAATCCTTCTTGGAGCTGTATCAATTTAATCGGGATGGTGAGAGAAAAAAAACATGAGAGAGACTGATTTTCAAAGTGATCACTTGGTCAACAACATATCAATCACTCAGCCTTAGGGTTACAAAGCGAAATGCTATATTCTCCATTTTGTTCGATGACCCCAATTTACCTCTGTCACCTCCTGTTCCTGCTGACTCAAACCAGGCTAAAAGAAAGCCATGTTTTTCAGGTTTTTATTTTGTCCATCAGCACTATTCTCGTGCTTGTGGGGGAGGAGGATGGGGCACTGTTTACGCCTCTTCCATCTTGATATTCCATCCAGCACAGCAGGTTTGGAAGCACTACAGTGAGCACATTAGCGTGTGGTGCTGAAGAAACCACATGGTATCTCGTCTTTGCTGACAGACACAGAGAGCAGCGGAATTCATGTTGGCCCACTTTAACTGGACACCTATCATCAAGAAGCTTTTTGTTAAATTCTAAAAAATGTACAATACTTGCGCTCTCTCTGTTGTAAAATTTTAACAGCACTCATTCCTCCTACAAAGACCACAGCAATGAGATGGGTTGGTTTGAAGATGGCATTGCTGTAGTTATGCCTGCTTGTTTTGCTTGCTGTGTCATGGAAAATCACCATATCCCTCTTTGTGCTAAGATGTAAGAGCCAATGGCTAAATAGGAAATAGCACTGCCCATTCTACCAATACATGGTAACATATTAAACATGATGAACACAAGGAGAACAGACAATAAATAATTCAATTTAAAAACTGCATGATCCACTCACTGAAATAAAAGGCAAGCTGTACAATACTTATACAAAAAAAAAAAAGGAGATAGCCATCCCAAAGATTCGAGTGAGCATAGAGCCCCAAATAAATTTCTCTGTGCTATACACTGTAAAAAGCTTCAAATTTGTTACTATTTTTAGGGAAGTCAGTGAGCAAAAACATTAGGAAAAGGTACTGTTTGGGTTTTTTGGCTTTTTCCAAGGTATTTAAAGCTACTGCTGACAGCGACACTGCAAATCTGCCAAGAGAAGAAATTCATGAATTGACTAAATACAATCCATACAATCCAGAATATTAATTATCCGCTTTATTCCAGTCCTTTTTTCAAGACCTTCTTCCAATAAGCCAATAAGAAATAATTCCAAAATGAAATGATTAATAATTAACTGACAAGTAATAAGTAACAAAATATACTGAAAATTAACAAATGAAAATCAGACATTGTTTTTGAAACGTCGCTCCACAGAATTATTTTAAAAGACAGACTAATGAAACTGACCTGGACAAAATTGATGGCCCCTCAGCCCCTTTAGTCACCACATGCAGTACACAATTGTGTACATCACTTTCTGTAGTTATATATTGTACTGTAATATTAAATTTGTGATTTCTCCTACCTAAAAAGATTATGTGGGCAGAAGATGAATTTTTTTCCAACAAAATTCCTGCATCGTAACCAAAGGGATTAACTTACTATTTTGTTGCACAACCTTTTGAGGGAATCACTGCAATCAAGCGATTTCTAAAACTCTCAATGAGACGTCTTCACCTGTCGACAAGTATTTTGGACCACTTCTGGTGAGCAAACTGCGCCAGCTGCCTCTACCACTTTAGAATAGTTCAATGATTTGTTCTTATTTTGTTAGAGGACCCATGACCTGCGACTGAGACAAAGCTTACTGACTCATCTTGCTCCAGAATGCCTTGATAGTCATGAGATTTTATTGTACCCTGCACAGATCCAAGACACCCTATGCCAGATTCAGCAAAACAGGTCCAGATCATAACCGAGCCTCCTCCGTGTTTCACAGTAGTTACAGTGTTCTTTTCTTTGTATGGTTCATTTTCATTTTGTCTGTGAACATAGAGCTGATATCTGACCTTTCTAAATCACATTCTTGCAGAAGCTCTTTGTATTGTCAAGATGCATTTTGACAAATTCCTGTCTCACTTTTTTATGATTTGCTTTGAACAGTCGTGTCCTCCTCGGTTGTCTTCCATTAAGTCCACTTTGGCTCAAACAACAACGTATGGTATGATCTGATGTACCTTGCCACGTCCAGGGAGGTTGGCTACAGTCCTGTGGACCTTAAACTTCTGAATAATCAATTAGTTAACCTTCAGGAATGTCTTAAAGACATTAAGGCCTGGATGACCTCTAATTTCCTGCTTCTAAATTCAGATGAAACTGAAATTCTTGTACTCAGCTCCACAGATCTTAGAAACACAGTGTCTAACCAGATGCTTACTCTGAATGGCATTACCTTGGCCTCCAGTAACACGGTGAGAAATTTGGCGTCACTTTTGAGCAGATATTTTCGGCGTACACGTTTTGCAGATATACAGTCAAATCTCGTCCATGCATGACATTAAACGAAAGCCACGGTTCTCCTCTTTCTAAACCATGTATGCCATTGCCATGTACAAAAATCACAGCATATACAGCGCAGGGTATTGTAAGCTGATAGCCGAAACTAGTAATTTGATTTCCTACCTTCGACCGCTCGTCTGGACTCCAAATCTTCATAATTCTCCACAAATTTGGCAGAATTCTGTCCGTAACAGTCCGTGAATATAACCAATACATCCAGAGGCAAAAACACGAGTCGTATCCACAAGGGCACCAAAAACAGAGCCTAAACTTTTCTTGAAAAACGTAAACACTGTTTGTTGCCTCCTGTTAGCTGTATAGCTCCGATAGAGCCCCATTTTGCTCCAAATCGGAAGGAAGTTCCGGTCTTGGCTTTGATTGACACCTAACTTGACCAAGGGACACTGTGACGCTGTCTGTAGCAAGGAATAGCCAATGAGTGTCACAGACTAGCACAAGCTCCTGCCCACATTCGGATGACAACAGATCCACCTATCAGCTCACAGATAAAATAACGCTACAGACGCTTAGCAATGAATTCTGAACAGTGTGTTATAGTTTGAGGGGTCTATGTTCTTTCGTAAAACAGAGCATCCTTCGATGACAGATTTGTGGTTTCAGGATTTCTGTGCGCTCATGATAAAAGATGTTTTTATGTGTGCTATTGCTGTTTTGATGGGTTTTTTTTGTTCAAAACATTGCCAAAACACAAAGAAAAGATTATAAAGGCTATAGTGCCATGAAAAACTCCAGTCAAGTGTGTACCATGCCTGTTGTAAACCGTGATGACTGACACAGAGAAAAGAACATGTAAAATAATAATGTGCCATGCGTATGTAAATAGTTTTATTAATTTTTATTTTAATATGTATGTATATAGTATATAGTACTATGTGTGTTATTTAAAATGTTTGTTGACTATAGCACTGGTTTGGACTACTGTTATTAATTGCACACGTTTAGTGTACTCTTTTGCTTTTATGATAAACTATGAATTTCTAAACGGGAGAGGTTTGGCTCTTATTCTAATTCCTCTAAGTGTAAGCTTTTCATTAGAGCCCTCATGATGTATGAGATGAAGCATTCAGAAGTTTTGCATATTTCAGGGTGGTCCAAGTGTCTCCAAAATGTCACTCTGAAAACGCACAACCCATACCTATGGAATATGCTGTAAAATGCTCAATTTTACAGCTATTGCTTCAAATTGAAAGGGAATAGCCAAGACCTATTCTTGGCAATCATGATGTTTTAAGTCCATAAGTACCAAATTCAATGTCTAATCTCTTGTTTTTTTGTTTTTAATCTAGGCGAGAAAAAAAATCTTCAATTTGTCTGTTCAAAGAGAATAACTTTCTATAGTTACACTTAGAGGAAATCTTACTTTTGTATTAAAAATATAGAATGTTACCTTTCCAAAATGCCCAAGCTTTTTCACATAGTCAAGGGTTAGGGAACAGTTAACTTAAAAATGAGTAAATTCTAGGCGTTTTGACACAAAACCCCCGGATGTTAAAGGGTTAAACAAATATCTATGACTGTTTTTTTTTTTTTGCATTTGCATTTGCATTTGTGTAATATCTCTAAAAATAAAAGCATCCTTTGTCAGAGTGATGCTGAAAGCTAATTCATGCATTTATTACTTACTTCTAGGCTGGACTATTGTAATTCATTATTATCAGGCTGTCCTAAAAGCTCCCTGAAAAGCCTTCAGATGATCCAAAATGCTGCAGCTAGAGTACTGACAGGGACTAGAAAGAGAGAGCAGATTTCTCCCATATTGGCTTCTCTTCATTGGCTTCCTGTTAAATCTAGAATAAAATTAAAAATTTTCTCCTCACATGCAAGGTCTTGAAAAATCAGGCCCCATCTTATCTCAAAGACCTCATAGTAACATATCACTCCAACAGAGCACTTGCTCTCAGACTTCTGGCTTACTTGTGGTTGCTAGGATACTTAAGAGTACTAAAGAGCTCCCAATTTGGATTTGGGAGACAGACACCTTCTCTATTTTTAAGCTTTCTTCATGATAAAGCTATAGTAGGGCTGGATCAGGTGACCCTGAACCATCCCTTAGTTATGCTGCTATAAGCCTAGACTGCTGGGGGTTCCCGTGATGCACTGAGTGTTTCTTTTCATTTTCCTCTTTTTACTCTGCTTATACCCCACTCTGCATTTAATCATTTGTTATTATTAATCTCTGGCGCTCTTCCACAGTGTGTCTGTTGTCCTGTCTCCCTCACTTCTGTCCCAACCAGTCGTGGCAGATGACTGCCCCTCCCTGAGCCTGGTTCTGCTGGAGGTTTCTTCCTGTTAAAAGAGAGTTTTCCTTCCCGCTGCCGCCAAGTGCTGCTCATAGGGGTCGTTTGACTGTTGGGTTTCTCTGTAATTATTGTAGGGTCTTTACCTTACAATATAAAGCACCTGAGGTGACTGTTTGTTTGGTGCTCTGTAAATAAATTGAATTGAATTGAATGAATTGAATTGAATTGAATTGAATTAAAATTATTCTGTTGATCCACAATTCAAAGCAGTGTCTAATTTTATTAGTTATTGCCATAAATTTTTATTATATATTTATTTAATATATATTATTTTGTTAGTTTCAAGTTATGTCAGTGATCACTGCATTTTTTCTTTCTTTAACAGAAGGGTACCAACAGTTTTGTCCACATCTGTATATAGTGTTTATAGATTGTTCAAAACATCTACTGCAATTAATGAACAGAAAGTTGTGGTGCCTTCTCTCAAGCATGACATGAAACATAAATCAATTCATGTGAACTGATTAGTGTAAATTGACAATGACAAATCAATTTGCCATTTTAAATTTTGAATCAGCCCATCACTGTCGGCTTCACTGATGTAGCCTACAATGTTCCCCCTCTTTTCTTTTTTTTTAATTAATAACCAACTTGTTTTTTTCATGATAAAGATTATGAAATTATTAATTTTAATGTCTGATTTTAATATATTTTGATTTTGTTTGTATTGGCCAAAATGATATAAATTTTATAGTGAATAAATTGCCACAGCTTTTAATTTGTGAAAAAGAAAAATTGAACAATTACACTTCTGTTACCAACAGGTGTATCATTAGGTAAGGATTTTGTGCGTTTGTTGCCAGCATTTTGTGCTCAAGGTAGCTTACATTTACATGCACTTAGGTGGTAATAGTGAATTTGTTATTTCAGTGTACGTATATATTTGTTCACAATTCAATGTTATAATTTAATGAAGCATACCATAATGTCTATTTGTTCTATATTTTTCTAAAGTTGTATCTGTGCTGTGCAGTTGTGTCACATGTGCAAACAACAGCAACTTTAAAATGAATAAAAATATCTTTTTTTTTCTTTTTAAGCTCACAAGTTAAAATTTTTAAGAAAAATCAATTAAACAAAGAAAGAACAGTTGTTCAAAGAAAAAGGAAAGCAAAAGAAACAATTCAAACAAAACAACAATGCATAAAGTTATCTAAAGAGAGAGGATTTAACAGATGTTGATTTTGCCTGCCAAAATCCCTTGTCATTTTTTGCAAACAAAGACTATATGCTTTGCTTGGTTAACCTTAGTATCAAATGCTGATAATCTGTGAAATGGATTCTGGGCTTATGGTTGTTCACAGCAGCTCTGTGATGCACTGATAGGGTTGTGTTTTAGTTGAGTGTGCTCTTGTTGCTGCCTGTCTCTTTTCAGATAGTGTAAACATTTTCCGAATCTCTCCAAGTGCAGCTTTTCAGAGAGGGCACTCTACCATGCTATAGACTCTTCTGGGCTTTAAATACATGTCACTAAAATGACTTAACTGAGGGGCGGTTTGGAGGAGGGTGAAGGAGGGGGATGTCTGTGGCTGATGTGGTGTGCATTCATAAATACACCTAATGGCTTGTTTTATGAACAGCAGTGATTCATCCTTCTTTTTTCTGTTGTTTTCTTGAGACTGATTGGTTTTGAAAGATTGAGACGATAATGCTGTGAGATACAAATGAGGAGGCTGCGAAAAATCTCATTTGAAAAAGCAAGGAGAAGCGTAGCCTTGTAAACAAAATTCTATTTCACATTGTTAAAAGGTAATTTGTCTCCATTGTGCCTAGCAGAGCCTTCATAAATAAAACAGGAGTGCACACTGCAGGTGAGCACTCCTCATCTTCTGTTTTTTCTCCACTTTTTTGTTTTGTTTGCTCCATTCCTACATTTAAATTAGAGATAAAGTAAAATGGTAAATAAGAAGGAACCAAATGAATATAGGTGGATCAAGTAGCTGTACTATATGGTGACATTTTGCATAAAGTAATTTGTGTTGTAATTTTTCTGTTTAGAAGAATACTTTGCAATACTTTTGTGAATAAATCACTTTATTTAAAAGTCATTTGATATAGGAAACGGCATTAAAGCTGAATTAAGTAAGCGCTGTCAGGCAGTGACAGAAAATGAAAAATAAATACTCAACAGTAGGAATTTAGACAGTTTACATGCATTGACAATATATATATATATAGTATTGTACATTTGAAGTCATATTTCAATAAAGAGAAAATATTGAACTTATTGATTAAAGTTTCTCAAATGTAAAATAGCAACTGTCCCCTTTGCAATGATGGCATTGTCTGTGATGTTTTTGGGCCAAACAAGGTTATCACTTTCACTTTGAGAGAAAGGAAATTGTCAGACAAACTTCCCGGGTTTTAGAATAACTAGGCTCTTTGTTTGTTGTGCTTGCGTGTTGGATAAAAATGTACATTTGTATATGGGTAATATATACACGGCAGCTACGCCAAAATACCCCAGAAAAACGCCTTGCACCATAAACTAATTCCTGAATTCTTTTTGGTTTTACAAGCAAAAAAAGATTCAACGAAACCTAAAAATAGACCTGGTGTACCAAATAAATGGATGTATCACTCAAAAAATGGTAGTCTTAAGTAATTAGAATTTTTGATGCACACCTATGATTCTGTAATGTGAACAGAGTATTTAACCTTACACAACTAGTAATGTTAGTAAAGGTAAGTGAGGCTGTGCAATTAAATTGACATAAAATACTGATTAATTTATGCTTTAACACAGACATTTTTTTAGCATGATGTTTGAAAGAAACTGCAATAAATGTTTCTCCTTTTTTGAGATGAAGTTTGTAACTTGACATTTTGACATTTATCATTCCTTGATGAGGTAAGCGTCTAAAATTCCCTAAAAAATGAATCACATTTTACACATTTGACAGTCTGATGAGCATCTCAAGAAAACAAAACACTTTGTAAACACTGATATCACTGCATTGCAATCACACACACCTCAGAGACACTGGGAGAGATGAATAAAGCTGGTGGAAAGGAGCTGGACTTGAGCCAGTAAACATACTTTTAAGGGAGAACATCTCGCATAATAAGAGCTCTCATTCTCTCAGAGAAGTTTCTTGAAAACAAACTGAATCTGAATTTGTATTTTAGAACAACTTAAAATCATACAGCAGCAGAAAGCATGTTCCACATCTGTTACGCTTAAAATTCTAACATGTTTTTTGCATAATGTTGTGGTTTATACTCACACAGCCTGTTCTCTGTCAAATCATTAAGCAAATCTTAAGGTCAATATTTCATTTTTAAAATATATATGTGATATTAAGAAAACTGTATTTTACTTCAGGCTAAATTTGATGGATTAAATTTTGATGTAAGGGAGCTTGAATCCACAACTGGATCCATATGTATAAGTACTGAGTCAAATACAGAAAGTCCAGAACAAAGACTGACAACTGCTGTTCAGTAAAAACGTACACAGTGCAGACACACACACACACGTGTAGAAAGAATAATTCTACAAGCTGACAAAAAATAAAGAATAATACTCTGAGACCAGCTTAATTCAAAAGCAACAGGAGATGACAGTCCAGTCCTTCATTCTTTATTAAGCATTGCAATATACTGTATCCATCTTGGTAAAATTACTGCCATTGGTTACTTTTATGTCCAATTGTTTGTTTACATTTTGGAATCTAAGCCTTTTTTGTTTGTTTGTTTGCTTGCCTGGTTGCCCAGAGCCTGAGGATGTTCCAGGCACATGCTCTTGACAACCATTTTCGATCACAAGCTGATTGCCCAGGTTGGCTGGTGGGAGGCAGCCTGTCTCCAAACCACCGTGGTCCAACTCAGACTGACTACAGTCACTTTCAGACAGACTGCCAGCACATCGTAAGCAATCTGATTCAGTCTGCAGTAACAAGTGTCTGCAACACTCTCTTTGCAGTAAAGGACTCAACTGGTTATTTCTATTTCATATGTCCAGTTAATTCACCATCCTGCAACAATTATGTCACTATTTGTGGATGAACTTCTGTTTTAAATCTACAAGGGACCGGCTGGACTGTAAGGGTCTTTACCTTACAATATAAAGCACCTTGAGCTGACTGCTGTTTTGATGAATTGAATAGTTAATGTGAATTTCAGTTTGCATTTCCAGCTTGACCAATCAGGCTGACTGTCTTATTGCCATTTTATTTTCATCTTGGCGCACCAAAATTGCTTTGAAGACTGCAAGTGGTCGCAGACCTGGTCCCCATCTTCAAAGTAACCATTTCAAAGGCAACAACATCACAAGTTCATTACACAAAGTTGCAATAATTTTGATTGTGTCACAAGCCTTTGCTTTCCCTAATGTGGTCGTAGCATAATGTACAACATCTAAAATACATGCACAACATGACTCAAGAAAGGACGTTATCATCATACTTGTATTGCTCAACTTACCAAAGAAAATTTTGACAGATGGTGAAATACAAACATAGAGGATACTGCTATGACCTTACCTATAAGTGAAAATACAACACAATCCCTAATAGCCTAACTAGTGTTTAATGTGTTTTTAATTACAGTGTTTAAGTGTTTGCAGATGTTATGATTTGAAACATTTTGCTCTACTGTTTTAAGATATATCATCCTTTGCTAAATGAAGTTTAATGTTGTATTAACTCCTTTTAGCTTAATTTAAAAAAAAAAAACCTGTTCATATGACGCAAGTCAGCCTCATATAGAGTTGTTTGTATTAAAATAGCTCCTTATTTACAAAAACGGCAGAACAATGAATATGATATTACAATGCATCCAGTCCAATACACCAACAAATGAACACACAGCCTTAAAAATGACCGTGGAACTGGCACTGAAACTAAAATCTCTGCGTAATAGGATGAAGATTATTAACTTAAATGCTTCACAACTGTAATATGCACTTTATGAGAATTGTACTTGCCTGTAGGACATACTGGAAGGAGAGTGTATTAGTGTGGTTCCTTGGCTACACGGCTCCAGTGTTTGGTATCAGTGGAGTGATTCCATTTTAAAAAGCAGGATGTCAGTTCCAGCTCAGTCCACTATGAGGAACTGTACTGTAATTACATTTAATAATCCACAAACAGATACTAAAAAGAAAGCTTGCGAGTACTTAAAGACTGTCTCAACAGATAAACATGCGAGGCATATACAGTAGCAACATCCAATCATTTGTAAAACAAATCATCATAGCAAGACTAGGTGAATTTCACATTTACAGATTAGCTATGGTTTTAGCACTATCATTTTTCCAAAATGATGAACGGTGACAAAAAGCAACACATTTTGCTGTTACCTTTGTGGGTGAGGATTGTGTCTGAGTTTGAACTGATAGAAACAAGATAAGGAACAGCTATCAGAACTCTTGTTATTGTTGGCTCTTGCTCTAATCAGTTGTGTTGCAGTTAGACAGCTGTATCTAGCCTAATGTTTCTTATGAAAATGCAGTGCTATCATAAAGAATAATGGTTCTGTTCCTAGTCCCTCTTTTATCACTGCAATGGCAACAAAGGAAGAGAGGTCAGCAGTGAACTGCTTCCAACTACTAGTCTTTAGAAAGGCGTCCAAGAGAGGATGGCATTCGACCGTGAGCTTCACGCCATTATCTCAATCCATTAATCTAAATAATTTAGTGATCATTTATGCAACATTATTTCTGTGTTATATCAAGGCACCATGTAAAATATTGACGTTCTCAAGACCAAAGTATCAAATATGGACTTCTTGATTAAACATGCTAACCCCAGTCAGGCTTGCATCATTAGACTTGGGTAAACATGCATATGTATAAATGTGGGCTGTAATGTGGCACATTTCTGAACTCACAGCAATGAGGGAAACTAATTAAGTATATTAACATTCACATTAATTTCTGAGTCATTTGTACTTCTGCATTTCAGAGTGAAATAAAGCACTTTTTAACTCCCTTGCATTTATCTGACACCTTGAGTTACTAGTTGCATTTCAGTTTAAGATTTTACATAAATAAACCATATGAAAAGAATATTTTAAAAAGACATTCATCAAACATTAAATCAGTCTTTTGTCTCATGATAAGATAAGACCTCTACTAAAGAGATGTCTCCTCATACACGCGTCAGTTAACTTCACGTCTATCAAATATCTAGCATTTCAATATCAGAACACTGTGTTTACTTATTTCTTAAAATAGGAAATTACATTTGGACTGAGGGATCCTGAGATGATTAATATTGTTAATCTTTTTACACTTTTCGGGGGAGGGGGGGTGCACCTGAGTTTGGTAGCCTGTCAGCTAAATGTAGTTTCACCTCACATAACTCCAAAAGTACAAAACTACACTGCTCAAAAAAAAAAATAAAGGGAACACTTAAACACCACAATATAACTCCAAGTAAATCAAACTTCTGTGAAATCAAACTGTCCACTTAGGAAGCAACACTGATTGACAATCAATTTCACATGCTTTTGAGCAAATGGAATAGACAACAGGTGGAAATTATTGGCAATTAGCAAGACACACTCAATAAAGGAGTGGTTCTGCAGGTGGAGACCACAGACCACTTCTAAGTACCTATGCTTTCTGGCTGATGTTTTGGTCACTTTTGAATGTGGTGGTGCTTTCACACTTGTGGTAGCATGAGACGGACTCTACAACCCACACAAGTGGCTCAGGTAGTGAAGCTCATCCAGGATGGCACATCAATGCGAGCTGTGGCAAGAAGGTTTGCTGTGTCTGTCAGCGTGTCCAAAGGCTGGAGGCGCTACCAGGAGACAGGCCAGTACACCAGGAAACATCAAGGAGGCTGTAGGAGGGCAACAACCCAGCAGCAGGACCGCTACCTCCACCTTTGTGCAAGGAGGAACAGGAAGAGCACTGCCAGAGCCCTGCAAAATGACCTCCAGCAGGCCACAAATGTGCATGTGTCTGCACAAACGGTTAGAAACTGACTCCATGAGGATGGTATGAGGGCCCGACGTCCACAGATGGGGATTGTGCTCACAGCCCAACACCATGCAGGACGCTTGGCATTTGCTAGAGAACACCAGGATTGGCAAATTCGTCACTGGCGCCCTGTGCTCTTCACAGATGAAAGCAGATTCACACAGAGCACATGTGACAGACGTGACAGAGTCTGGAGACGCCGTGGAGAGCGATCTGCTGCCTGCAACATCCTTCAGCATGACCGGTTTGGCAGTGGGTCAGTAATGGTGTGGGGTGGCATTTCTTTGGAGGGCCGCACAGCCCTCCATGTGCTCGCCAGAGGTAGCATGACTGCCATTAGGTACCGAGATGAGATCCTCAGACCCCTTGTGAGACCATATGCTGGTGCGGTTTGCCCTGGGTTCCTCCTAATGCAGGACAATGCTAGACCTCATGTGGCTGGAGTGTGTCAGCAGTTCCTGCAAGATGAAGGCATTGAAGCTATGGACTGGCCCACCCGTTCCCCAGACCTGAATCCAATTGAGCACATCTGGGACATCATGTCCCGCTCCATCCACCAACATCACGTTGCACCACAGACTGTCCAGGAGTTGGCGGATGCTTTAGTCCAGGTCTGGGAGGAGATCCCTCAGGAGACCATCCGCCACCTCATCAGGAGCATGCCAAGACGTTGTAGGGAAGTCATAGAGGCACATGGAGGCCACACACAATACTGAGCCTCATTTTGACTTGTTTTAAGGACATTACATCAAAGTTGGATCAGCCTGTAGTGTGTTTTTCCACTTTAATTTTGTGTGTGACTCCAAATCCAGGCCTCCACTGGTTAACCTCTTAACTGGCAGCAAAAAAATCACCTGAAAAAAACACCCTCTAGTTATTATTGGCTCTGAACAACCCATTTCATAGCCTATTAACTGACGCGTCTGGTCCGCTGGCCCAATGAAGTGCATTTATATGGCAAGCTAGACCCGCCCATTTTGATTGACACCTCATTTGGCCAATCATGTTAAGAAATGGGTTTCACAGAGCTTTGTCAGGTGATTTAGTGCAGCTAGTTACATGATTGGCCGAATGAGGTGCCAATAAAAATGGGAGGGTCTAGCCTGCTATATAAAGGGGACTACAAACGGCCAGTCACCGGGCCCTGGCCAGTTAAGGGGTTACTAAATTTGATTTCCATTGATGAATTTTGCGTGATTTTGTTGTCCACACATTCAACTTTGTACAGAACAACGTATTCAATGAGAATATTTCATTCATTCAGATCTAGGATGTGTTATTTGAGTGTTCCCTTTATTTTTTTGAGCAGTGCAATTAGTGACTGATGCAAGCGTTTCAACTATCTGATCAGATATAATTTATTAATTATGTTAGGGAAATTTCTACTCTGTGTTTAACTTATTGTAAGTATTAGTAACAGCTGAAAGTCAATGTGCAGCTCAACCAAGACGAGAACAATAGCAAGAGAATTAATGCAACATTACCCTGCTCAACAGGAAAATTTTAAGGAACACTTTGAAAACACATCAGAGCTCAACAGGAAAATAAAACATACTGGACATCTGTACTTATATGGACTGGGTGATGTTCTAGAAATGAAAGTATGCCACATCGTCAGCCCAACCCCCCAAAAATCAAGTGAAAAAATGATGCAGCGGGCTAGTTTTTTTTTTTCATTTTGTCAAAATGTTGTTGTAGGAACTCAAAATGCTACTCAGTAGTTTGTATGGCCCCCCATGTGCTTGAATGCCTGTCTGACAACATTCGGGCATGTTCCTAATGAGACATCGGATGGTGTCCTGGGAACCATCTGGTCCAGGGCATCACTAAGCTCCCGGACAGTCGGAGGTGCAACCTGATGGTGTTGGATGGAGCAAAACATAATGTTCCAGAAGTGTTCTATTGGATTTAGGTCAGGTGAGTGTGGGGGCCAATCAGTGGTATCAGTTCTTCATCCTTCAGGAACTTTCACCTGAGGCTGGGCATTGTTGTGCACCAGGAAGAACTCAGGACCCACTGCACCAACATAGGGTCTGACAATGAGTCCAAGGAGTTCATCCTGATAACTAATTGAAGCATTAATTAATGGAAGGACTTATTTGAGCAGTCTAGTAGGAATGGGGTCTAATAGACATGTTGATGGTTTGGAGGAAGTAACTATTCAAGTTACTCTTCTTTATTTTCAGCAATCCTGTTAACATACCTATGGGTGTCTCCCATAGACCATGCATGATAAATTCTCTCCATTGAAATCTCCAGGCATTCTTATAACACTCACATTTTTCATGAGAATCTAAAGATGCTATAGATTTCACAATCCACCTCCAGCACTCAGAAGAATTCACATAAAAGATATAAGAAGAAAATACACTTCTTTACAGTGGGAGAGTTGAAAAAATTGGCAAATGTGGTTATCTCTCCTTAAGATTGAATCAGAAACACCAGAGCCTGCTGCACAGCTCATCTCACCTTCATCTTACTCATGTGGAGTCAGTTAGAGATATTAGTCCTCTTGGCATACCTTCAGAAAAAGCAGCAATTCCCGTGAAGAGGATATTATAATTAGATTGGTCAAAATATGCAGAAACAATGTACCTGTTCATTAAATCCAAACCAGATGAATATTGTTCCATGCTATCACACAAGTTTATAAGATTTTATTCTGTTACTACGTATATTGTCTTTTCAAATGATATAGTTGTGTCTGGGTTGCAGCTGGATTGCTGTACAAACACAATAACAGGATTTTGTGATCATTTATCTCATTGCTGATGAGATTTTCTTGTCTCAATGCAAAACAAAAATAGATAAATAAATAAATAAATATTTTTTCATAAAAGCTCATCTATGTCAGAACCCAGATTGTCAAAGATATGAATGTTAATAATGTAGCATTCTCCACTGCTCCCATCAGTGTTAATATTCATGGTTACAAATGCAGCCTTCAAGAAGTCATTAGAACACTGACATTATGCTTTATTAGATATTTCTGTGCTTAAAATTTTTTTTGTTATAAAAACAACAACAATAATAATAACAAAGTGCTTCATATATACAGTACAGTAAATATTATTTCACATTTATTTAAAATACTTTAATTGTCTTTTTCAGAAACTGATACAATGGGCTCACATTATTGTGGGCTTTAAATAAGCTGACAAAATTAATTACACTGTAGAAAAAATCCATAAAATAATGGAAAATTGCCATCACAAAAAAAAATACAAAGAATTTCTTTAATTTCTACAGATTCTTGCAATAAAGGTATTTACATATGTGAAAAATAAATTACTATCAGTCAAGCATTGCTGTGATACAAACAAGCAGCTTTAAAATCACAGAAAAGTACCATTATTGTTGAGGTTTTATTCTGTAATGTAATTTTATGTGAAAAATCTTTTACATTGCGGCATATTTAATGTAATAAAACGGCATACCACCCTTAAAAAGTCACAATACTGTTGTAAAACTGGTTAATGGTCTTACAACAGTCTACTGTCAAATTTTAATGGCATCACCTGTAATGTGGGTAAAATAGTTTATATTTAAGAGAGCTTTACTTATACAAATTTCATGAATATACCAGTTTAAAAAATGACCCTGAACAGGATAAAGGAAGATAATGATGGATGGATGGACGGACGGAGAGTATACTATTAATTAAAATCATATGATGAGCTTCAGTTTTAGAATGACAACTCCTAAACAATTAGGACACACTTAGGAGCCTTTAATTCTGTTAACTAATAGACCACAACAGAAAACACTTGCCCATCTTCAACATTCTTGACAACAAAACTTGAAATTATGTGCAATTTCTCTGTGCCACATTTTTTTTGTTTTTAGGAGACAAACGAAACTGAACAAAAAGTACAAACATTTAGCACTTAACCAAGGGTACCCTAAACTTAGAGTCACATTGAACATGGCAAGTTTCCCTGGTGCTGCAGACACCTCGGGAAGTTTGGCCACTTTTAGACAGGAAAACTGTCTACAAGCGGTCAACTGTGGTAGAGGTACCAGAAGACAGGCCGTTACACAAGAAGAATGGGACAGTGCTTTAGGAGGGCCCCGCTCATTTGTGCAAGGGAAAACGTGACACACACTGCCAGAGTCTCACAAAATGACACATAACATGCGTATTTCTGACCAAACTGTTGTGGGACCCGTGCTCACAGCCCAGCACCATGCAGACTGGCTGGCATTCCCCAGAGAACACCAGAACTGGCAGGTCCGCCAGTGGTGCCCAGTTCTCTTCACAGATGAGAGCAGGTTCGCAGTTTTTGTTGTGTCATTTCTTCATATTTTGGTTCTAAGGAGCCATATATCTATAGCAGATGAACAGACTCTTACAGTCTTATCTTTAAGAAATAGGAAAAATCCAAACCAAATATGTCTGGCTCAACACCACATGCAGACTATAATTTTGCTTGCTTAAGCTGCCGGGTAGTACAGGTTATTTAAAAAAAAAAGAAAGAAAGAAATAGGAAAAATCCGACAAAGACCTGACACTAGACCTGAGAGATGCATCTGGCTCATCAGTTGATCCAGCTACTGTTCACCAAAGCCTCATCATCAGAAATGGTCTTGATAAAAGGGTGACTACCAAGAAGCCATTCTTAACCCTTTACAGGGTACTCATTAAAATACTTTGAAATTCAAAATTTCAACCTTGGAGTGTTGTTGGAGGACATGACAAGACTTAATTACTTTTGTGACATTTTTCAAAAATGTTACGTTTTCATGTAGAAAATTAAGGTCAATGAAGTTACCATATTTGGTTCCTTGCCCATGAGTGGTAAGAAAAAAATTCCAAGAAGTGTACGAGAAAAACACATATATAATAAATGCAACGTGTATTTTAGAACATAACAGATTCAGTACAAAATCACTTTTTAGAACAGTACAACATAAACATTATGACTTTCATAAAAATGACTTTTTATGACGTTTAACCCCTCACAAGTTAAATTCATTTGTGTAATAATAACAGTAATTCAATTCAATTTCAATATTGTGCCAAATCACATTCAAACAGTTACCTCAAGGCGCATTACAGTGTAAGCTAAAGTCCTTACAGTGATAAAAGAGCAATTCCAACAGGGCCTTTGAACATTCAGTGTTCGGACCCTAATAACGTTGCTCCATCTCTGCAGTGACAAAAATTACTTATTTCAGGCTTAAGCTTATATTTACTCTGCGATATTATTTAACACTTCTCCAAGGTGGTCTGTGGTCACAAAAGTCTCCTGCAAGTGCAAATACTTCACCCCATTATCCTGTGATTTTCCATTGAGCAGTCAAACAATATTGCAAAGCTTTTAGAATTCAGTACATTGAACTGGTTGACACAAGACTGCCCACTGCAGCACAAACAGCTCTCCAGCCAAGAGCACAGGAGTCATTAGAAATGCTGTGTATTATTCATGCATACACTCCCAGCATCTGCCCAAATACACATTTTCTGGTGAGTGTGTGGAAAAACCGTCTTGCAACATAGATACTTGACACAGAGCCTGATTTTAGTTAGCATTGAGACTTCATTTAACATTCACAATGGGGTTCACAGCATCATCTAGGAACACTTACTGTAGGATTAAATCATCATTCAGAGCTCTGTATGCACATTCACTTAACAGAATTTACATTGATGAAACAGCAGTGGGGGCAATAGATGACAAAAAATATTTCAGTCCAACTCAAACCAACCTTAAATAAATGTAATCCATTACTGTAAACTTTGTCCAAAGATTCCATTAAGTCAGAATAATTCACATACCTCTGGGTTAAAAAAAAAAAAAAAAAAGGATACTGACACTAGCAATCTACCAAACACATGCATGATAAAAAATAATTTTAAAAAATGTTGTGTAATGTCAATGTCAAGCATGGTTATTGTATTTTAAAATCTAATCCTATTTCTGGTTGTAAATTTGAGCCACATTCTTCTTTTTAATTAAAAAAAAAATTCAAATTACATTGCAGTGCTGTTTAAAGCTAAAATGCACAAATCAAGACAAGAAGATGCAGAGCTTGCCCAACAAGAACATTTGAAAATGCACAGAATAAAAATTAGGTTGTTTGCCTTTCTTTAACAACTCAGTTTAAAAGTGCTAGTCCAAAGGGAAACAAATGAACAACCTGAATATTACCATAACAAAAATGAAAACTTTAAAGGTTCTATCTAACTTGTAAATGGAGAAAGTTGTTGTTTTGAAAGTTCAGAATGTGAGTCAGACTTAAGCTTATAGTTGTAAAAGTAATTTCAAGAAGCAAACAAAGAAGATGTTTGCAGTAGAATAGGAGGAGTGGGGGCATGAGAATGGAGCCAGCAGGAACTGGAAAATAAATAAATAACAGTTTCAGAAGTTTTAACTTCTGTGTGCTGATAGTCTAATAAAATCCTTTGCCACTGTAAACCTGCAGCATCTTTGTTGGCTCTTATCAGCAGGCCCACGTGTCTTCACTACAGTATTCCTCTGTTGTGGTCTTGTTCACATAAACTGGAATTGCATTTCTTTGCTGTAACAGTTATGCACAATCTCTTTGAAAATTTCTAGTAAGTACTTGTTCAAGTTGTAGGTTCTACTTGTGCAAAAAAGGTTGTTTTTTTTTGGTCTCAAAATCGTATTTACATTATCATACATGTAGAAAACATCACTAATTGTGATAATGATTGGCAAAATTACCACTAAAAGAGAAAATGAAGGTAAACTTAATAACTAATACAACTATATAATTAATATATAACTAATATTTAACTTTGTATTGGAATGGTGAAATCACAGGTCAGGCAGTGACTGGAGCATCATCAGCAGACAAACAAAAGGCCTTATTCTCAAAGGTGTTAAGTCATGAGTGGACTGTTTACTCTGGCTCTGGATGGCTCATCCAGGTGAGTAGTGAGAATCTAGAAGCAGAAGAAGGATAACTTTCTGTCAAGCATGTCTTGAAATGTGTGTGACATGAACATGCACAAAGAGCAGTGAATGTGAATTTGTACAGTAAAAGGAGTTGTCCCACAATGTGATACAAACTGGACAACTGGTAATGTGTAGTGGCATTTTTAAGAATGTGACAGCTAAATGGCAAATCAGCTTTGTAGTTTTGTCTTTATGTAATACAGCACCTTGCACATATGCAGTGTAGTTCTTCAGTTGGGCACATCTCACAAAGTACATGTACACATAGAAGAAAGAAAGTTTGATGGGAAGAGTGCTCCAACTGACAGACCTGCTTGCAAAGAGAGATCTTGGTTTTAAAAAAAATGTTAACAACAAGACAGGTTTGGTGCTGTTGCTGCACAGTGTTTGTCACTGATGTCACACTGGCAGGGGAAGTAGCAGAGTGGTTTCAGGATTTTCCAAATTCAGCTGTTTATATAAATTAAAAAACGGATGCTAAAATAATTTACGCTTTAGGGTGTGGTTATCTTGTGATTGACACATCACTAGGAGTGACCAAAATCAACATGGCAGTGGTTTTCAAATTTAACATGTCTAAGGCAGATTTACATTTGAAGGCTAGCCAATGGCATACAATGCACATTTAGCTGCAAACAATCAGAAAGTGGACATGAGTAAATTTTACTCTGCAGTGGTCGACTGTAGAACAGGCAAGTCCAGAGGGGTTTATGCTGCCTCAGATTACCACTGCACTTTGTATACCCTGCGCAGATGCATAGTTCAGGTAGAATTAATAGGAAATAATGGGACGCATCTGACAAACTAGGGAAAACTCTGTACAGCAACACCAAGACTGAGATAACGTAGAGAATTTTTTAATGTCAACTCATATCTCTTTTTTTATTTATTGCATTTGCTGTTTAAAATAAATATCATCCCATTATCTTTGAATGATTTTTTTTTTCCTTAAAATACTCTGTAATTAGCTGCCAGGCACTGTACTACTTTTATTAAGATCAAGAAGGAATACAGGCCATATGTGTAAAACATGAGTCTGATACATGCATTTCCTCTTTAATATTACCAGAAGCCTGCCTCATGTGCTTTACTTTCACTGAATGTTAAGTACTTTGTTGTGTGCAACAACTGTCTACTTCACATCCCCAGTAGTTTAACTTTGCTTATAAAGTGATACCCTCAGGCTACATGTCCCACTTATTTTTCTAGAGAAGCTGTTGTTGACTTGGCTTTTTCATACACCATGTCACCAGTGACACCTTCTTTGGCAATCAAGACTTTTGGAAACATTTTGTCAAAAAAAAAAAAAAAAAAAGCAAGAAAAAGAAAAAATGAGGACAGCAAGAGATTTGCAAGCTGAGTTCAGATGCAATCAGGAAGGAAGGACCTGCAAGTATTTTAGACATGACAAGCAGTTCTATTCTCTAAGCAGGCACAGGACACAAAGTAAACCCCCTTTGTACTTTTTTCCATTCAGTAGCTTTTTTTAGGAATGCACCTGTGCGGTGTCAATCACACCAATGTTGCACATTAGATTAGATCGTACCAGGCATCAATCACAGGAGTGTAACTGAAAGCAGCAACAGTATTCTCTCCAGGATTAAGCTGCTTTTAAATTGGCTGGAGTGAACAAGATGAGCTGTGGAGCAGAAACGTAAAGTAAGCCAGAGGATGAGGGAAACAAAGGGAGGAGGAGAAAGCAGTGGATAATGAGCTTTGTGAGGGGGAGGGAAAAAAATATGATGCTGTGTTCAGCTTTAAGAATTATGGCCCTGGTTGTCTGAAATGAGACAAACTTGAGGAAATTATTCACTAAATGGTAATTAAATTCACTATGAAACTTTAAATCAGCTAAATAAATTGCTTTTCCCAATTAGCTTTCCTTGATTCCTTTAGAGCAGCTTCCAGGTTCCAGTTATGTCTTTATTTTACTTTAATTTAGTAAAATGAGATGTGTTAGGACACTTTTATAAGCTATTTTCTCAAGTCATTGATTCTTTCTTGCAACACTGATTTGTCTAAAAGATAATTTCATCAAATATTAGATAATGACACTTTTTATTTTACTATATTTTTAAACTTATGTGTTATTATTTTTAATCTATGCAACAACACAGATCACAGTGTTAATATTAATATTAACACTTCTTGTATATTATTGTTATGTTTATAATAATAATTATAAAAGGACATATTCCAGACATAACAGATTAATAATGCAGATGTAAACAGTACTATTAAAGTTATAGTTACTTTCTGGTGATGAGTCCTTGTCTTAAAGCTACCTAATACTATAATATTTGGAGAGTAATGAATCTACACTAAAAGATGTAAATGAGCCAATCAGAATCGGCCGGTCAATTTCACATAGGTCTGATTATGAACCGGTCCATTTCATGCATTCACAAAACAAACCAGTGCAAGCAAAAACTCACGCTCACACTCACGTGTCATCTTAGCGTGTGCAACTTTGCTACAGGCTAACATGACGTTAACATTGACCCTCCTAATCGTGATTGGAGACACAAAGTTTGCCAGAGTAAACTGTGGGGAGAAAACCAAGAAAATGTTCTAACAGCAAACCTAATCACATGCTTAAACCACCCTCCCCCAGCTGAACATGGGTATTTTAAAGAAGCTACCAAAGCTAAAGCTATCCAGAGCCATCAGCCAGCAACAAGCTAGCAGCCTCAATCTGATCCAAAAAAAAAAATCAAACCAGTGTACAAGAGAGATTAGGGAGAAATTTCCCGTAACCTGGTAAATTTATAAACATACTGTAAATTGATGTAAGCAACTGACATTTGTTTTGGTATATAAATTTGAGTGAGTGGGTGAGAGAAAATCGGTCTCAGCAGGTCACACTTAGAAAAAAATCAGGCATTAAAATCATTCATCGGAAGTACTATTAGAGTGTAGCCGGAATTTTAGATTGTGTTTCATCTTCTTTTAGATGTTCTGTCACAGACTAATTTTAATGTACCCCTTATTTTCTTCTTTTTTTTTTTTTTTACCAAAACACTGTTTACTCATCTCGCAGCTTCAATTTAACAAACCTGAGTTTGTGTTTTTCCTCACCAAAAACCACTTTAGTTTTAAAAATATTTCAGATTGTCCATTGCTTGTGTCCAGTCTTCTCCAGAGTTCTTAAGCGCTTTGAATGTGTTCTGCCTGAGGTGGTGTTTCATATTTCCCAAGAGTTTCTCTTTCTTTTTCTGTGAGATCGTAACCACTACAGAGCAGTGGCCCCTACATGAAACCTAATAAAGACTCTGGAGAGGCTTGTCCTCGGCCACATCATACATTTGGTGAGCTCTGTTTTATGTAGTTCGCCATCATATACCTCTTGCACAGATCCCTCTACCATCTTGAGCAATGTTTCCGTGCGTTTAACTCACAGCCAACCTTGCATACAAAACGATTGAGACAGTAGGGGTGGAAAAAACCACATAGATCACAACCTCAACAACAGACAGTAGTATTGCGTGACTTTGTATTTTTCTTTATATTTATTACAGTTTGCCATAATGATTATTTTGTTACTGGTGGCTGTACAAAATACCAGTAGCTGCCACTTTCAGAAAAGGTGGTGATGAAACTGAATATAGGCCACTGATTCAGGATTTTACCAGCTGCTGAAAACAGAAGATTGAAGCCCATGGAGATTGTTTCACTGAAAACAAACCCAGTCATCACTGGTAAACATCTAGGGTGTCGACATTTACATTGTTGGCACATACAAGACCTGGATGTTCACCTTAAGGACCTGGGTTAGTCAAACTATATGCATGTCATGCACAGGAATGGCCAAAGTGGGCAGTATCTGCCAAGGAGACTGTGACAGACATGGTTAAAATTCATTCTGTATCACCGTGGTGGTGTTAGCTCTTAGTTTGTGTTTTTGCAGCAGTTTGCTGGGAAGGAGGAATGATCAAAGAGAGAGATAAAGAGAAAGAGACTGAATAATCTGATTATGAATGTCAGCTCTGCTCTCGTGTGCCCCTTGGACACAGCGGAGGACACTTGGGGTTGAAGAGCATCATAGCTAAGCAGTCATCTCTCTTGGAAAACACCAAGTTCCCCATCTATGATGCAGCGGGGGTCCTGAGAAACTACCTTCAGTGACAAACCCCATATAGTCATGATCCACAAATCTAGCTATCTTCTCTCCTTTGTTGGTACATTAGTTGTAATTTTTTTTTGTTTTTTTGGCCTTTTTGCCTAGTGAGCAGTAAAGATAGACATAAAGTGGGGGGAGAGAGAGATAAGGGAAGACACGCAGCAAAGGACCACTGGTCAGATACAAACCCAGGCCCCCTGCACCGTAGCCATGCGGCATACATGGAAACCTGATCACCTACTGAGCCACCCCGGCACCATTAGTAGTGATCTTAAAGTGAACTGAGGGTCACTGGGGGCCACTACATCAATAATGTGAGGGTGTACTGACCCCCAGTGACCCTCAACTGAAACCAATGAACTAATCGCTAGACATACTGTGTGTGTATACACACAGTGCTCTGTATTATTACCTACACATATCCTTGGATCATTTCTGTCATAATAGGTGTCCCTGTGTAGTCCTACTTTTATTTTACTTGGAAATTAACTGCGGAGTTGTTTGGGAGTCAAGATATGCTGTTACAAAGCAATAAAGAAAGTCATCTGTCTTAAAGGGTGCAATAGTTGGATGTAAATCAGTATTTATTAAGTTTGAGATTCTGATTCAACCAAAGCATTTTTGTTTGACTGAAATATCATTAAAAAACATTAAAGGAAGACTGATTGCCCTCCAGCAAATGCGTGTATAATGTTCACCCTGCATTGTCTTTGAGATGTAGCAGCATGTGCGCAGTGTTTTCATTCCTTTCTTTTCATAATTATTTTAAAGGACCCACCAACTTCAAAGGCATCATTGTCAAAAGATGTCTCTCCCTACTGTTGTGTTTCCAGTCCCCTTACCCAAACATTTCTTCAACACAAATGGAATTAAATTAATTGCAAAGGAGACTGGCAGCAGGGAGGAAGTGACTCAGGTAAGAAACGTCTCACATTAATATGGAACAGATCATTTACACAAGACGACTGACTGGCATAGAGAGAAGTTATCCTGTAGCTCAGTAACTTTACACTAGAATATGTTCTTATACTGTATGCATGCACACATATTTTCCTTGATATATACAGTACTATTCAAAAGTTTGGACACACTGACTGTTACTGTATGCTTCTGTTTCTTCTAGTATTACTAGGTTGTGTCTGTTTTTTAATCAACTGGTCAAATATTTGACAGTTAAATGAAAGAATTTTCATGTCTTCAACTCTGCTTTGCGAGGGAATTTTTTTTTTCCAGGATCGTAAATGTGAGGCTCTGAGATTGGAGCATTCATATAAGCTGGTGAAGTTACATTGACCTTGTAATTTAGCAAAGATTTAGCATTATTTTCTTTTGTCGGCTGCTCCCTTTGGGGGTCGCCACAGCAGATCATCTGCCACCATCTCACCCTAACTCCACCGTGTACTTTTGTCACACTGTCCCTCTGCATGTCCTCTCTCACTACATCCAAGAACCTCCTCTGTGGCCTTCCTGCCTGTCAGCTCCATATTCAACATCCTCTATCGAATATGTCCACTATCCCTCCGTTGCACATGTCCAAGCCATCTCAGTCTTGTCTCTTTAACTTGAACTTGTCTCCAACCATTTAACCTGACCTGTCCATCTGATATTCTTATGTCTAATCCTGTCCGTCCTGGTCATTCCCAACAAAAGTCTTAGCACCTTAACTCTGCCACCTCCAGCTCTGCCTCCTTCTTGTCAGTCTCACAACCATTTTCTAAACCTTCCCTTTCATCTCTTGCTGCTATTATTCAGCTATAAATTACCTGGCAGTCGTATCCACTCACTCCACCCTGCCTGGATTCTCTTCTTCACCTCTCTTGTGCACTGTCCATTACTTTGGATTGTTAGCCCCAGGTATTTAAACTCATCTACCTTCACTACCTCTGCCTCACCAGTCCACCTGCTTCACTCTCACTCACACTCGTAATCTATCTTGCTTCTACTGACTATTATTCCTCTTCTCTCCTGTGCATACTTCCACCTCTCCAGGCTCTCTTCAACCTGTTCCCTCCTCTCACCACAGATCACACTGTCATAAGCAGACATCATAGTCCACAGAGATTCCTGCCTGACCTCATCTGTTAATCTGTCCATCACCACTGCAAAAAAGAAGGGAGCTCAGAGCCAAAGTGGATTAAAGATGCAGTTGCCACTTATAAAAACACTATGGTTGACCTTTACAATATATTCCGGATGTTTTGGTAATATTTTAAGTGAAACTTAATAATATTTTAAGTGGGGTTTTTTCAATAAGTTTTATTCAATAAACATGAATTATTTAGTGATATAATGGTTTTCTAGTTTCAAAAGTGTCATAATAAGCTGTAAGCGTATCGTCTGATTATAATAAAATAAAATATCAACACTATTATCTTTAGATAACAAACTTTAAAAAGGACAGTGAGTTTTTTTTTCTTTAGGTAACCCACACTCCTTATATTTTCTTATGTTTTCTTCGTAATCACTAAAGCACCACACACATACAGTCCAGAGTCTCATACACCTACGTGAGAGCCTCCCCTCTCTGGATGTGCACGCTGTCTTGAAATTTAATGAATGGGGAAAGCCTCTTGCCTTGCTTAGTGCTGAGCCGCGTGGCAAACACAACAAAGTGATCGCAAACCACAAGGACGAAAATAAATTGTTATAAAAGAAGAAGAAAAAAAACACCCCTCCATTATAGTGGTAGATATTGCCACGTGTGCACGGTCCTATGCTGTGATACTGTACAGGCACATGTAGATAGCATGTGATTATTACATAATGTTCCACAAGTTTGAAATGTAAATAACAAGCAGTTAAATGACAGATCCAGCCTCTGCCTCTCTCAGTCTCTTTAACATAAGTAAGGTACGTCCAGAGTCAGAAACAACTGAATCATTATCTAAAGCTGCACGTTTTTGCTTCATATTGGTTTATGATACTATCACATTTTGCATGGTGGAGCTATCAATCTGTGATTATTAATTTTACTCTTTTTGCAAGCTGTTAATAAGTCATGTCACAACATGTCATGCTGCTAATTCTCATATCAGTCGTCCACCCACTACCACCACTGATAAATCCCTTCTTTCATTTTTAAAATGGGGTTTTATCTGTTATTCTGTGCTTATGGCAAATAGAGAAGAATGAATGCGTTTGTCAGTGGGGAACAAGGCTATTCAACATGCACCTGAACAAATCCCCAGACGTTAAAAAAAACAAAAACTGTAGTTAATGTCTAATAAATTTACCATTCATATGGCTAGCTGACTCCATGCAACTTATTAATGTGATAACCCAGCTGTGCTGTAAAAACAACTGTCAGAGAAAGTCTGCAATACTAATATTGTCATTATATTACCTTATTCTCTTTTTGAAAGAAACTTAATACAGCAGGTAAGAAGTTCTGTTTAATTCTCTTCATATTTGTCAGTACTGCAACTGAAACTTTTACATTTGCACCATGAACACATCACAGAGATGAGAAGGGAAAAGGATCTGTTGAAGGTGTAAGCAGGCCATGGGATGTGATTATTTTCTTATTACTGAGAATGTATCTTCGTGCTGTCACTGGGAGCAATGCAGGGCTGCGGGACATGTACAGTAAATGAATTCAGCAGTAATATGTATTAGCCTGCTTGCATTCCAGCACCTTCAGTGGTTCACTTTAACCCCTGCTTGTAAAGTCAAAGAATAATAGTGTCATCTTGCACTGGTTAGAATGAACATGAGGACTGCTGTTTGTCTTGGGTCCCACAAAAAGAACATTTATCTGTTTTCGAAAATAGCTTCTAACAAAATGCAGATTTTATTGTTATTTGTTTGTTTGAGTAACACTTGCTAACCACTATAATTTTTTTTTTAAGTGATTTAACGTTCTTATGAAATATGCACTCACCATACTTTGTTACCAGGTTGGACTTTGTGCATTCAGAACTGCCTTAACTCTTCATGGCACATGGTGCGTTATCCTGCTTGAAGCAGCCATCAGAACAGTGGGATGGATACGGTCAGCAGCAATACTGGTGTTTAAATGATGCTCACTTGGTACTAAGGGGTCCAAAGTGTGCCAACAAAATATCCCAACAACACTGTAACACAACCAGCAGCCTGAACCATTAATACAAGGTTGGATCCATGCTTTCAAGTTGTTCTTGCCAAATTCAGATCCTTGCAGCAGAAAATGAGACTCATCAGAGACAGGCAACAGTTTTCCTCTCTTCTATTGTCCAGTTTTGGTGAGCTTGGGTGAACTGTAGCCTCAGTTTCCTGGTTTTAGCTGACAGGAGTGGCACCCAGTGTGGTCATCTGCTGCTGTCGCCCATCTGGTCTGACATTTTTCTAGAGATGATTTTCTGCATAATCTGGTTGTAATGAGTGGCTATTTGAGTTACTGCTGCCTTCTTATCAGTTCAAAGCAGTCTGGCCATTCTCCTCTGACCTCTATCATCAGCAAGGCTTTTTCACCCGGAGAACTGCCACTCAGTGAATATTTTCTCTTTTTCAGACCATTCTCTGTAAACCCCAGAGATGGTTGTGTGGGAAAATCACAGTAGATCAGCAGTTTCTGAAATACTCAGACTAGCCCGTCTGGCATCATGCTATGGTACATTGCATCTAGGGGGCTGAGACACAACATGAAAAGGCATCCATTTTTCCCAAGTCCCAAGGAGCCAAAGAAACAACTCGTCATTAAAGAATAGATGTGGTATTTATTATTCAACAGATTTACAAACACAAGAGTATAAAATAACGTCAGGGTGAGCTAAGGCCAAAAAAACAAACAAATGGAGCTGTCTGCCAATGCAAACTGAGATAACCTACCCAGAAGAAATAAACAGCTTACCTCCCCCGGCTGATATAAACAAGAGAAAACAATTCCTGAATAAAAAGGCGCTGATCAAACTTCACAGGTTACAGCAAACACTTGTGTGGCTGGTTGGTGATGGGGGGAAGCGAATGATCCTTCGCGGGTGGCAGCCATCTTGGCTCCTTGTGTAGGCTGCGGTGCTCAGGCTGGAGCCAAGCATTTGTAAGCTGTGGTCTTGCCACACCAATCACAGCTGGACACCTGCGCGGTCCAATTGGCAAGATTTCTCCTCTCATAATACACACCTTTTCATAAATGGAAGGAAACACAAGTTACACAAAATAAAGCCTGCTCTGAGATTGGCTGATTAGATACACGCATACCTAATGAAGGAGAATTAGCATGACAGGGTAGGGACCTGGCACAATGTTGTATTTGTGTGTGTTGTGTTATATTGGAAAAAACCCCAAGCACAATGTTGCTTTGTTTAGGTGAGGACCACACTTTGACCTTGTACGCACACTCAACATTGTAGAGTTCCAAAACACCTTGGAGTGGACACACGACAGACTGTTTTTCCGGTTCAAAATATTTACCTATCATTGTCCATGTTCACCTTTAGACCTGTGCTCCCTGTCACTGTCCAAGAGAAACAAAACAAGAGAGGGGAAGAGAAGATGAGGAAATGGAGCTCAAAAAGTGAAGGAGGCTGGATCCAAATCATACATTAATCACTAGTTTAGTCTGCTGCACGTCAAGTCAAATGAAATTAAGCTGAAGTACCGCTCTTTATCGTTCTCAGAGGTCTTTAAAATGCCATTATTTTCAATTAATACCAAAGGACAACAAACAGTAATTGTCTAAAAGAGCAAGAAAAAGCTTTATAAGGAAATAACTGTGGAAGAAACTGCATAACGGGTCTGACAGAGAGGGAACGGTTCCAGGAGAGTCACACTTAGAATGGGCACAGACAGGGGGTTAATGGAGATTAAATGCTGCTTAAAACTTGGAATATATTAGCAGAAAAAAGTAGAACACCACAATGTGTTGATGTTTTGGGTGCATTAATATACCATTGCTATTTCTGCATACCACTGACAAACAAAAAATAAATGTGTATGTTGAGTTTCAGCTCATTCCTCAATCATTTTTACTGTTGTTTGGGATCAGTGGGACATGGTTTGAGTCATGACAAAGAGAGGTAGGAGTAGGAAGTTGTAGTGTTAATTTAGATATTTACTGCATTTAATTTGGGAGGTTTTATTCTGTATGTGTGTGGTGCTTTAGGGATTATGAGTGTTTATCTGGTTGAAATCTATGTCATAGAGCACGTATGTAATTATTAGGGATGGCACGATACCACTTTTTTATGTCCGATACCAATACCGATATTTTACATTTGGATATCGGCCGATACCGATATAAATCTCCAATCTCATTGTACATCCTGTATAATGACAATAAAGGCATTCTATTCTAAATCCGATATTTAAAATTGATCCAGGCATTTAAAAACATAAAAAAAAAGAAGTCAACAGTCTCTCACACAACAAAATCAAAGTCTTTTAGTTGTCCCACATACAAGACTAAGGACCAGGGCGGACAGAGCTTTTTAGGCAGTGGCACCAAAGCTCTGGAAATGTTTACCACTCCAGCTCCATTTAGCTGACTCTGTGTCATCATTTAAAAAATAGTTGAAAACTCTTCTGTTTAACCAGGCTTTCTGGTTTCTGACTTTATTTTTATTCTTTTTCTTTTAATATGGTAATGTTATGATGTTTTTAACATAGTGTTTTCTGGGGGTGGGGGGGTGATATTGTGTTTTAATTATTGTACAGCGCTTTTCTGTCTGTGAAAAACGCCATATAAATAAACTTTACTTACTTACAACAATAACTGTCACCTGAATCCTGTTGCTTCTGTGTGAGAAGGTGATGCTTTTGGCATGTTGCAAATTTCATTAGGGCTGCAACTATCGATTATTTTAGCAATAAAATAATATTGATTACCCAAGTAACTGGATAAGAAATACTTTTTTTCATATTAACAGTTCGTCTGCATATTTTAACTTCCGTACTGCAGTTTTTCCCTGTGTGAAACAAATAGTGTGGATGGAGCAGCTACAAAGTTCTCTTTTCTTCACTTACTGATCAGGTGGTTGATGAAGGATCTCCAACTGTTTCCCAGTAAAGGTTTAATGGAGGTTACAGGGACGAAAAGGCTTCTTTTGGACACTAGAAAAACATTTCCTTCTGCTCCATCTGAGCGCGCCGCCTCCGCCTCTTTGCTTGTGCAGACAGACTGCACGTAAATCAGCTGACTGCTGCTGTTGCGTCATCAGTGTTCACGTGAAAAACTAGGGGCTGCATGAGTGCAATCTTGTAATGCTTTATATTCACAAGCATTCTCCTAAATAGGTTTCTACTGCAGGTATATATTTAGTCACAAATCAGGGATTAAAGCATCAAAAATATTTTGACGGGGTCCGGTACCGGACGGTCACTAGTGCTAATTCGCTAGCAGTATGTCCGGGAGCTGAAGTAGAGAAAAAAATAACAGCTGATTCTCAGCACAGCGAGCAAAACACACAAACAAGGCAGAGAGCGGTGAAGGTGGAAAAACATGTCAGCGATGATCGCTCAGTGTCAAAGGGAATCCATCGCAGCGACGGAGGATCTGAGGGGGTTGTTTTCTAACTCCTGATCCCCCACTCCATTCCAGTAGGTGGCGGTAATGCAGCTCTAAGCTGGTTTGGTCAACCGCAAACCGACAAGAAGAAGAAGACGACTGAGCCCTGTAATGCAGCTAATGTGAGCGAAACGTTATTTAATGTATCGGATTACATTTTTTAAATTTCTTTCCGATATCCGATCCAGTAATTTAGGCCAGTATCGGACCGATGCCGATACTGAATATCGGATCGGCGCATCCCTAGTAATTATAAGTGCAATTTCAGTATTTGCTACAAATTTCACTGGCAATAAAAGGTGTGACTGCGAAGGAATACCAATTCCAAGAATGTATTATCAACATTATCAGCCATATTTTGTTGTTGTCTCCTCCTCAAGGACCAGTTACAGATAAAGCTCTGATGAGGAGCCTGCAACCAGGCTGTACAGGAAGGCTTAAAGGCTTAGCAGTTACAGGTCACACAGATATGTTCATTTCCTATGACATGAGTCACCAGAAGAGTAGTTTCAGATGATTTTCAAACTTTTGATGCCCTTATTCAACACTTTCTGCTTCATCTGCTTCTCAGAAACTTTATTAGATAATGAATTTATAAGATAGCATAAAGTATATTGGGACTCTTTGCTAGGATCTCACTGGAAGGACACATTTGTAGGAATGTCCATAAAGAAAGCAAGCCTTGATTGGTTGTGATCCACAAAATCCAAATACTTACAGCTGAAATACTGACTTATAGTCACTTAGAGAGGGTGAAACAATTTGGGAATAACACAACTGCTGTCATTTCTCCTTTTAATGTTATTGTGGTAAATTTGTTAGTGAACTGCCTAACAACCAGACACTGATAATAGTGATTTACAGAGTTGTTTCTGGTACTGAGTAAATGTAGTACAGTAGTTTCCAATTAGTTGCAAACATCTGTGTCCTGCAGCTGGAAATGAGGTTGATGAGAGCCCCGGGACAAAATCAAAACAGTCGGGATGTTGGCAGGAAAACAAAAACAAAGAACTGATTAAAAAAAAAAAAAAAAAATAGTTGCAGAACTGAGAACACTCTTTCACATCACACATGATCTTTTTTCCCATTGATTATTAGGTGATATCGATTAGTGCAGCTTTAAATGTTTATTTCATTTGCCATGCATTATTAGGCTTTAAATTGAGAGCATTAACTTTGGACAGGAAGGCACAAGTTGTCTCTGAATGACCAAACTACAGGCAAATCTTCCACTCCACACAGCCTCCTTTGGCAATGACTTAATTATAGCTACAGTGCCTTAGAATTCAGTCGCCTTCACCTGTCTCACAGAATGGAAAAAATACCTCGAGGCTCTAAAGAAGGGAGTGTTACTTCACCCTTCAACTTCAATCAAGGCTTGCTCAGCCAACTTAGTGTGAGAAGAACTTTTGAAGTATTTTTTTGAGAGTGGAGCAGCTAAGAATTGACCACAGAACACCTGTCAGGGTAAATCATGAGGCATGTAGATCACATATTCTGGAGAGTGAAGTTTACCTTTCCCCAAGGACAGTACAGTCCTGTACTGTTAGTGTATCACAAGATGACATGCTGCAATCTATGAAATGTTGAGGGCTCTGAATATGAAAGCCCTCCCTAGTGTATAAAGTCAGAACAACAGTTATGATCTACTTTAAAAGCTGACTAAGTGCAATGACGGCAGTAACCATGGAAGGGGGGGGGTCTGAAAACTTTCCCCACTCAATATTTTTATTTTCCATTGTACATATATCACGGCAAGTATATTGCAGCGCCTTCCTTACTGGTCTGCCTTAGTAGACTGGGATCCAGCAGCACAGACCATAAAGTGCTGAACACATCACTTAATGCTTTAGGCCTTCGTACCAGCTTTAATCGCCCTGAATTTACTTGAAGACTGAACTTCTGGCCCATAAAGCACAGAATGACTTGACTCCAAGATGCAGTTCTCACTGGCTTACAGTTTATCAGCGGCAGACTCCTCTGATCATCGAGCATGGGAATTTTTGTTGTTCCAAAAATGGAATGAAAATGTGGTGAAACTGCTTTTAGTCACTCTGCCCCGAAAATGTGGAACGGCATGCCAGATGACCTGTGCCCCTAATCTTATCTCTTTAAAGAGCAGGCTCAAAATGTTCCTCCTCTGCCAGATTTTTTTTTATTATTATTTATTTATTTATATCCAAAGCCCTTGTGTAAGCGTGCGCTTGTCTGTGCACTCTGTTGTTGTTGGCTAGTTGTGTATGTGTGTCTGTTTTGGCAGCTGTTTGGAGTGTGCCTTAATCTTGTGTCACGCATTTTGAGTTCAGTATTTTTAATAGGCAGTGTTCTTTTTGTGTGCGTGTGTTTTTTGTATGAATCACACTGAATTATACCTCTGTGTGAATCCACAGGGGGTCGACTAAATAACAGAGACAGCTGACAAGTAGCCTTGAAATCAACACCGCATTTCAAGGGGTTGTAATCAATATTGTTAAATCAACAGTGGATGACATGAGCACTCGTATATGAAAGAGAATAATCAAGTAACTCCCCTCATCTCTACAAAGCTCTATAGTGTCTTTCATCATGTTGTTTTGATTTTCCAGCCTGCTTTGGGTTCAGTCTCCCTACTTTAATCAGAATAATTTTGAACCCAGCAGGCAGATGTTTTCATAAACCTTCTGCTGCTTCCTGTCCAGGATCCAATAGCTGACTGGCAACACTACCTAACAGAGTGAAGCCTATATCAATAAAACAGTTTATTACTTCTTCAGCGGTTTGTGGCGCTCTAAACAGAGGGTAAAAGGGAGTGAATACTGGCATTGCATTGGTCAGGTGGCTAGTTGGGATGAATGCTAATGTTGCTGTTTTTCTGCTGGATGTTTGTAATTTAAATAAATGTTTGCAACAAATTCATTTAATCCTTACATGCTATTCATATTTCATGTTTCATGTCTTCATTGTATAGTCCAAGTCAGTTCTGACCCAGGTCAAGAACTCCCTCATAATAAGTGTCCGTACCATTTTTTAAACTACAACCTATTAAAAAAAAAAATCTACTATCACTCAATATTATGACCTGGTTTTTTTAATACATCAAAGCATAACAGCTCTAATGGTTTAAATATATTTTATTGAAAGTGAAAATACACATGTACAGGTCAACTTTTGACACAGAATAACCTCAGTGTACAAAAATTTGTAGCACCTGTTCAACGGTATAGCATTTTAAAATATTTTCAGTCTACTGCTGTCAAACATCACAAAAGGGCCAAATTTGATCCAAACAGTATGTCAGAGTTAAATTGTTTCTGTTTAGATTCACATGGAAAAAGTGACAGTACCGTACAGCCTGCACTGGCCACAGCCTACCCTCTTAGAGAATCAATGACTCACACAAGTGGCAAATTTTGGACAGTCTCTGGTCAAAGGCATTCACAATGTTGTACTTGATTGCACTTGATTGCCCTCACACACTCCATCCCCACTTGCAGCCCAAGCTTTATGACTATTATTTTTTGCTCTTGCTACTCTGGATTGCATTATTTGCTGAGCTGTTTTGTTATTTTGTCCTTGTAGAGAGAACCTTGCTGTCAGTTTCTAACAGAAGAGGAATTGTAAAGTTGTTGCATAAAGTTGGAAACATTGTCAGTTCTTTTTTCACAGATTCATATGCATGGGTGGCTGTACCACACACACACACACACACACACACACACACACACACACATACAGCCAAATGGCCACAACAGCGGAGCTTCTCATTGAGGAAATGTGTTACAGAAAAAAAACACATTTCAAATGTAGCTGAAAAACAAAGGAGCATGTTCACAGTGATTTTATCTCTGAGAAACGCTGATTACAGAGCCAGTAAAAAGGAACATGAAAAAGAAACAAGTTCTCTGTGCAACACTTATAAACAGTAATTCCTGATTATTCCTGTTTTTAGATGATGTCAGAAAGCTGATTGATAATAAGGATGACAGGGCCAAAAAAGAAGGGTTTTTTTCTTTCCATGACATCTTCTGGGAGGTGACTGATTCCCAGGATCAGCACAATCATAATGAGATCCTTTCCGTCTTCTGTCTGACTGATTTAAACAACACTGTCAAATGCCTCCTTCCTGGCCCATACTAATTTAAAGCAGATGGCATCCCCCCTTTTTTTGGCAGGCACCTTGGAAAAAGCAGGGCAATTAAACAAGTGTATGGACGCATTATAAAGGTCTACAGGGATTGTTTTTGTCCTCACAAGGGCCTATTGATTATTTGTCTAGTGACAGCAAAGGTAGATGTCTAGAGGTTGTCTGAAGAGTGAGAGCAGAGCTCGCGTGAAACATGGTTCTTTATTTAAGTACAGTACAATGAAAAAAAGATCAATATACAATCAAGTTTCATACAGGTTTTCAGCCAAATCAAACCTAAAAGAATAACTGAGGCATCAGGACACATTTGAAAGCAATCATTTCTGTGCTGTAATTGTCACTAATTAAGTCACGAGGGGGAAAAAAATCACTTTGAACATTATCGCTTTTTTTAAACATTAAATTCTGTGCAAGCGCAAAGCCATTAGGAAATGCACAGATAAAGACACTTGAGCAGTCAGCAAGGCGCCTTACAGGGTCTGCTAGTATCTCCCTCTGGGTGCAAGATATCTTGTAGAGCTGCAACTAAAGCAATGTGATTGAGCAGAGCAGCTCAATGAATGCAGATATATTTACTCAGAGTGTTGCTTTGGGAAACATCAATCCAATAGATGTTGTTTCTCCAAACTTGGAGGATCATTGATCCACAGAAACGTGCTAAATGATTTAAAAGTAAGCATTTCTCCAGCAGCACTTGCATAAGAGTTAAAGGGCAAAGCTTGTAAAGGAGACCGAACAAGACAAAAAAGGAGTTTAAATATATTTGCAGGGAAAAAGGAGGACACGCTCTGCCAGCTGCAGAGCAGAAGCTGAATGAAAATTTATTCTGTAGATCATCACAATTTTATTTAAAGCTTCACGGCAAACTTATCCTGAAATAACCTGGCTGGAAGCATATGCAATTGTGTGGCTCATAAATTGTGTGCCAAGTTGTGTAACATTATGTAACTGTTTCAGATAATCTAGTGTGACCTCTGGTCAGTATTGTTAATATTAGCTCAGCATATAAATATATTCTTGTGAATCTCTGAAAGAGGCGCTGAAGAGGAAGCTTTGCACTAAACTACTGAATAATTAGTGGCTTTTGTCTATGATAACAAACAGGGGAGGGAAAGTCAATACAAAGTGCACACTGAAGGCTACACAGAGTTCTTAATTGTATTTTTTTTTTTTACTCTTTTGATGCCACTTACATGTATAAGTAAACACAGGATCACAGCTGCTATCCTGCTTTACATGCATGAATGACCAATATAGTGATTAGTCGTATTTTAATGTTAAAACACAAGTTACCTTTGCAGACTATTGTGCTTACTTATTTAAGCTTAGAATGGTGAAGAAGAAAACACTGGAAATTAAATGATTTCACGTGATAACTGATTCTTCTGCACCGCACTGTAAGTTGTTCTACTATAAGGAGTCTTACTATTCCTCACCACACTCTGAGATTAAAGGATTAAGGTGAAAATATTGGAAGCGCTTAGCAACAAAAGGGTTGACCAATCGAGAGATACGCATGTATAACAACTGGTGGTACTCAGTATTGAAGTGAAGGATATATTAGAGAGCAAGTGAGCAGTTGTGTCTTGAAACTGATGCACTGGAAGCAGGCAAAATGGATGAGTGTAACAACTTGAGAGATTTTGTAACAAATTTTAATAACTAAGTGACGGGGCCAGAGCAACTTTAAAACAGAAGGTCGTGTAGGGCGTTCCTGGAATGCAGAAGTTGGCACCTATCAAAATCATTCCACAAGACAACCAGTGATTCATCACTAGGATCACGGTCACCCAAGGTTAATTGTTGCATGTGGGGAGCTCTGGCCAGCTAGTGTCGTCCTATCCCATAGAAGAACTATTCTAACACAAATTATTAAAAACCTTCATATTGGTTATGATAGAAAGGTGTTGCAACACACAGTGTGTTACAGCTTGCTGCACATGAAACTAAAGATTGGTCAGAGTGACCATACTCACCAAAGTATGCCTGTCAATATTGTACAAGGGAAGCCTTCTGCTAGTCCCATAGGGCTAAGATAGCATCCTTCTCTCAAAATCTCCTGTCACTCAGCAAAATTGGGCCATCAGGTAAAATGGGTCATTTAAAGTTTGAGTGTCTTGCTTCTTTAAACAGCTAATGACTGCAAATAGTTTGGCCTGACACATTAAAACTTATTTGTCAATAATAAGCTTGATAAATCAATAAGAAACAAATGAACATCCAGAGGTAATTATTTAAAATCAATGCAATGATGGCCTCTGCTGTATAGCACTGTGCAAATGTTTTAACAAACTGTATGTGTTGCAGATGTTTAAAAACTATAATGAATGTTGTTTGTCTTGGTCAGTCATGGAAAGCACAGTAAACAGAAAACCTGTATCTGATTAGCTCTGTAACACCAAGTTACAGTACACACGCATTTCTGAGACCTCTATATCATCAGTTATTTTTAAGCCTAACTCCCTTATATGTTATTTGTTTCACGATAAACAAACTGTGTGCAGTAAAATGCACTAAAATGCCAGATGCAGCAAAAACTCATATATGCAAATTTATATTTCAATAAACACTCCTGTCTCAAAAAATGTGAATTTTCTGTTAATTATTTCATGGTTCAAGCTTCACGGGGTTAATATTTGATTTGAAGTATGACCACTCTTTGCCTTAAAAAAAAACAAAAACAAAAACAAAAAAAAACATCATCTATTCTCACTTGCACATATTGTTCAGGGAATATGAGATATTTGAAGCTTCTTGGAGAATTGGCCACAGTTCTTCTGTGGATTTAAGGGTGTCTCAGCTGCTCGTGTCTCTTCATGTAATCCCGGGCTGATTTGATGATGTTTAGATCAGCGCTCTGTAGGGGCCAATCTATTGAAGGACTTCTTGTTTTTCCTGTGGCTGCAGGTGTTTTTTTATGAGGCTGCTTGTGTATTTGGTGTCATTGTTGTGCTGCAGAATAAATCTGGGACCAATCAGATGTCTCCCTGATGGTATTCCTTGGTGGATCATAATCCAAACATCTAAAGTCTGAAAACCTTTGAACAGCACTGTATGTAGGATTTTGTATACAGTCAAATACATCAGATCAAAGAGAAGGCAGCATAGCTTTTGAGAACACTGTCACACATTCCCAATGCAGTTAAAGAGTGTAAACCCAGTTATGATTACGCACATTTAGACAGAGGTTGCCTCTATATTTCATGAAATTTACCAACTTAACACATGACTTTTATTCAATGTGACATTGTAATAGCAGCTATATCCAAAGTTTTGTTTTCCTAGAATGTATTATAAAAGGAGCAGTTTTGTTTTACAAAACAAAATAACAGTATGCATCAATGGAAAGAGTGGGAGTGATATTTCCCTGTAATGGTTCATTACAAGGATTATAAAGTCTGCATGAAGCAGCACTTCCTCAGTTCTGACGTCCCCCGACTGCTTGTGAGAACAGGTAATCTGCTAAATCAGTTTACCCAATTAGGCCAGTAACCATCTGTAAACCATAAAAAAAAAATTTTATTTCATACATTTCAAATATTCCAATATCTTTAGACTATGGTATTCGTAGCAACATTCAATAATTTATGAATAACCTTAATGTGCGAGCTATAATCACCCCGAAAAGCCCTCATCTTTTAATGTGAACAAGACAAGATGTCTTCAAAACACTCTGTACTTCCCTTTCAGTTTCAGAGAGCCAATTTTTTTTCTCTCAGCTAAGTTGTTATGCAACTATTCAGCTCAGACACTTTCTCATTCACAATTCATGCTCATTGCTTGTACACCCTCATCCCAAAACCTCTTTTCTACGTCCCTTTTTCTTTTCTATTTTTTTTTTTTTTTTTGCTTCCCCAAACTGTAATTTTGAGCCCCACAACAAAAAATTTGTCTTCATCATTCCATTTCACACTCTGCTAATGGTTTACGCCTCCTGGTATGTGTGAAGCTCTGTGTCACTTCCAGGGCAGGCTGTCATTTATTTAACAGGAGACATTTTGTATGCGACTTGCAACATTCTTCTTCATCTTGTTATCCTCTCCATGTATGGGGACAAGAAGAAGCAATGCTGTGCTTGATGCTTTAAATCACGTTAACATATTAAAAGTAGTAAATAGTAGCAAAACAAGCAAACAAACAAATATTAGCAATGCACAAGATGAAGTCCAGTTGCACATATAACGCACATATGATGTCAGTACTTCCCTAATCAGGCAACTGCTCTCTAGTCACTTTAATATTAAGTTTAAATTGCTTTAGTCTCCAGCAGTGTGTTGTGAAGAACACAGTATGTATAATTTGAATGTCATTATTTAGATGTGGGCACCCAGCGTAGCAGAAGTGATATTCTTAGTAATGTCCCTATCCGATGTCAGTATTTTAGTCATTGGCAGCCAACAAACTGTAAAGTGAAACAGAACCTCTGCACTGTGAGAAGCAAATTAAAACGCAGTGTGAGCGGTAGCCAGCCGTCCTAATTAGCCAATTTAGTCAAACATGCCTCAAAATGGTTCTTGCGTTTTCTTTTTGTTGTGTAAATGCAACATTTCAGAAGGGAAAAAAATTCCCAGAATAATTCAACACCTGGTAAGTCACACTGGGTCAAGCCTGTTGTTGCACGGGAGAGAAGTTTGTTGTCTCCCTGGAAACAGTAAAAAACAAGTAGAAAAGAAAGCTCAGAGACCAGTGGATGTACCTCAGGGAATTGGGGTAATCTTTTGATGTCAGTGTTAAAAAGTGCAGAGATAATAATCCACTTTGGGAGTTGGGAGCAGCTTAACATTTTCTCCATCATAATTACATTATTACAAGTGCCTTCAGATATGTTCCTCAGTTGTGCAGTATGTAGGAATGATAATAGTGATTTACAGGATTTCACCTTGAATGTGAAATCACTGGCACAAAAATGCATTTCTGACAAAGTAAGACCTGTAAAAAGTGGGCGCACTGAAAGATGACATCAGAGAGGGTCGCGGTAACTCACGAAGTCAGTCAGCTGAGAACGGAAAACAAAATTTCAGCAGAATTTTTGTCGAGCCATTTCTTCTAGTACTTCACATCTATGTTACTGTGATGACACGGTTTCCCATATGAGTTCTTAGTACCATCTGAAACATCGATCCTCAGTTAAAAGTGTAGAGACAAAAGCATGCTTCTCATCAATTTCGCTGGCATAAATGACACCTGTAAGAAATTTTTTTTTATCACCTATATCTAGCTATCAATTATATAACGACAAGTAAGCTGAAAGCACTCTAGTCTACAGCTGACTGTTTTAAGAAAAGAATCGTGCAGGACAACCTGCCAGTTAGAGTGCATACCCCGTGGGTGCAGTTGCGTCAGCAGTGAGCTGGTTTGATTTTTTTTTTTTTCTTAAGCATGTCAATCCCCTGTTTTGTTTCTCTGCTGTTTCTTTATATTTTTTTTTTTTTTGGGGGGGGGGGGGGGGTGAGAAACAGGTGCAGCAATTTACTGAAACATGCAAATAGAAATAGAAATACAGTGTATAGACCCTTTTACGGCCTACGTCATGAAAAGTATGTGCGCCCACACTGGCAACAAAAGTGAACTCCATTCAATCCAATAAGGACAACGAGATTGCACAGCGGTTAAAAGTGATTTAAAAGCGATATCAGCATCAAAATGTCTGGCTGTTGCGTGTTTGGATGTTAGAATTGCTACTCTACCAAAAGCGAACTGAAGTTGTACCGAATTCCCACGGGATCACGGCCGTTTGAGAGAAACAAGAGGCATCTGTGGTTGCAAGCCATCAAATGTATTGATAAAAATTGGACTGAGGACACGATCAGAAATGCTCGCGTTTGTAGCGCCCATTTTATGTCAGGTAAAGTTATTTATCTACACTAGTTTTACTAGAATGTCAGGTTTAGATACAGTGGATCACAAAAGTGAGTACACCCGTCACATTTCTGCAGATATTTAAGTATATCTTTTCATGGGACAACACTGACAAAATGACAATTTGACGAAGTACTTACGCTGCCATGCAGGTACAATCCGCTGTGAGGCCGTAGTTCTCTGACTTGTGTACAATGACCCAAGCCTCATACACAGCGGTCCTGTTTCCTTCTGCCTTCAAGACACAAAACTCAGAGTCTGTGTCATGATATTTGACATTCGGTACATGGCCGCAGACAACATAATTGTAAGCATCCAGTGTATGCGCGTAACTTCTCTCTGGTGTATACACTGGGTTTCTCCACTAAATCTACATATATATCTGGCCACTGGATATTGGGCCACTTGCTAACGTACCACAGGGATCGGGGAGTTGGTTGCCGGCGGTCAAAGCTAATTTTTGCAGGTAGTTTTCACAATCTTTAGTTGATAATCCCTTCTCGTAGATTGAAATGCTATTAAATTCCGCCATATTGCATGTTTCCAAAATGCGCGCGCATCGTTACCTACATCATCATTGTTTACAAACGGTAAAAGGGTCTATAAGGCAATTCCAGTTCCAACAAGCTTGAAAGTCAATATTTGGTATGAACACCTTTATCTTTCAACACAGCCTGAACTCTCTTAGGCAGCTTTCTTTAAGTAGTCTTCAGGAATAGTTCTCCAGGCTTCTTGAAGGACATTCTTTGGACGTTGGCTGCTTTTTTAGTGATTTTCTATCCAAGTATGCTTTTACTGCATTGGCAGTGTGTTTGGGATCATTGTCGTGCTGAAAAATGAAGCTGTTGCCAGCAGATGCTTTCCAGATGGTGGATCAAAATCTTTTGGCACTTTTTTGCATTCATAATTCCATCAATTTTGACAAGATTCCTGACACCACTGTCTGAAATGCAGCCCCAAACCATGAACTTCCACAGTGTTTTACAGATGACTGTACATGCTCACTGCTCACTGTACCGCTCTCCTGGTCGCCTCGACACATAATGATGATGGTTTGGACCATTTGGACTCATCACTCCATAATACCTGTTTTCACGTGTGTAATGTGGCATACCTCAGCCTTTTTTCTCTGTTTCCCTTAAGAATGGCTTCTTGACAGCCACCCTTCCACTCAGACATTTCTGATGAGGCTTCAGCAAACAGTAGATAAGCCAGATTCAAGTTTCCTCTAATTTTTTAAGGGCACACTGCACACCATGCCGAGATATAAGTTTTCAGCTAAAACTCTTTGGGAATCACTTTGGTGGTGCAAAAATACTACTTTATTCCTGTCAATCTGAGTCAGTTTTAGCTATTTTTTTTTTTTTTAATATAGATTCAAATAAAAAAAAAATGGCAAAGAAAATGTTTTCATGGCAGGTTGCTAGTAAACAAAGAGCCTAAAGATATAATTTAAAATTGGATCTTTGCTATGTTGTCTGTTATGTGTAGACACAACTCTGGTTCATCCCTAGACTTAGGTGCCAGAGAAAAACTTTGAAAGACCTTCAGAAAGCCTGGAGAACTATTGCTCAATACCACTTTCCAAAAAATGGCAAGAAAGTTGAGCTTTCTCAAAGCAAAATATGAAGAAATAAGAAGTGGCTCAAAACCTTTGCAGTGTATTGTATAGATGAATAATGTACAAGACATTCTGAAGTTTTATGTTCCAAGAAGAATATTTGGCACCTTCTGGAGTTGATCATTCTTGTAAATCCAGGAAAAATGCAATTAGGCCATGGGAGATCAAGACAGATGCATTAGGAAAATGTATTGTAGTCAATGATAAGTTGACTAGGCTGTTAAAAGATATTTGAATATGAATCATCAGAATCTGTAGGCCAGGTAATCTAGTTTACCTTTTCAATATACATATATATATTTTAATTTACTTGTATTTGTAAACAACCAGTAGATGGAACAGGAAGTCAGGCAGCCTGATATCCACTGGCAACACAACAAGCTCCCTAAAATTAGCAGTTGCCCCATAGGCTAAATCAATAGACTGGGTGATGGATTACAAGATTTCCCAAATTTACAAATAAATATTCCAGAATTGTTGCGCCTTTCAGCCATCTATGAGCAAATATTTTCCACCACTGTTAGGACTAAAAACACTCATTTATCCATTCCTTATATTTTTCCTCTAATTCCTTTAATTATATTTTTCTCAAGTCTTGCAATGCTTACTTATTTTGATTTACTATGTAATTAAGAATTTCATAATTGTGCATAAGAAATATGTATATATTTTTACTCTGTCCTTGGTAACCTCACTTTGGCACACACAAACATTGCAAACACTCAGTTGATTCCCACTCTTCTGCTCAATCCTCACATTTTCATTAAATTTGTCCAGAGGTGTCCCAAAGCAGCAATGACTCTACTGAATGATCCCCAAGCTGCGACCTTTAAGTCAGACCTGCCGCACTAATTAATCCTAGCAGAGCGATACATTCGAGGCTGAAACAGCATGTAGCACAGGCAGCCGCCTGCTTAGAAGCCTAGCAGATGAATACATTTCACACCACGAGGAACCACTAAAACCCCGTGTACATATTCCAACAGCAAACGTATGAATACAATACTCCCAGAGCTAAGAGCTTTAAGGAGGGTTTGAACTGATAATAAAGATTTGAATAAATGTTGAGGAGAACCTATGTCCTATCTTGGGGATATAATATCTCTGGGAACAGTTGGCAGAGAAATTCATGAGACAAATATTTGCACCAAAAGATAAAAGTAAAGAGCCAGGGATTTGAGTCCCACACCTCACTGAGCACTGCTGGTTTGGTATTCATTTCCCAGCTGGATGAAAACAGAATTTAGTGGACACATAGATTATTCATCTGTGACTGCAGCACAACCACTTACAGCCCTATAGCTCAACAAGAGACCAGAATGTAAAGCTGACTAGAACTAGCACACGATTGATGATGAATGTGAGATATTTATAAGGGGAATGGACCGTCCTTAAATATGATGGTACATCTACGTCAGCTGAGAACATGCATTTTTCTTCAGACTGCCATTGATAAACACAGAATGGCTCACAAGACAAGCGGGACTGTCTCCCCTTTCAGACAAGAAAATGTCTGACACGTTAGAGGAATAAATAATTTTTGACAGTACAGCATGATCCCCCCCCCCCCCCCCCCCCCTTTTTTTTTTATATTTATAGACGAGGATTGGCAGGAAAAATGGCATTCACCCGATTCCATTTTTGATGTGATCTGGGATTCTTAAGTTACTGTGAGTGATGGACTTAAAACATGGATGAATAACTGATGACTAGAAAACAGCTGAAAATAAAATGGAAAAAGCCTGGAGCTTGTCTTGCTCTCCCCCTCCTGCTTTCACTTGTTGTCCTCTCTGCTTCAAATGCAGCAAAGCATTTTCAGTGAGTTACCATAGAGATGATTATTGCAGTTGCTGTTGTGAAAAATTTGGCTCAAAACCTCAGGGACGGCAAGAACATGGCAGATATGCAGAGCAAAGGAAATAAAGATAAACAAACAGACATGCTTCAGAGAGGTTTTTTTTTTTTTTTTTTAGGGTCAAGAACTTAAAGAGCAGGCGCCCTTTTCAAAAATGTAAAATTACATTAATTTTTTTTTTCAGTGTTTTGGGTAGAAAATTTTTATTTATGTATATTTATATGGAGCTATGTAAAATGAAAGCGTAAAAGCAAACAGGTAAGGGTCATGTCACGCCTCGAAGGGCTTGTCACTATTTTCATCCAAGTGTCCTTGAATAAGACGCCTAACTTAAGCTGCTCCAGTGGAGCTGCTCAGCGGTCAGTTGAAGACTGTCCAGAGTTGCTCCCAGGCGTGAATGTGTGCAACTGTAGCATGAATGTTAAGCAGGGAATAGCTGGGCAAGAGCAAGCATGTTTAGTTGATCTTCTCAGGACAGCTTTAAAAGAAAGAAAAGAAAAAAAAGGGCCATTGGTGTTTTACAGTTATGTGATTTTCAGCACAGTGAGCTGTGAGTCAGCCCATATGGAGTAGTTAATGTTTACGTGTCATAAGTAAGTCTCATTAGACATATGTGTTATCTAACACGTTACTATGATATAAAGTGTCCCTTTTTGCATTTTCTCATACAACCAGTGGGCCGGCACCTTCAGTTAATAAGCAATTAAATCTATTTTTGCAAAACATCTTGCAATAATTTTGATGTATAATATTGTGTTATTCAAAGGTTGCGTGAAAAGACTGTTCTAGATAGTTTGGTGTGGTTTAGTGCAGGGTACACTGGTTAGTTTGCAGTACTGTGGTGAAATTTAGGGCCTGTGTTGGACTGGTGCACAGCAGGCTGTGATCTTCATGGTCAATTTTAGGTTACATGAAGGGTGGCAAACAATTTATATTTAATATGTTGATGTTGATTAGGTTCACTCACCAAACTCTTCTTTTTATACTCCCTTTATAGTGTTGAGGGGATGTAAATCAGCAATATAGCTTGTGAAACAT